>NC_139028.1:21091395-21691395 GCF_964662115.1 Mustela nivalis
AGTGAGACATTTCTTCCTTGAGAACCGGGTAGGTGGTGATGGAGTTCAGTGCACTGGTTTTCACGCCTGTCACTGGACGAGGCTGGTTGGGTGTCTGTAAATCACCACGGATGTTTAGATTCGGCGGATCTGGAGTGGAACAAGGAATCTGGGTTTTAAATAGCTGTTGGGGTGTTGGATAACCACCAGGGTCAGAACTGGAGCGCTGGCCCGTTTGAGTCGAGGAATAACAGTTCCCTCTTGTTACAAGTCTCTGAAATCATTTTATTAATTCTTGACGCCTCCTTGTCTGACATGGTCTGCTGCTGCCTAGGAGTCTCCGAGAACAAGCCAGCCAGAGGAGAGGAAGGACGCTTCTCTGTATTCCGATGCTGCCGGGCCCCCAACTCCCGGCAAGCTCCTCAGCCAGGGAGCAGACGGCAGTTTGAGCGGCGCTGATGGCAGAGAGCAGCAGGGAAGAGGAGCGAGTGCTCGGCTCCCCGCAAAAGAAACGGATGAGAAGAGTGATCCTGGGATGTCCAGGATTGAGGTGGACCCTGGGGGCGGTCAGCCTGCTCAAGCCACCGAAAAGGAGGCACCAGAAGACTCATTGGATGCAGGAGAAGAGGGTTCCAGGAGGGGAGAGGCCCAGGTGGTGGAGGAGAAGGAGCCCAAGGAGGAGACTTCGGTCCCCAAAGAGAGCAGATCAGACCGGAGCCAGGTGAGTCCCCCTGTGCCCTGGGGAGTTGCCGCTCCCTCCCTCTGCTGCTCTCTTAAGCCCTGTGCAGATCGGGGTCCCCAACATCTTCATTACATTGCAGGCCCTGCAGTGGGCTGTCACCAGCAGCTGGCCAGAACCCTTCATGGTGACAGGTCTGCCCAGACCCAGCAGGCAGCCAGAGCCTGAATGAAACTCCAAACCTGCTGGCCTTAGAAATTCAGGATAGAAATTTGCCTTTCCATTGGCACCCTCCTGGGACATTGGTGTTCTTCTGTAGTACCTTTCTCTTCCTGCCTGCCCCCTCTTACTTGTTGACAGCAGCCCGTTTCTATAGTCTGTTTCTGTAGAGTTTCTGTAGAGAGGGGAGGACTCGGAGGGGGTGGGACCATGGGGAGTACTTGGCCCCAGCAGTGGTCAGTTAGGGTACCAGAAGGCTCCCCTCACTGATGGCGTGGGAGTCTTGCTTTGGCAAGACCGGGCCAATAACCCAGATGCCCACAAGTACTTCCCAGTGCCTTTGGCATTTTCAAGTTTTCCATCCTCGTTTCCCAGGTAGATGGTGAGGGAGTTCGTTTAAGGAGCTTTAAGCTGCTTCCTGGGAAAGATACTCTCATTCTGTTTTTTAGGACAGCATGAACCTTCCCTACTGCCAACTTCTAACTGTCTCCATGCCACTTCTCCGGGCTCTCCTTACATGCGTATATCCTTGTTGACCTGAGTCAGAGTGTGGGCTCAACTGGGCTGTTCAGCCCCAGTGAGGTGGGGGCTGGTGCCCATGTCCAAAAGGAAGGGGAGGGTCCACGGTCCTCTTTCAGGTTTTCTGGAAGAGGTGGATTTTGGTGAGAGCTTCGCCCTGTGTTGGCACCATGGCCTGAGTGGAATTCCCTGGGCGGTCATCCCTCTCTGTGCTATGCCCTGGGCAACTTCTCGGGGGGTCTTTTCCCCAGGATTCGGACATCAGTGAACACGTGAAAGAGCTGCAGCTCTCGGACTCTGCCGCGTCTGACCCCAAGTCCTTCCCGGGCCTGGTGAGTCTGAGGTGGGGTGAAGGATGGGGGTCTGTGCGTGCCTGTGGCTCATTTGCTTGGCACCACACAGCTTGGGTGGGGGGGATGCCAGAATTCAGACTTGGGTCTTGTCTCAACTTTGGTTTCTCTGCCCATCTGCTAAGAGTAACACTACTAATTCCATAGGTTTGTTGGGAGAAGAAGGTGAGGTAAAGAATGTAAAACGTTAGCAAATAAATGTCAGGTAACTGTGAGTACTTGTTACCCTTTCTTGTTTCTGCAGTGTGACTGGTCTGGGAGATAAGTGATCTAGAGCCTCTGGCCTGTAGCAGAAATACTACACGAATCTAGGGGGTTAGAGGTGTGTGTGTGTGTGTGTTTATGGGATCACCAAGCAATGGTGAGGACCAGTCCTCAGGCTGTAGCTGGGAGGGATGCTGGGTTACGTTTCCAGAGAGGAGGCGTTGTCCTGGAATGTCAGCAGTGGATGGTTGCTTGCTCTGTCGCAGGCCTTCCAGCCAGCCTGCTGTCTCCTGGCTTCATTTGCCAGGTCTGTATCTATGGGGAGTAGTTGAGGGTGCTTTTTGGCAGAACATCACCTCTGGAAACCATGCTCCATCTGTTTGGAGGAGGCAGATCAAAGGGAAGGGATTAGTGGGAGAGGGTCAGGGATGAGCGGTGATGACGGGAGGGGGTGCGGGAGGGGGTGCGGAGGAGTCAGGCGGCTGTGTGCTCTAGCCCCTCGCTGAGCTTAGGAGGCAGATGGCGGCTGCGTTAAGTGGAGTAGAACTCAAATAGAAAGGAAAATGTCACCAAAAAAGAAAACACACAATCTAGGAGGGGCAGGTTTTTGTTGACAAAAACCATCATGAAGAAGAGCCAGGTTCTAGGACTCTTGGAGGCAAGGGCTCCATCCCTCCTGCGGGAGTTCCCGTGTGCAGAAGTATGCCTGTCAGTGTTTTTCTTCTCTGAGGGAGTGGGTGGAGGAAGCCACAGGACAGCAGGACCAGACCTAGGCCTGGGCCTCCTGCCATTCATCAGGGCTGATGACAGAACTGTCCCTATTAGCACGCTGTCAGGGAGCAATCCTTCACTTAGCCCAGCAGGCGTCTTGGGCTCGGAGGGGGCAGGATCAGGGTCCTGTGGCAGCCAGAGGACAGCAGGCACTGGTGTGGGCATTTGCTGTCTGTCCCAAAGAGAAGCCTGCCTAGGGAGCACCACTAATCAATCCCCATTGTCCAGAGGGGCCCTGGAGAAGGGGGAAAGAGCTAGCGCTGAACAGCCCACCATGCCTCATTTCTAAGCTGCCTGCAGGTCTGCTGGACCCTTTGGCCTCCCTGCTGGCACCCTGTTTGGGCACCAGGAGGCCAAGACAGCTGGAAAGTGACATGCTTGCAGCACAAGTCCTGCAGAGAGCTTGGGCTTGGGAGTCAGCCCAGGGCACATCTGACCCACCAGCCCCATTGCTAATGAGCTGTGTGACCTCGGGCGAATTACATGTGCTCGCAGACCTGCTTCCCCGCCTGTGAGAGGCCTTAAGAGTATCCGTCTCACGGGCTTATTTTTCCCCCATGGTTTTATTATGAAAAATTTCAGACATACAGAAAAACTAAAGGATTTTCGAGTGAATGCATACATCCTTACCCCCAGAGTCTGTAGTGAACATTACATCTGCCGTATCACGTATCTTTCTAGACTCCTCGCTGTGTTATTTTGAAGATGAGAATAAGCAGTAGATGTGGCAATGTTTCACATGGTGCCTGCCCTGCAATAGGCCTCTTTCTGGAAGGTGGGGAGGTGGAGGAGAGGCCCAGGGGGATGCTGTGACAGGGGCAGCGTTGAATTCCCCCTTCACTGTCCCTAGGACTTCGGTTTTCGCGGCCGGATCTCCGAGCACCTGCTGGATGTCAACGTGCTTTCCCCAGTCCTGGATGGAGCCCACTGGGAGGTGAGTCTCTCTGGGTGACAGATAAGCCCCAGCCAAGCTCTGCCCATCTGAGGGTGCATTTCCAGGAGCTCCCTCCCTTCTGATTCAATAAGGGATGGCCCTGACTGTGCCTGCGATGGGCTGTCCATCATTCCTGCTCTTTGCTGCTATGAATGAAGTCATCCTCTCTCCCTGCCCTGCAGCATACATCTATGTGTTTATCCATTTTTCTAGTAACTGAGGGATGGCCACTTGCTCATGTGCAAAGCATTGTAGACTGTGGATTCCAAGCTACTTCCTGACTTGGCCCTTTTAGCCCCTGTAGGCTCCCCCTCGGCCCACCTGCCACGCGCCAGCCGTGCCCACCACTCACTGTTCCCGGGGTGCACCATGCGCCTCCTTCATTGCACCACCTGCTGTGCTGCTTCCCCATTTGTCCCTTTCCAGAGGTGGTCGTGGAGGTCCACTTCTGATGTCACCTCCTCCAGGCAGGATGAATCGTTCTGTCCTTTTGCTCCCCATAGTTCTACTTCTTCTCTTTTATGGTTCTTGGGTCTGTCTCCCTCCCACATGGAAGCTCTGTGTGGGGACGTCTGCCTCCCAGCAGGATACAAAGATGACTTAGACACAGATCCTGTCCTTGAGGAGCCTTGAAGCCAAGGAGGCCATCCTTTCAGACTCAGGGCTCAGGGTTTCCCCACATTGTTATCCGTTTTACATTTTAGTT
Organism: Mustela nivalis; assembly: GCF_964662115.1. Lineage (NCBI taxonomy): Eukaryota > Metazoa > Chordata > Mammalia > Carnivora > Mustelidae > Mustela > Mustela nivalis. The sequence continues at coordinate 21,095,757 of NC_139028.1, forward strand.
TGTTACATAGATTGGCCTGTGTGGGTTTTCATTTTCCCCCTGAAAGTGAGAGAGGGAGCTCTCTGCTGAGCTCAATGTGATTTGTAGGGGAGACAGTGGTGTGTTGAACACTGGAAGGGGTGAGGGGGTGGGGGCCACCAGTTGCGGGCTCTGCCCAGGCTGACATGATAAGCAGTAGGAGCCCGCAGGGAGCCCTCTTCTGCGGGCACCGGGAGGTACTCAGGCAGCATTTCTCTTTTTTTTTTTTTTTTTTTTTTTAAGATTTTATTTATTTATTTGACAGAGAGAAATCACAAGTAGTCGGAGAGGCAGGCAGAGAGAGAGAGAGGGAAGCAGGCTCCCCGCCGAGCAGAGAGCCCGATGTGGGACTCGATCCCAGGACCCTGAGACCATGACCTGAGCCGAAGGCAGCGGCTTAACCCACTGAGCCACCCAGGCGCCCAGCATTTCTCTTTTTAATGGAATTTGGGGGAGCTGACTTTTAGTTCGGGCCCTACCCTTCCTCACCTATCCAGATGGTAGTGTCGGCTCAGCTGCCGGGGCTCCAGCTGCCAGCGGAGAGGCATGGGTGGCTGTGGGCACAGGGCTGGGGACACGGCCATGGGCCAGCCCGGCCGGAACCCCGCGGGCAATGATGGAGTGAGTTGTCACCTGCCCTTACCTCTCCTGTTAACCCTGCTGTCCCAGAACAGATGGGGCTCCCTTCGGTGTGACAGAGGAGTGTGGGGTCTTGGATGGGGACTGGCCCTGCCAGCGCTGGGGTTTTGTGCCTTAGGGTGGGGAGAGGGGAGGAGTGGGAACAGGGGAGCCGGCATGTGGGGCCTGCCTTCTCTGGGCCAGGAGTCGGGCTTCATGCTCGTGGGCTGCTGTAATCCTCGCCGCCAGCCCTGTGAGCTGTGGAGTTACTGTCCCCTCTCTTAGTGGAGGAGACTGAGTTCCCGGCTAGGAAGTGGTGGAGTAAAAGCTCAAGTCCAGGCCGAGGGCGTGGCCATCCCCGAGGCCCCACCCCCGCAGGAAATATTTGAACTTAGCAGCAGTAGTAGCCCTTTCACCAGCTTGCTAGATCAACCTAGACACCCAAGCTTTAAAACGAGATGGGGACAGGGGGCGCCTGGGTGGCTCAGTTGGTTAAGTGTTCGACTCTTGATCTCGGCTCATGATCTCAGGGTCGTGAGATCGAGCTGTGTCAGGCTCCGTGCTCCACGTGGCGTCTGCTTGACATTCTCCCCCTCTGCGCCCCCACCACCTCACTCCATGAGGTTTTTTTGTTTTGTTTTGTTTTGCTTTTTTATAGATGGTATAATCAGTCCCTGACTGGGAAGGGGGGGCATCATTGGCTACTGATGGGACCCGGGTATCTGGGGTCCCGGAGTGAAGCAGTGGACTACCTTGTCTTCCTCCCTGGGGCTGCCCAGATGGTATCCTTTCCGTCTGGAATGTAGTAGTGCCCTCTCCTTTCACCACGTCCCCATCTCTCTAGGGTCCTTCCTCTTCCACGTGCTTGGCTGCTGCCTCAGTGACCAATGCCCATCACGCAGCCTCCCTGTATGTCACTGGCGCTGCATGTCTGGGCCTGTGCGGGTTTGAGGTGTTCATGGCTGTCTCCGCTTTTTCTTTGCAGCTCTCAGTGAAGGCTTCCAATGACAGTAGGCAGGATTTTCTTTTTTATATGTTTTCTCCTTTAGCCTCTGGCTTCTGGCTCTGCAGGCAATGGCTATGGCCTCTGGCTCTTCCTCCCTAGGCCAGCCAAACCAGTCCTGGAAGTAGCTGTGAGCCTGGTGGCTTAGCCACAGCCCCCGGAGGGGCCATGATACAGCAGCTAGGCCTCCTCTTCGGGTCCTGAGTGGTCATCCTTCTCAAGAGCCACCTCTTGGTACTTCCTCCTAGGCGCAGGAGTTGGCTGGAGAATTAAGGCACCCGAATGCGGACCTCTCCAATATATACTTGCCCCTTCTCCTTCCCTACAGGCCCAGAGGTTGGGAAGAGAAGACAAGGATGGCAGCCAGTCCAGCCAAGATGAGCAGCGGAGCAAGCCATCCAGAGGCTCGGAGAGGTACAGTACATGGGAGGCTGCCCTCTGGAACCTTCGGGATGGGGTGGACTCGGGCAGGACTCCTGGCTTTGGTGCTCCTGGCTCAGTGTGGTCCTGCCTGAAGGCAGATGGTGAGCTGACCTGACGGCCTCTCAGAGTCTGTATGTGCGTGTGCACGTGTGTAGACGAGCATACCCTTGGATTCTGCCCCAAGACAGGAATGTGGGTACATTTGGTGGGACTTTGTGCGGTGCTGTGGGCCGAGGCTGGAGGAACTGGCTTGGAGCTGTTGCCTTGCACATCGGCAGTGGTTGTAGCCCACTGTGGGTGCTCATGCGCGAGGCAGACAAACGGGGACGAAGAGCAAAGACTGGGAGAGGGGGACAGAGCCTTCTAGCTTCTGAGGCCCGGGCTACTGTGAGAGGAGAGCCACCACTCTGGAATAGGAAGTGGGCCAGTCATTCTGCTTTTTGAACCTTGAGGCTGTGTCAGCCTTCCCACAAGCTAAAAGCTCCAGCTTCCTGCATTTTCTGTCGTCTGACCTTTCTGTAGTCTGGCTTCTCTCCTTCTCCCTGTTTCCCGCTCAGTTCTTCCATCCCTGCCCGGCTTCAGTGATGGTGAGCACTGGGAGTGGACACAGCCGTGAGAAGGCCCAGCTGTCACCCCGGGACAAGCAGATGCAGTGCAGGGACCTGAGCGGGCTGAGTCTGGTCCAGGCAAAGGGAGAGCTCAGCAGGGGGGTTCCCTTTCCTGCTTCCTGCTTTTCTGGCTGCTTTGCCCTCCGTGTCTCCCCGTGGATGTAGGGCTGGGGCTGGAGCCCCATCTGAGAAGAGGAATGGACCTAGGTCCACGTATCTCTCCCTGCTCTCCCTGCAGGACTTACTCAGCTGCCCTGGCTGGTCTGACCAGGTTGTCTCCTCCACTGGTGCCTGGGAGGTGGCACCAGAGTCCCCTTCACAGCCAGGCCACCGAAGAAGGGCCTCTGCAGGCCTCTGAAGGGCATCTTAAGCAGGAGCAGGCAGAGGAGTCTGGGGACTCTGCAGGCAGCCCCGTCCCGCCCAGTTCCCTGAAGAGGTAAAGGGAGCGGGAGGCCTTCCAGGCATGTAGCTGTGTGCACAGGGGCTGACAGTGACTGCTGGGGGAGCCTGGAGTGGTGGGGAGCTGCGGTGGGTTCGCAGGTTTCCACAAGTGCACAATGCGAGCTGGGGAATGAGGAAACCTGCTTCTTCCTAGTCCTTAGTCTACAGCTAAAACTGGGGTGCACCATCCAATTGGGGAGCCTGGAAACTCTTGAACAAGGGAGCATCTCTTGTGATCCGGCTGTCTTCCTGCCGGGGGCTGGGGCAGAGACTGTCTCCCACCTGGGCTGTGCCTCCCATCCCCACCTGTCCGTGCTCCCCACACCCCTAGCAGTCATCCCACTTCTAGTCCTACAGCAAACCCAAGGAGAGCCCTGTCATGTGCCAGGCCCTTCAGGGAGGGAAGTGCAGAGTCCTGGGCCTCCCTGAGGCCAGCTGAGGGGATCTTTGTGCCCCAGCCCTGCCCAGAGCCTGGCTTGCCTTTGCTAGTCCTTCTGTTCCCCCGGTGAAAGCAAAAGGCCGGCGTCAGAGCTGGTTTGGAGCACGTTCAGTTGGGATGAGTCCCCGGGAAAGCCGAGCCGCAGCAACGCTGGGTCCACAGACTACCTGCTGTGTGCAGAGCTTCTCCTCGGGAGCAGCCCTCGTGGATGCGTCTGCAGCCCTCTGTAAACAGCCAGAGGAGAGGCAGACTGGGGAGAGTGAGGCCCGAGACAGGGACACACAGCTGGGGCTGATTCCCTTGTCCTCATCAGGGCTTTCTGACCCCGAATGGGTGCACCTGGAGCCCCTTGTCTTCCCACCGGCTATAACACGGTTGCTTCCTTATTGTCATCAAGGGAGGAGACCCCAAGCCCACCTGCTGCCCATGAGAGGGGCAAGGAGCAGTGCTCCTGGGCCACGGAGCTGGGCCTTGGGCAGGAAGAGGCCAAGGAGCCCGAGGAGAAGGTGGCGGCCAGCCCTGCCCCTCCAGTCTTCTCAGAGGCGTAAGGGCCAGTGTTAACGTCTGTCCCTGTCCTCCCTTATGTGTGCATTGCTGAGTGCCCACCACCCCTGGGGGCCCTGCCGGTGGGGTGGGGTAGGGCAGACTGAGTGTGCCCTTTGTTGCTTGTGCCACTTTGAGACCCCAGCCAGCCGTGAATGAACGTGGACACAAGGGCTAGCGGAAACCTGGTAATCTCCTTTTCCGCTCTCCAAAGCACTGTTTTTCGCTTTCTTTTCTTTTCTTTCTTTTTTTTTTAAAGGTTTTATTAATTTATTTGACAGAGATCACCAGTAGGCAGAGAGGCAGGCAGAGAGAGAGGAGGAAGCAGGCTCCCTGCTGAGCAGAGAGCCCGATGCGGGGCTTGATCCCAGGACCCTGGGATCATGACCTGAGCCCAAGGCAGAGGCTTTAACCCACTGAGCCACCCAGGCGCCCCTGTTTTTCGCTTTCTTATCAACATTTTATTGAGGTATTTACCAAAAGTACATAAACCTGGACTGTACGAATTAACCCATGCTTACACACGGATCAGAGGTAGAATATTTTTGTCCCTCCAGAAGGTTTCCTCATGTCCCCTTCCTCCCCGTGCACCACCCCAGGTCCCCACACTTCTGGCTTCAGTCCCCTAGGTGCATCTCTCCAGTTCTCTGACTGGACATAAATGGAATCCTACCATATCCAGTATATGCATTTTGGGCCTGGTCCAAAGCTCGCCTCTGTTGTTCTACTTGCAATTCTCAAACTTGGAGATCATTGAGCTTTCCTCCTCCTGTTGTCTCCTTCCCCTCTACCCCTTCTACAGATGAGGAGACTGAGGCTTGCAGTGAAGGGATTTGCCCCCAAATCACCTCGTTGGTGGGTTGTATCACTAGGACGAGGCTCTGGTCGCTGGAGCCCTAGACCTCCTACTCAGTGTGCAGCCGTTGGTCCTTTTCTCTGTGTGGAGAGATAGGAGCCAGGGTTGTGCCGTTTGTCACGTCTGTGAACCGAGTGCCATGAAAGGATTAGGAGTCCTTAGGATGGGGGCCGATGTTGAGTAGAGACAGGTTGGCGCCCTACTCACTGGCAGGGCATGTGAGCTCCTGACTCTTGTCCTCACCACCGCACTGCAGAGTGACGCAGGGAAGGGGCAGCCCCGTGGCTCAGGTGGTGACAGCTCTGACCTCGAGGAATGACATAGCCTTCCCAAGTCTCCTTGGCAGCTGTGGACAGTGGGTCAGGGTGCTTTCTATCAGGACAGGAGGCAGTTGTGTTTCGGAGACTGGCTTAGGCCCTGTAACCTCCTCATTACTCATCTTCACAGCTCCGTTTCTGTGTCGTGAGGAGTAGCTCTGTGTCTGGGTCTCATTTGTCCCCGTGGGATTTTAATTTATAGAGGTGACTGAGTGACCACACAGGCCAATGCCATTAAGGAAGAATTTATTACTTACATTTCCAGAGAGAGGAGGGCGTGCCATGCCGTGCTAGGCCACATGGGGAAGGAGCAGGGTATGCCAGGAGGCAGAAGAGGCGAGAAGGGAGACCATGGCCCAGAGCCTTTATTGGGGTTTCCGTGGGAAGGAATGGGCGAGTCAGGGTAAGTATCTTGAGTGAGTGTGGGATTGGATAATTTGACTACTTAGGGTGGGCTTTGGGCTATAGGGGAGGCCCTCCAGTTGCCTGGTACCTGGCCGGCCCCTGCACGATTTGGTGTGAGTTCTGGAAGGAGGTGCTTGTGGTGTGGGCTCCTTGGGGGATTGGTTGGTTTGAAAGACCTGTTCCTGCTGTCCGAACGAGCTGGCTAGTCCCGGGACCCGCAGTCTCTCCTCTATCAGCAAACTTCCACAGATGTCAGTACATCGTAAATAACAAAAAAAGAAAAACCATGATTCCTTGAGTCCGTTGCCTTTCACAGATGTTGTTAAGCTGGATCAGAAGCAGTTAGGGGCGGGGGGGGGGCCAGCAAGCGGCCGCCCCTGTGTGCGCTCTGTGGCCTGAAGACCTGGGTCCCGGAGTCAGGGATTTGGTGATCGCAGCACCTTTCATGACGTGTTTGTAGAAAGCGGGTAAATGAGGTCAGGCCACTGGGCCGAACGTGAAACGGGATGGGATCTCTTTGGTTGCGATTTTAGTGGCCGTGCGGCCAGTTGAGAATGTCCCGGGCGCCACCACGTCCTCCCTCCGCAGCACCTGCCCTCCCCGCTGCTCGCCTTCCTTGGTGGCCAGCCTGAAATGATCGCGCTCCTGCGGGGTGTCCTCTCAGCTGCCGACTGTTGGAAACTGGGTCTCTGAGGCTGACACCTGAGGAGTGGCCTCGAAATCAGACCCGCCTCTTCCTCTGAGGCTTCGTCTTCTCTGTTGTCTCCTCGATCATCTGGGCCGTTGCTGACGGCCTTGGACCTAAGTGGGACATTGGGGACACTAGAGTTCTCAAACGGGGACACAGGGAAGAGCCTGCTGGAAGCCAGCCCTTCTCGCCCGCGTGCCAGCTTGCAGGCACGCTCGCCCGTGCGCGTCGCCGGGCCGCAGTTTGCCACGCCGTCTGAGGCCCCATCTTTCCGCAGCATCTGTCCCTCGGGCCCCACATAGCTCCGCAGCCCACGGGGGAGAGAGACATTCAGAGGTACCATCTCAGGGAAAAAAGATGTTTTCAGCCAAGGCTGGAAATGAGTTGGAGGGTTGATGAGGCGGGGAGCTGCGGGGAGATGTTCTCTCTCGGAGAGCAGGACTCTCAGAGGAGGTGGCGGCCACGTCTCTTAGATCCGCATCCGCTGGGCTGTGTCAGGGGACCTGGAGGAGAGCCGGCAACGGGAAGCGGGGGGTGGGGTTGGGAGCAGAGGAGAACTGAAGGCCTAGCTCATTCCCAGTCCAAGTGAATGATTTTAGGAAAGTGGGAAGGATGGATTTTAATGGTATTCAGAGACGTCAGGAGCCTCTCATGTCTTCCTTCTCTCTCTGGTCTCAAGGGGCTGAGATGGAATTCCAAAGCCCTGGTTTTCTTCTGCTCTTCTGATCTGATTGCAGCCACTGCCTTCCATCTGCTGCAGTGAGGGGAAGGGGGCCCTGCGTCCCTTCTTCGCTCTTGTCCCAGTGCTCCTTGGTGTGGGCCGTGCCCACGTGTTGCTGACGCTGACGGGCCCAGCCTGCCGCACTGCACGCCGTCGGGGAAGGGTGCCGGTTGTGTGGCGAGACCCAATTTCTAATGGAAGATCAGGGATCTGGAATGCACGCAGGCGCTGGCCTTTAGGGAAGCTGCTCTGGGAGGCGAAGTACTTTATGCTGCTTACGCTTTCGTGCCTCCAGATGTTCTTGGGTTTCCCTCTGGGCATTTCCTTGGAGAACCCTCATGACTTATAGGCATTTTTTTTCCCACCAGGACCATTATTCCGTATCTTAGCACCCACCTTAGGCATTTAGGTTAGCGCTGAATTTCTTTTACCTGTTTCTAAACATGGAGTTAACTCTGAGCAGATGAAAACATGGCATTGTCAAGGAGAGATGGAGCAGGACGTTCTTGGTTCACTCCTGCTGCTGTCTCTGGGGGGAGGGAACAGTCTCCTGCCTGGCTCCCTTGGCCTTTCTGTGCTGGACCTCCATGGACTCTTCTGGGTGGCAGGGCTAGGAGACTTGCTGCTGCTCCTGCCGGCTCATAAGCATCAGCCTGTGTTCAATTTGGGCGGCAGAGAACAGCCTCTGGGGGCTCCCCGAATTGCTGGTGGAAGTCTTGAGTAGCAGGCAGAGCCCTGCTGGGGAGACGGAAACAGGGCCAGGACCATCCCGGGGAGCAATCCGTTACGGACAGAGCTTCAGTCTTTGGCTGCCAGATCTGGAGCCACATCTTTAGGTTTTCACCTTGGGATAAGCCTACCAGGTCCCCTGAGAACCTAGTGTGGCCTACCCTTCTCCTTCGGCTCTTGGGGCCTTAGCCGCAGTGGGGCTTGTTCTATGAACAAATCCTGCCTGTATCTTTGAGGGGCTAGGCTTCCCTCCGACCTGGGGCACGGCTTGATTGGTGTGTGTGCGATTCTGGACCCCTGGGCCCTCCATGAGGATTCTGCGTGTGTTGTTCTGTATCGAACGGGTGGGATATCAAATCTGTTGAGGTGCTGTCTCCCCCACTTGGCAGGCGATCTGTGGAGCCTGCAGCTCCCCCAAAGCAGGCTTCACTGAAGGCCATGGAAGAGGCTGTGACCCAGGAACTGGAGCGAGACCGGAGGCAGCTCCTGGAATCGAAGCAGGAGAAGATGCAGCAGCTGCGGGAGAAGCTGTGGCAGGAGGAGGAGGAGGAGATGCTCCAGCTGCAGCAGCAGAAAGAGAAGTCTCTCAGGTCCTGCCCCTCCCTTTAGGCAAGCTGTGACGTGGGGGGCGAGCGATCCCCTCCGCCTGCCCCGGAGACCCGGTGGCCCCACTGAGACTCCCTCTCCTCTGTGGCCCTATGTGGAGGAAGGGGCTCCCTGGTTCATCTGTTTGGGACGGAGTTGGGAGGCATGATAATAGTGGGAGTAGCCAACACTTTTTGAGAGATGACACTGGTCCCCATGCTTTGTGTCGTTAACTGGTGTAGTTCTGAGAGTGGCTCTGAGGAGGTGTTGCTGTCCCCCCATCTTATAGGACTGTGTTACGGATAAAGAGACTGAGGCACAGAAAGGCTAAGTGACTTGCCCAAGGTGTCGAAGTTAATAAGCAACAGGGCCTAGGCAGTCAGTGCCTGGAGCCTGTTTTCCTAACCACAATATTGTCCTCTCTCAGGAGTCAGGGCTCTGATGGGACCCAGTGAGGTTGGTGGGGACCATATGATACAGTGTGAGGTGCTGTTCACCAGGATCCAGAAGTTTCTAACTGGGTTCCTGCTCTTTGTGTAGCTGGCTGGGAGGCCCTTGACAAGTAAAACACTGTAAGGCTGGGCTGGATCTGTGTGGATGAATTTGTGTGTACACATGTAAACAAGCCAGAGGTTATTTTTATAAGGAAGGCATCCGGGGCTGGCATGGCGGCTCCAGAGTCACCAGGTCCTTTATTCTCTTTGCTGCCTATAGTGCTAGCTGCTCGCAGGGTCTCTTCAGAGTGCAGCGTAGCTGCTGGATCCCCAGCCATCGTGTCTGGGCTGCAGGCAGGAAGAACAGGCATAGAGTACGAAAGGGGTAGCTTCCAGCTCATTCTGTCCCTTTTAAGGTGCTGTCTTGGAAACTTCACCCAATAACTTATGTTTATTCTTTAAAGAAGTTTTCTTGGAAAGTTTACTTAATAATTTCCATGCATATCTCCTGAGTTACCCCTGGCTGCAGAGGAAACGGGGAAATATAGTCCTTGAGCTGGGCCTCTCTACCTGGCAGCATATAATCGGTGCCCCTTAGGAGGAGAGCGTGGGAGAGTGGCTACTGAGAATGTAGTCAGCCTTCTGTCACAGGCCCAGGGAGGGACAGGTGCTACAAAAAGGTGTTAATATGTTTTTCACTTATTTAGCAATGTAACTGAAGGCTAAATCTTTTTCTCTTGCATAGAACATGGAAACATGGTCTACTTACTTTTACATCATACAGAGCAAAGAGTGTATAACATGTTTATTTAGAGAGAATAATAGAAAACCCATTTCCAGCTACCTAGAGGACATTAGCCCAACACAGAATCTGGTGACCCGGGGCCCACCCTTCTGTCACCCCTCTGGGATCCCCTGCCAGGCAGGAGCATCCTCTTCCAGTCAAATGAAAATTGGGGCTGGTGTTCCCCAAACGTGGTATGACTTAGCTGATCTTAACAGGCAGAGCCTAAGAGGAAATCCTGGTAGTGTCTCCCTGAGAGCCTGCTAGGCTTGTTCCTTCTTCCTGGCTACCCCAGGCCTGGCTGACTGTGCTTTCTATCCCTTGCTAAACTGCCAGCTCCAGAAGGGCTCCAGGAACCCTCTGAGGTTGTGCTGAAGACTAGCCTGCCAAAAGTAGCTGACTCAGGACCTAAAACATGATAGTTGCTCAATAAATTGTAGCTCTTGATTTTATTTCCAGTTGAAATCAATGGTTTCAGTGGCCTTCATGAAGTGGTTTTTCTGTCGGTAGTGCCCTGTCAGACTTGCTATGAAATAGTTCATTGTGAGAACCCTGTTGCTGCTTACACATGAGACTATCTGAGGGCTGGGGCTGTCCCTGCTGGGCAACTTCCACCTAGTAGAAATTTCTGGAAGCCACAGATGGCTCTGTAGCAGATACTTCTTGACTGAGAAGGCAGGCAGGAAGACAGGCTGACCCTTAGTTTCTTTAGTTGTAAAACGAAGAGATTGAATTTAATTGTGAGATGAAGAGAGACTGTTGTAAAATGGAAGGACTTGATCTCTCAAGGCCCTCCCAGCTTTGACATCCTGTGGAGCTGTGTGGAAAATGGAGCCACAGGACAAGGAGAAAGGGTTTCTGGGGAATCCAGGAGGGAGGATTTTCATTTAACTCAAATTTTTTGTCACGATGGAAGAGAGCAGTGGTGCAAGTCACTTGAAATAGAAAATGACCCTAAAGGGGCGCCTGGGGGGCTCTGTCGTTAAACATCTGCTTTCAGCTCGGGTCATAATTCCCCAGGGCCCTGGGATCGAGTTGCACTGGGCTCCCTGCTCATCGGGAAGCCTGCTTTTCCCTCTCCCATTCCCCTTGCTTGTGTTCCCTCTCTTGCTGTGTCTGTCAAATAAATAAATAAAATCTTAAAAAAAATTTAAGAAAGAAAAGAAAATGACCCGAAATCTTCTTTGGCTTTGGAATTCACCAGGAAGCTTTTCAAAGACCTTGTCTTCTGAATCATGTTTTTTTCTTTTCTCTCTTTTGTTTTAAAGATTTTATTTATTTATTTATTTGACAGAGAGAGAGATCACAAGTAGGCAGAGAGGCAGGCAGAGAGAGGGGGGGGAAGCAGGCTCCCTGCTGAGCAGAGAGCCCAAGGTGGGGCTTGATCCCAGGACCGTGAGATCATGACCTGAGCTGAAGGCAGAGGCTTTAACCCACTGAGCCACCCAGGTGCCCCTCTTTTTTCTTTTTTTAAAGATTTTATTTATTTATTTATTTATTTGTCAGAGAGAAAGAGCCAGCAAGCAGAAGCAGGCTCCCTGCTGAGCTGGGAGCCCAATGCAGGACTCCATCCCAGGACCCTTGGGATCATGACCTGAGCCAAAGGCAGTGGCTTAACCAGCTGAGCCACCCAGGTGTTCTGAATCACGTTTTTGTTAGGCTTGAGTTCCCCGAGTGCACAGCACACAGCCCCTGTTCTTGTGGGGGCCGTGTGGGCGGGGCTATCTGCCTGGGATGAAATGCTTACTGTCGTTTGACCATAAATAAGACGTCCTTCATGGATCATCTGCGCTTGCTCATAGGTTGGGGCTGGGTGGTGCTGTTCCAATCCCACAGATGTTTATGGAGCACCTACTTCATGTCAGCAACTGTGTTCGGCACCTCAGATATAACAGACTCTAAGACATGATTCTTACTCTGGAGAAGCTCCCAGACTTGTAAGGAAAAGGCACACACAAAAGATGAAATTACAATAGGCGGTACAGAGCAGCATGGGACAAGTGAGAGCTCACAGAAAGGCTTATTGGTGAACCCAGACGGACTTGGAGAGACTTCTCTGAGAGGAGGAAGCCGGGTGTGAGTGGTGAATGTGACTCGGTCAAGTGAAAAAGGGATTTCTCGGGGGAGGCAGCGGCTCCCCTGATGTGGCTGGAACTGTTGAGCAGGCTGTGAGTGAGAGGATGTGGCGCCAGAGCCGGGCTGGGACCAGACTCCATCTGTCCTTGAGTGACTGCCGTGCCGAGGTGTACCTGTTCGCAGAGGGGAGCCCCTGGCAGAAATGCTGTTCTGGGTTCAAGCAGCCTGCCGTCCTCTTGCTGCAGCAAAGAGCAGGAAGCATTCCTGGCCCCCTCTTACCCTGTAAGGTCTTACATGGAGGCAGCAGGACCCGGATTTAGGAAACTTCTCGGGCAAGCTACAGGCGTTTGGAGGCCGAGAGTTGGGGATGATGACAAACTTGCCCTTCTTTTCCATCTCAGTTCCCTGAAGGAGCAACTGCGGAAGGCCACCGAGGAGGAGGAGACTCAGATGAGAGAGGAGGAGAGCCGGAGGCTGTCCCAGCTCCGGGCCCAGGTGCAGTCCAGCACGGAAGCAGACGAGGGCCGCATCAGGTGAGCGCACCGCAAGCCGGCCACCCTGGTGGAGCCGCCCTGAAGGCACAGGCCTGTCCCATTCTGTCTGTCTGTCCACCCAGGGCCGAGCAGGAGGCTTCTCTGCAGAGGCTGAGAGAAGAGCTGGAGTCTCTCCAGAAGGCTGAGAGGGCCAGCTTGGAACGGCAGAGCAGACAGATGCTGGAGCAGCTCAAGGAAGAGCTGGAGGCCTCGGAGAAGAGAGAGCAAGCTGCTCTGAATGCCGAAAAGGAGGCAGCTTTGCAGCAGCTCAGGGAGCGGCTGGAGCAGGAGAGGAAAGATGTGAGCCTGCAGCGTGGAGGCTCCCGTCTGACATGCCCCTGGGCTGCCTGGGGAGGGGCTGGGTGCCAAGCTGGGCATGCGGGGTGGGGGACCGGGCATGGTGGAGGTGTCTGCACCGCTGGCACGGGAGATGGGGGACCGTTGGTAGGCCGATCTGTTTGGGCCCACCAGTCCTCTCGGGCCCGGCCCACCTAGCACCGCGCAGGTAGGTGCTGGTCCAGGTCTGCATGGCACAGTGAGGGAGTGGCAGGTGTCCGGGGGCGCTCTTTAGGGCCAGGGGTAGCTGGTGCTGTATGTGACAGTGAAGAGGTTGGAGGGGAAATGGCTTGTGGATTTGGGAAGATTTCACGACTGTAAGAACTAAGACCAGGCCAGGTTCTGAGTACAAGGTGCCCTGTGCCCATCCCTGTCCCGGAGGGGCATCTGCAATGACCTTTCACCTCCTGCTGTAGAGAGATTGCACACTTTGGGGAGGGGGTGTTTCTCCTTAGTCTTTACTCCCTGTGCCTTCAGTCCTGTCTCCAGATAAGAGCAGGAAGTAAGAACGGTCCGGCCACTTGGAACTTTTTTGCTAGATAAGGAGAGACTGCAGGAGGTGGGGGAGGGCGTCCCTGTCGCACAGGTGCTTGGGCAGATTGTGCTGGACCTCCAGCCCTCACAGCCTCAGGTCCTCGGAGGCCCAAGTATGACCTGTGTATCTGGGGCCTAGCCCAGGGGCAGGGGTTTGGGAGTGGTGACCTGAGGCTTACTGAAATGGCCCTCCACTCTGGCATTCATTTCCTGTTCATTTGCTAGTTGTAACCTTTAGGGACAGAGTTATTCTGGGGGAACAAAGATGTGTCTGTGTTTGCCCTTGGCCCTTTAGCTGGAAGGGAGTCAAGCGGTCTTCCTCCCTCCGGGGTCAGTGCCCGGCCAGGCTTCCCTGCCCTGCGCCCCTCACAGGCCCCCTGTTGCTCCCCAGGCAGCGGCAGCGCTGGAGAGGGAGCACAGGGCCGAGCTGGAGCGGCTCTCTTCCTCGCTGGAGGCCAAGCACAGGGAGGTGAGATGCAGCCGGCCCTAGGCTGCCTGGCAGAGCCTGCGTCCTGCTCCCTCAGTGACAGCCTCAAGGCCCCTTCGCTGCTGGCAGGCAGAACTCGACCCCAGGCCTGCCACTGGGGCGGGAGCCTCCTTGCCCCTGAAGCCCTCCGTGGTTGGGTGCTGGGCCCCCAGCAGGGGAGTCCCTGAGGCTGCTCTGTGGCGCTGAATGTCCCGTCCCCTGTGCTGGGACCTCCTCAGGTTGTCTCCAGCCTGCAGAGGAAGATGGAGGAAGCCCAGCAGAAAGAGGTGGCCCAGGTGCAGGAGAGCCTTGGTTGGGCGGAGCAGAGGGCTCACCACGTGCTTGAATACGAGCAAGAGGTAAGCGCTGCTGGGCTCCCTTGACCTTACATGTGCTTGTCCTGGGTGCTCTGTCCTGGCCCTGCAGACCCGGCTCTGCTCTGGAAGGTGTGGCAGGGACTGGGTCTTCTGGTTGCGTTTCTGTGCCTCCGCTCCATCGAGCTGGGTGCTACTCCAGCCCCGTGTCCCCGGGTGTGAGTGCGGAGGGGTGCATGTGCTCCCCCTTCCAGTGCCTCGGTCGCCATGTGCCAGGCCCCCCTCAACGCCTGCATGTCGCATCCCCACTGCCTACCCTGCAGCTCAGTGGCCTTCTGCGAGAGAAGCGCCAGGAGGTGGAGAGGGAACATGAGAGGAAGATGGACAAGATGAAGGAGGAGCACCAGCAGGTGGTGGCTGAAGCCAGAGAGCAGTACGAGGCCGAGGTGACTTGCCCCTGCCCCTGTGCACAGACCCGGCACACACGTGCACACGCACAGACACGGCCCATGCGCATACTCCCTGCGGTCCCAGGCAGCTGGCTGGCCTACACTGGTGCAGTCCTGATGGCCAGTCTACTCCAGCAGCTGCAGCAGACTGGCGCTCTTCCTTCCCTGAGCAGCTAGGCCCGTAGGTACTGAGTTCCTACCCTGTGTTAGCACTGTTCTCAGCCCCTGACGGGTATGGACTTATTTAGTCCTTCCAGCACACTGAGGAGGTATGGACTATTGCGACCTCCAGTCTGAAAGTGGAACGGAGACTTGGAACATAGGCACCTTTCTAAGGGCTCCAGGCTAGTAAGTGGCGGAGCTGAGATTCATGTCTGGATTGTCTGACCCCAAAGCCTTCGGCTTTAACCAGCCCGACACCGAGCCATCAGGGTTAACCAGACTTTCCAGCACACACAGATTGGCAAGAGCCTGACCCTCCTTGGGTCTGATCTGCCCCTCTTCAGCCTCCCCCATAGGTGGGCTGGCTCACGGGGTGAACAGGGACGGCGGTGGGGCCTCAGCCCAGGGTTTCTAGGCTCCTGTTCCAGTACCTGGAACCCATGTCCCAGCCTGTCCGAATGGTCCTTTCCCACACAGAAGTAGCTGGTCTGTGATGAAATGTCGCAGCTCCCTTTCCAAACCGATGCTCAAGAGTAGTGATAACTTATTAATGAGCTCTCTTCCCTCGAGGAACTGCACACAGGGACAGCAGGACAGGCAGATTTCCACTGGGGGAGGGGGAGGGGGTAGGTCTTAGACCAGCGCCTACTTCAGTGGCAGAGAAGGGTGCAGGCTTTCTTGGGGGAGGCCCGGGAGCTCCTCTGTGCTCTCCTCTTCTCGAAGAGCTGGCCCTGGAGAGACACTGAGGTCCCCGACCTCCCTGACCCAAGTCTACCAGCGTGAGGGGCTTTGGCTTTCGGTGGGTGAGGGCCACTGCCATTGCCCGCCAGCAGCCTTCTGTCCCGGGCAGGAGAGGAAGCAGCGGGCGGAGCTGCTGGGCCACCTGACCGGGGAGCTGGAGCGTCTGCGCAGGTCCCACGAGCGAGAACTGGAGGCCGTGAGGCAGGTGCAGGACAGGCAGCTTGAGGACTTGCGGCGTCAGCACCGGGAGCAGGTGGGGGCTCTGCGTGGTCACCGGGGACCAGGGTGGGTGAGCCCGCCTCGGACACCTCCATGCAGGAGAGGTGGGGGTGGGGGCAGACGGCCAGCAGAGCCTGGACAACTTCAGGCATGGGGGTCTCTCACAGGCCATTTCCAGCCAGGGCACACGTGCTCCTTTGTTTTCTGGGCCAGCAAACATCCTTGGGATTAGAGGAGGTCAGCCCCCCCCAGGACCCTGGGGTGGGTGCTTTGTCTCTCTTTGCCCTCACTGGGAAGACACAAGGTGGTGCTTTCACGGGGGCCTCAAGGGCAAGCGGGACGAGGCTGAGCCTAGCTTGGAGGGTGTGCTGTGGAAAGGGGGTTCTGGAGCTCCCTCCTGTCCCCTCAGCTAATGCCTTGCACTCTCTCTACACCTACATCTTTTGCTCCACCTGTTTCTGTGCAGGAAAGGAAACTCCAAGATTTAGAGGTGGAACTTGAAACCAGAACCAAAGATGTCAAGGCCAAATTGGCTCACCTGGGCCTCCAGGTGAGAGAGCAGGAGCCCCAGACCTTGGAGTTGTAGCTCCCCTAGGAGAGCTCAGAGCCTCCTGCCCCTTAGAGCTGGGGTGCCTGGACACCCACTTCTTTCCCTCCCCCGCAGGAGGAGACAGCCCGAAAGGAGCAGCAGCAGCTCCTCCATGCGCAGAGGCAGGCTGCGCTGGAGAGCGAGGTTCGGCTGGCTCCCTTGTCCCCCGTCACCCCACCCCGTCACCTCGGCCCTGTACCCTTTACCTTACCTCCCTCTCTCCCCGCGACATCCCGCCTTTGGCTCACCCGCTCTGTCCCCAGCTTTAGGGTTCCAAATGCTGTTGGTAGGAGGACAGCACGGCCCCCTGGAAGGAGCCCAGCTGGGGACCCCCGTGGGCGGGGGCCATGGAGGGTGGTAGAGCCTCCTACACGACTCCTGCCCTCAGCACAGCGACTTCATGGGGCTTGAGGTCCATGCTCGCTCCCGTGCTGCCGCCGCCTGCCTTTGTCCCATGTGTCTCCAGGTGCTTCTGTCTTTTCAGGAGGTCACAGCCAGCTACCAGCACTTGGAGGAGGCAAAGAAGGAGCACACGCACCTGTTGGAGTCCAACCGACAGCTCCGAAGACTCCTGGATGAGCTTCGGGCCCGCAGGGCGGACCTGGAGTCCCAGGTGGAGGCGCTGGAGTCCCAGGTGGAGGCGCTGCAGACCCAGAGTCGGAGGCTGCAGAAGCACATCAGGTGGCCTGGGGCCCTGCACTTGGCCTCCCTGCTGCCCCCCACCCCTGCTCTGGTGGGGGTGGAGCTGGGTGGAGGGGCTCTGCTGTGATCCGCAGGGCTAGGGCGTGAGAGGTGTGAACGAGAGGTGTGAACGGCTCCAGTTGTGCCCCGTCCTGCTGTCTTCCTGAGATCAAGGCTGGAAGCCCATCCAGCAGTCACCATGACCTGCTGCCTCCCCGCCCCCCCATCGCAGCGACCTGGAGGCTGAAGCTCAGAGGAAGCAGGACATGTTGAAAGAGCTGGAAGCTAAAGAGAGCAGCGCTGCCCCATGTTTTGAGCCAGACCTCCACATTGAGGACCTGAGGAAGTCCCTTGGGACCGTGAGTTTCTCTGTGCCGTGGAAGGGACAGGGGTGGTGGGACAGGGGTGGGGCTCCCGGAGGGGTCCTGGCTTTGCTTTACCACCTTAGCCTGTCCTTAATAGTCCCCCTTCCTCATTGCCATCAGTCAAATGATGACTATAAGCGAATGGTGCCCAGCAGCCCCCAGAGCCATTTCTGTGTTTAGGCCCCTGGGAGAGGCTTTGGGGGTCCCTTGAGCCGGTGGTGTACCGGAAGTTGGCTGGGCCTTTTTTACTGTGTGTCCTTAGAACCAGACCAAAGAGGTACCCTCTTTTCTCTCCCAGAGCAAGGAGGAGACCGACTTGTCCTTGGACAGGTGAGTTCTGATAGCCTTATGTTAGTTTGGGTCCAGGAGTCCATGTTAGTTTGGGTACAGGAGCCTGTACCACAGACCTGGGGTGAATAGAAATGGGTTGACCATGACCACCACTGGGGCTTGGTTCAGGGCCAAGGACCTGGGGGATTTCTTTAGCAAGGGAAGAAGCTGCCCCTGGTGACGGCTGGCACAGCATGCTGGGATCTGCTGCCTCTGGCTGAGGACCAGCCTGCTGGGAGTGTCTGGGCATCTCTCTGGAGGTCCAGGCCCAGTCCCTTTAGAGGCAGGATGGAGGGACCCTGCAGCAGCTGCACACTATAGTGTGAAGGCCTCGCAGTCTGTGCTCAGGGTGGGCCCCTTGGGGAAGCGCTCAGGTGACCCGGAATGGTTCTCAGTGCGCATGTGCTTTCCCTTTCCAACCCCTCTGCCCTGGCCCGGCCTCCCCCCAGCGTCCGGCACTACCTCTCTGCCGAGGGAATGGCTCTCCGCAGTGCCAAGGAGTTCCTGGTACGGCAGACGCGCTCCATGCGGCGGCGGCAGTCGGCTCTGAAGGCCGCGCAGCAGCACTGGCGTCGGGAGCTGGCCCGTGCTCCGGAGGCCACCCAGGACCCCCCGGGCACCAAGGCCCTGGAGGACGCGCGCCAGGACCTGGAGGAGGTTGGGAGCCTGGAGGGGAGCCCGCTGGTCCTGCGGGGCCCTGGGTCGGGGGACAGGACCAGTCGCCTCCAGTGATTGTGGGTTCCCCACAGTGTGGTCACATTAGCCCTGGGGCCACGGGACAGGGGCTGCAGATTATCCTTGTCCGGGAGGATGAGAGCCCCTGATGTTGACGTGGCAGTGCACTGCGCACGATGCTTTCTCGGTCCTCAGGGTAACCAGAGGTGATTGTCCTCTTCACTTCCTAGGTGAAAAGGATAAGTAAGGTTTTTAAAATTGCACATCCATGTTTTGCTGGCGCATTCCGTCCCACTAAAGACGTGGTTCATCAGGGAGTCTTCTGAGCGCACAGGGTGGAACCGCCTGTCTGATGGCCTTTTCACTGGGAATTGGGCTAGGACTTTAGGGAGCCAGCTGAGGTTCTCGGCAGCAGCTGGGGCTGGCTCCCTAGACTTCGTTGGTGCTCGGGGCTGCTACGGGGCCGACTTCCCAGGGCCATCTGTAGGCTGGCCTCGGGCCCTCGTGGCTCTGCTGAGTGCTGAGAGGCCAGGCGGCAGGAGCAGGGGCACTAGTGACCCTGGGTGACAGTAACCCTTTGAGACCGGGTTAGGTGCGGGCCCAGGGCTCAGCCTGGAACAGTCTACCTCACTGAATCCTTATGAGCCTGGAACAGTAGTGTTTTCCTCTCGAGAGGACGGTCCACACTGAGAGCTACCTTGTCCAGCAACACCCAGACAACAGCACACAGAGCCGGGACTCCAGCACCTTTCCTGAGCCCCCGGGTCTATTGTCCCCTTTCTCTCTGGCGCCAGGAGACCAGGCACCTGGATGAAATGAAGTCAGCTATGCGGAAGGGCCACGACCTGCTGAAGAAGAAGGAGGAGAAGCTGAATCAGCTGGAGTCCTCTCTCCGGGAGGAGGTGCAATGCAGCCTCCCTCCTCTGTTCCTGGGCTGCGGGTGGTTCTTCGGTCCCATGCTGGGAGGAGCTGGGGCTTGTGGGCTGGCGAGAGGGCAGTGGCTTGGAGGTTGCTGAGGCCGGCTGTGCGCAGAGGTCCTAAGCAGACCCAGGGCCTTGTGCTGCAGCTTCTCGAGAGGCCCTGGCCCCTGCTGTGGTTTCTGAGGAGAGCTGGGCCCTGGGGTCAGCAGTGGGTCGGGAATGGACACATCTAGGTTTTCCTTCCTTCTCTGTGGCCTCATCCATGTTGCTCTGGATGCTGGAGGCATGGAGGTGGCAGGAGAGTTTGCTGTAGGACAGGGGCTCTGGTCCTGTGTCCTCTAAGCCCCCACCTCCCTCCCCTCTCCCATGCTACAAGGAAGCCTGCATGTGTCCTTCTCCCAGAACTTCAGGTCCCAGAGAGGCCCCAGCCATCATATGGACAGGGGACAGAAGACACAGGGCAAGCGCCAGTACTCACTGCTGCTTGTACCCCTCAGGCTTTAGATGAGGACACTCGGCGACAGACCCCCAAGAAGGGGGTGACATTTGATCTCAGCGACACGGACGACGTGAGCAGTGCAGGCTCCGAATCCTGCCCCCTGCCTCACTATGAGTGGCAGTGCCGGCAGGGCGAGGACCATGGTATCCGTGGAGAGGGAGGGGCTTACGGGGGGCCAAGGGGCAGCCTCTCTCCTTCAGCCATGCATGGGTGGGTCTGTGGGAGCCTGTGTCTGGAACAGACCCTCAGGAGCACCCGGGAGGAGGGAGCCTGTGGGGGTTTGCCAGCACATAGGGCAGAAAGGGTCCGGAGCTACCTGAATGCACGTGGACCTTCCTGTGCCTTCTGAGAGGTGTCCTCCCTCTGCCGCTCTGGTCCGCAGCAGGGCAGAGGGCGATCTCCTCCTCCTTCCTTGCCCGCTCCCTGGAGAGGCTTTCTCCCCTCTGCCAGCTTCCTGTCTGCACCATTTGGAACGCAGAAGCTCTGCTGCCCACCTTGTCCCCATGGACCGAGGGGCTGTGGTCTGGCAGACCAGGAGGGCAGCCAGGAGGGTGCTGCCGTGCCTGGGGCCGTCCTGGGCCCTGAAGCCGAGTCCTTCCCTCCCTTTTAGTCAACCTGACTGCAAGTGCCACGTTGCCCTACAAGTACCACTACCTGAGCAGCAGCCTTCAGCGGATCAGCAGCCAGCTGAACGGCGTCCTCAGCATGCTGGGTAGTCTCAACCCCCAGCCGCCGCCGCCGCCACTCTTCACTTCCACGCCAGTGCCTGCCCCACCCCGGAACCCCAGGAGTAACCCCATACCCGCCTGCTCCTCCCTGGCCCGGGTCTCGGCCTGGCCGCCGCTGGAGCCCACAACCACCCAGTGGGCCTTGGACCCCGGGCTGGGCCCCATGCTCTCCTCCTCCGTGGCTCAATCCGTGGATGACTTCCTGCTGGAGAAGTGGCACAAGTATTTCCCAAGTAAGCCTCCCATCCCTTCTTCCTCCTTTGCTGGCCCCTTGCCACCGCCTGCTTTGGCGTGGCCCATCCCATTATGGGAGGAAGGCTTGCTTGCAACCCTGTAGCCACAGGCTCTGTGGGCCATGACGGTTGACCTAGAGCCTTTCTGATGGGAACTGGAGCGCAGCAGAACCTAAAAGGTCATCCCTGTCCTCATTGTAAAAACTGCCATCTTGTGCCTTGTGTGAGGGGCCAGGCCTGAGTCCTTCTAATAACCCTCTGAGAGAGGAATATTTATCCCCACCTTACAGATGAGAAAACTGAGACTCAGGTTAAGGGCTATGCTCCAGGGTACCGAGGAGTAAATAACACACAGGAGTTTGGTTCTCTGGCTCTGTGACTTTAGGGTTCTGCCCAGAACCCCCTGGCCATACAGCTTTGCCCAAAAGTTACTTATCTGTTCCCTGCCTTAACCCAAATAGAAAAGTAGGTTCGATTTTACAAATATATAGGACAATTCCTGTCTCTTACCTGCAACCACTGAAGCCTGTGCTGTTGTGTTGTCCGTGGGAGGCAGGAGGCGTGCTGGTGAGCTGGGAGGCGGCCTGCTGGGGCTGGCTTCTGCAACTGGATGATTTCTTCCCACTTTTCCAGCTGGAGTACCGTTCCTCAGCAGTAGCCCCGCGCCCATGGAGAACAGGCTGGGTTACGTGTCTGCCAGGTAAGCTTCCTGTGGGCTCAGGGTGGAACCACACCGGCCTCCTGCTTGTGGTGTCTCCCAGCAGAGCAGAAGTTTGGTCGCATTGCCCAGAGAGCCTGGACAGGTACCCACAAAGCTGCCTGGGTCTCAGGTGCCTCTACCACCATCAGAGAAAAGTCTACCCTGCCGAGGTCCCAGGGGCAGCTGGTCTCACCTGGCCCAGCTCTATGAGGAAGCTGCCTGGTAGCACCTGCAGGGAGAAATCAGGCTTGGCAGGACCCTGCTCCTTGCCTGGCCCCTCCTGCCCTTGAGTGTGGCTTTTGTCTTTGCCATGGAGCTCGCTGCTTCATAGGCTCCCTTGTTCCTGCTGTCCTGCTAGCCACATCTGGAGTGAGAGGGGCATGCTGTGGGAGAGGCAGATGGGCAGTTATCTAAACCTGTTAATTTCCCATTCTGGCCAAGTGTAGCCCAGCCCCACCACAGGTGCCCAATCTTAAGTACCCACTTACCCCCTGGCCCACTCGGAAGCGGATGCTGGGCAGGTACTGGAGTCATCAGGGGGAAGCTTTTACTGATCAGATGTGCTGGGACCAGGCAGAAGTGGGAGCCCTGACATCAGGAGTGCTCACCTAGGGGAGGGAGGGAAGGGTGCCGTTCACCACCTTGTCTTGGGGGAACTGATGCTTGTCATTCCAGAAGGGCATTCTTGCCAATAAAGGAAACTTGGAGTTGCTAAAGCCACCCCGTGGAGGCCATGGCTGGTGTATGGGGTGTGCAGAGAGGAGGAGGGAGAGGCTTGGGGCTGGTCTGCTGTGCCACACATGCATCCGCTCCTCTCTCCTCCTCACGCTGGCCTCTGCCTTCCCAGCGAGCAGCTGCGTCTCCTGCAGCGGGCCCATTCCCATGGCTCCGGGCTCGAGGTGGGCAGCACAGACTTCCAGAGCATGATCGAGGCTAACCGAAAGTGGCTAGAACATTACAGGAATGACCCCAAGTTGTATCCTTTGTCTGATCCCTGAGCCTTGGTCCCTCCCTGCTGTCTTTGCTGGGATGGCAGAGGTGTGGTTGTGCCCTCGGCGGTGGGAGTGTCCAAGGGGGGGTGCCCGTCTGGGCCTTGGCCCTTCCCTGGACCCACTTAACTAACCCAACCGCAGAGTCTTCCTTCACCTTGTGGCCAGACATCTCTTCTCTTCGGTGCCCAAGCCCGCAGCTACCTCAGGCCTTCTGCATCTGGGCCTGGATGAGAACAACAGACTGAGGGTGTGTCATTACTAAGGCCCCGAGCCCCTCCCGCACCCCAAGTGCCTGTGGAGCCGCCCGCACTCCGGACCCAACACAGCATTCTCCTGCCTTGTTTGCTGCCTGCCTTGCTCGGAGGAACCCGGGCCTGCGCTGGAAACCATGCGATGCCCCCCACCCCCTGAGACCATGTACCTCAGGCTGAAGAGTCTGGCCTCCTGCGAGCTCCTGTCTGGACAAGGTGACACTGATGGGGGATGTCCGAGCCCGGGCACCTGCAGGAGGACAAGAACAAGGTATTAGGAGTTGCCTTCCGAGGCCAAGGGCCTGCGGGCTCTCTGTGCATAGTATTCTGGCAGTTGTGGATGTGTGGCCCTTACTTCACCAGGACAAAGCCCCCAGCATGTCTGGAGGCTCTAATACCTCAGCCTCAGAGATATCAGACCCTTTTCTTTCTCTTTTTTGTAAGTCTCCTTTCTTGAGCACTCTATCTCAGGATTGGGCCCAGGGCCCTACCAGAGGTTGGGCTGTAAGTTGGCCCCCAGATGCTCTGCTACCCCCCTTCCTCCGCTGGCTCCGTGCATTTCTCAGGGGTGCTCCTTCCCTTCCTCGGGCTCCTCTCCAGAGTCCTCCCCCCACCCCAAGTCTCAGGTCACAAGCGCACGACTTGCAAGAAGCCAACAAGCCATAGGAGAAGTCTGGGGTGTCTCTGGGTCCATATCTTGGTTTTTCTCTTTCTGGACCACCATGGGGAGAGTTGTGCGTTCTTGTTTCTGTTCCCTGGCAGCCCTCCTCTGGGCTGAGCCACACAGGGTCGAGCTCCCTGCAGTCCTGCTTCCCGTCAGAGGGCTCTCTTGGGGGTTGCAGTGGATGTTCTCCGACATCTGTCCCATCGTTTAAATAAAATGCCCCTGGGTTTGTCTTGAAGGCTCCGGGGCTGCCCTTGCCTCTCTGCTGCACAGCCACCAAGTCTCTGCCAGCCTACCTCTCATTTCTTTGTCTAAGAAACTTTTGACCCCACCCCACGCCCACTTTTTAGGCATCATCTACCATAGAGAAAAAATTCCGTTTCGTGATTTGGTTCCTCCTGGGTGCTTTGGGGCTGGCACCTGTGTTACAGCCAGCTCTATGACAAGCCTGTGTTTTCTACATCAATTAAATCCCTGCACGTCCATTTGCCACAAGGCAGTCATGTGAATGTGTCTTCTCTTTGAAGGCCTTTGCCTCCCTCCTCTTAAGACTAAAGGAAGCGAAAACTAACATGCACAGGCCACCTCCTAGATTCTCATCTGCTTCTGACAGCAAGCCTGTAATCTCAGTGTACGGATGGAAACCTGGAGGCTCGGAGACCCGGAAGGGGCTGAGGTCCTGAAGGAAGTAGCCCAGTGTCCACCCAGCACAGAGCCCCCAGCCCCCTCTGTGCACCCCAGAGCTCCCTGTCCCTGAAGTGCTGATTGGCTTCACCTCTCTCCCCCAATCGCTACTCTGCCACCTACCAGCTGGAGACTCTCATCCTGCATCCTGCTGTTTCCCAAAGGCCACTGGCATTGTTTTCTGACATACGCAAATGACAGCAAAGACCCCTGAAGGCCCAAGCTGGCAAGGTTAGGTGGGTTTTGTTTTCTGCTCCAGTGGTGTGAGCGGCTGGCATAGTTGGCGTTTGTAGCAACAAAATTGCTGGGAGAACCAACTGAGAAGGCCAGGTTTAATGGATTTGCAGGAGAAAACCAACTTAAAACATACAAATGAACCTAGCTTCCATCAGTGGCCTAGCTGCTCTGCTGCAGGGAGGGAGGAAAGATGTAACATTTGTCCAATATCTTCCGCGTGCGGGTTCTCTTCAGATATGATCTCATTTAACCCTCTTAACCTGCGGAGTTGGTATTATCTTACAGATGGGGAACTTCAGGCTCAGAGAGGTTAAATGAGTACAGCTCAGGTTCGCCCAGGGTTTGAACCGAGATCTCTGTGTCTCTAAAAGCAGAGCTGTGTTGAGCCTGCTCCCCAGGTCGGCGTCCGCACCTTCTTCCTTCTACTCACACAACGGTCCTGGCCAGCTTGATCTGAAGACCCGTGTCCCAGGGAGGGAGTGGCTTCTAGCTGGGTGAGCAAACCCCCCCCACCCTCAGACCCGGGCAAGCTTTACTGGGGGACTTTTTCCAAAGACCCCAAAACTGTCCCCTCTCTCCCCTCAGAGAATGTAAAATCTAGCTGGGGAGTCTAGAATCCTGGAGCTTTGTAGCTGAATGGAACCTTGCAGATGACTGTTCAGTCCACTCCCGTTTATGGTGGCAGAAACAGCCTAAAGAGATTAGGGTTACCCAAAGTTACACCCATGGTGTGGCAGAAGCAGGACCTAGACTTAGTCCCGCCCACCAGCCTGGGGCTTCAGGAAAGAGTATTTTAAAAAAGATACTAATTTTGAACAGGCTACACGTTCTCGTGGCTCAGTATTCAAATGACACAAGAGTTACTCCATCCACTGGCCAGTCTTAACCTTGAAGTTTCCTTCTGGAGATTTTATGCAAATACAAGAAAAGAAGGGGCAGTGTTTTGACCTTGTTCCCTTACTGGTGGGGTAAGGGTCATTCCTAACCTAGGATCAGACAACCTCCCAAAGCTGTCTTGTGAGATGTTCACTGTTTTCTTAAGGGAGCAGCGTTGGCCATCGCAGCCCCCCTGCCGTGCAGACTTCCACACAAAATGGCAGCTTGGGGAGGGGAAATAACCCTGACCTGAGGACAGCCGGGTGTGCCTTGGGCTGGAGCACCTACAGGCTCTGACCTGAACAAGTCCTCTTCAGGCCTGTGTCCCCCCCTGGTTAAAAGCTCAAAGCCTGAGCCCACATTCTAGGGGTGAAGCAGGCTGCCGCCTTGGGTGGGGAGCTGCTTTTATCCACAGGGAGGCTGGAAAGCCTCCAATAGCCCAAGATAGGCTCTGGTGGGGAGGGTGACTGGTGGGGGTTTCCGGGCCCATGACCACCATTTGCGGGGTGCGGGGGGGTGGAGAAGTGAGGATTAAAAAATTGAGCCCCTAGCCTCACCAATGTCCTGAAGAACGGGGAAATCCCTTTGTTCCTCCTTTCCTTTTGCATCTCCTGTCTCCCCCATGGACTCTGCCATCTTTAGCAGGTATGTCCCATGGAGGGCCCGGCGAGGCGAGGGGCCACGGTGGAGGAGAGGGATGCCTGCTCTTGGGAGGCGGGAGCAGAGGGACAGTGCGTGGAGTTCCACTCTCACAATTAAAAGCAGAGGGGTCATGAGTCAAACAAGAGTTCTCACTTTATCCTCTCTGTGCCTCAATTATCCTGTCTGTAAAATGGGGTGACCTAGCCCATAAAGTTGTTGGGAGGATAACAGTTATTTTTTTTTTTAAAAGATTTTATTTATTTATTTGACAGACGGAGATCACAAGCAGGCAGAGAGGCAGGCAGAGAGAGAGGGGGAAGCAGGCTCTCCGCTGAGCAGAGAGCCCAATGCGGGGCTTGATCCCAGGACTCTGGGATCATGACCTGAGAGCTGAAGGCAGAGGCTTTAAGCCACTGAGCCACCCAGGCGCCCCCTGGGGAGGATTAAAGAGTTAATACATAGGATGTCCTCAAAACAGTGTTCAATGCATAGTAAGGGCAGTGACCTCACCAAGACAGCCACAAAGATTCCTGACCTCACGGCCCTTCATAACAACTAGCGACTATTCACGGACAAGACACCACAGAGAACCCTAGAACAGTGCTGAGGCTGCAGCAGCACCTGCAGCACAGAGACCGAGACGGACTGCCCCAGAAGGGTAAGGGAAGTGGTACCTGCCGGCCTTAACCGCCCCCACCCCAGGCCAGGGCAGCACCACGCTGAGAGGACCCCCACCTACGGTGCCTCCAAGGGAGGAGAGTTCAGGTTAGACACCCAGTTCCCCCAGCATTGTGGGTCACTGGGTGGGAGCCTCTTCTGTGGCTCTGCCCCATGGGGATTGCAGGGGGCTCTGTGACATAAGTGGGGAAGGATTTCCAACAACCGGCACTTAGATCTTGGCCAACCAAGTCCATACTTGCAGAGCCCAAGTACTTAGTAATTAATCCCAACCAGGGGCTTTATCTAAACCAAGTCAGTGGTACGGCCAGGCCCGGAAACTAGGCAGGGTGCAGGTCGGCCTGATTCAGGTCTTCTTCCTCAAAGAGGAGTCTGTAGGCTCTGTAGTCTGCGCTGCCCGTGCCCAGGCAGCAGGACTGCTGATAGCCCCACCAGCTGTGGAGTGTGGCTCCCAGCCCCTCCTGACCAGAAAGCCTGGTTTGGGAAAATTGGAGAGTTGCCTATAGGGGGCTCTTTGTGTTCCACTGAGGCTGGAGAAGCTGAATCATGGCCACATTTGCTACGGAGCACGGTCCTTGGCCCCATCTGATAGGAAGGGCTGGTAAGAACACCTGGAATCTTCTGCATAACCCAGCCACACTTGGGCCAAGAGGCGAGTGTGCAGAGCCAACCACCCCTAGAGCAAAGCTAGTGGCCCTGTTTGGTCAGAGAAGTGGGGACATGGACCAGCTTGAGTCAGGACCGCGAAGAGCCGTCATGGCCTTGGAGCTGCTTCTACCACTGCGCCTCGGCAGGGAAACTAAATCTGTAGAACACCCTGCTGCCCATGTGACTAAGGAGCTTTACCAGAGCTTTTCCTTTTACAGAGGAAGCTGCACAGCCGGCCCAGCAGCCCTGTTTACAGTGGCACTTGAACAGAGAGTGTAGCCTGTGGCTTTTTCTGTCTGCAGAGCAAAACTGGTGGCCTCATGTGAGCAGGATATTCAAAGCACACTCTTGTCTGATTTGGGTCCCAAGACTGTGAACCATGCAGGCCTTGGGTACTGTCCTGTTGCCCGGCCAGGGCAGGGAAGCAAATTCATAGCCTTAAAATGTAGGCAACCATGGAGCTCATCCTATGGCCTCACTTGGGCAGGGACCAAGCCAGCAGTTCTGTCCAGCTGCTTTCAGCCAGTGGTATACCCAGCACCCTTGATCTCAGAGCTTAAACAGTTGCCTTGTCCAAAAATAGACCCTAATAGCAGGCTTCATCTACCCAAGCCGTTACCAGTAGATTAGTCCAGAATCCCAAACTGAGCTGACCTTTGAAATACTGTTTCTGCCAAAGCAAACCTGCAAAGTCTGGAAACAAAGACCGTTTACTCAAATGCAGATAACCAATATAAGGAATCAAGGACCACAAAAATCAGACAGATGTGATACAACCAAAGGAAACAAAGAAAGCTTAATAACTTACTCTAAAGAAATGTAGATCTAGGAACTGTCAAGGAATTCTGCATAATCCTTTTAAAGTAGTTTGATGATCTACAAGAACATGTACACAACTAAATAAAATTAGGAAAACAGTTCATGAACAGAAGTTCCACAAAGAAGCAAAAGCCGTCAAAAAACCCCAACAAATCCTAGGGCTGAAAAAATACAATAACTGCACTGAAGAATTCAGTCAGAGCTTCGAAAGCAGACTCAAACAGGCAGAAGAATCAGCAACTTGGAAGATGGGACATTTGAAATTATCCAGTCAAAGGAACAAAAAGAAAAAAAGAATGAAAAAGACTGAAGAAAGCCAGTGGGGCTTATAGGATACAATGAAAGGAAACAATATTCACATTATGGGAATTCTAGAAGAAGAGGAAGGGACAGAAACTATATTTAAAGCAATAATAGGGGCTCCCTCTCCCACTCGCCCTGCTTGTGTTTCCGCTCTTGCTGTGTCTCTATCAGATAAATAAAATCTTTTTTAAAAAAAGATTTTATTTATTTATTTGACAGAGAGAGAGAGAGAGATCACAAGTAGAGCAGCAGGCAGAGAGAGAGGAGGAAGCAGGCTCCTTGATGAGCAGAGAGCCCAATGCGGGGCTCGATCCCAGGACTCTGGGATCATGACCTGAGCCGAAGGCAGAGGCTTAACCCCCAGAGCCACCCAGGTGCCCCTAAATAAAATCTTTTTAAAAAATAAAGCAATAATGGCTGAAAAGTTCCTAAACTTGGGGAAAGAAAAAGATATCCAGATCCAAGAGGCCCAAAGGACCCCAAGTAGGAACCCAAATAGGGCTACACTGAGACACCTTAAATTACTAAAAGCTAAGCACAGAATTGTATTTATTTTTAATTTTTAAAAATGATTTATTTGAGAGAGGGAGGACGTGCACACGTGCTCCTATGGGGGGAGGGGCAGACGAGGAGAGAGAATCCCAAGCAAACTCCCTGCCAAACATAGAATTTTAAAAGTAGCAAGAGAAAAGTTTACACAAGTGACCCTCCATAAAGCTTTTTGGCAGACTGCGCAGCAGAAAATTTTCAGGCCAGAAGAGAACAGGATGGAATATTCAAAACTTTGAAAGGAAAAAACTATCAAACAAAAAAACTGTACGTAGTGAAGCTCTTCTTCGCAAATGAAGGAGGGAGGAAGAGACTTTCCCCGACAGGAGTTGAGGGGTTCACCAACAGATATGCCTTCCAAGAAATGAGAGAGGGAATTCTTTGAGTGGAAATAAAAGGACACTAATTAACATCATAAAAACATAAGACGTTGTAAAATCCAGTGAGAATCGTAAGTATATAGTCAAAGTTAGATTCTGTAATATAGTAAAGGTGGTGAATAATTCACTTACAACGAGGGTTTTAAAGTTACCAACAGAGTTCTGGTCTAGGATGGCAATGCTGGAAGACCTTGAACTCACCTGCTCCACGGACACACCAAATCCACACTATTTATAGAGCGATTCCTTCTGAACAACTGGGGGCTGACTGAACAGCTTCTGCACAAGCAAGGGTAAACCATATAGAGAATGGCAAGAGAGAAGAGACACAATCACAAAGGGAGTCTCCACCCCCGACTTCGGAACTGCAGTGGGGAGGGATAGGACGGAAGGACTTGGAGCAGATGGGTCTGCGCTGGGGCACAGAAAAAACAAACAAACAAACAAACAAACAAACTGCAGTTTAAAAGGGCAACTAGAATAAAGGAATCACCCCTAGGACCTTGCCAAATGGCTAGGGAGCTGTTGGATCTCTCTCTGGGTGCACAGGGGCTTATGACATCACTGTCTGTTTCCCCTTGGTCTTGATAGCATGGACAGGAGCGAAGTCTGGGCACTTGAGCTGGCCAACCCCCTTAGCAAGCACCAGGGCCCTAACCCACACCAGTCCCAGACATTCCACCAAGGTGGCTTCAGTGCAGCACACGTAGGATACCTCTGGCCAGGGCTCATTATAGCTCTAGTCGGTGCAGCAAGGTTATAGAGGCACGGAGCACCCCAGAAGACCCCAGGCCTGCACCATTTCAGCTCCAATTACCCTTTCAGTTACCCTTGTGCTGAGCACCTTGGGACATCCTGCCTTGTGCCCATTTTAGTTGCAGCTGTCCTCCCAGGGTCCCCTATTCGCAGGGAGCCCCAGGACCTCCCTGGCCTGTACCTACTTCAACTACAGTTGTCCTGTCAGGGCTCCTGCATGGAGAGTCCTGGGACTGCCGCACACTATGCCCACTTCAGCTCTGACCATCTCACCAGCACAAGTGCCCAGGATGCCCAACCTATGCCAGACATGGTTCCAGCCAGCTGGCCAAAGTCACTATGCGCACAGTCTACACAGGGATGACCATCAACAAGACTATCCCTTCAAGTTTAGGAGAAGTGGCTATTCCACCTAATTCAGAAAGAATAACAGAAAAGCGAAATGAGACAGGAATATGCTCTACCTGAAAGAATAAGACAAAACCTTAGGGCAAAAACGCTAAGTGAAGGAGAAATAAGCAATATGCTTGATAAAAAATTTAGTATGATCACAAAGATGTGTATCAGACTCGGGAGCAGAATAACGCAGCAGGAGCTCCAACACTGCAATAGATAATTTAGAAAAGAACCAATCAGAGTTGAAGGATACAGTCCCAGAAATCAGAAGCACAGTGTTAGATTAGCAGAGGCACAGGAATGGACCAGTGATCTGGAAGACAGACTAATGGAAAGCTGAACAGCACGAAGAAAAAATTAACGAGGATAGATTAAGGGAGGTCTTGGACAACATCAAGCAAACATTTGAATTATCAGGGTCCCAGAAAAAGAGAGAGAGGAAGGTGCAGAAAACTTACTGAAGAACTTATAGCTGATCATTTCCCTAACCTGTAGAAAACAGTTTCAGGAAGAATGTGGTTCCAGATAAGATCAATCCAGGGAGGCCCACACCGTGACATACAATAATCAATATGTAAAAGGTTAAATAAAGATGAGGAATTTTAAAAGCAAGAGGGAAGCAAAAATTTACATAAAGGGAACCCCCATAAGGCTATCAGCTGATTTTACAGTAGAAAGTTTGCAGGCCAGAAGGGAGTAGTATGTTATTTTCAAAGAAGTTCTGAACAGAAAAAAGCTACAGCCAAGACTACACTACTTAGCAAGGTTATCATTTAGAATCGAAGGAGAGTGAGTTTTCCAGACAAAAGTCAAAGGCGCTTATCATCACTAAATTGGCTTAGAAGAAATATTAAAGGGACTTCATTAAGTGTAAAAGAAAAGACTGTAATTAGAAAAAAATTATGAATAAAAAGATGTAAAATATGATGGTAAATGCATAAAATGTGGAGGGGCGAATGAAGTTTTTTTTAGAAGGTGTTCAAACTTAAGTGACCATCTACTTAAAACAGACTGCTAAATACTTAGGATGTTATACATGCATATGATAACCACAAACCAAAAACTATAATAGTTAAGCAAAAAAGAAAGAAAGGAATCCAAGCATAACACCAAGGAAAATAATCACAAGGGAAGAGAGCAAGAGAAAAAGAAAGGAACAAAGAAAAACCACAAAATCAACAAGAAGTAATTAGCAAGATGGCGATGTTCCAGTCAAAAGACATAGGGTGGCAGAATGAATTAAAGAAACAAGTCCCATGTATAGGCTGCCTACAAGCATTTCAGACCTAAAGACACAAGAAGACTGAAAGCAAAAGTATGGAAGAAGATACTCCATGCAAATGAAAATGAGAAGAGAGAAGCTGGATTGCATTCTCGTATCAGACAAATAGTCCCTAAAACACAAAGTCCTTTAAAGCAAAAGTGCCCTCCTATGTAACAGATATAGCAGGGCACGGCATAAAGGGTCCCTCCCGCAAGATATAAAAATTGTAAACATCAATGTACCGAAAATTGGAGTACCCAAATACATAAGGCAAATATTCACAGACAAAAAGGGAGAACTTGACACCAATACAATAATAGAAAACTTTAACACTCCACTTAGATCAACATCTAGATCACCAATGCAGAAAACCAGTACAGAGTGTGTCCCGGTGATACAGCAGACTGGAGGGACTTAACAGGTACATGCAGAACATTCCATCTAGAAACAACCGAAGGTACATTTACATGCACAAAGAACATTCTCCCTGGTAGATCACATGTTAGGCCACAAAACAAGTCTCCATAAATTTAAGAAGACTTAAATCGTATCATGCATCTTTTCTGACTGCGGAAGTATGAAACTAGAAATCAATCATAAGAAAACAATGGACAAAACCCCACAAACACATGGAGGCTGAATGTGCTAGTAAACAACCAACGGTTGACAAATCAAAGAGGAAATTAAAAAAAAAAATACACAGAGACAAAGGAAAACGGAAACATAATGGTCCAAAATCTGTAGAATACAGAGAAATTAGTAGTTCTAAGAAGGAAATTTTTAGTAATACAGACCCACCTCAAGAAAAAAAATCTCAAATAATCTAACCTTACAGCCAAAGGATCTAGAAAAAGAACAATCAAAGCCCAATATTAGAAGAAAGAAGGAAATAAAAATCAGAACAGAAAAAATAAATACAACTATATAAGACAACAAAGAAAAGAGAAATGAAACCAAGGGTGGGTTCTTTGACAAGATAACCAAATTTGATGAATCTTTAGATGGACTCATCAAGAAAAAAAGTAAGGACACTGATAAAATAAAAAATGTAAGAGAAGGTGCACCTGGGTGGCTCAGTGGGTTAAGCTGCTGCCTTCGGCTCAGGTCGTGATCTTGGGGTCGAGCCCCACGTTGGGCTCTCTCCTCGGCGGGGAGCCTGCTTCCCCCCCCTCTCTCTCTGCCTACTGTGATCTCTGTCAAATCTTAAAAAAAAATGTAAGAGAAGTAATGACTGACCCCACAGAAACACAATGGATTCTAAGAAACAACTACAGGAAATTATATGTCAACAAACTGGACAACCTAGAAGAAATGGATAAATTCCTACAAACATATAACTTCTTGAAACTGAATCAGGAATGAAGAGAAAACAGAATGGGCCAATTACTAGTAAGAAAATTGAATTGGTAATCAAAAAAATTCCCCCCAAATACAAGTTCGGGAATAGGTGAATTCCATCAAACATTTAAAGAAGAGTTAATATCTATTCTTCTCAAACTATTCCAAAAAATAGAAGGGGAGGGAAAGCTTCCAAATACATTTCACAAGGCTAGTAATACCCTGATACCAAAACCACACAAAGAGATTGAAACAAAGAAAAGAAAGGAAGGAAGAAGAAAAACTACAGTCCAGTGTTCCTGATAAACACAGATGCAAAAATCCTCAACAAAATGTTAACAAACCACATCCTCAGTACTTTTAAAAAGATCATTCACCATCATCAAGTAAGATTTTTTGTGGGGAATGCAAGGGATAGTTCCATATTTGCAGATCTGTCAACATGATACACTACATTAACAAAATGAAAGAGGAAAAAATCATATGATCACCTCAATAGATGCATGAACATTTGGCAAAATTCAACATCCTTCATGAACCAAAACTCTCAACAATTTGGGTTTAGAGGGAACATACCTCAACACAGTAAAGGTCATATATGAAAACCCACTGCTAACATCATACTCAAAGGGGAAAAACTGAGCGCTTTGTTTTTGCCTTTAAGATCAGAAACAAGACAAGGATGTCCACTCTAGCCACTTTTATTCAATATAGTACGAGAAGTCCTAGCCACAGCAATCAGAAAAGTAATAGAAGGCATCCAAATTGATAAGGAAGAACTTAAACTTTCAATATTTGCACATGATATAATGCTATATATAGAAAACCCCAGGGGCACCTGGGTGGCTCAGTGGGTTAAAGCCTCTGCCTTTCGCTCAGGTCATGGTCTCAGGAAATTACAATCCTGGGATTGAGCCCTGCATCTGGCTCTCTGCTCAGCAGCGAGCCTGCTTCCCCTCCTCTCTGCCTGCCTCTCTGCCTACTTGTGATCTGTCAAATAAATAAATAAAATCTTAAAAAAAAAAACCCTAAAACACTGTCAAAAAGCTATTAGAAGTAGTAATACATGGTAATACACAGAAATGGATGAATTTCTTTACAATAATAATGAAGTAGCAGAAAGAGATTAAGAAAAACAATTCCACTTACAATTGCACCAAAAAGAATAAAATACTTAGGAATAAACTTAATCAAGGAGGGGAAAAGACCTATAATCTGAAAACTATAAAACATTCATAGAAGAAGGTGCCAAAGATGGAAAGATATTTCACACTTTTGAGTTGGAAGAATATTGTTAAAATGTCTATATTACCAAAGCCATCTATGGATTCAATGCAATCCCTGTCAAAATACCAAGAGCATTTTTCATAGCACTAGAATAAATAATACTAAAATGTGTAGGGATCAAATAGCCAAAGCAATCTTGAGAAAGAAGGAAAAACTGGAGGTATCACCATCCTAGATTTCAAATTATATCACAAAGCTGTAGAAATCAAAACAGCATGGTGCTGGCACAAAAACAGACACAGAGGGGGCACTTGGGTGACTCAGTGGGTTAAGCAGCTGCTTTCAGTTCGGGTCAGGATCTCACAGTCCTGGGATTAAGCTCTGTGTCAAGCTTGTTGCTCAGCAGGGATTCTGCTTCACCCTCTCCCTCTGATCCTCCTCCCTGCTTGTGTTCTGTCTCAAATAAATAAAAATCTTAAAAAAAAATATACACAGATCAGGGGCGCCTGGGTGGCTCAGTGGGTTAAAGCCTCTGCCTTCAGCTCAGATCATGATCCTAGGGTCCTGGGATCGAGCCCCCCCTCGGGCTCTCTGCTCAGCAGGGAGCCTGCTTCCCCCCCTTCTCTCTGCCTGCCTCTCTCTGCCTACTTGTGATCTCTGTCTAATAGATAAAATCTTAAAAAAAAAAATAGATACAGATCAATGGTACAGAATAGAGCCCAGAAATAAACCCACAATTATATGGTCAATTAATCTACAACAAAGAAGGTAAGAATATACAATGGAAGAAAGACAGTCTTTTCAATAAGTGGTGCTGGGGAGACTGGACAACTACATGCAAAAAATCCTACTGGACCACTTGCTTGCACCCTACAAAAAATCAAACTCAAATGGGTTAAAGACCTAACTTTGAGACAAGAAATGATAAAACTCCTAGAAAAAAACATAGGCGGTAATTCCTTTGACATTGGTCTTGGCAACATTTCTGTAGATATGTCTCCTCAGGCAGGGGAAACAAAAGCAAAAAGAAACAACTGGAACTACACACAAACACACAGAAAAACACCCCCAAACAACAACAACAAAAACAACTTTGCACAGCTTAGGAAACCATCAACAAAATGAAAAGACAGTCTACTCAATGGGGGAAATTATTTTTCAAATAATATATCCATTAAGGGGTTAATACCAAACATATATAAAAAACTTACACAACTAGACACCCCCCACCAATAATCTGATTCAAAAGTGGGCAGTGGACCTGAATAGGTATTTTCCGAAAGAAGACATACAAACGGCCAACAGACACATGAAAACAAGTTCAGTATCACTAATCATCAGGAAAATGCAAATCAAAATCACAATGAAATATTACTTTACACCTGTCAGAAGGCTTGAATCAAAAAGGTAAGAAATAACAGGTGTTGGTAAGGATGCGGAACAAGGAAACGGTGTGTACTGTTGGTAGAAAGATAAATTGGGGCAGTCCTCAAAAATTTAAAAATAGAAATGCTGCATGGTCTAGTACTTTTGCTACTGGGTATTTACTCAAAGAAAACACAAACACTAATTCAAAAAGATACGTGCACATGCACCCCCCCATTTATTATAGCATTATTTAAAATAGCCAAGATATGGCAGCAATCCAAGTGTCCATCAATAGAGGTATGGATCAAGAACATGTGGTGTATATAATACAATGAAACTTTGTATTGTATATTGTATTGTGTTATATACTGTAAGTACTATATTATATAATATTTCATATACAATGAAATATTACTTGTCATAAAAAAGAATGAAATCTTGCCATTTGTGACATGGGTAGACCTAGAGGGTATTATGTTAAGTGGAATAAGTCAGAGAAAGACAAATACCATATGGACTGTGGGATCTAAGCAACAAAACAAATAAAAAGCAGAAAAAGACCCAGAAATACAGAGAACACACTGATGACTGCCAGAAGCGGGGGTAGGATTGGGGGGGGGATAAGCAAAATGGGTGGAATGAGAGTTACAGACTTCCATTTATAGAATAAGCTGCAAGGATAAAATGTATATCCTGGGGAATATAAGTTAGTGGTGTTAGAACAGGGTTGTATGGAGACCAACAGTAGCCATACTTGTGGGGAGCACAGCATAACAGAGACTTGTGGCATCATTGTGTTGTACACCTGAAACTAATGTAACATTGTGTCAACTCTACTTCAACAAAAAAGAAAAGAAACTGATGTAGTAAAAATAACCATAACTATAATAATCTGTTATTAGTTACACAATGTAGGGAATATATACATTGTAAATGTGAGGAGAAGAAGAGGTTAAAGTGTAAAGCTTAGAAATTCTATTGAAATTGTCATTAGTTTAGAGTGTTATCATTTTAAGATATTTTATATTAGCCTTACAGTATCCACAAGGGAAAACTTATAATTACACAAAAGAACTTGACAAAGAAGTCAAAACATATTGATACATGACATAAAAACATCAAGACAAACTAAAAAGCAGGGTTAAAAAAAAAAAAGAAACAATAAACAAAATGGCAATAGTAAGACCTTACTGTATAGGAATACTTTAAATGAAAACAGATAAAATTCTGCAGAATGGCTGACTGGATAAGCAGACAAAAAACAAGGTCCAATGATACTGTCTACTAGAAACTCACGTTAGCTTTAAAGACACAGAGACTGAGAGTGAAGGGATGGGAAAAGATTTCAAGCAAATTGTAACTGCCCAAAAGGCAAGGGTAGCTCTATGTACATCAGATGAAACAGACTTTAAAAATGGCCCAAACTGGGG
Source organism: Mustela nivalis (assembly GCF_964662115.1). Lineage (NCBI taxonomy): Eukaryota > Metazoa > Chordata > Mammalia > Carnivora > Mustelidae > Mustela > Mustela nivalis. Next base: position 21,132,421 of record NC_139028.1, read on the forward strand.
TGCCTGGGTGGCTCAGTGGGTTAAAGCCTCTGCCTTCAGCTCAGGTCATGATCTCAGCGTCCTGGGATCAAGCCCCACATCGGGCTCTCTGCTCAGCGGGGGGCCTGCTTCCTCCTCTCTCTGTCTGCCTGCCTCTCTATTTTTGATCTCTGTCAAATAAGTAAATAAAAATCTTTAAAAAAAATGGCCCAAACTGACAAGATCATTTTATAATGACAAAGGAGTTGTATCAAGAAAATATAATAAGTATGCCCAACACCGGAGTATCTCAATACATAAAGCAAAAACTAAGAGCTACAAGGAGAAAAAGAGTAACACAATAATAAATGGGGACCCTAACACCCCACTCTCAATGATGGATTAATCATTGAGATTAATCAGCAGATGAACAACACCATATACCGAACAGATCCAGCAGACACACACATACCCTTCCACCCAGCAGCAGAATACGCATTCTCCAGTGCCCAGGGAACGTTTTTCAGGACAGATGATAGGTTAGGCTGCAAAACAGGTCTTAGGAGACTTAGTCAAGGAGACTAAAATCATACCAATCTCTTCTCTTAACACAGTGGTATGAAACTAGAAATCAAAAACAAGAGGAAAAGTGGCAAATTCATGAATGCATAGGAATTAAACCCCACTCTCCTGAACAACCAATGGGTCGAAAGAGAAATTAAATGGGAAGTAAAGAAGTATCTTTTTTTTTTTTTTTAAAGATTTTATTTTTTTTTTTTATTTGACAGAGAGAGATCACAAGTAGGCAGAGAGGCAGGCAGAGAGAGAGAGGAGGAAGCAGGCTCCCTGTGGAGCAGAGAGCCTGATGCGGGACTCGATCCCAGGACCCTGAGATCATGACCTGAGCCGAAGGCAGTGGCTTAACCCACTGAGCCACCCAGGCGCCCCAGTAAAGAAGTATCTTAAGATAAAAGTGTAAATAACATACCCAAATTTACAGGATGCAACAAAAGCAGTTGTATGAGAGAAGTTCATAGCAGCGAGTGCCTACATTAAGAAGAAAGCACAGAAAGAAAAAAAAAAAGGCAAGAAAACTCGTACACAAACAACCTAGATCCATACCCCTTAGTTAAGGAACTAAGCAAAGAACAAACTGAGCCCAAAGTTAGTAAAGAAGATAAAATATAAAGATTAGAGTAGAAATAAAACAGAAAAAGAATAAAAAAGATTAACCAAACTAAGAGTTAGTTCTTTGAGAAGATAAACAAAATTGACAATCTTTTAGCTAGACTACCCAAGGAGAGAAACCTAATTAACGAAATTATAAATAAAACAGGACACATTGGCGACACACACCAGGGACCTGTAAGGATCATTCGAGGCAACTATGAAAAATTTATACACCAACAATCTGGACAACAAAGAAATGGATAAATTCTAGAAATGTACAAACTGCCAAGACTGAATCAGGAAGAAATAAAAGTCCACACAGCTGATTACTAGTAAAGAGATTGAATCCGTAATAAAAAATTTTTTTCCAATGATGAAAAGCCAAGCTGTATGATTTCACTGGTGAATTTTATCAAACAGTTACAGAATTAATGCCAGGGGGTACCTGGGTGGATCAGCTGGTTAAGTGGCTACCTTTGCCTCAGGTTAGGATCTCAGGGTCCTGGGAATGAGCCCTGCGTCAGGCTCCCTGCTCAGGGGGGAGTCTGCTTCTCCCTCTCCCTCTGCCCCTCTCCCCTACTCATGCATGTGCATGCTCTCTCAAATAAATAAATAAGATCTTAAAAAATAGTTAATGTCAATCCTTCTCAAACTCTTTCAAAAAACTGAAAAATTGAGTACACTTCCAAAGTCAGTTTCTGAAGTCAGCATTAACTTGATACTAAAGCCAGAAAAAGATACTATCAGAAAAGAAAACTATAGGTCAATATCCCTGCTGAATATAGATGTAAAAATTCTCAATAAAATACTGGCAAACAGAATTCACAGCACACTAAAAGGACCACTCAACCCAAGTGCAATTTATGCCTGGGATGCGAGGATGGTTCAACATATGTAAATCAATATGATACATCACATTAGTAAAGAAAAAAAAAGTAATGCAATAATCTTATTAGATGCCAAAAAAGCATCTGACGAAATTTAATATCCATTCATGATAAATTAGGTAGGGAAGGAGTGTACCTAAGATTACTAAAGGCTATATATGCTAAGTCCATAGCTAACATCATACTCAATGATGAAAGGTTCAAAGCTTCTCCTCTAAGATCAGGACTAAGAAAAGGGTGCCCACTCCCACCACTTCTATTCAATACAGTCCTGAAAGTCCTTGTCAGAGCCATCAGGCATGAAAAAGAAAAGGCAACATTGTTAAGAAAGAGGTACTATTTGCAGATGACATGATTTTGTATGGACAAAAATTTTAAATCCTCCACCCACCAAAAAAAACCTGTTAGATCGAAACAATAAATTCAGTAAAGTTGCAGGATACAAAACTACCATACAAAAATCAATAGCATGTCTATACACTACCAATAAATTCTGTGAAAAATAAAGAAAATGACCCACTTACAATAGCATTGAAACAATAAAGTACTTGGCAAATAAACTTAACCAAGGAGGTAAAAAATCTCTACTCTGAATACTAGAAGACACTGATGAAAGGAATTGAAGACACAAATAGATGGAAAGATATTCTATGTTTATGGATTGGAAGAATTAATTAAAATGTCAATAGTATCCAAAGCCATCTATAGATTCATTGTAATCCCTATCAAGATTTCAAAAGCATTTTTTATAGAAGTAGTAAAATCAATCTTAAAATTTGTATGGAACCATGGGGTGCCTGGGTGGCTCACTGGGTTAAGCCTCTGCCTTCGGCTCAGGTCATGATCTCAGGGTCCTGGGATTGAGCCCCGCATTGGGCTCTCTGCTGAGTGGGGAGTCTGCTTGCCCCCAACGCCGCCTACCTCCCTGCCTACGAATGATCTCTGTCAAATAAATAAATAAAATATTTTTAAAAATTTATATGGAACTACAAAAAACTCTGAATAGCCAAAGCAATCCTGATAAAGAACCAACCAGGAGGTATCATACTTCTTGATTTCAAGCTACACTATACAGCCACAGAAATTGAATCATCAAATGAGATTTATTGTGGGGAATGTGAGGACAGTTCAGTATTTGAAGTCTGCCAACGTGATGCATCACATTAACAAAATGAAGGGTAAAAATCACATGGTCATCTCAATAGATGCATAAAAAAATCATTGGCAAAATTCACATCCTTTCATGATCAAGTCTCTCAACAAAGTGGGTTTAGAGGGAACATACCTCATAATAAAGGCCATATATGAAAACCCATAGCTAACATCATACTCAATGAGGAAAAACTGTGAGCTTGCCCTTTAAGATCAGGAACAACACAAGGATGTCCCCTTTAGCCACTTTTATTAAACCTAGTACTGGAAGTCCTAGCCACAGCAATCAGACAAGAAATCAAAGGTATCCAAATTGGTATCAAAGAAGAAGAACTTTCATTGTTTGCAGATGACATGACACTGTACACAGAAAACCCTAAAGCTCCACCAAAAAACTATTAGAACTGATAAATGACTTCAGCAAGGTTGAAAAATACAAAATCAATATACAGAAATCCATTGTATTTCTATACACTATTAATGAAGTAGCAGAAGGAGACATTAGGAAAATAATCCTATTTATAACTGCACCAGTAATAATAAAATACACAGAAATAAACTTAACCAAGGAGGGGACACCGGTGTACTCTGAAACTTCTAAAACATTGATGAAGGAAAACTGAAGAAAGCACCAACAAATGGAAAGATTTGATTGGAAGAATATTATTAAAATGTCCACACTACCCAGAGAAATCTACAGATTTAATGTAATCTCTATCAAAATACCAACAGCATTTCCAATAGAACTAGAACAAATAATCTTAAAAAAAATTTTATGGAACCACAAAAGAACCCAAATAGCCAAAGCACTCTTGAAAAAGAACAAAGCTGGAGCTGTCATGATTCCAGATGTCAAGACATACTACAGAGCAGCAGTGATCAAAACTGTATGGTACTGGCAAAGCAAGAGACACATAGATTAATGGAAAGAGAGCCCAGAAATAAACCCAGATTATATGGTCCATTAATCTCTGACAAGGAGGCAAGAATATCCAAAGGGAAAAAGAAAGTCTCTTCAACAAATGATGTTGGGAAAACTGGACAGCTACATGCAAACAATGAAACAGGACCACTTTCTCACACCACACACAAAATGAACTCAAGATGGATGAAAGACCTAAATGTGAGACCTGAAGCCATAAAAATCCTAGAAGAAAATCCTGACAGTAATTTCTTTGACATCAGCTATAATATCAGTGGATATTATAGATATAATAGATACTATAGATATAGTAGATATTATGGATATAATATCACTAGATAGGTTTTCTGGGCAAGGAAACAAAAGCAAAAATAAACCATTGGGGCTACATCAAAATAGGAACAGAACAGAAACAATCGACAAGGCTAAAAGATAACCTACTAAATGGGAGAAGATATTTGCAAATGACAGATCTGATAAAGAGTTGGTATCGAAAATATATAAAGAACTTACATAAGTCAATGTCCAAAAAACCAAATAGTCCAATTAAAAATGGGCAGAAGACATGAACAGGTATTTCTCCGGAGAGAAATACAGATGGCCCTCGGACACATGGAAAGATGCTTGGCATCCCTCCTCCCTCCTCACCAGAGAAATGCAAATCAAAACCACCATGAGATATCACATCACACCTGTCAGAATGGTCAAAATAAACATGGGAAATCACAAGTGTCGGGAGGATGCAAAGAAAAGGAACCCCATGCATGGAATTGTTGATGGGAATGCAAACCAGTGTAGCCACTGTGAAAAACAATATGGAGTTCCTCAAAACATTTAAATTGGATTATCATATGGTCCAGTCATTCCACTAGTGGATATTTAACCAAAGAATACGAAAACACTAATTCAAGAAGAGATATGCACTCTTATCCTGCAGCATTACTTACAACAGCCAAACTATGGAAGCAGCTCAAGTGTCCATCGACCAATGAACGGATAAACAAGATTGGTGTGTATACAATGGAATATTACTCAGGCATCAAAAAGAACAAAATCTTGCCATTTGCAACAACACGGGTGGATCTAGAGGGTACAATGTTAAATGAAATAAATCAGAGAGAGACATAGGATTTCACTCATATGTGGAATTTAAGAAACAAAGAAAAAAGAGACAAACCAAAAAGAATTTTTTAAGTAAAAAAACCCTAACATTTTATTTTATTTGTTTACTTTAGATTCTATCTAAATTCAAGTTAGCTAACATATAGTGTATTATTAATTTCAGGGGTAGAGTTTAATGACTCATCAGTTGCATAGAATCCTCCGTGTTCATTACATCAAGTGCCCTCCTTAATGCCCACCATCCATTACTCCATTCTCCCATCCACCTCCCCTCTAGCAACCCTCAGTTTGTTCCCTATAGTTAAGAGTCTCTTATGGTTTGCCTCCCTCTCTGTTTTGTTTTTTTTTTTTAATTTTTAATTAACATATAATGTGTTATTAGCCCCAGGGGTACAGGTCTGTGAATCGCCAGGTTTACACACTTCACAGCACTCACCATAGCAGAACCTCCCCAATGTCCAGAACCCCACCACCTTCTCCCCACCCCACTCCCCCCAGCAACCCTCAGTTTGTTTTGTGAGATTAAGAGTCTCTTACGGCAAAAAACAGACTCTTAACTCTAGAGTACAAGCTGGCAGCTACCAGAGGGGAGGTAGGTGGGGGACAGGTGAGATCGTTGAAGCGGACTAAAAGTACACTTCTCACTATGGGCACTGAGTAATGTATGGAGGTGTTGAATCACTATATTGTACAACTGAAACTAATAGAACCTGTGTGTTAACCATACTGAAATCAAGAAGAATTAACCTTATCTTAGTAAAAAAAAAAATAATTGAGATATATAAATGTAAGACTTGAAACCATGAAAATCCTAGAAGAAAACATATGGAAAATGCACCTTGAACAGGAGTCTTGGCAATAAATTTTTTTTTTTTTTTTAGCACAATAACAAAAAATCAAGAATAAATCAAGCTGACAATCTCCTGCACAGCAAAGGACACAATCAACAAAGTGAAAAGACAATTTATGGATTAGGAAGAAAATATTTCTAAGTGATAGATCTGATAAGGGGTTAATATCAAAAGTACATAAAAAACTCATACAATGCAACAGCAAAAAAACCCACAAAAAACGAATAATCCAATGGAATGCAGGCCGAAGACCCAAACAGACATTTTCCCAAAGAATATGTAAGGAATAGCCAGGAGGTGCCTGAAAAGATAGTTAACATCTGCCATGATCAGGGAAATGCAAATCAAACCACAATGCAATACCACTTTCCACCTGTCAGAATGGCCTCCCTCATACAACAAAGGCTGGCGTGGGCGCAGAGAAAAGGCACCCTTGTGTGCTGATGGGACCGTAAGCTGGCGCGGCCACTGTGCACAATAGCATGAAGGATTCTCAAAAAACTACAGGTATGGGGCGCCTGGGTGGCTCAGTGGGTTAAAGCTTCTGCCTTCAGCTCAGGTCATGATCCCAGGGTCCTAGGATTGAGCCCCGCATCGGGCTCTCTGCTCGGCCAGGGAGCCTGCTTCCTCCTCTCTCCTCTCTCTTTGCCTGCCTCTCTGCCTACTTGTGATCTCTGTCTGTCAAATAAATAAATAAAATCTTAAAAAAAAAAAAAACTACAGGTATAACTACCATATCAGCAATTGCACTTCTGGGAATATACCCAAAGGAAATAAACACACTGACTGGAGGGGAACCCGGTGGCTCAGTGGGTTGTCTGACGCTTGATTTTGGGCTCAGGTCATGATCTCAGGGTTGTGACATTGAGCCTTGCGTCGGGCTCTGTGCTCAGCGTGGAGTCTGCTCCAGATTCTCTCCCTTTGCCCCTGGTCATACTCGCACTCTCAATCTCTCGCTCGCTCTCACTCGCTCTCAAATAAAGAAATCTTTAAAAAGCCCCAAAGCACTCACTTGGAAAGGTATCTGCATCCCCGTGTTCATAACAATATTATCTTCAATAGCAGCATATGGAAACACCCTAACTGTCCACCGATGGGTAAATGAAGACATGGTGATCTACACGCACACAATGGAGTATAACGCATCCGCCAAAAAAATGAGGACAGCTGTCATTTGCAACAATGTAGAGGGGGCTTGATGGCATTATGCTAAATGACTTAAGTCAGATAGAGAAAGACAAAATACACCCAGTTTGAAGACGTATTCCTTTTTTTTTTTAAAGGATTTTATTTATTTATTTGACAGAAATCACAAGTAGGCAGAGAGGCAGGCAGAGAGAGAGGAGGAAGCAGGCTCCCTGGTGAACAGAGAGCCCAATGTGGGGCTTGATCCCAGGACCCTGAGATCGTGACCTGAGCTGAAGGCAGAGGCTTTAACCCACTGAGCCACCCAGGTGCCCCAAAGATGTATTCTTTTAACCTGAGCTTAGGACCAATATCTGGTTCCAAGGCTCTACATTAGGCCTCCAAAAGACCTGGGTTCAAATCCTGGTTGCTATTTACTAGTGGGGCATCTTTGAGAAAAGATTCTTCTCTTTCCGCCTCAGTTTCCCCATTTGTATAATGGGGCTGAAAATAACCTCACACTAAGAAAAGTCATGAGATCACCAGGGTCAAGCACCCTGGGAGGAGCAGTCTGGAAACCGCAGACAGCTATGGGCACAACAAGCCTCTGCTGAACGCGTCCAAGGGGCAAGGCAGCCCAATCTCTGCCAACCTCCCGGACAACAGTCTTTTTCCTGTGCCCCATGTCCTTGTGGAGAAAGTCAGGAGTTTCTGGGGGCACAACTGCATTCTCTCAGCTGTAACCAGAAGGAGAGGTTGGGGGGTGCAGTGCAGAAACAGAAACCCGTTTCTGGGGATTTGGGGCTCCCAGAGGAAGGCTGCTGCAGGTCAGGACAGGGTCAGACAGTCTGGCCCTCCAGCTGCCACTGGCCACCTCTCCGCTCGGGCCAAGTGACTCTTCAGAAGCTGGGCCTCAGTTTCTTCCCTTGAGGACAGGATGATTACACTCACCCCAGGGAAGCCCGCAGACTCCCTGTCCTCACCCCATGCTGCTTCCCGAGCTGTCCCCCAGAGACACTTTTATCTATTCCTTCTCTCCCTCCTGGCATCACGAACCTCTCCCTGAGGTCTGGCTGCCCAAAGACCTGCGGCTGACGGATCGAATTCTGGTTTCCCTGAGACCTGGCTCCTTGCTAATCCTCACTTCGAAGTTAAAAGCATCTTTACCTGCATTATGGCCTCCCAGTCTCTCCAACCTGGCAGCCCATGGACTAATTTCCCATTTCACAGAAAAGAAAATAGAGGCCCATGAGGGTGAAGCCACTTTTCCAGAGTTACAGAGTTGGAAAGGAGCAGGGGTTTGATCCCTGTTCCTTGCTTTTGCCCTCACAGGGCTCAGCACAATTCCTGCCGTTTAGTTAGCATTCAACAATTGCTGTCTTCCAGGTGTTCCCCGGGTGTGTATAAAGAGTCCCAAGAGGTCTAGTGAATGCTGGCTCTGGAATTCAAACCTGGCCGTGCCTCTTGCTCACGGAGTGACCTTGCACAACAAACCCAACCTCTTTGACTTTCTTCTTAGCCAACAAAATGGAGAAAACTTTTTAGGACAAACATTAGGAACACATTTGTTCTGAGCCCCTTCTCACTAAACAGCAAAGAGGATTCCTGCCTTGCTTTCAGCTTCTCCCACCTTCCCTGCTGCTCCTGGACCTAGCTTTTGCGGTCTTAGATCGCAAAGTTGGGAGAAAGGAGAGTGCAGGGAAAGACCACTGGGAGAAATGGAGCCAGAGGACCTGGCAGTGAGTGCTGTGAGTGCAGTGGGGGTGAGGACCCAGACCCAAGAGCAGGGTCACCATCTCTTTCCACTCACACTTCTGACACCAGCCATGTGGGGTTTTCTCATGCCAACAACCAGTTTTCTAAATCTGGACACCAGCTGGGTGTCCCAATGGTTCCATTCAATTCTGACACTGTCTGGAGTTAGCAGACCTCTCGGGTTGAAAGCTCAGCCCCACAGGATTGCCCCTTCCACTTCTGATGCAAGCCCCAGGCCTCCTGACCTTCTTCTGATTGATCAACTATCAATCAAGGGTTTCCTCTTTGGATTAGAAAATTCGCTAGAACAGTTCATGGAACTCAGAGAAAACACTCCATAACATCCTTCCCAATACACTGTAATAGCAAAGGATAAAAATGAACATCGGTTGAAGAGTGACACAGGACGAGGTCTGGAAGGTCCCGAGCACAGGAGCTTCTGTCCCTCTGGAGTTGAGGTGTGCCACCCTCCCTGCACGCAAATGGGTTTACCAACCCGGAAGCTCTCAAACTCTGTTGTTAGGGGGTACTTATGGGGGCTCTACCACACGGGCATAACTGGTCAGATCATTGTTCATTAGTGACTTACTCAATCTCCAGCTCCTTTCTCCTCCCTGGTTTCAGGGGGTTAAGGTGAAAATCCCAACCCTCTGATCACATGGTTGGTTCCTCTGGCAACCAGCCCTCATTCTGATGCTGTCTAGGGACCCACCAAGAGTCACCTCCTCAGCACAAACTCAGGAGTGGTTGAAAGGGGCTTATTACGACGAATAACAAGAGATGCCCCTCTCACATCTATCACTCAGGAAACCTCAAGGGTTTTAGGAGCTCTGTGACTATGACCGAAGACAGAGACCAAATAAATACTTCTTATCCTATCACAATATCACAGAGGGGTTAATGGGTATTACTCTCAACCATTCATCTTGATCTTTCCAGGGTCATAAAACAAAAGCAGATAATGAGTTTCTTAAAACTTTTGGTCCCTGGGCTGATTCTTTGACTAGCACCCCTGCTCAGAGACTGAACCACATGGGGTTTTGTGTTCACAGATGTTACATTTCCTTACACAGTCATTGTAAAGGTATGAGAGTATCCGTGTTAAGTGGTTAGCAGAGTGCCTAACACAGAAAGTCTCCGCGAAGCAGCAGTTATGACTGTACACCCTCGTACTATGTTTGCTTATTTAGAGAGCAAGAGCGCAGGCCAAGTAGGGCGAGGAGCAGAGGGAGAGAATTGCAAGCAGACTTCCCATGGAGCATGAAGCCTGATGCAGGGCTTGATCTCAGGACCCAGAGATCATGAACCAAGCCAAAACCAAGAGTCAGATGCTTAACTGGCTGAGCCCCCCAGGTGCCCCTGGACTGTTTTCTTCTAGCCTGGGACAGCGTGCTGAGAGAATCAACATTTCATAAAACTCTGTGTCCACTGATCCCCCACTCCCTGCCCATTTCTCCCCCTCTTTACCCTTCATGCTTCTCTCTAACACATGTTCTGCTCCTTTAAGTAGGACACAGTCCTGGGTGTGACTGGGAAGGAATGGAACCATCTTCTGCTCTTGGGGAGCTTATCAGCTAGAACAATGTTTGAGTATCACATGTGGACAGCTGCCATGTGGAGGAGGAGTATGACCTGCTCTGTGGGGGTCCCCCCGAGGTTGTTGGGTGAAAGTCAGAGGGGGCAGACCGAGCTTCGTGTGAGCAAGGCTTTGCTAGCAGAGATTTCCGAAGGGGAAGTATGCTGGCTTGGGAAGTAAGGAGTCCTCTATCAGGAGGTACACATGTGAGGGACAGAGGACCCTTGCTGACTGCAGAAAGGATTCAAAATTAGGATGGAGCCTGGACTTGGTGACCTTGACGGCCTTGACTCCTAAGATTCTCTGATCCTTAGAGATGCTACCACCCAACATGGATCACTTCTAGGATAATGCAGAGCTGGCAGCTGTTCCCCCTTCTGCCTGGGAGCATTGCTGCTCCTGCCCAGGAGATGTGGATTCAGAGAGGAAGGACAGGGTCCTGACTGTTCCTCCAGCCTTCTGTCCTATGCACACAGCTGCCCTCCCCTTCTCCGAGCTCATCAGCTGCTGTTCCCCAACTCTTTGCCTGCACAGATATAGGGGAAAGGGAAGGAGACACAGGATGGGAGATTTGCCCTGCATCTAGGTTATGGAGGGAGGGTTTCCATGGGGAGCCAGTTTCTCTCTCCTCTCCTGCGTAAGGTAAGATGATTCTAGCCGTTGTGAAGATAACCCCCCAAATCTCAATGGCTTAATTCATTGCAAGTTTATTTCTTGTTCACCTAAAGTACGGTTGACCTTAGTGGGGTAGAGGACCTCTGATCCGTACAGACCTACAGGAACCCAGGCTGACAGAAGCTCTGGCATCTTCGATCAGTGGCTTCCAAACTCACTTCGGGCATGGACATCCATTGGAGAGAGAAGGTGGTGAGGGAGATTTGTATAAGCCAGGCCTGCAAGTAGCATGCCTCACTGCTACCACACTACAAGTCAGAACTTGGTCTTAGGGCCATATCTAGAAGTCAAGGGGCTAGGGACTATAGCCACTGGCAGGGCAGCCACTTACCAGCAACAACTGCCTTGTGAAAGAGGGGAGCATGAAGCATTGGCAGACAGCTAGAGCTGTCCCTTACCTATCCTTTTACCATAGGCCTCCCTCCTCAGGTCTCTGCCAGTTTGCACACACATCCGACAATGAGCTCCTTGAACTCAAGGACAGCCTCTGTGTCCCCCGTGCTTAGTTCAATGGCAGGTCATAGAACTTTGGATATCTGGTGGGTGACCGAAGCCTTGGGTGTCCTCTTGCTTATTAAAAATACAATTGGTAGTATTGGTAGTATTGGTAGACAATACTTTGACAGTCCCCCAAAAAGTTAAACGTAAGTTGTATCCTCTTGTTGGACGGATCCAATTATCATTATGATGCCCTTGTCTCATTACAGTCTTTGTGTTAACGTCTATTTTGCCTGACACAAGCATAGCCATCCCAGCTTTCTTTCAGTTTCCATTTCATGGGCCATCATTTTTCATCCCTTCACTTACAGTTGCTGTGGGTCCTTATATCACAAGTGAGTCACTAGTAGGCAGTCTGTAGATGGGTCTTTTGTTTTTTTTTGTTTTATCTATTCAACTATTGTCTTTCGATTGGAGAATTTAGCCCACCTACATTAAAAGTAAGTATTGATAGGTAAGTACTTAATGTCCTTTTGTTCATTGTTTTCTGGCTTTGTTATAGTTCTTCTCAGTTCTTCTTTCGCACTCTTCCTTTGTGGTTTGAGGACTCTCTTTAGTTGTATGCTTAGGCTTCATTCCAATTATCTTCTTTGTATCTGTTCTAAGTTTCTGCCTTGTGGCCATGAGATTTACAAATAATAACCTCGTCTTATAACTAGTTTAAACTGATAACAACTTCAGTTTGAATGCATTCTAAAACTCTACATTTTTACTCTTCCCCCACCCACATTTTAAGTTTTTGATGTCACATTTTACATTTTTATCTTGTGTGTCTTTTAATTCTTGTAGTTATTTTTGCTACATTTGTCTTTTAACCTTCATACTAGTATATTTATGCACTGAACATAGCTGCACCTAAATATAGAAAGCAAATTCTATTCTCAATGTCCTTCTCTGCCCCAGAAAACAAAAACAAAAACAAAAAAATAGAAAGCAAATTCTAATAGACCTGAAAGAAAGACAGAAATACAATAGTAGTGGAGGACTTTAATACCTCACTTACATCAATGGACAGATCATCCAGATACAAAATCAATAAGGAAACACTCACATTCAGCAACATACTAGACCAGAAGAACTTAACAGATATATACAGAACATTCCATCCCAAGGCAGCAGAATAAACACTCTTCGCCAGTACATCTGGAATATTCTCCAGGATAGATCACATGTTAGGCCACAAAAGAAGTCTTAATAAATTTAAGAAGTCTTAATAAAATAAATTTATTAATTATTTAAAATGAATAAATTCATAATAATATGAAACTAGAAATCAGTTATGTGAAGAAAATTAATAATTTTGTGGAAATTAACCATTGGTCATTAAACAGCCAGTTGGGCGATAAATTAAATAAATTGAGACAAGTGGAAATGGAAATACAACATACTAAAATTTATGGAATGCAGCAAAAGCAGTTCTTAGAGGAAAGTTCATAGTGACAATGTCTACCTCAAGAAGCAAGAAAAGCCTCAAACAGCCTAACTTTATTCCTCAAAGAACTAGAGAAGGAAGAACAAATGAAGCCCAGTTAGTAGAGGGAAGGAAATAAATATCAGAGTGAAAATAAATGTGATAAAGACAATAGAATATATCAGTGAAACTAAGAACTGGTTCTTTGAGAAGATAAAACTGACATACTTTACAAAAAATAATTTTGTAAAAAATTATTTATGTATTTATTTGAGAGAGAGAGAGAGAGAATGCAAGTGGGGAGAGGGTGGGAGAGAGAGTCCCAAGCAGACTCTGCACTGAGCACAGAGCTGCAGCATGGGACTTGACCCTATGACCCCGAGATCATGACCTGATCCAAAACCAAGAGTCAGATGCTTAACCAACTAAGCCACCCAGGCATCCCTAAGATCGACATGCTTTAGGCTCACCAAGAAAAAAAAAAAAAAAGGCTCAAAAAATAAAATCAGAAATGAAGGCGGTATTAAACTGATACTATAGAAGTACAAAGGATTGTAAGAGACTGCTATGAACAATTATACCAACAAATTGCGACAACCAGTAAGAAATGGATAAAATCCTAGAAACATAAACATTCCCAGATGAAATCATGAAACAGAAAATTTTAACAGACCAGTTTCTAGTAAGGAGGTTGAATCAGTAATCAAAAACCTCGCCAGACACAATGGTTCAGGGTCAGATGGTTTCACTGGTGAATTCTACCAAACATTTGAAGAATTAACACCAACCTTTCTCAAAGTTTTCAAAAAAAATAGAAGAGTAGGGAACACTTCCAAGCTCATTTTGTAAGGCTAGCGTTATCCAGATTCCAAAACCAAACAAGGACACTGCAAAAGAGAACTACAGGCCAATATCACTAATGAACATAGATGCTAAAATCCTCAACAAAATTTTAACAAGCCAAATTTAATGATACATTAAAAGGAGCATACACCATGATCAATCAGTAGTTTGATCAAACCAACATTGATTTGATCAATCAATCAATCAATGGGATTTATTTCCAGGGATGCAAGGTGGTTCAACCTTCACCATGTCACTGCGATATATAGCACATTAACCAATAGTTAGAAATCATATGATCATTTCAATAGGTGCAGAAAAACCATTTGAAAAAATTCAACACTGATTTATGAAAAAAGTATTCAACAAAGTAGGTATAGAGGGAAAATACCTCAACATAATAAAGGTCATATATGCCAAGCCCATAGTTAACATCATCCTCAATGATGAAAACCTGGAAGATTTTTCTGTAAGATCAGGAACAAGACAGGATGCTCGTGCACTCTTGTGACTTTTACTCTACATGGTATTGGAAGTCCTAATTAGGCAAGAATTAAAAGGCATTGTATGGAACCACAAAACACCTTAAATAGCCAAGCAATCTTGAAAAAACAAAACTGGAGGGTTCACAATCCCAGATTTCAAGGTACACTACAAAGCTGTTGTAATCAAAGCAGTATGGTCTCAGCACAAAAATATACACAGAGATCAATGGATCAGAATAGAGCCCAGAAATAAACCTGCAATTAAATGGACAATTCATCTTCGAGAAAAGAGACAAGAATATTCAGTAGGGAAAAGAAAGTCTCTTCAACAAATGGCGTTGGGAAAACTGGACAGCTACATGCAGAAGAATGAAATGGGACCACTTTCTCACACCATACACAAAATGAACTCAAGATGGATTAAAGACCTAAATGTGAGACCTGAAACCATAAAAATCCTAGAAAACACTGGCAGTAATTTCTTTGACATTGGCTACAGCAACATTTTTGTAGATAGGTCTTCTGGGCAAGGGAGACCAAAGCAAAAATAAATTGTTGGGGCTACATCAAAACAGAACACTTCTGCACAGCAAAGGAAACAATCAATGAAACTAAAAGATAACTTACTGAATGGGAGGAGATATTTGCAAAGGACAGATCTGATAAAGGGTTAGTATCTAAAATATATAAAGAACTTATACAAGACAACACCCCAAAAAACCAAATAGTCCAATTAAAAATGGGCAGAAGACATGAACAGATATTTTTCTGGAGAGAAATACAGAGGGTCCTCAGACACATAAAAAGATGCTCCACTTCCCTCCTCACCAGAGAAATGCAAATCAAAACCACCATGAAGTATCACATCCCACCTGTCAGAATGGCCGAAATAAACATTGGGAAATCACTAGTGTTGGTGAGGATGTGGAGAAAAGGAACTCCATGCACTGTTGGTGGGAATGAAAACTGGCATAATTCCTGTGGAAAACAACATGAAGGTCCCTTGGAAAATTAAAAATAGAACGGCTTCATGATCTAGTAATAACACCAGTAGGTATTTACCCAAAGAATATGAAAACGCTATTTCAAGAAGAGATATGTGCCCTTATGTGTGTGGCAGCATTACTGACAACAGCCATATTATGGGAGCAGCCCACCTGTTTGATAGACAAATGGATAAAGACAATGTGATATGTATGTATGTATGTATGTAGAATGGAATATTACTCAGCCATGAAAGAGAATGAAATGTTGCCATTTGCAAGGATGTGGATGGAGCTAGAGGGTCTAGTCCTAAGTGAAATAAGTCATTTGAGGAAGACAAATGCCATAGGATTTCACTCATCTGTAGAATGTAAGAAACCAAATAAAGAAAAAAAAGAGAGATGAATCAAAACCAGACTCAATTCTAGAGAACAAACGGGTGGCTGCCAGAAGGGACGTGGGTGGGGGCGTGGGTGAACTAGGTGAAGGGGATTCAGAGCACTTTACGGTGGTGAGCACCGAGTCATGTACAGAATTGCTGAATGAATGCATCACACACTTGAAGCTAATGTGATGCCGTACATTATATAGGAACAAAACCTAAAACAATCATAAAAGACACCTAAATAAAGAAAAACTCGTCATTTTGGCAGATGTATTATTTACAGTAAACCTTAACGACTTCACTGAAAAACTGTTAGAACTCACCAAAGAATTTGATGAAATTAATATACAGAAACCTTTGTGTTTCTATACACTAATATTAGAGAAATTAAGAAAGCAATCCCATTTACAACCACATCAGAGAGAATAAAATACCCAGGAATAAATTTAGTCCAGGCGGTCAAAGAATTGTACACTGAAAACTGTAACGTTGATGAAAGCAATAGAAAAGGCACAGATGAATGGGAAGATGTACTATTGCTCCTGGACTGGAAGAATTAATATTGTTAAAACATCCCTATTACCCAAAGCGGTCTAAAGACTCAACACAGCCCTACTCACCATCCCAATGACATTTTCACAGAAATAGAACAAACCTAACCTCGCAATGGAGCTAGAAATGATCTGAAACAGTCAAAGCAGCTTTGAGAAAGAAGAACAAGCTGGAAGGATCCTGTTCCCAGATTCTAAACTACATCTCAGAGCTGTAGTCATCCAAATGGTATGGTATAGGCCTAAAAACAGATACACAGCTCAATGGGACAGAAAAGAGAACCCAGAAAAACACCCACACATACAGTCAATTAATTTACAGTAAAGGAGGTGCACATATAAATTGAAGACAAGACCGTCTCTTCAATAAACGGTGATGGGAAAACTGGACAGCCACATGCAAAAAAAGGAAACTAGACCACGATCTTACACTCCATACTTGCATGTGATCTAGCAATTCCACTTCTGGGTATTAAGTCAAAGAAAACAAATACATTAATTTGGAAAGATTCAGGCCCCTCTATGTTCACGGCAGCATTTATAATAGCCAAGATAATGGAAGCCAGTGTCCACTGATGGATAAATGGATAAGGAAGGTGTGGTACAATGCACAATGGCATTCTACTGGTGTACAATGCAATACTATTCAGCCATATGATAGAGCGCAATCTTCCCATTTGCAACAACCGGGTAAGACCTTGACGGCACTGGGTGCTGAGCGAAATAAGCCAAAGACAGATACTATATGAATTTATCTCAATGTGGAATCTAAACATAAACAAAAAACCAAGCCCATAGATACAGAGGACAGATTGGTGGTTGCTGGAGGTGGGGTTTGGGGTAGGTGACACGCGTGAGGGGATCAAAAGGAAAACACTTCCAGTTATAAAACAGTTAAATTATGGGGACAGCATGGGTGTCTTGACTAGCATTCACACTATTGTGTTGCATGCTTGAAAGCTGCTAAGAGAGTAAATCTTAGAAGTTCTCATTACAGGAAAAAATTTCATTAACTATGTACGGTGACAGATGTTAACTAGACTTACTGTGACCATTTTGCAGTGTATACAAATATTGGATCCTTATGTTGTACACCTGAAGCTGGTATAATGTTATAAGTCAATAAAAATATATTTTCTTCATAAAAACATTAAATACAAAAATTTTAAAATTTTATTTATTTACTCAGAGAGGGAGAAGCAGGCTCCCCACTGAGCAGGGAGCTCAAAGCGGGGCTTGATCCCAGGACCCTGAGATCATGACCTGAACTGAAGGCAGATGCTTAACTCACTAAGCCACCCAAGCACCCCATAAAATTATCATTTGATCCAGAAATTCCACTGCTAGTTACATGCCCAAAGAATGCAAAGCAGGGATTCGAACAGGAACTTCCATACGGATGTTTATGCAGTAGTACTCATAATGGCCAAAAGAAACAACCTAAGTGTCCAATAATGGGATTAAAAATGTGATCTTTACATATAATGGAGTATTATGCAGCCTTAAAAAGGACTGAACCTCTCAGACATGCTACAACGTGGATTATTGCAAACATACTAAGTGAAATGAGCCCATAGGAAGGACAAGCACTGTAGGATTCCTCTGATAGGGAAGACCCAGGGTAGTTGGTTCACAGGGACAGAAAGTAGCATGGGGGTTGCCAGGGGCTGGGGGCTAGGGGACAGGGGCAGTGACTGTTTAAGGAATACAGTTTTTGTTCCAGGAGGTGACCATGTTCTAGAACCGGGTCGTGGTGGTGGTTGCCTAAACAAGGTGAAGGTACTCAATGTCACAGAACTGTCAGCTTAAAAATGGTTATGATGGGAAATTCTACTGTTATCTTTTACCGCAATTAAAAAAAAATACAAATGCTCAGAGTGAAGTTTGAGGCCCACTAGTCTAGCTCCGCTCGTTGGCAGAAGGAGAGAGCAGGGGAGCGGTCTTTCTGAAGGCCTTCTAGAACTCTCAGGTACGTGTGCACCCTCTGGGGCTTCTGCTGAACGGCAGATTCTGATCCTGTGGGTCTGTGGGTGAGGCCTATGAATCTGCATTTCTAATGAATTCCTGGGGGTTCCTGATGCTTTGGACCGTGCTTTGGGGATCAGTGCTCTAGAGACAATGGTGGCCTCATCTCGGGCGGACAAGGGAGAGGTCGGGAAGGAGCAAGTGTGTAGGCTGCTTGCTCCAGACGCAGAGTTTAACAGTGACTCCATGGTGTGTAAGTGTGGGGGTCTGGCGGACCTGGGAACTAGCTTTCAGAAAGGTTCAGAGAGGCGGGCTTGTATGCCAAAGGACATATGGAAGTCAGATCAGTGCACAGAAATGCGTGGGTTCTCCACAAGTCTGTTGGCATTTCTGGACGGTGTGTTTTAGAGTTAATGGGTGCAGCTCAGCAGATGGCAAGTTAAACTGGCCCGTTCACCTTTCCTTCTCTGCTGCTTCTCCGAGTCCCTCTCATCCTGCCTTGTCCACCGCAGCCCCCAAGAGCAGAGTCCCGCCCGCTGCCTCTCAGCAGAATGAAATTCTCAGGCTCCCCATCCACCCGGCCCCACATACCGGCTCCCCGCCCTGAGCCAGTCACTCACGGTTCCACACGGACTGCCTTTCGGACAGTAAGTCCAGCTGATTCCTCCGGTCCCAGCAGCTGCCCCATCTGTCCTAGGGACAGAACTGAGACTCAGCCTCTGAGCAGCAGAACACGGGGCAGTGTGGCTCTGTGGTTAAGGCATTGGGCTTGGATCCTAGCTCACCTCTTCCGCTCCCTAACCTTGGGTGAGTTACTCAACTCCCCCAAGCTGCAGCTCCCCCAGCCCCCACCACTGGCGCAGACAGAGCCCATGACGCCGGCCTCCCAAAGCCGCAGTGAGGTTACCTGGGCCAATGTGAGGCAAGTGTTCCGCTAGACACCTGACACATCGTGTAGGGTGGGGCTCTGCAAGGTATTGTCACCATAGGGGGCCCCTCTGCACCCCAGGCAGCTGGCTCGCTTCTACTCTAGCCTCTGGAGATTTGTTCATCCCCTCATGCTTGTCCAGACTGGGTCGGATTCGTGTTTCACCAGCATCCAGTGCAGGTATGTGTGGGGAGGAGGCGGGCGGCAGGCATGGAACAGAGGCTCCCCATCGAGTTTTAGGAAGAACTCCCCGGCTGGACCATTGCGCTTGCAGTTTGGGAGATGACCTGCAGATGGCGCACGCAGCCCTGGGAGGAGTCCTGTCCTCCCACAGAGGGGCGCGCCTGGCCCTCCGCAGGTGTCTGGAATGCAGGCAGGCCCTTCTCACTATCCTCGTTACCGCTGTTTGCCGGTTCTCCCCGCTGGGTCCTTGTGTGCGTGTTGACGGGGTGTGCTGAGAGGTCTCCCCTTGGGCCTAGGAGTCCCCAAGGAGCACAAGGGTTCTGTGCCTTACCTTGTCCGGGAGACACCTGCCCGGCTCCTCTGTATCCGGCCCTGCCTGGGGGCTTAAGGAATGTGTGAGGATTGAGTCGCTTTTTGGGAAGTGCTCGTATTAGAAGTCATGCACCCCAGGCAGGGTCTCACTGTGTCCCAGATGGAGAGGGACAGCCCCCTGCATCCTGCACAAACCTTTCCCTCCGTCTCCAGCACTCTGGCCCCCTTCCCAGTACCTCCTTCCAGCTTCCGGAGGACGGCAGGTCCCAGACTCACCTTCCTTCCATGCCGATCCACAACTCAGCACTGAACCCCCTTTGTACTGTTGAGGCGTACGTTCTTTTCACCCAGGGGTTCTGGCGGTGGTGGAGAGAGGAGGGAGACGGGCGACCTGGGGTCTTTCCCTCTCCTCTGCCTGTTTTAACCTTCCTGTCCTTGGAGGCCCCGCCCACACTCCCCCCCACGCCTTTCATCAGGGAGGGCCCTTCCACACACCTGCTGTGTGCATGTTTCCTTCCAGCTGGCAGCCTGATTCCTTCCATTGCCAGCTCCTCCGAAACCAGGCAGGTACCTGGCGTGTCTGCTGGCCCGATTCTCTTTAGGGGAGCTCCATTTCCCTCCTGCCTAAGCCTCTTTCACCTTTCCAACCTCTGATGACCTCATTCCTTCTCTTTGGCCTTGGCTAGCCCTAGCAGTCAGCCTAGAACTTCAGGGCCGGCCCAAACCCCAGGGTACTACAATCGCTTCTTCCTCCCCCTCCCATAACTTAAGTGTGTACTGTGGTTTGCCTTCCTTTAGCTTCCCTGGCTGGAGGAGAGGAGTTAGCAGACACCTGCCCTCCCCAACGCCCAGACCGGGCTCCCCAGGGCTCTCTGCAAGGTTGCTTCGTGTTACAGATAAAGAAACTGGCCCAGAGGGGTTCAGCAGCTTGCTGGAATTCACACAGCTGTCCCCTTTAGAAACCGGCACAGATCTGAGACAGGTGCTCAAGGAGGCACACAGGCTAATTGAAAACCTTCAAAAAAGTTTAACCTGCTGAGCTAAAGCCTGAACTTCTCAAAGTCTCTCCACACGAGAAACGGACGGGCCGGTACAGGGCCTTTTCCTTCCTCCCTCCCTCCCCACTGGCCCTCGCCAGATGGGAAAAAAGCTACCACGTAGAAACATAACCTTTATTGCACACGGCGCTGGGTTTTTTTTCATAGAAAAAGGTATTAACACATAAGCATCTGCAAATTGAAGCAACTCCTGGTTTTCTTGGAACAGTGAAATCGCATGCAGTGTCTCTGAGTCGGGATTTTGGTCTCTGTCAAAACCACCTAGATTGAGGGGAGGGTGAGAATAGGAGGGAAAAATTGCTGAGTCTTTGTGCCTCTGTCTCAAAATAAGGTGAGAGAAATATATAGATACATAGCTTGTCCATGTGCTCCTATCTCCTATATATGTATATATCTCTCTCCACGCGAATTTTGTGGGGTGGGGGGTTGTGTTGATTTGTACTGTCAAATTCTTTGTGCCCTGGCTTCATGGAGAAGAAAATAGTTTCATTTGTACAAAAGAGTTCTATGTACAAGCGTTCATGACTTGGGGGCTTTTCTTTTCGTTGTTGGTTGGTTTTTGTCAGTTTAATATAAATAATGCAGGAAAACAGCCAAGTTGGTGTGTGAGGGCCCGAGGTGCAGACAGGTCCGAGTGTAGGGCCGCTTTTCTTGCTGTGCCCCTACACCAGGGTATAGGATTTGGAGTAGGCCCCTGCCCCCTGCTTCTGAGACCTCCCCACCCCCGATGTGCTCATCTCGAGAAGTGAGTCCCTGGAGCCCCCCATTTTGGTGTGTGGGCCCCCGGCCCGCGGAGGCTCGGTGCTGGGGGCTGGAGGGGCAGCACTGGCGGCAGCCGGGGGCTCGGCAGGGGTGGGGCCGGGAGCTGGTGGGGCCGTGCCGGCTGCGGGTGCTGGCATGGCCAGAGTCCTCTGAGGTAAAGTGGCTGTGGAGGCCGCAGCAGGGGCCCCTGGGTGCGGGAGGCCCAAGGGCTTGCTGGCAGGGTCCAAGGTCAGGTGGCGAGCCTGGGTGTGGTAGGTTCGAGCCATGTTCCGGATGGAAGCCTCTCGGGGTGGGACCACAGGGCAGGGCTCACGGCCATCTGCCTTTCGGAAGAAGGCCTCGGACTTGGCATACAGGGGTAGGTTACAGTAGTCACCTGGAATCACAGAAGCAGAAGACGTTGACGGCAGAGGCCCCTGGGCACCTGCTTGTTCACCCCACCCGCCACTCCCCAGTCTTTTCCCTGATCTGACCTGGAGTCCCTCCACAAGTAAGACAGTGAAGCATCCAGAAGGGATCAGTTACTTGAGGCTCTGAGCAGGTTTCCTTATCTGGGAAATGCGACCCCTCCCATTTCCCCAAGGGGATTTCTGGGAGCAGTGAATGGGATCAAGAGAGGAAAGGGCAGCGGGTGCGTATAGTAGCTGCTCACTAAATGGGGAGGGGGGCTACTTAACGCTGAAAGACCCAGACAGACTGCCGGAGAGCTCTGCTCTGGAAACTGGCTTCCCAAGAGTTCTGGCTGGTGAAACAGTTTTCCTACCCTGAGGAGGGAATGCTGGTCACAACCCCCATGGAGCCCGATTCTGCCCTCTGAGGACCTGCACAGCAGGCTGCCCCCTCCCGGCCCCTCATCACCCCACCACCTTTCCCAGGGCAGCCTGTCAGATGTCTGAAGTCAGCTATGTTTCCCTGTCCCTCTTCCCAGGCGGAATGTTCCAGATTTCTTAAACCTCCTCCATGTGCGGATCCCTCTGCTCCGTGGGCAACTTCACCTATATATGGGCCTCTAACCTGCTGACCGTGCCAGGAACTTTCTTTACATGATCTCATTCAGTCCCCAGAGCCTCCTGGACAGGCTAATACCGGCCCACAGTTGGCAAGTGAGAAAACTGAGCTTCAGAGAGATTAAGTAATTTGCTCTAATTCACCCAGCCAGAAGGGGCGGGGTGTGATTCAGGCTGATCTCTGAAGTCCTTGTACTTTGTTACCCTGGCCTCTTCTCTAGAGGACCCCGAGTGCCCAGATGAGCGCGGGCACTAGGCGAGGCCAGGACCAAGCAGGTCAGACCCTGTGTGGTCTGACATGGGATGGTGTGGTCCCAGTGTCTGCTGGTGGACCCCCATTCCCACACCCTCTGGTGATCCTACAGCTGTCCCACCAACCCCGAAGGGCATATGCTCTGGCCAGTCCCCTGGCATCAGACAGCTGCCAGTCGGGCAAGGTCAGTGCCCACCATGAGGTTTGGCCCCATGGATCAATATTGAATGGCATTGAGACCAGTGGCCACTGGGCATCTGAGCCCCAAAAGGCTGTCCCTTCCTCACTGGCATAGCTTCGTACCGAGGCAATGATCGCTACGTGCCAAGAACCAGCCACACGCCAGGCTATCGTGCCTGCTAGGACAAGGCAGAGTCCATGCTGTCATTTGCATTTTACTGAGAAAGTGAATTATCAGAGAGGCGAACTGACTTCCCAGGGCCACCGAGGTATTATGAGGCTGAGCCAGGATACGGACCCTGATCCAGATTCTCCCAAGTTCTTGCTCTATACTGCCCACACTGCCAAGGGGCCCTGCCCCGCTGGGGATGCCAGGGGATGCAGCGGGGGAGGCAGGCCGAGTACTCACTCTTGTTGGCCCGGTGCGGGATGGGCACAGCCACGTTCTTGCCTCGGTCGGCATCCTGGGGCTTGGGCGGGGAGGCCGTGAAGCGACAGATGCCGGGCTCGGAGGGCGTGCTCATGGATGTCATGCTGTCGGCGTTCTCGTTGGTGCCCGTGGTCATCTGGTCGGAGGAGCTGTCGGAGATGAAGCACTCGGTGATCTCAAACTTGGCATGCTGTAGCTGCTCCTCCAGCTTGGCGTGCTCGTAGGCCCGGGCCAGCTCCTCGTAGGTGGACGAGGCGCTCTCCGTGGACACCATGCTGTTCCGTCCTTTGTCTGCAGAGACGGAAGGCTCGGTGTTAAGAAGAAATGAGGGGGCCTTGGAGAGAGCCGTTCCCCTACCTCTGAGCCTGGAAGTCCTCTCAGAAGACCCCGCTCTCCCCCTGGGAAGGAGGCTTTGGTGGCAGAGCGGGGACTTTTGCAAATCAAGGGCAGAACATCTTCCATTCCTGAAAACCACCACCCACCTCTGGAGCCCTCAGCTCTTTCTCCAACGAACATCACGTGTGCCATTTCCCTGACACCTTTTGGGAGAGCAGAATGAAATCCTTGGCTAGGCAGAGCTCAGAGAGGTCAAGTGTGTTTGTGCCGGCTGCACAGCAAGCCGGTGGGCCACCCGGAAGCGACACTGACCTGTGCCTTGGACCCCAAGAGCTGGTGGGTGGAGGTTGGGACAGGGGAGCCGAATGGTGGAGAAACGGGGAGAGAGAGAACAGGATGCAGGCTGGGCGCCAGGCTCACCTGTGTCCTGGGAGAGGCTGGCGCTGTAGCTGTCACTCTCCGTGACAGTGACCCCATGCTGGGACCCCACGGTGCGCCAGTCAGAGGTGAGGGTGCGGGCAGGCGTGGAGGCCTGGCACTTGGTCAGAGTCCACTGGCTTGAGTACCGATTGCGGGTGCTGTGGGCTGACTTCACATTCTTCCTGGACACTGGATCTGCACAGAGGAAGCAACAGCTAACCCTCCATGGAGGGCACTCAGCCTCGGGCAGTGGGCACGGACCCGAGGGGCAGTGGGGAGCAAAGGAGGAGGCATAAGCAGCCACAGAAGCTTCCTGGGGGTGCTGAGCACACTGCCTTTCCAGCTACGTGGTCCCATAGGAGAAGAGGAACAGCGGTGAGGGGTGGGGGTGGCGGGGGCACATCCAGGTTCTCCCTCCTCCCCACCTGTTCCTTCAGCTTGGGGAAGAAAGTCCCTCCTCTCCTGCTGTCCCCTGTGCATTTACTCCCTACAGCCCTTGGTGTCCCCATCCTTACCTCCAGAGTCACAGTGCTAGAGGCAGGAGGCCCCTGGACAGCAAGCACTCCCAACCCTCTCAAAATATCTAGGTAAGGACACGGAGGCCCAGAGAGATAAAGGTAGCAATTTCCCCAAGGTCACAGCTAGGACGTCTTTAGTCAAGGTCTGGAGACTCTACCTCCAGTGCTCTTTCCGTTCTTTGTGCTGCTTCCCCACCCCATCTTCTTCTACCTGTGCCCCATGCTGTGCCTGGGTGACCCTGTCTGGGAGGAGCTCTGTCTCCTTTGGGATAAGGCATACTTGTGCCTGGCCGGATGTCGGACATGTCGATGAGGGGTCCCGTGCTCTGGATGAGGGCTGGGTGGTGCAAGGAGACACCCGTACAGAAACTCTGTGGGTTGACAGCTTGGCTGAACTCCGCGTCCGTTACGGGGATGGTGGCTTTGTCATCTCCTAGGGGTAGAAGGGCAGTGAGTACGAGTCCTTCTCTTTAGACTTCCCAGATTTCTTTTTGTCTTTATCTGATGTTGAGATACAGAAAGGGTGGAATAATCCTTTTCATGAGACAGAGGAGGAAATTCAGTCCTGGAGAGAGGTTTCAGGGAGTTTTGAGGTTGCTGAGTGGGGGATGGGCCCGCTGGGAGAACCCTGGGCACTGATGTGATGGCTGCGGGGCTCCCCTTGGTGGGCTGTGGCCTGGGGAAGACGAGGACAGAGAGCTTGTGGCCCCTATCACTCACCCAGCTGCTTGATGCCCTCCTTGTCCTCAATGAGTAGCTGGACTCTGGGGATGTCAATGTGTAGCCTCGGGCCCTGGGGTGGCCCCTTTACAGGGGTGTCAAAACTTCGGTTGTTCTTGCTGTGGGGAGAAGGGCCATAGGCAGGTAACTCAGCAGCCATAAGGGGCTGGAGGAGAGGGTTTTTCAGGGCAGTGGGGTCTTAGAAGCCTGTCCTCTGCAGGGGAGGAAACAGTGACATGAAACCTACCTTATCAACATTTCTGCCAGACTCTTTGCATCTGTAAAACAGTAGAGAGAGGGTCTGGGTGAAAATGGGGTCTGAGCGGGATGAAAACTGGAAGACGCGTGGTGAACAAGGTGGGAGAATTTCCTAGACTGGGACCAGGGCTGGTCCACTGGGGAGGAGAAATGAAAGGACCTCTAAAATAGTCTAACATAGGATAAGGTCTGATAGCTCCTGGTGCGAGATTTGGCTCAGGTCTGTTTTCCCTTCCTCAGATTTTTATCTAATAGGGAGGTCCTTCCCAGAGGAGAGGGTATATAAAGTGCTCCATCTGTTTCCTGAATTGACTCTAATTAGACAAGACATCATAGCAGGCTGGGAATGGGTTCCAGTGGAGGGTCTATCCTCTGTTTTCTGCTGGGAAGAGAAGAGAGTGGAGGATGATGGAGAGGTGGTCGATGGGCATCCCAAGATAACTATCAACCAAGAGGATTTATTTCTTTCTCTTGGGCACCCGTCCCCAAAAAGCTCATGGATGAATTTAGAGGTCCCTGCTTAGTCTTCAGAGGAGCCTTGAATAAGATCAGGATCTCAGGTTAGGAACTGACAAAAAGAGAGAGAGAAAAAGAGGAGCAAAGGACTCTCTCAAAGAACCATTAGACCTCTGATGAGAATGAGAATCATGAAAATAATCTGTCAGAATGAATCTAGCAGCATGTATGTATCCAACTATCGACTCACTCACTCATCCATTCATCCATCATCGACCCAGTTACCTGTCAATCTATTCATTTCTGCATCCACCTATCCAGTCAGTTATTCATCCATCATCCACCCATTCAACAATGCATTCGTCCATCCATCCAACCAACTGATTAATCTATTCAACCATTCATCCGGCCATCTGTCCATATGTCCATAAAACCATAAAGCCACCTGTCCATCCATCCATCCATCCATCCATTCACCAATCCAACCATCCATCCATCCATCCATCCATCCATCCATCCAATTATTGATTCATCTATTCAACCATTCATCCAAACACCTGTCCATGTGTCCATAAAACCAAATATCCACCCATCTATCAATTCATAAAATCATCTATTATCCATCCATTCAAATATGCATTCATCCATCCACCTATCCATTGATCCAACCAATAATCCGCTCAACCATCAATCCATCCATCCACCATTCCTCTATCGATCCAACCAATCCATTCAACCTTTCATTTAACCATCCACCCAACCATGCTTCCCTCTATACATCTTTCCATCTAACTATCCAATTAATCATCCAACCCCCATCCAATCATCCACCCATCCACCTACCCAACTCCTAAACACGCTAGGCAGTGTTAGTAATTTCCAATTCTGGGCTACTACTGTGCTCTGGCTTCTCACATTAAACTGTAAATTCTATGAGGACTAGACTATGTTCCATAAGAATATGGACTGTTCCTTCTTCATTCATTATATATCTCCAATGTCTGGCAGTATCTACATACAGCAGATAGTCAGTAAATGTTTTCCAAATGAGTGAATGAACATCTGTTAAGCAACTACTAGATGCTAGACATTGTATCAGTCTCTGGGAAAATCAAGGTAAAGGAGACCCATTCATGCCAGTCTATGATATCGTAGATTGGGATAGGAAAGATATTCAAAATGTCTAACATCTGCCATGTCATGGAAGTCATATGGTCAAAACTGAGCAAGGTCCTAGTGACCACCAGCAGATTTATGCTTCAGTGGCCAGCTTCTAGAAGAATCTCAGGGATCCTGCGAAAGAGAAGGAGCCTCCAGGATGGGAGGGAGCAACATCTACTTACCAACTAACGTGGAAATGTTTAACTATTTTAAGCAGTATGGCTTTAGCAGCGTGTACCTCTAAAAATCAGCCCTGGTTAGGTCAGGCACAAAGTCTTGGGGGCACAGAAGAGGAAGCGGTGAGAGCCAAAGTTTCAGAAGGTTTTAGAGCAGCTCTCCCTTCAGTGGGACACAGGCACTTTCTCTTGTCCAGATGGTGCTCATGAGCCAATGAAAGGTGGCCCACGTGGCAGAGGGTCAACACTCCCTCCCCGGAAGCCTGTAGGACACTCGCCTACCTCGGAGACGCTTCAGCCGCTTCTCCTTCCTCTTCTTGCGAACGATGAAGAGCAGAGCTACCCCCAGAGTGGCCAGGATGACTGGGCAGCCGATGGTGAACAGCTTCTTCACATCATCCCCCTCCCCTTGAGCAGACTTGATGGGAGGGATGGTACCTGTTGGAGTGAAGAGGGGTGTCAGAGGTCCCTTATGAGCAGGGTCTGGGCAGAGTCCCTTGGGTGAGGTTGCCTTTGAACCTTTCTTGCCGCCCTTGCTCTCACTCTGACCTCCACTTCCTGGCACAGAGTCCCAACCCTCTCCCTCTATTCTCCCCAATTCTGGTCACATCAGGACAGCCATGAACAGTCACATAGTTTTTACACTGCATTAGAATACTGATGACTTCGTGGGCCTATTTTAGAATTACCCAGAAGTCTTTCAGAGATAGTCTCCTGCCTCTTGGAGTTCAGTGTTCATTTCTAGAAGGTAGGATGATGAGCTTAGATTCTGCCTTCCAGGTTGTAAAGTGGAGAGAAGTCAGAGAAGTGGGATCCTGGGGTCTCACCCCCAGATGGGGACAAAACCACTCTATGCCCTGCATTTCCTTCCTGTTCCCCCACCTATGGGTGAGATCTGCGAATCTTGGGAGCCTGTATGGGGGCAGTAAGCTCTGTTGACAGAGACCTCTGCAAAGCCTGATCTATCCTGGTTTCAAAGCCTCGCAGAAGACCATCTCCTTCATGAAACCTTCCTTGTTTGGGCCCATTCTTTTCTTTCTTTCTTTCTTTCTTTCTTTTTTTTTTTTTTTGAATATTTTATTTATTTATTTGACAGACAGAGGACACCAGTAGGCAGAGAGAGAGCAGGAAGGAGGCTCCCTGCTGAGCAGAGAGCCCGGTGAGGGGCTCCATCCCAGGACCCTGAGACCATGACCTGAGCAGAAGGCAGAGGCTTAACCCACTGAGCCACCCAGGTGCCCCTCTGATACCACTTTTATTGTTTCCTTAACACATAGGCAGACGGACTGGTCCTTCGGGCAACTAGTCTCTCTGAATTTGGCCTTCAGCGTGTCTTTAGTGTACGTGCGGGACAACAAAGCAGGACAGAAGCAATGCGTACCACCTCCTGGCCCAGGCAGTGAAGACTGGGGTGGCTTTTCCATCCCTCTCTCCTTGGTGACCTTAGAGGCTACACATTTAAGATGGCATAGCTAAAAGATGGTGGCCAGCCAACCCTCACAAGATGTTATGAGTACAAGAAGCAATTCTTTACTTGATCAAGGCCTGCAGCTTTCCATGTTTATCTGTTCTTTTTTTCCCAGGTTATCCAATCCTGGTTAATGCAACCTATTAGGAGAGGGGTCCCAGGGGGCGGGCCTCAGCTATCCCTTTACACTATACTCTCCATCTCTCTGAAGCAGTGGAGAGCAAGGACTGCACCTTCAAAAGACCCTCGTAGTGCAATGGGTTTGCCCGTCACTGGTGCACCTGCCCGCCTCCCGCTCTGCTGCCCCCTTTGCTTGCTCCTTCCATGCCTCCAGCCTTTTCCTCCATGGTAGTCCTGTCTATTTTTTGATTTGTCTGTCTTCTCTT
Organism: Mustela nivalis; assembly: GCF_964662115.1. Taxonomy (NCBI): domain Eukaryota; kingdom Metazoa; phylum Chordata; class Mammalia; order Carnivora; family Mustelidae; genus Mustela; species Mustela nivalis. The sequence continues at coordinate 21,161,748 of NC_139028.1, forward strand.
TATGTGTCCACCTCTCTGCCAGCCTCCCTGGGGACACCTCGCAGCACCCCCTGTGCAGCCCCTCCCGCCCTCCCGGACTCACTGCCGTCATAGTCCAGGGTGGCGAACTGGGCAGTCTCGTTGCCGCAGCCAGCGCTGTTGCAAGCCCGCATGCGCAGCTCGTACCACGTGGCCTCACGCAGCTCGGTCAGAAACACCTCCCCGGAGCTGTTGGCCCGCAGCCCCTGCCAGGCCCAGGTTCCCTTGGGCCGGTACTCCAGCACGATGGCTGTGATCGGGCAGCCCCCGTTGTTCCAGCCCTGCAGGTTAAGCCGAGCATGTGTGGAGTTGATGTGGGTGAACAGGTGCTGGTCTTTGCTGAAGGAGGGCTCTGGGGGCGGGGGCACAGGGAGAGAGCGAGGTTAGAGACTCAGAGGAGGAGGGCTCATTCATCTGCGCAGGGAGGGAGTCTCCTGGGCCAGTGCTTCTGGGGAGCAGTGGTTGGCAGAGAAGAGAGGAGGGATGCCCCAGGGGACAGAGGAGGAGGGAGAAGAGGAGGGAAGGATGTGGAGAGGCCTCAGCAGGGCAAGAGGTAGGGGAGGAAGGAAGAGGCTGCCACCATGGGCTGTGGGGCCAGGGAGGTGGAGCCTGTTTCTCCGGCTGTGATTGGTTAGTGTGCCATCTACAGTAATGGGAACCAGGTCCAGTCTTTCCCTGCAGCCTCTGCTCCCGGCGCCCTCCTTCCCCAGCCCCTCCACCTTCCATCCGCATATCCTGGGCCCATCTCTCCCCAGCTGGGTCATCGCTGGGCCTCACCCCGCCCGTGGGTCTTGGCCTCGATGATCTCGCTGATGCGCCCGGAGCCCACGCTGTTCTTGGCCGCCAGCTTCACTTTGTACCACGTGCCACACTTGAGGCTGTCCAGCTTGAAGGACCGCTCACCTGAGCTGATGAACACGTCCTTCCACTCCTCACTGTTGTCTACTGAGTACTGCAGCACGAAACCTGCCGGGGAGGTTTGCCTGGCTCAGGGTGGGCAGGGCAGGGCTGGGGACACCCCAATAGTTGGCAGGGGGCTGGGCTCCCCGCGGGGGCAGAGTGGGGCCTTTGGTGACAGGGTGGGGGGCAGAGGCAGATTGGACACAAAGCTGCAAGGAGCTTTCTTGCTTTCTCTTTAGCAGCCAAGGTGGAGAGGGGAGCAGAAAACCGAGCCTTCAGGCGTAAAAGGGATAGTATTTAGAGCCTACTTTTCCCGGAGTGGTCCCCAGACAGCAGGATTAGATCCCATGGGAGCTTGTCAGATCCCACCCCAGACCCCTGGAATCAGAATCTACCTTCTTTAAGATCCCCTAACGATTCATGCGCATGTTCAAGGTTGAGAAGCATGATCTAGTACATTTGTCCACTGCTATAGATTTGGACACTGAGGTCAAGAGAAGAAAACCGATTTCTTCGGTTCGCACAGCTCATCAGCTGCGATTGGGCTGGGCTTTCTAAAACCCAGGTATCCAGGCTGGTAGCTGTGGCATTTGGGTAACTTCCTTGTGGTCCAAACTGCCTCTCACTCATCACTTCTGGGGCTTTATGGGGACATGTGGTGGGAGCGGATAAAGCCCTTGCCTGGCTCCTGGGCCCCGAATTTCTTCCCCTCTTTCCCCCTCCTTACCCAGACCCTTCTCACCTCGGATGGAGCTGCCCCCATTGTCACCTGGAATCCAGGTCAGGGTGATGGACGAAGCAGAGGTTCTAGAGACAGTGAGGCGGGGCTGGTCCGGGGGAACTGTGAGGGGAAAGCCACCAGCCCTCACCACAAAGGGTTAACACCTGATGATGGGAACGCAGGCTATCCCAGCTGCAACTGAGGGCCCAGGCCTGGCCTTCCTGCCCTCGAGGTGCTCCCCCAGCTCCTGCTTGTTCTCCCCATCCCTCTGGCCTCCTCTTCCACGTGGCACCTCTGTTCCACTACGGTCTGTCCCCCAGGGTGAGGGGGCTGGGGAGGTGGGGATGGGGGCCTGCCTTCCGGGGCCTTACCTTGCACCAGAAGGTTGACGATGATGGTGTCAAAGCCCCCAGTGTTGGTGGCCGTGCAGGTGTAGTAGCCTGAGTCCTCGGCCTTCACAGCACGCAGTAGCAGTGTGCCGTTGGTATGGATGAGCCGGTGCCCGTCCATGGACACGGGGATGGCCGAGTCCTCACTGCGGGGGGTGGGGTGCAGACATGGATTATGGTAAGCACCCCCCCTCCTGGGGGCTCCCCCAGGACTGCAGGCAAACAGGGCTGGGAGTAGGAGGCTGGCTGGGGGGGGGGCCCAGGACTCTTGGGGTTTTACCCAGTGCTTGCTGGGGCTATCCGGTCCCCCTGGCCTCTTCAAGCATTCAAGGAGGGGAGATCCTTGGCAGCCAGCAGAGGGGAGCCAGGGAGGTTGGGTCTGTAGGGAGAGCAGGAGCTGTGTGCCCCGCAGGGCCTCTGGGGCACCAGATTCCTTTCTTCATGGCTCTTCTACTACACCCATCTCTGGGACCCCGCATTTCTCTGGGGCCACGCACACACCTGTCCTTGGTCCACTTCACAGCGGGGGCTGGATCTCCCACCGAATTGCAAGGTAGTCGGACATCCTTCATCCAGGGGGTTGTCACAGTGCCTCCAAATGAGATGATCTTTGCTGGGGCTGCAGGGGAGAGAGCATGAGCGCCTCATCAACCCGCCTCTGCTCTCAACACTGCACTGGCCTGCCTTTCCTGGGGCTCTCCAAATTCACAGTGCAAGACCCCCATCTCCTACCTGACCTCCACCTTGGGCTTGGGGCAGGGGTGGGTACAGACGCTTTCAGATGGCAGTCACCGGTCCAACAGACATTGTTCAGGTGCCTGCTATGGGCCAGGTATCAGAGGAGGCTCTGAGCGTTCATGCCATGAACAAGACGTGTTCCCTGTCCTGAAGCTGCTCATCATCCCGGTGGAGGGGAGGGTCAGATACTTAAAAAGTATCATGACAGGGTGGAAATACTACATAGGAGTAGGTGCAAATCGCCATGGGAGCACCAAGAAGGAGGAATGACTCTGCCACTCCGGTGGTGGTGGAGGAGAAGGCCAGGGAGGCTTCTGGAATGAGAAGCTTTGACTGGAATCTTTTGAAGTCAGCTCCACACCCAGCACCGCGTGCAGGGTGGGGCCTGAGCTCACTAAGACCTGAGCTGAAATCAAGAGTCGGATGCTTAACCGACTGAGCCCCTCCCCCCAGCCCAGGCGCCCCTGAATCTTGAAGGCTAAAGAGGAATTCACTACGCAGAAGGAAAGGTGTAGCCGGAAGAGGCGACAGCACTGAGTAGAGGCCTGGAGGGCTGAAACCCGTGGATGTGTCAGGGTCGGCAAGTACTCTGGGGCAATCAAAGCCCAGGGTGAGTGAAGGGGGATGGGTGGTGAGCGGGAGCAGAAGCCCCTGGAGGGCTCCAAGCGGCAGAAGGTGGAGGGTGGGCTTCCGTTTGAGCTCACGAGGAGCCACTGGAGGGTTACAAGTAAGTAATGAAACATTCTGAGTAGAAGCCCTGGTTGCCCGCAGAGGGTGGTTTGCTGGAGGAGGCAGACCAGCGGCAAGATGGTGGCCAGAGAGCAGGCCCCCCTGGGGGGGGCATATGGCCGTGGGGAGGAGGTTAGGGGCTCAGGGAGGAACCGCCAGGACTTGGGGTTTGTCTGGCTTTGAGGAAGAAACAGAGGGGGAGGTGAGGATGCCAGCATGATGCCGGCTGGGGGACGGTGCCCTCACAGAGACAAGGCACACGGCGGGGGGGCGGCAGGGGAGGGGGAGGAAGGATGTGGGGGAAGGGATAGGAGCAGGGTAGGTAGGAGACACCGGGATGCTTAGCCTCACACACACCCACACAGGGTAGCTAGAAAGCAGTCAGATACACATGTTCTGCAGCATGAGAGAAGTGGCCGGGCCGCAGACACCGACGTGGGAGTCAGCCACCCAGTGACCGAGGTCGCCATGGGTGGGATGGTAGATTGACAGAGAGGTGGCAGCAACATACACACAGGCCTGGCGGAGAGAGGAACGTCCCCAAGAGTGACGGGAGCACACTCAGAGGACCAGGCCGCACAGGTCACAATGCAGAAGGCAAGGCAAGCAAAGATGTCCAGGGAACTGTGGGAAGGTGATCACGGCGGGTGCCTCACAGATCTTTGGGCTGAGTTACAGGTATTAAATTAACCAAGCACTTCAGAGTTCCAGACCTGGTACCTCCATGTGACTGGGGCTAGTTCCCTGAATGTCTTGGTGTCTCGGGGTGTGAGAACCTGTGTGTGTGTGTGTGTGTGTAGGATGGGTGGGGGAGGGAACAGCAGTGCTCGCCCCCTTCCTCACTAGGCTGCTTGAGGACAGAAGAAGATGTAGAAATGTTCTGGGAAGGACAAAGCCTGCTGGGGATGTGTCCTGTGGACTGCCCCCAGGGGAAGGGGCCGACCTTCTGCAGGACACCCAGGCCCTCCCATGCTGCTCTGGGCCAGTGCCAGCTACCCTGGGGGCACTGCAGGTTCTAGGCCCCTTCTCTCCAGAAGGGATGAGCCCAGGAGAAGGGGTTGGTGGCACCTGCGGGAGGAGGGATTGCGGACGTTAGAAATGCCGAGGTGCGGTGGGAAGAGCCCGACCTAGAGCCAGAAGAGCCCGCAGGCCACTCTGCACGCTGTCTGCCAGCTGTGGAGACCCTGCCTCGACGCTTAACTGGAAAATGGAGAAACAAGGGCACGGTAGGGAGCCCTGTTGCAGGCCCTCCAGAGAGCGCTAGTGGCCTCCGAGCCTGTGGCAGGGGAGGGCTGATGTTTCTTGTGTCTCCAGCCAAGGAAGCCTGTCATCCCAGGAGCCTGGTCCTTGGGCTCCAGGGTTCATGGTCAGGTGGCTGGGGGAGGAGGCAGGCCCGGGAAGAAGGGGGCCTTCCCGTCTAGGCTGGCAGTCAAGGTAGAGGACCTGGAGTCCTGGGCTGGTGGTGGTGAAATGCAAGACCCTGTGGCGGCCCCAAGGTTGGCGCAGAGGGCAGACGAGCCGCTGTGCCCTGTTGCCTCTTCTGTGTAGGGTTGGGGCCTGAGAACGGTCATTCCCTGTAGTATGGGGGTGCATAGGCCCCATGGCTCCCCTCTGCCCAGGCCAGGGATTCAGTGAGGGCGTTCTCTAAAGATACACCTGGTCTTAGTCACTCGGTGCCCAGCATCTAGCTCAGACCCCCCTCCTAGCTGTGCCCCCTGTGAAATCAGCCATCAGCAAACCCACCTCTGCCCCAGGCGTCCAGGCTTTGAAATGAGGGGGATGCCAGTGTGGCTTTCTGCTCTGTGGAAGCGGTGTCCCCTGCTGCCTCCCATCAAGAGATGCTGACCCTTGGGACAGAGGCTCTGCTGCGAGCTGGGAGTGGGCCTAATGCCCCCTCTTGCAACCTTGGAGTGGAGCTAGGAATGGGGGACCAGGGTGCTCCGTGCCATCCGCCCCTGGGTAGCTGTGCCGCCTGGAGCCTGTTGTGAGGCTTCTGGGAGTCAGGGGGCAGCAGAGGCCCAGTCTTGGCAGATGCAGGAGGGAGGCAGGTGAGGCAGGAGGGAGACAGCCCCTATTTGGGGAGAACCAGAATTCTAGAAGGTGGCTTCTGGTGACTTCTCCCCGTCGGGCCGGGCTGCTTACCCTTGCCTGCAGGCTCAATGGTGACCTTCTCGCTGCTGTTGCCCCGGCCAGCAGAGGTGACGGCAGCCACCCACAGCAGGTACTGCTGCCCGCGGTTCAGGTGGGCTATCCGGTAGAAGAGCTGCTCTGGGCTCGTCTCGTACTCGCTGGGAGCCTGCGGGACGGAGGCAAAGAAGGGCTAAGAACCCAGCTTCCGGGCCTCCAGACTCCAACCCCAGCCTTCCTCGGGGACCTGGGCTCAGAGGAGGGGGTGGCCCAGTCGGAGGATTGAAGGGGGGGCAGTGGGAAGAGAAGGTAGGATCCTGAATCGTTTGCCCTTTCTGGTTCAGGAGCAACAGTGAGCAGAGTTTGTAGGGCGCTTGGCCCCAGGGGCTCATGGACCTGCTCTGGGTGTTGCTGGGCCAGCCTCAGTTTACCTCTTTGAGAGATCCAGACGCTGACAATGGTGGCTCCAGGCCACGGAGTGTGAGAGTGGCGGGTGAGTGATGGAGGGAGTTAGGAGAAGGGAGAACAGAGGGAAGAGGGTCCCAGGAAGACCCCGAGGAAGGGGAGTCTATGAGAAGAAGCCAAATTACCACGTTTGCCTTATTAGGGTTGTAGACAGGCTCCCCAGCCTGTGCCGGCTCTGCTAATTACCACCCCTTCATTCTGCGGGGGCAAACCGTCCGGGGGCGGGAGCAGTGGGAGACGGGGCTCAGAAAGCTTCACCGAGTAACACTTCATTAATGATTATTAGTGGTATAGATCACCCTATATATTTGTAGGTTATATAAATCTATAAATTTTTTTTTTAACCAAATGACAGTTTTGACAAGTTGCCAACAAAACAATATCGGATCCCAGTGGTTTTACCAGTTGCTTTGATGAAAAGATTATGTTGCCTTGGAAACCAGAGGCTCAGATATTGAAATGAATTTGAGAAGGAGCTTTTGATAAGCGCTAGTTTGCAGACCTCCTGTCAGCCCCTTTCCTGGTCCAGGCGGGATGGGGCGGACTTTCATTTTATTTTATTTTTTGGTCAGCCGTGGGGAAGGGAAAGGAGGACAGCGCTAGGGCCTCTTTGAAATCAGGGCAGAAGTCTAGGGAGGGGGAGCAGCCCCCGGAACAGATGGGGGGCCCCGAGGCCAGAGGGAGCTAATAATTAGTTATCTCTGCAGTCACGGGCTCTTGCACACACATGCTCATGTGCACACGTTCACACGCACACGGACATAGAGATGCATTCGTGCACGTGCATGTGCCAAGGGACAGACCTGCAGACAGGTACGGGGTCACAGAGGGACATTCTCTGTGCCCCATGGGAGGGCTGAGGGGTCCAATGACTTCTAACAGGAGAAAACATCCTTTCTGGCCCCAGGCCATGTGCGGGCAAATGTTAGGGAGGAGACACAGCATCCCTTCAATACACACAGAGCTCCCTGGCCAAATCCTCCTCTTGCCCCCCTCATGGACACTTGGCCTTGACCCCAGTAGGTCACTGCTGTGGACAGGTGCAGAACCACCCTGAGCCCTGGTTGCTGGGAAGTCTTTTCAGGCTGCAGCACCCAGGAGACTGTGTGTGTTTCCATTTGTGCATGAGGTAGGTGGGTGTAGTGGCTTCAACACATACCTGCCCCTTCTTCCTAAGGGTCTGTCCCATAGGTCTTATACCTTTCTCAAGGGTCCCAGGACCTCAGTTTTCTATCCTGTGAACTAAGAAAGCACAACAGCTCTGCCTACCCTGTGTGGTTACAGAGAGGCACAAATGGGGCAAGGGGTGTGTGAGTCTTTTATAAACTGGGGCATGTTCATCTCCTGGCTTGTTTGCCTTTGATGATTGAGGTGTGTATGGGCACACATGGAGAAAAGTTGGGTGTACCTGCTTGTGTGTCAGTGTGTACCCGAGTGTACATTTGTGTCTGCACAGGGCAGGAAAGGCTTGGCTTCCCTTTGAAGGTGTTAGCATCACATCTGGATCCTGAGGTCTTTCTTTTAACCTGGACTCCCCAAAACCCCTGAAATCATTTTTAAAAACACATAACCATATTCCCAAATAAAGTCTATGTGGATCAAATTTAAAAAGAAAAACATAGAACTATGACAATATTTGTCTTTCTAATCATACAAGTGAAGGTAAAAATCATAAATGGAAATGTTTCATAAATTTGAATTCTATAAAAACAAAATCCCATGGCACACCAAAAAGAGTACCAGAAGGCAAGCAAATAACTGCAACCAATATAATTAATAAATGGTTATTTTCCTCATATGTAAAGAGTACTCTCAGATCAATAAGAAAAAAGCCACGAACTAGCCAAATGAAAAATGGATAAAAGACATGAATTGATAATTATCCAAACATGAAAAAAAAACCCAGCCAATAAACAAATAACAATAATCAACCTAACTGGAGATCAAAGGAATATAACTAAAATAGGACACCTTTTAAAAAAATCGAACTAGCAAAAATGACACATGTGTAATACCTTGGATTAGCATGGGCACATTGTTTCTTGTACTTATAATGCTGGTGGGAGCATAACTTGGTTCCAACTTTCTGAGGAGTAATTTACAAACATGTATGCATATCTTAAGAATATCCTTACTCTTGGGGCACCTGGGTGGCTCAGTGGGTTAAAGACTCTGCTTTTGGCTCGGGTTGTGATCAAAGGGTCCTGGGATCGGGCCCTGCGTTGGACTCTCTGCTCAGTGGGGAGCCTGCTTTCCCCTCTCTCTCTGCCTGCCTCTCTGCCTACTTGTGATCTCTGTCTGTTGAATAAATAAATAAAATCTTTAAAAAAAAAAAAAAAGAATATCCTTACTCTTTGTGCCTCAGGAACTCCTATGGAAATTTACCCTAAGAAACATGGGTATAAAGACTTTTATGAAGAATGTTCAATGAGGTATTAATTATAATGTTTAACACTTGAAAATAGATTAAATATAGAACAAGGTACTGGTTAAATGGATTATATACTAATAGGCACTTGTGATCATATTTGAAAAGAGTATTTGATGGTGTGGGAAAATGCCTACATATATTACAAGAAAAACATGGATTATATGGTATTACATAAAATTTCATCTTCATTTTCTTAAAAAAAATCCCCATAATCTATACACAGATCAAAGACTAAAAGGCTACCTACCAAACATTGCCAGTGTTTATCTTTAAGGAATGAATACAAGTCATTTTTGCTTTCTTCTCTGTTCTTTAATATATTTATAGAATTTTTGACAATAAAGTGGCAATATTTTGATAATCCAAGGAAAACAACAAATGTATGAAAATGTTTTGTGAAATTTCTGATTGGATGCACTGCAGCTCTGGCTGCCCCCAGGGCGTTCCTTCTGGGAGCCTAAGCCAGATGCACTTCCCATCTCTTCTGAGGGTTCCACACCCGTGTGTTCATACATTCAAGTACATATGCACACATGAAGACTCGTGCATTGCCTCTGACCTCAAGCTCAAATCCATAGTTTTGCACCATCACATACATGCGTGTGTCCTTAGCCCCAGCACTCACTCCTAGAGCTCTTCCCTAAGTGAATCTGTAATACAGTTGTTTGGAATTTGGAAAGTGTGCAAAACGACAGTATCATGCTGTCCATATCACAGTCGCACGTGGGGGTCAGTTTCTACCCCCTGAGGTGGCTGAACAGAGGTTCTCATCACATTGAGCACAGTGGCCCCTGGTGGGACAATGTCCCATGGGGACTCTCCCTGGGAGAGAGGACATGGAGAGAGGCGGGGAGGCCCTTGGGGTCTCCAGCAGGAGCTGGGCACCAGGAGCTCTATTCTGGGGCCTGGGACAGAGGTCCCTAGCCAGCTGACTAGGGGGTCCTAAAGCCCGAGTTAATGAGGAGGCAGTGCTCCTTTGAAAGGCTTCATTGTTGGAGGAGGAGATGACTGCACAAAGCCAAGCTCGGGAATGAGTACCCTCTCCCATCAATTTATCATGGGAAACTTGCCCAGTGTCTAAGGCTTTACAATGGCCAGGCTGCTAGTAGTTCATTCATCAAACATGTATTTAGTGATGATGATGTTTCATGGACCGTTTTTGGCAGCTGGGGATCTAGAGATGAAAAGATGTTGCCCTGGTCCTCACTGGGCCCCAAGGACCAGCGCAGGAGACAGAGAAGTCACTAGCTAGTTGCCTTCTGACACCCTCAGTGGATGACAGGATGGAGTGCATGCCACAGCACAGGTCAGCCTGGGCAGAAGTGTGGAAAAGCATAGCAGGCATCCAGAATAGTGACGAGCTCAGAATGTGTGTGCACATGTACGTACGTGTGTGCACGCGTGTGGAGTTGGGGGGCAGGGGAAAGGGGCAGACGGCATAGCTAAGACACTGATTGGAAAATCAGCACAACCACCCAGGGATGGCGGCACATTCTCTACTGGACACGTGCAGACCCCGTGGCTCAGCGGTTCTTCTCGTGGGTGCTCGCCCGACAGGCACGCATGCGCACGGGCTCCAGGAGACCCCAGCGAAGACGCGCACAGCGGCACCATATGTAGCGGCTCCGAGCTGAAATCTACCCAAATGCCTATCTATGGGTAACAGACTGGAGGAAACAATTCTATGTACACACACAGTCGAAACCCGTGCAGAAGTGGCAGTGAACGATCTATAACCACACACAACAATATGGATGAAATCCAGAAATGCAAAATAACGTTGAGTAAAAGAAGCCGGATAAATGGTATGAACTTCGCTTATATAATCTATGAAATGCGGCAACACTACTCTGAAGTCAGGATGGCTCTCACCCTGCCCCAGGGGTAGGGAGGTGACTAGAAGGGGCACAAGGAGGTCCTCTGGAGGGTTGCAATGTCGTGTTTCCTGCTCTGGGTCTGCTGGCCCCGTGTGCTGTGAAAATTCACGGAGCTGTACACTCGCGTCTCTGCGTCGTGGCTGTGAGGATGGAGGGGAGGACACAGGGTCCCTGAAAAGATATTTCTGGGCTTCCCCTCTGGTAATAGAACTCTGGCCTCCCTGGTGCGGTGCCGGGCCACCTATGGCTCAGAGGGTAATTCAGAAAGACCACAGGAAAGCCAAGCGAAGGAGGAGATGGCACAATTATGGAGCAATTTCAGGGCAGCTTTCCCGGCTGCCGGGAGCTCATCTGCAGATGCTTGGGCTGCCGTCCCATCACACGCTGCTGGTGGAGGGAGAAGCTGGCCTCCTCCTGCTCCCTGCTCTCCTCCTGAGATGTCCTGGGTATCTCCTGGATAGTACTCCTGCCCCCTCCCCCAGAGTGTGCCTCTCCACATCCCCACTAGACTGGACACCCCACTGAGGACAGGTGCACCTGCTGATGTAGCTAGACCAGGTGTGCTCCAGAGTAGTCACCCAGCAGAACACAGTGGTCGAGTGGCTGGAGATCAGGAAAGGAAGAAGGAAGGATACATATTGTGGGATATGGGTGTGTAGACTGCATTTATCACCTCTTCCCTCTTTGTCAGGCCCCTCTGAGCACCCAACGGAAGGGCAGGGAACAGCTGCCTGCATTACACTCCCAGGTTTGGGCAGATCTTGCCATCTGAGTCCTCTCTCTAATGCTGAGGCCCAGCTCTGGCCCAGACAGGGACGCTCCTGCCTCCTCTCAGCTGTCTGCCATCTTCTCTCCTAACTTTAATGGGCTCTATGCTGAGTACGCCACTCAGGGCAGAACTCCAGCAGCCCTCCAAGCCCAGATCGTTCATGCTGGAGAGTGGATCATGTCCAGAGGCCATGGACCAGCCAGGCCCCAGTCAACAGCCCTGGGGCCTGCTGCAAGCTTCCCTGGTCAGCCAGACCAAAAGAGCTGAGGCCCTGGTCTCGCTTTCACATCTGCTTGGTTTTGAGCCCTGACTCAAAGAAGCCTCCAAGGGCTTGTGACAACCTTGCGGCCCTTGGAACAGAGGACTGACCCAAGATGGACACCGAGTAAGGCCTCAACTACTCTTGGGTGACCAGAACCCATTCTTATCCATGAATTCATGTAGAAACACAGATATAAGTAGCTCCCGGGTTTGCCCTGGACACCTGCTGATCTTCCGAGAAATTTTCCCTTTCTCCTGTCACCCTCATCATTCAATCCTGGGCCTACTTACCGGCTGGCCAGACCCAGGGCTGGAGCAGAAGATGGTGTACTTGCGGATCACCCCATTGGGCTTGGTTGGGGGGAGCCAAGACACAACCACACTGCTGGCAGATGAAGGGACAGCTTTGATGCCAGCGGGGGGACCTGGAACTGAATCGGGAGAAGGCTGGGTCAGTTTAGAGAAAGGAGCTCTGCCTTTGGGAAAGAATGACAGGGTGGGGAGAGTAAGGCGGATCAATCTGGGAGAGCTTCCTGGAGGAGGCATCCTTGAGCTATGATTTAAAGGGGGAGGTTCCAGCAGGTAAGGAGAAAGGTGATCACTTGGGGCTTGTAACAAAGTATCCGAGACGGAGGCACTGGGAATAGTCATCTTCAAAAGTGGCCAGAACCAAGGACTTAGGATACTTCAGAGACAAACAGAACCCATGGGTAATTCACCTTGATTCCCACAATCTTAACCTACTTCCTGCCTCAATGCTTGACTAATAGGTTGTATATAGGCCAAACAAATACACTGGTCACTTTGCTCTTTGGCCTATGAGCTCCTTGACGCTGGGGGCTCCAGAGACTCACAGAGCAGGCCTCCTCCTGGGGGGTCAGAGGCTGGTGGTCAGCCAGTGGGTGACTGGGCTTCCTGTCATGTGCCCAGGGCACTGCCCCTGGGCTGCTGGCTAGACCCTTTCTGTTTCAGGAGGGGAAGTCTACCAGGGAATTGGCTGGGACATTCATCCTAAGGGGATCCCAATTCATATGGATTCTGCCCTCCCCACTGCCCCCATCTCTCTGGGCCAGCCTAACCCAGCCGGGATCCCGGGGCTCTACTTGGGAGACTGGACGCTTCCTGGTTTCAGGTCCCCTCATCTCTCCTTTGTATTGTCGTGTACTCGTCTTTCCTCCTGGGAGCTTTACGTTCCTTTGAGGACAGTGATGACATCCCGCTCAACTTACTTTGCCTCCCGAGCCTCTGTTTGCCCCTCTATATGATGGACGTAATCACAACCACATTACGGGTTAGCAGTGACAGTCAGCACTGATCAACATAAAAGCACTTGGCACCTCCTGACATATAGAAGACAATAAATGGTGACGATGATCATTTTTTGCATTCCCTCTCTCAACTCTTAGCTTCTAGTACTACTGCATTTTTTTTTAAAAAATCTAGTAAGTGGTCAACAATTCTAGGCTACATAAAATAATGATTCATCATAACCATACACCCAGGGGCCTGAGCCCTCCCTGCTACAGCACCACCATCCCGCCCCTGCTAGTGTCTTTGCAGCTGTGGAATGCAGGGGGCCATTCGGGGGGCACTGGGGCAAGTGTGCTGTCGTGTTCAGATCTTTTCTGTCCTTGCATACTTTTTTTCTCAGCAGTAACTGAGAGGGGTACTTAATTTTTTTTTTTAAGATTTTATGTATTTATTTGACAGAGAAAGAGGATGAAAGCAGAGGGAGCAGCAGGTTCTCTGTGGAGCAGGAGCCCAATGCAGGGCTCGATCCCAGGACTCTGGGCTCATGACCTGAGCTGAAGGCAGCTGCTTAACGACTGAGCCACCTAGGCACCCCCGTTTGTGCAGTCTCGAGGTGATGTTACTAGGTTCACAACAAATTTGGAACTGCTTCATTTGATTAGTAAATTGGGTTCTATTGTAACAGAGGGTCCTTCTGTATCTCTAATGATGATTCCTGCCTTAGAGCATACTGTGCCTGACATTCCAGCTCTCTCTCCGCTCTGCCTGGTGTATCTTTCATGTACTCCTTTCCCATTTCCATACCTTTATGTTTTAGGTGTTTACTATAAACAGCATGTATTTGGGTTTTGTTTCATTGCTGGTCTGACAGTCTTTCTCTTTTCATTGAATAATTTAGTCAATTGATCATTTATCAATTTATCATCAGTTAATGCAATTACTTATATATTTATGTTTAAAAAGCTTCTCTTACTAAGTACTGTCTGTCCCACTTATTCTGTTTTTCTTTTTACTCCTTTTTGTGATTTTTTTGGATTGAAAATTTAAAAGAAATACTTTATTTCTCCCTCTCTATTAGCTGGCTATTAGATAGCCTGTTACCACTTTTAGGGGTAACCCAATATGAATCTTTAACTTACCAAATCATGAATTGGTACTTTTTTCCTCCAACAATGCAAGGACCCCCATTTACCCTCACCCAATTTATATGCCATTTTGTATATTTTAATGATGTATATATTTTAGGTCCTCCCCAAGAAAATGTCACTGTCATCATCGTTTATACAGTCAGTATTAATGGATATTTACCCATATGTCCCCCATTTAATTGTTCTTTTTTTCTTGCATCACTGAGCTCCCACTTGGATCATCTTCCTTCTAGCTAAAGAAGACCCTTTAATATTTCTCTAGAGCAGGCATATTGGTGGTAAAATCTCTCAGTTCTCGTTTGTCTTTATTTCTTCGTATCTTTATTTCACTTTATATCTTTATTTCACTTTAATCCTGGAGAATATTTTGGCTTGGTATAAAATTATAGGTTGATAACTATTTTCCTTACATAATTTATACCACTGCATTGGCTTCTGTTGTTGGTTTGTTGGTTTTCATTGTTTCTGACAGTTTAGCTGCTGATCTCATTGTTGGTCCCATAAGAGTAACTGGTCTTTTCCCCTCCGGTTGCTTTTAAGAATTTTCTCTTTGTGTTTCCTGTTTAGCCGCTTTATTAGGATAAGCCTAGGTGTGGACTTCCTTAAGTCATTGCCTGCAGAATTCCTAGAACTTCTTGCTTTGGGGATTGAGGTCTCTCATCAGTTTTGAACAGTTTTCAGGCATGTTATCTTCTGCGCCATTCTCTTCCTCCTCTTCTTTGAGACTTCCTCTCACATCCTCTATGTCCTTAATATTCAGAATGTGGTCCGTTGGTCAGCAGCAGCGTCACCTGGGAGCATGTTAGAAATGCAAAATCTCAGGTTCCACCCTAGACCTACCAAATCAGAATCTGAATTTTAACACGACCCCCAAGTGACTTGTATGCACAGTCAAGTTTGAAAGTTGCTGTTCTATGTCTGCTACTTGCTCTTTTATTTTTCCATTCATTTTTCTTTCTGAGCTTCTTTTGGGTCTTCTCATCTAACTTCCAGTTCACTAATTCTCTCTTCAGCTGCCTCTGATTGGTTATTAAATCTATCCACTGAGTTCTTAATTTCATGTATTAATAGTTCTTGTTTCTAGATTTTCTATTTGATAGTCTCCAATTCTCTTAAAATTTCAATTTCATTCAGAGTAACTATTTGAAAGCTCATGTGATAAAACTTGTGTTTGGAATTCTTGTGGGTCTATTTCTTTCTTTCTTTTTTTTTTTTCCTGCTGGCTTTTGTTCACGTTGTTCCTCATTATTTTTATTGCATGCCAGACACATCATTTGCAAACTTGTTTGTAGAAGTAGTTTGAGGTCTCAGATGATGTAATCTTTCTAAAGGGAGAATTTACATTTGCTTCTGGCAAGTATCTGCAATCTGGGGACTAGCAACCTGGGCCTACCTCAATCTAATTTCCAGGACTGAGATGATTTGAAGCTTAGCTGGTCTACTTTGGGTGCACTTTTAATCCAACATGCTGTGCCCATGGTCTCAACTCCAGGTAAGGGGGATTCACCAGATAGACCTGTCCACCCCAGCAGGCCCTGGACTCCCAATTTCCTTTCCACTGCTGCTCAGATTATCAGCCCCTGCCTCCAGATTTGGCAAGTGTCCCCTCATGGGAGAGCTGTTCCAAAGGCCGGCCTCACCTCCTGGGCCTCCACTCTCCCTGGGATCCTGGCCCAATAGTTCTGCACTCTCCTGCGAGCTCAGGGATGCCTTCAAGCAGGTGTTTTAAAAATATTTTATCCAGATTTCCTAGTGTCCTCAGCAAGGACAGTGGGTTTGAATTACATAGATAGTCCACCATTACTGGAAGTGCAGATCCTCTGATATGTTTCTCTAAGCTTGTGCTCACGCCTGCCTTCATTGTTAAAAAGGCGACCCTAGCACACACCTTCCGCTTCGCTGCCTAGATGCCCACAGGTTCTAATGGGCCTCTCTGACACTGGTCCTTAACCCCTAGAGCCCCTTCCTGCCATCTGTCCTCCTACTTCAGGAGTTACCTTCCTAAAACACAAGTCCAGTCAAGCCTCGTCCTCAGCTAAATATCTTTAAGATGGTTTAAAATCCAACTCAATTTTCACTCTGATTCAGCATTCCCAGGGGAGGAGAGACGTCAGCAAAGGCTTTGTTGCTCAGGAACCAAGTCCAGCCAAGCCAGCCTGAAAACAAGTTAAGACTGGGGGATTTGGACTTCAGAAATGAGCTTGAATTTATTTGAGTTTGTTTTCATTTTATCTTTTAATTTATTTTGGTTTTCTCTAAATTTCCCAATCTTTTTTTTTTTTTTTTTTTTTTTTCCCCTTTGGAAGAAGGCACAATCCTGAGCTGGGGCAGGGGGTTGAGCATGGGGGCAGGGAGTCACCATGTCTTCAGCTCTTCATTCCAAGCTCCCACAGCAGAGCTCATATTGCAGTGTGGACCCGTCTGCTTCCCGAGGGAGCTGAGAAAGAACTGGAATGGGATAACCTGGAGGAGGCGGGACCAGGACTGGTGCTGCGCCTGCTGGTCTGTGTGCCCATCTGCCCCTGTTCTTTCCTATTCCTTGCAAACCGAGCCTCCCTCTTGCTCGGGTCCCCATGCCCCTCCATTCCTCAGAGAGAGCTGTCCCCATCACTGACACTAGCGGATTTATTACCCTCCAGGGAAGTCAGCTGTGATCATCCCACTCCCCTTTCAGTGACTGGCTTAGCAAGAGACACGTTGCCCCAGTGTTGTCAACAGGAAATGAGGATGAATCAGTTGAAGGGCTTCTGGGGAAGGTGTTTTTCACTCCCGAGAGATGCCCACAGGAAGAGACCCCCTCTCTCACTGGGAACTCTGTCCTGTCTGGTGGGATGCCTAAAGCTGCAGTCATTTGAGATCATGGGAGGCACAGCTGACAGGCGGAGGCAGAGCAGAAGGATGGGGCCCAATGAGTTAAGCAACCTTGGAGCTATGCTCCTCAAGACTTATTGTTATGTGTGATAATAATACACTTAGTAGTTAAATCTTTCTTTAGTTGTACTATTCGCAGCCCAAAGCTACCTGTCTGCCACAGGCATGTGATGGAAAGTATAGAAGATATGGAGGCAAGAAGGCCTTGGTTCGCTTCCTACAAGATGCATGACCTCCAGCAGGTTGCTTTAGCTCGCCAGACCTCACTTTCCTCACCTTGAAAATGGACATGATAGTTACCTCATTGGGCTGCCGGGAAGGCTCGGTCACACTTACGACTACACATGCTACCCATGTCAACTGTGGCTGCGGTTCTGGGTGTGACAGCAGTTCTCACCTCACAGTGGCTTCCTTCTGGCTCAGGCCTCCCTTTTGGGGGGCACCGAGTCCCTCAGGGATGCCTGGGTCCACCTGAAGCGGCCAGCACCTTGGTAACTAGCAGGCCCCTGCCATTTCCTAGTGCTGCACATTTTAGGAAGCGTTTTACAGTTAACTTGCTTCTTACAACAACTTGATGTGATCAGTATCCCCATTTTATCACGAGGAAACAGGTTCAGGAAGGCTAAGTGACTGGCCAGTAACAGACAGGGCTGGGCCAGGCTCTTCTGTTGTGCCTGCCAGCACCCCTTTACTCTGCGGAGCTGCCCACAGGACCCATTTCCTGACTGCACGGTCCCCTGCGCGTGTCCCTGGCCGTTGCTCTGGAGGCAGCTCTGAAGCAAAAAGTGGGAAGCTCCTTGCAGGGAGGGATGATGCTATCGGACCTTCAGATTCCCTCGTTGGGTGGGGGCGACCTTTGTCAAACATGCAGAAGAGCTTATAGCTGAGACGTTGCATCAGCACAGGATGCAAAAGGGCGGGGACAGGGTGGGGGAGCAGTGGTTCCCATCTAGGGGCTGGATAGGTGTGTTGTTCAGAAGGTCTGGAAGGGGCCAGGCTCCGAGCATGGTCCCCGCTTGGCCTGCACACACACGAGCAGGTGGCTCTGCCCGGAGCTGTCCCAGGAAACCTTGATGGGGGGATTAATGGCAGGAAAAGTAGGGCAGGCAGGTTGGTAAATATTTAATTGCTCAGAGCTTAAGGCAGGGAGGGGGCCGATCTGGTGGAGGACCAGGGCTTAGGGAGAGTGGGGAGCAGGATTAAACCTGTCTGTTCCCTGGGCACCGGCTGCTCTGGGAAACTCTTCCACCTTGGGAACCCTGCCTCAGCAACTCTAATCCTCCAACACCTTCTTCAGAAACACACAGGAGGGGACCCAGGCCATGGGAACTTTGAGAAAACTGAGGCAGCGAGGGGAGGAAGCCAGGATGTTAGCAGTGGCTGTTGCTTTAGTCCCCAAGCTGCCAGCCACTCTTCACAGGAACCAACTTAAAAATAGAGCACCTGCCTCCGAAGGTTGAAGCGTCAGCTAAGGGATGGTGTTGGGATGGGTGAGGAAGAAAGTGGAGGATGGAAGCAGGAGCCCCAGCTTCTGGATGCAGGGTGAGAGGTGGGGGGAGGGGTGCATTTCTGGGCCCCAGCTGGGAGTCTGGCCCTTTTCCCAACCTCTTCTCTGCTGGGTTGGTTCAGCTCTCCACCTCCCCAACCATCTTCCTTTGTCACCCCAGCCTGGAGGGTTGGCTTGTGATCTCTGCTTTTCCTCCAGTTCCGTTCCATGGGGAAGGGCTTTGAGATCAGAGCTCCGAATGGAGGCACAGCCCATTCTGTCCCTGAGAGCCTCCCCAGTGCACCAGAGTCCAGGGCCTGGCCCATTCTGGGGCTTCTGCAGGATGGCTGCCAAGTCCCTAAGCCAAGATGTGAGGCGAGATGGCCCTCTCCCCCTCCCCGCCAATCCAACCATCTGTATCCAGAGGAAACCAGGCAGAAACTTGCATCAGAGCAGATGCCACAAAAAGGATGCTCTTGAAGGGGAGGGGGGAAGAGAGACTTTATCAGCCTCTGACCTGGTGCTGCAGGGGGAGCCAAGGGAGCAGGTTCCCGTCGCTTATATGTTTATGCAGGAGTCCCAGAGCATCTGCTACCACCAATGGCAGTCTGTGGTCTCCCCAGGTGGGGTCCCAGAGTGCCCAAAGCCACCCTACAATGACTCAAAGGGACAGGAGACAGGATGGTGCCCTGCCGTCACCTTTCTCCTTGGGCAGCGCTTGGCAGCAGGCCCTGGGGGAGTGTGGCGGGGGTGCCGAGGCCGGGCTGGGCATGGCAGAGTGGACTTACCGTCCTCCTTGGTCTGGATACAGAGCACGCCGCTGCGCACGCCGTCCCCGGCCTGGGTGTAGGCCAGCACCTGCACGCTATAGTTGGTGAACTTCTCCATACCACGCAGCTCTACCCGCTCCCGCGTGGTGGTGATGTTCTGCATCTCGCCCCACTCTGCCGGAGACAAGCAGCCCCTGAGTGCGGCCCGGGTGGTGGGGGGCGTGCCTGGTCCCCCTGCCGCTGGCCCTCTGCCAGCCTGGGCTCCACTGGGCTCAGACTTCACCTCCATGGTAGTGGCAGCTAGGGGGACTTGGCCTCCAGGAACACGGGGGCAAATTTGGGGCACCGATCCCAGGCCTCATCTCTCCCCAAGGGGGTCCAACCAGGGCGAGCCGGCCTATGCCTGGCTTTGGCCCCAGTGATCTTGCACCAAATTCAACCTAATACTCTCCCTGGAGTACTGGAGAATATTTCCATCTCTCCGAGCACCCTCCCCCTCCTCCATCCAATCCCCTCTCCCTGCGAGGGATACCAAGCGTGCTGTACTCTCAGTAGCATAAGAGCTAAGTCCCCTTCCCTTCTCCCTACCCCTGAGGACACCCTCCCCAGGAAGAACCTACAAAAAGAATCTGGGACAGGCTATGAGAGGAGACAGCCTCCGCCAGGAAGGGTCGGGCCTTCCTCCGGCTCAGTGAGGACCCGTCATCTGACTCTGTCAAGGGACTTACTGTAGGCTGAAGGAAAGCTTGGGGAGGGGGTCCCCTGGGAAGACCATGAACTTAGAAGGAGAAAAAAAGACAGGCTCCTGAGCTGACAGCCGTCCACTGAGACCCCTGGGCTTTCAGAAAGACAGGCGCGGACACTGGCTGAGGACAGGCTTTGTAGAAGCCCGTAGACCCAGTCCAGGGCCTCCCTGGGGACCTGCTGTGGTCAGAGGGCCCGGCCCAGGGAGGACAGTAGTCTGCCGGGGCCCAGGAATGAGAACACCATGCCCAGCCAGGGCAACTCCAGGTCAGTGCAGGAAAGCCTCAGAAACCCCAGCAATGGGAATTTTTTTTTTTTTTTTTCAGGAAATTAGAAACCAGGGTAGTCAGGGTACTCAAGGACTGGAGCCAGAGAAAAGACCCAAAAGGAGGTCAGTATGGCCAGTGAGCCAGGTGCCTTTGGAGATTACAAAGGCCAATGACTTCCTTACCTTAAGGGGCTGAGCTAGGAACACTGTGGGTTTAGAAAAGAGGAAGCAAGTTCTGGAAACCGAAGGACCACCCCTTATCTGGACAGCACAAATGGGGGGCTGTGTCAGAGCACATGAACTAGGGACACCTCCCAAGACCCAAGCCCTGAGCTCCAGGCCACTGTGCCTTTGGAGGAGGCCGTGGCGGTGGTGGCAGGGAAAGGCTCATGCTGTCCGCAGTGCATCTCGGCATACACACGGAGAAGGGGTGAGGGGATGAGGAGGGCAGCTGCCCTGCAGAAATGACCACGAGCTGGAGCTTCCAGTCCTCCAGGGGAGAAGGGAGAGCCAAGGGAGCTGGGGGCAGAAGGCTCAGGAGCCGGGGAGCCAAGCTCGCCGTGGCCCCCAGTAGAGCAGCTTCATGGTTTGGGATGCTGGGCCTCTGGCTTATACAAGCGCAGGCTTTCCTGGTCACTGCAAGGCTCCCATGTACCCAGCGGGCAGGGGCTTGGTATGTTTGTGGGACTACAGAAGACTGCCTAGACCAGTGCATCCCAGGGCAAGGAAGGCACCCCTAGTGTTGGGCCACGATCTTGGGTTTTGTGCACCTGCCATTCCAGCTCCATTTCCTGCTCTTCTCCAGATCCTGGGCAGACTGCCCACCTCACTGCCTGGCCAAGGGATGCTGCACTGTCCCCCCACCAGCTTCTGGTAACCCTGTTTCCTCACCTTCTGGCCTCGGTGGTGAGAATGAGCCCCAGGTGCCCCCCCTTGCTCCACACCCCTCTGAAAGCAGTGCCTTCCTGACACTTTTCAACCGCCCCGTCTGAGTGCCAGGGACCCTGCTCAAGATCAACACGTTACATCAGAAAATCACAGACACCCCATCACACCTGCAGTCATTCCCAAACACATGGCCGTCCAGGAGCAGCTGATGTCCCTCCCCCCAGCACAGAGGTGACCATGTATCCCACCACCCATCCTGGCCGTGGCTCTGGCTGGGACAGTGTATGCAGAAGAGAGGGGCTGGGCCTCCACTTGATATCCTGTGGGAAGATGCTCAGCTCTGATCATCTGTGTCTGGTCTGGACACAGACCCCCAAGGAGCCTACATCTCTCACCCCGAGACACAGCTGTCACTCCCGGGACACTCACCCCCATCCACGTAGAGTGACCAGAAGATGACCCGGTAGCCTTTGAGGACGCCATTGAGAGTGCTGCGTGGGGGCTCCGACCAGGAGATGACGGCCACATCGGAGGTGATGGACAGGGCCCGGACGTTCTCGGGGGGCTGGCTGGGCACTGCAGGGGGCGGGGGAGAAGGGTAGAGTCCAGTCAGGGCATACAGCCTGACATCTGTGTCCCAACCAGGAGAACATGGGAGGAGCTCCCGATAGAGTGAGGAGAGTCTGGGCTGCGTGGAAGTGAAGCATTTCCTCTCCTGGATTTGGATGAAAAGAGGTCTTCATAGCTTCAGTTCCTTGCTCTCCAGGTGGCACGTTCCCGGTTCTGGGTATGTGCTGAGGGCACAAGGTGATGAACACAAGGCATGACCCCATGGGGATCCTCCAGTGGTCACCACAACCCAGGAAGTTCATCTTCATCAGGTTGCAGAACCTAGAAGATCGCCAGGCCAGCCCTGGGTCTTATCTGATGGCTGCTGGCCCGATGTGGCATCTGACCAGGTGGTCTGAGCCCAGCCTCTTGGGCCCCATGGGTCCTTATGCCAGGCTGAAGGGAAGGAAAACAAGGTAGTCCCTTCATCTTGTTGAAGGGGAGAAGGTTCCATAGACACCTTTAAGTTTTCTGGGACCATTACACCTTTGTCCCTTGTCCCTGCACATCAAAATGCCTCAGATGATGAGAAAACACTTTCTGATAGCAACTTAGGTGGCCCATTTTGCCTCTAACCCTCTCCCCTGGAGCGCTACCTTGGAGCCTAACCTAAGTTCTACACTCCAGAGTTGGCCCTAGTGCAGGTCACTCTTTCTGAGATGGCAGACGGTGGGGACGCCAGATTCCGGGAGCCACTTTGTTTGGAAAGAACTTTGGTGGCACTTCCTGCTGGCTTCCCAGGAGCTGGGGCCAAAGGGAAAGGCCAGGTCTGCTTTGCTCAGAGAGGGAGAAAGGAGGCACAGGCTGGATGGAAGGTAATTAGATCCCACTGCCCCACAAGAGGCAACTCTAATTTTTATGAGCATTTAAATGATAATACATCATCCTAACGATCCTCTTTGAGAATGATTATTGTTTCATATTACTTAGGTGTAAAAATATAAGCACCATGTAATTAGGGACCCAGTGTAATAAACTAATACAGATCGCCCGTTCGAACAAAATGAAGGTAATATAATTATGGAAAAGACACTATTGCTAAAGCAGGGCCCTTGACTACCCCAGGAGGAGTGCTAATATTGCCAGGAAACGATCAGGATCTGACAGGCTAACGAGGGCCTTAATTAAGTATGAAAAACTGCTGAGCAAATGCTGCTGGAAACTTCTTCCCTCTCTCCTCTTTTGTTTTGAAAATGACTCTACAGCCCATGCTGATCTCTCCCTGTTGGAAATTCTAGGTCCCCCACCCGGAAGCGGGAGCCTGGGAGGTACTGCCCTGCTGGAGGCCTGGCCTGGCTGTTTCCTGGCCCGGCCCCGGTAGACAGCAGTCAAGGCTGTGCGTGCTGTGGCTGTGTGGGCCTGGGGCAGCTGTCCCCCTGGACACGCCTTCCCCGGGCATCCCGGGTCCGCATCTCTTGGTCCTATATCCAGCCTTGCTCCAAAGCGAGAGAGAGACAATGGGGCACAGGAGAGAGTATAGGATTCAGGATCTGACCTGGATTTTGACCCCGGGCTCTGTTCTTTAGGTGATAGGTGATTCCGGACAGGCTTTTTAGCTTCCTTGAAACCTGGCTTCTTTGATGGGGAGCGCCCTAGCTATTGGCGCTGCGTCTCATAGGCAGGTGCCCCCCTGTGCCAGCAGCACCTGGGAATTTCTTTGAAATGCAAAATTTATTCAACCTGCTAGCAGGAGCTGGGTTGGGGGGAGAGCCTAGCAATCTGTTTATGGCCTTCCAGAAGGTTCTGATACACA
The DNA here is from genome assembly GCF_964662115.1 of Mustela nivalis. Lineage (NCBI taxonomy): Eukaryota > Metazoa > Chordata > Mammalia > Carnivora > Mustelidae > Mustela > Mustela nivalis. The sequence continues at coordinate 21,184,961 of NC_139028.1, forward strand.
TTCAGGTTTGAGAACTACTGGGTCAGAGCACCCTTGGGATAAGTACTGTTGGTTTGAAGAGGTAACAGGTTGACTCCCCTCCACCTAGCCGGGCCTGTGGTCCAGGGAGGTGCTGGTTGGGGATGGAGTCGGTGTGGAATGGTGGAGGCCGAGGGGGCACTGGTTGTCTTGTGGTTTCCCACGTCCCCTACTAGCCTTCTCTGTGTCCCTCTGCTTGCTACGTGTTTTTCCCTTTTTCTGAGTTCTCCCGTTCCCCAGGGGCTCAGTGCTTCATCCCAAAGCCCAGCTTGGGCCGCAGAACCACTGAATGAGAATCTTGGGAGATGAAGCCGGGGCATCGATATTTTTTAAAGCTTCCAGATAATTCCAATTTGTAGCCAAAGTTAAGGACTGCCAGCATGAGCTAATCTACTTTCAGGTTTCTGACCCGATATATCCTTCCTCCCAGGGGTGTCTACACTTTTAGAGAAGATGAACTAGGGAGAAGGCATTGCTTAACCTTAAGGAGTGACTGCCCCGCCCCCCCACCAAACATGGGACTTTAACTCACGACGCTGAGATCAAGACCTGAGCTGAGATCAAGAGCTGGATGCTTATGCCTGGGTGGCTCAGTCAATGAAGTGTCTGCCTTGTGCTCAGGTTATGAGCCCCGGGGGGATCAAGCCTTGCAGTCCTACATCTGGCTCCCCGGTGGAGCCTGCTTCTCCTTCTGCCTGCCCCTTCCCCTGCTTGTGCTCTCTCTCTCTCTCCCTGACAATTAAATAAGTAAAATCTAAAAAAAAAAAAAAAAAAAAAAAAAAAATTAAAAGAAAAAACCAAAGAACAAAAGACAAGAAAGGAAAAGAGAAGAAAAAAGTTGGACACTTAACCTACTGAGCCAGCCATGCCCTCTAAGGAATGGCTTTCTAGTAGTAGAATGCATGAGTCCCCTCCCTCTGCAGGGGCAGGGTCGGACGCAGCAGCGGTTTTAATCTCAGACTCTGGAATTGGGTTAGGACATCAGGAAAGAAGCTTAGGGGAAACTTCTGCCCTTTGGGGGGCCACAGGCATCAAGGGCCATGTCTCCTCTTTCAACCTCACACAGGCTCAGGTACTAGCTGGCCCTTCTCTGTGCTTGGAGTGCAGGCACATCCCTGCTTCCTCCTAACGTTGTCCCCCTGAAAGCTGGGCCCTGTCATTTACTCATCAGAGTGTGGAGTCCTCTCTGGTCCTCAAAGGATCACGTTTAAAGCAGTGGCTCTACACCTCCCACCGCTTGGATCTTGGCATATTTTAAGCCCTGTCTCTTGTTCGGCCTCTCAGATAGGCAGTGGATGGGTTCCAGCCCAGAAATGCAAAGGTAACTTGGTTTCTGCCCTGTTTCCAACCTGCAGGTTGTTGAGGGAGAAGAAACAGGACCAGGGTGTAGAGGAAAAGGGCCTGGGGAGAGACAGGAGTGAGGACCAGAATGAGGGAGAGTCGGGTGGATGAGAGGCAGGGGCTCAGATAGGTGGAGCATCAGCAGGCAATGGACGACTCAGATGGGCGGAGCATCAGCACGCAATGGACAGAGCGCTGGCCAATGGACTGAGAGCTTAGGGGTGCTCAAGGTCCCAGCACCTCTTGAGGAGCTAATGGGTCAGAGGAGCTGGAGGGATCCAGGGTGCCTGTGTGCCTCATGGGGTAGTGACGGGGCCCGGAGCAGTGGGAGGGCCCCGAGTTGTCGCTGGCAGCCCTGGCTCTCCCGCCCGCCACCGCGTGCTCGTGTCCTCACCATCCTCCAGCGTGGTGGCATTGATCTCGCTGGATGAGGGCCCCGTGCCAGCCCGATTGAAGGCCTGGACCACCACCCCATATTGGGCAAACTTCTTGAGGTTGTCCAGGGTGTAGACCTCGCTGTCCCCAGTGGCCTTCATCTCCACGATGCTGTACTGCCCACTGCTGCCAGGGCTGTTCTCCCTGTAGCCGATTTGGTAGCCCCGTATGACGCCATTCTGCAGCTCCTTCTTGGGCGCCTGTGAGCGGGGTGGGGGAGGGGAGACAAAGACACAAGGGGGCTCGGAGACGATGCTCTGAAAGCCAAAGGAAGATCCTGTCCCTCTTCAGTTCCCAACCCTTCAAAGGCTCCCATCTTGCTTGGGGTGAAAAGCAAAGTTCTTACAAGGGTGACAGAACCCTGTACGAGCTGCCCCGTTACCTCTTGGGTCCATTTCCTCTTCCCCTGGCTGCCCCTGCTCCAGCACATTGGCCTCTCGCGGTTCACACGGGGCTCACCTCCACTCCAGGGAGACCCTCTTTCCTTGCACTGCTGCACAGCTTCCCTCTTCACCTCTGTGGTATCCTCGCGACCACGCCCTGTCTTCATGAGGCTTTCCTCATGCTCTTTATCTGAGATCGCTCCCTCCCCTCTGTTCCATATTTTTCACGTTTCTTCCTGGCCCCCATCACTTCTTGGACCCACTTTTTCTTCCCCAGGCTCTCTTTTTCTCCATTGCACTTAGCATCACCGGACATCCTATATATTTTACTTATGCGTCCCTGTGTTCGCATTAGCACATAAACACCATAAGGATGAAAAACATTGTTTCGTTTGCTCTTTGCTGTGCTCTGTCTAGAATGATGGCTGATACGTAGCAAGCCTTCAATACACAGTTACTGAACGAATGGAGAGAGGAGCTGATACGGCTGTTATCTGACATGGGCTCGGGAGCCTGGGAGAAATGGAACCGCAGACAAAAAGTAACCAAATGGACAGGAAGATGAGCAATTAGCTTGAGTAAAAAGAGAATCCCAAGATGACGCATCACACCCTCCCACCCCCTAGGACAGCCATTGTCACCAAATGGAAAACAACATGTCTGGGCGATGACGTGGGCCAACTGGGCTCCTGCACTGCTGGTGGGGATGCAAACCGGTGTGGCAGCCGTGGTCAGCAGCCTCCCAGAGTGAAACATGGAATTTCCATAGGATCCAGCAGTTCCGCTCCTTGGTACGTACCCCAAGAAGTGAAAGTGGAGACTCAGACACAGACTTGCACACCCAAGTTCATGGCAGCATTATTAGTCAAAAGGTAGAAACAACCCAAGTGTCCATTGATGAATGAACGAATAAATAAAATGTGGTCTATGAAGGCAATCGAATATTATTTAGCTGGATATGCCTATTGTTCAGCCAAAATGGAATTCTGACGCAGGTTACCATGTGGCTGAACTTTGAAAACATCACACTCAGTGAAATAAGCCAGACACAAAAGTTCAAATGATGTGTGATCCAGTTTCTATGGAGTCCCTAGAACAGTCCGCAGAACAGCCACATTCACAGAGTCAGAAAAGAGACTAGGAGTTTCCAGGGGCTGGGGCGAGGAGAGGAGTACTTATCAGTGAACGGGTGCAGAGTTTCTGTTTGGGATTGTGAGAAAGTTCTGGAGGTAGATAGCAGTGATGGTTGCATACACAGTGAACATATTTCATGACAATGACCTGTGCACATAGTCATGGATAAAATGATAAAAATGGGCCATATATTTTACCATAATTCCAAAAAGAAAAAAAAAAAAGAGTCCTTGACTTGGTGTGTGGCCAGTCCTTTGAAGCACGTGGCTAGGTCTCCCCGGACATCACGGCTAGGGGTTGGGGTCTGTGGGGTGGGGAGGCCTGAAGCCAGCCCCTAGACAGACAGACAGAGATGGATAAGACACGTGGTAAGAAGGGAGCATTTTGGAGCTCTGGCTGGGCTGGTGGTAATGAAGGACTGGTCCCAGTCAGCTGGGATGACAGAGTAAACACCGATGGCATGAAGCTCAGACTAGAAAACCTACTCTTATCCCAAGCTTCACCTTGACACACACACACACACACACACACACACTCCTGATATATCTCACATCCCGACCCATCAAAGCAAACGTCCTAATCCACCTACCTACCAAAAGTCAGACAGATCCAGACTCACAGATAGAAACCAACTCCTTGAACAAACAGACTCGCCCATCTATAAATTGAGAGAGAGCACCCACCCCAGTGCACAGAAAAACAACTCAAATCAGGGTTTTAAAGACAATGAAGTTAATTGAAAAGCCCACCTTTTATTATACTAAAAAATAGTGAGATCAAAAACAATTAAGTTAGTAAAACAGTCCCACTATTTTTTTTTTAAATTCAATGAATGTTTTAAATGAACTGCATTTTAAGCTCCCTGTTAACTCAATGAAATGAAGTTTTTAATTTAACGTAATGGTTTTGAACTCACTAAAGAGGTGTGTGTGTATGTGTATTTAATTGACTTGACTTTTTGTTAATGCCTGAATTAATGTTTTTCAGCACTTGGGCAGTCCTGTTTGCTAGTTTGTAAGTGAGAAAACTCCTGCATTCTCATCTCTGCCCGTGTATATCTACACACACACACATCTATTATAGACACAAACATATCTTCAAGAGTGATACCCTGTCTTCATAGTGATGCACATTCTAGAATTACACATACACATCCATAATGCCATGTGCTGATATATACAACACACGTGACCACAGCCATCCATACCGTGATAATGACAGACACCTGTGCAGAGCACCATGTAACATTCTCACATCAATGTATACTGACTGAGGTCCAGGATGGACATTGAGGGACACGCTGCTGTATCCATATGTATGTATTCACATATTAATACAAATCTTGTCTGATCTTCCTTCCCTCTCTCCCTCTTTTCTCTTTCTCTCCTCCTGTCTCTCCCTCTCCTCTCCCTTCCACTGCTCCCCTTACCCCCAACAGGCACACTCAGGACTTAAATCAATCTTAACAATATTTCTCTTGAAGCATTAAGAAATCAATAGGGCTGATTGCAAATTTATGTCATAAAGCAGTGGCGATCCATCTCACGGAAAGGGTCTTAAAATGAAGTGACTTATCTTTCAAGTGAATCTTTATTTTTCATTAATCTGTTTCTTGGTGTTAAAAAAAAAAATCCCCTGAGAAGTCAGGCCAAAATTTATTGATGGGCTGGTTCATTCTGAAGTTCTAACTTTCTAATCAATTTTATTTTTCATTATGAGACTTTGGAGAAATAAATCTGATTCTAAATTTTCATCGACCTCCCGGTTTGAGGTCTGTAGCCAAATGGCTCAGTGTTTTACATACATACTTTCCCCGCCCCCACCTCCTGGCTTCCGGAGAGTATTGCTGGGACTTGGGTCCAGAACCAGGATGCAGACAGACTTGGGGTTAGATTCTAGGCTTCACCCCCACTTTCTGAGGGAAGCCTTGGAACCCGGAGCTGAACCTGAAGGGAAACCATGGCTCTGGGCAACTGCTAGGTAGGCTGGTTCCCAGGAACGACCAACTGCCCAACCTGTGCCCCATTTCCATCCTGGTCATTTCTCTAGGGAAGGAAGGAACCAGGCATTGCTGTGTGTGTGTGTGTGTGTGTGCATGCATGCACACATATGTAGAGAGAGTGTGTGTTTTTTTAAGGTTTTGTTTATTTATTTGAGAGAGAGGGAGAGAAACAGGCTCCCTGCTGAGCAGGAAGCCCAATGTGGGGCTCCATCCCAGGGCCCTGGGATCATGACCTGAGCTGAAGGCAGACGCTTAACCGACTGAGCCACCCAGGTGCCCCAAGAGGGTAGTCCCTTTAAGGGAAATATCACTAAGCCCTTTTGTGGAAGGTCCAGAGGAGGACTGAGCACCTGATCTTTTCCTATCAGAAGTTAGAGCCAGAAAAAGAGTTTGAAGGTCTGGTCCCAGACGTGGGCAAGGCATCCCCCATACCCCAAGCCTCATCGTTGAGATGGGAAAACTCCAAGAAGAAAAACATGTATGAGCCCTAAGAAAGCTCTCTGTTCCTGAACTCCATGCAGTGGACTGGGGCTCCAGACCACCTAGCAGGGGCCCCAATCCACTGCATGGAGTTCAGGAGAGGGAGAAGCAGGATCCTTGCTGAGTTGGGAGCCCGATGTGGGATTCGGTCCCAGGACCCTGAGATCATGACCTGAGCTGATGGCAGATGCTTAACTGACTGAGCCACCCAGCAGTCCCTGGACCACGTACATATAAGTTCTGCCGCTTTCACTACTTGAATGGTTGTGGGCAAGTCACCTTACATCTGTGCCGGGATCTCCTCTGGCAGATGGGGATATAAATATCTCTTCTGGGTGCCTTCCAGGAAGAGAGGGTTAGTGTAGGAAAATACTGGAAGCCTGCAAGCTGAGTGCAACAGGCCACTGTCAGGACTGGAGGCCCTCGTATGCCCAGGGCCAGAGTTTCCCAGGACAGGGTTTATTGTCCTGCTCAACGTTATTCTGATCTGTTTCTCTGCCCTGCTGTGGGACAACCTCTAAGAGTTTTTCTTCCTTCCTCCCTTCCTCCCTCTTTCTTTCCTTCTTCCTTCCTTCCTTTCTTTCTTTCTAGATTTTTATTTACTTGACAGAAAGAGACACAGCGAGAGACGGAACACAAGCAGGGGGAGTGAGAGGGAAAAGCAGGCTTCCTGCTGAACAGGGAGCCAGATGCAGGGCTCAATCCCAGGACCCAAGATCCTATGACCTGAGCCAAACACTTAATGGCTGAGCCACCCAGGTGCCCCTAAAAGTTTTCTCTCTTTCTTTCTTTCTTTCTTTCTTTCTTTCTTTCTTTCTTTCTTTCTTTCTTTCTCTATCTCTCTCTTTCTTTTTTAAAGATTTTATTTATTTGACACAGAGAGAGAGATTACAAGTAGGCAGAGAGGCAGGCAGAGAGAGAGGAGGAAACAGGCTCCCTGCTGAGCAGAGAGCCCGATGTGGGGCTCGAACCCAGGACCCTGGGATCATGACCTGAGCCGAAGGTAGAGGCTTAACCCACTGAGCCACCAAGGTGCCCCCCTAAGAGTTTTCTTATGTGATAAGGTCCTCAGACACCCTGTAGAATTCATAGGTCTCTACCCCTTCACAGTGACTACAGAAAAGACTGGTCTGTTTTTTGTAGCTCAACCATCCCCAGAGGAAGGGAGGGCAGTTATTTTCACTCTGGTTTTATCAAAGAGGAAACCAAGGCCTGAAGACACCAAGACTCCTGTGTGAGGTCTCACTGGGAGAAGATGAGGGGTCATATCACCATACCTCCCAGCTCTAGGCACAGGGCCAAGACAAGGGAAAGCCCCTGTCCTGTCTTCTCCCATTATTCACAAGGGCCCCTTGAGCTTTGTATAAAATCAAATCCAACTCCTGACCTATTAAAACATGTGGAGTTGGGAAGAGAGGCCAGTGTGGTGGAAAAATCATTTCCCTCTCCTTGGCACTGCCAAGTTCTTCATCTCAACCCAGCTACTGGCCTGCCCAGGGACAGAGGGAGTAGGGATTGGTGGGGGGACCCAACCCTTTATCCTCCTGTCTTTCCTCCCCTCTGATTTCACCTGTTTAGCAAAAAACAGGCATGAAAATTCTAAGAGACTAGAGACCAGCAAGCTTGCCTGGGCTTCATTCCTGGGTTGAGGAGGGAGCAGTCATGGAGGCAGTTAGCAGGGAAATGCTTTTGATTTCGCTTACCTTCCAGGTCACTTGGATGCTCTGTGAGGTTACTGGCTGCAAGGTGACATCCATGGGGGGCCCATCGGGAGCTGGTGGAGGGAGAAACAACATTACAAGTCAAATCTTGGAAGAAAAGAATCCTAGGTCCTTACTCTCATTCTCCTGAGCTGGAGGACTGCTAGGGAACCGAGTAAAAGCTCATACACAAAATCAGAGAATCTTTGATTGAGCCCCCTGAAACAACCACAGGGCTTACAGTGCCTCTCCTTTCTCCATGATTAGCTGAAAACAGCAAACAACGACAATGAGATATTATTATATATCCATCAGATTGGCAACAAATTTTTAAAAGTCTGATAGTCTCAAGTGTAGGCAAGGGTGTGTCATGGCAAGAATTCTTACATTTACATTTACTGGCCATGAGAAAGCAAATTGGCTCAATACTTGGGAAGATATTTTGGCATTCTTGGTTGAAGTTAGAAGCGTGCTTATCTGATGATTAATTCTGCAAATACTTAGTTTCAGTAGAGAACTTGCAAACCTCTGTAGGTGTACCAGCACAAAATTTTTCACAGCCCCAAAATGTCAACCACCCAAATGTCCATTTCCATTAAAATGGACCAAGAGGTGATGGTATAACCATGGTGAGGAATACTACACAGCACTGAAAATGCAAAAATGGTGAAACTCACAAAAATACTATTGATCAAAACAAGGAAGGCACAGAAGAATATGTTGAGAATAACTTCATGAAGATATGCCACTGGAAAATAGGCAAAACTAAACTATATGCTTTATGTGTATATACACTGTAGTGGCACTATAAAAAAGAAAAGCAAGGGCTACTGGCTCCTTCGTGGGGAGGAACAGGCGGCTCTGGTTGGGAAGGGGTGTAGGGAGGACCCCTGGCATGCTGGCAATTGATAGTGAGTGGGGGTTATACTAGTTTTTACTTTATTATTATTTGTAAAGCTGCACATAGTATATGTACTTTTGGTATTATTTTATATTTTGCAATAGCAGGAGAAACTATAGGGAGAGAAAGCTTGCTTAAACTTTCAGACAAAATCCAAGACAAAGGTCATGAAAATTAATACAGGGCACTAGTACTCTGCCCTTCACAGATCTAGCTTATTTGTCCTTTCTAGACAGGCTGGGGCCAGGGGAGTAAGAAAGAACCATGGACAGCTCCCCAAAGCCCAGCATCTACTGCTGCACCTGGAAGATGTCAAACAGAAGAGCCTCCAATGATCCAGAGGCAAACACAGATAAATACCTTGGGATCTCTCCTTCCCTGTTGTATTGCAAGCCCACCATCAGTGGACAGGGTGGGTGCAGGCCTCCAATGCCCCGGATCCCCAGGGCCATGGGAAAGAGCCACAAGGCCAGGTACTCACCAGCCTCCTCGGTGCTGATGGTGAGCTCTTTGCTTGGCTCACTACGGCCAATCTTGTTGAAGGAGTACATGCGGATGCTATACACGGATGCTGGGTGCAAGTCCACGATGTTGGCCTGGTTGATGGTGGGGGAGATGTTGCGTGTGGATTGCTTGAAGTCCCAGGAATCTGGAGAGAGAGCACCCATTTCAAACCATAGCCAGAAAACCCCACAACCCCTTCCCAGCCTCAACTCTCAACTTCCACTGTGGGACACAGAAGAGGTCCAGCTCTACATAGATAGCAGCAAGAAGGCACAGGCTTTAACAACTTCACAAAGAGTACAAGGATTTTGTTCCATAAAGATCAGAGACCAAGGGAGGCCTGAGAATGTGAGCAGCAAATGCACTGGCTCTCCTCTGCCCTGGGCCAGCTTGTGAGCTCAAGCCTCAGATGGGGGTCAGACAAGATGCTTCTCAAGACCCCTTCCAAGACCCCCATTTGTTTACTCTCCCTAAGGGTGTGATTAGCCAGTGCCCTTCCTCCTGGCCTCCCATACCACCTCAGTGACCTGCTGTAACCATGAGATCCCTATCTCCCCAGTGCCAAGAGTGAAGCCAAGGCTTTGCCCCCTTTCCCCTTCTGTATATGCCTCCATATCTTCTTTCCTTGTGCACTTGTGGGGTGGTGGTCCTGAGTGTTACTTGGTCTTTGAGGGGACAGACCGAGGGCCAGAGTCCCCAGCCCAATCCTTACCCTCTTTCTCTCACTGGCAGGAGAATAATGAGTATGCAGGGTCAGGAGCCAACAGAGAGATGAGTGTGCTCCTGATTTATCCAAGGGGACTGGCAGCCCATTCCAGGGCTGTTTAACAACATTGTGGAAAGGGGGAAAAGCCAGGTAAATGCCACTCAGGAATACTGTGGCAGGAAACATTCTTCATCTCCAGAGGAATCCAGTCATTCATTCACTCTATTTTTTGCTGTGGAACTACTGGGGGGATTCCCATGAAAAAATGGGAAGGGCTTGCAGTTATAGCAATGTCTCAGCTAGGATCTTCCAAACCCAGAATTCATAACTAGATTACTTTATTGGTACTTCACGTTGAAAAGAAAAAAAAAAAAAAAGGCAGAGCACAAGGAAACAAGCTGATAGTAGGGCTTAAAAATTTTCTTGGGGGGCGCCTGGGTGGCTCAGTGGGTTAAGCCGCTGCCTTCGGCTCGGGTCATGATCTCAGGGTCCTGGGATCGAGTCCCACATCGGGCTCTCGGCTCAGCAGGGAGCCTGCTTCCCTCTCTCTCTCTGCCTGCCTCTCCCACTACTTGTGATTTCTGTCAAATAAATAAATAAAATCTTTAAAAAAATTTTTTTCTTGGGGGGGGGGCATGTCCTGATGTCACTATTCAGCCTAATTTTCCATGCCTTTTAAATCCACAGTAGAGGATCCTGAATATTCTCAGTAGAAAAGATTAAACTTCATTCACTGCTGTTTCGTCCCTAGAACAGGAGGGGAGGCAAGCATATTCTAGAAAAATTGTTAAGAAGACTACTCCCCCCCCTTTTTAAAAAGGCTTAGACCTAATAAATTAGTTCACCAGAAGCGACTATACACTGCCTTCAGATTCTGGTTAATTGAGGTCTTGATGGTTTTCAAAACACCACTTTTAGCTGCATAGTCTCGGCATCTGTGAAGGGCACTGGCCCAGCTCCCCATCTGCAGTTTTGCATTTAATTCTTTGGTTTTATGAGCCAAAGTCACAAATGGCAAGCTGCAGAGGCTCGGAAACACATTATTTTCTCCTTGTCTTTTAAAACACCCCAACCACCGGGACAGTCACTCTGTGACTGGCAGGTTAAGCCAGAGCTGCGAATATGTGGGCTCCTACCTGCCATGGGCACCTCTTTGGTTTAGGAGGAAATGGACCAGCAATGTGGTGGCTGGCATCCACTTCTGTCTGTGGCATCCCGGGAGCCCATGCCAGCTCACACACTCATCATACTTGATTTGCCCGTGTTTATAGGAGATGGGGAGTAATCACAAGTCAGTGAGTTCATTTTTGATGAGGGCAGGCAGAGGCAGGAGGTCCACACCACGTATCAGAACACCGAGGGGCTAAGGAAAAGGGGCGCCAGTGTATACACACTTGATTAAAAGAGACTTGTGGGGACGCCTGGGTGGCTCAGTTGGTTAAGCAGCTGCCTTCGGCTCAGGTCATGATCCCAGCGTCCTGGGATCGAGTCCCACATCGGGCTCCTTGCTCGGCAGGGAGCCTGCTTCTCCCTCTGCCTCTGCCTACCATTCTGTCTGCCTGTGCTTACTTGCTTTCCCTCACCCTCTCTCTGACAAATAAATAAAATATTAAAAAAAAAATAAAAGAGACTTGTGCTCTGTGTTGGTAAGAAAGAGTTGTGAGTTACGAACCATGGGAGGTGTTGTGGATTGAAATTGACATAAAACGGACATTTTCTTCAGGACAGGTTCAGATTATTTTTTCCTCATTTCTTTTTACCAGTATTACAGCAGCGATAATGTGTCCCTTCATGTACTCTAGTCTCTGGGTACCACTATGTCCCATTACAGGGGATGTTGACCTTGATCCCTTAGCCTAGGTGTTCTTGTTCGTTTCCTCCACTCACTACAAAGTTACTATTTCCCCCTCGGTCATTAAGAGGGTCTGGGAGGGCTTCACTGAGAGATGTGAATAAACCGTCACATTTTCTTCTTAGTTTTCTTTGCTTGTGGTTTGTTTTGCAAAATGAAGTCTGTCACTTCTGTTTACGTGGAAACGTTAGTTTTTGCAAGCTGGGGTTTTAATCCATCAGGCCTCGTGTCCCAGACATACTCTTCTTTATTACTTCTTTGTATTTTCAAGAAAAGCCTACAAGAATTGTATTATTAATGTATGTCAAGGGTGTTAAGTTTCTAAACGACCACTCAGCACACATGATACACATTTTCAAAGAAAAGGAAGACTCAGGAAAATTGCTCTAACATATTTTATCTCAAGGTGTTCATCTCCCCAGTGTGTTTGCAAAATGCAGAGAACATCATCTAAAAATAGATTTATAAGATTTACACAATTGAAAACAATCTTGATCTCACGGACAGGAAAATTTTCTTCTCTATCACTTTTAGTGTGTACCTTGTTCCTATTTTTATATATGTCTATGAACATAAAATGTTAACATTATTTGATTCATTCTTTCTTGTTACCATCTTAACGTGTTTCTATTATTCTTCTCGGTTAATGGAAACTGCTACAGACATTCATTAAGGCTGTCTCTGTGCTTTAGTCTGTATGTTCTTTTCAGATAAATTCTACTTAAGACACATTGGAGTAAAACCCAGGCTTTACCATTTACTGGATATTTGAAAAAATAGTCTCAGAAAACAGAAAGAATAATATTATTATTCTCAGATTATTTATGTGGTTCATGCATTAATATATAAAAAACTGGTAGAGAGATATGTGGTAGATAGTAGACTTTCAAAAAGGTTTGTTGTTGCTATGTTCACGATCTATTAGGCCTGTGAATTCCATGTAACTTCCACTGGACCAGAGACATTGGTCTCACTGGTTAAAAATGAGGAAACTCAGATCCCACCCCAGAACTCCTGAGCTAGATAGAATCTGGATGTTTTTGAGGCACCTGGGTGGCTCAGTCATTAAGCATCTGCCTTTGGCTTGAGTCATGATCCCAGGTCCTGGGATCGAGCCCTGCATCGGGCTCCCTGCTTGGCAGGAAGCCTGCTTCTCCCTCTCCCACTCCTCCTGCTTGTGTTCCCTCTCTCACTGTCGCTCTCTCTGTCAAATAAATACATAAAATCTTAAAAAAAGATAAGAATCTGGATGTTTTCAAGGTCTCTAGTGTGTTCCCTATGCATTACAATTTGAGTACACTTCTAACTCACCATAACTTTCCCATCTTAGAAATACACACCATTTATCCTATAGGCTATAAATATAACCCTCAGAAACATGTATGCCTGTGTTGAGGACTTAATTTTATAATTTATCTTCCAGAACAGTGAAGTCCCCACAGTGATTTTTGTGGACTGTGTGTCATCTTCTTTCCTCAGGGTTAGAGGATATTAATGTGTTAAAAAATGAGCTTATTGGATAATTCAGGACACTTTCTGAAGTCCCAACAAGTTCTTGTAAGTCTCTTGTCTCATCTTGGGTCAAAGGACGGTCTCTGTCCATGGCCACGTGGTACCCTGTTTTGAACCCCAAGGACTGCTGCCATTCAGGGATGTGGTCATAGAGGTGTGCTATGAGGAGTGGGATGACAGGGATGTCACATGGGAGAGCTTACAGGAACCTGGCCTCCGTGGCTAAGTCCACTGTCCGGGTTTTGGCTCCATTATTTGTGAAGTCTCCTGGGAGCTTCAGCTTCCTACGACAGAGTTTCAGATCCCTGATTTCAGGGACGTACTGGGAGTTTGTTGGCATAGAAAAGGGAGACTTCATGATGTTTCATCATAACTTTAAGCTTCATCTTTCCTGAGGTAACCTGCATCCCTTACTCAAGATTAGTGGTAATTCTAGAAATTCAGTGGTATCACATAGTGTTGCTTCTGTCCTAACATCCAGTTTCCCCACCTTATTTCTGACCCAGTCATACTTAGGAGTGGAACGCAGGATCTGAAATGTTTACTGTCCTAGCAACCGTAAAGGTGCCGTTAGGGAACAGTGTTTCGGGAAATCACATCCTAGAATATTCTCATATCCCACAATGTCCTGTCTTGTTACCTTCTTACAGTGCACAACACTCCACTGGAGATTGGAGAATCCTCAACCAGACTCTGTTTCCTCTAATAAATAGGACTTTTTGACTCTAAGCCAAACCTGGTCACCTTTTCGGAGCAAAAGAAGGAGCCCAGGAACGTGAGGAGAAACGAAACAGGAACCAAACACCCAGGTGGCTGGGAGTGGGCCAAGGGTCACAGAGGAAGCCAGACCTTAAAATACGGTTTGGGAAGGTCTGTTTAATGGAAATGATTTTTGAGACACCTAAGTTTTCTGTTGCTGCCAAAGAAGGACATCTGCCCAACTTTTACCATCTCTTAAACCCTTTGGGCATCTCCTTCTGCTCAGTCAGTGGTCTCCCATCACATTCACACTCAGGCCCCCAAACCCCTTGGACTGTGCGGGCCAGCCCAATGTGGCTGCCAATCCATCGCTCATGGGGGTCTGGGAAATCTGTGCATGCTTCCAAGGAATTCTACGTTAAGTCATTTTTAGAGTTCTGTGCTGCCTCCTGTAAGAACTGGAGAGGTATACGGTTGAGATAGTGGTATTTGGTTTAGGAATCCCAGGAACACTGGAGACAGATACCGTGCATGTTCTCCTGAATCACTTCCAATCCTATGGAGGCTTCAGACAGGACCCTCCAAAGTTCAGACTTAAGAGATTTCATTGCGACACAATACACCTCCTTAAAATGAGAAAATCAAATCCTCTGTTCCTCTTTGGAATTTCCTTTTTCTTCGTAGGAATTAAGTTGGAAATTTCAAGTCTCAGGGTCCTAGGATCGACCCTGTGTTGGGCTCCATGCTCTGTGGGGAGTCTGTTTCTCCCTCTCTCTCTGCCTCTGCCCCTACCCCACTCATGCTCTCTCTCTCAAATAACTAAATCTTTAAAAAAAAAGAAGTTTCAAGTCTATAGGCCCCAGTTCCTCAACAGTAAAAGAGTTTCATATATCTATTTACCTCATAGAATTTTCTTTTCTTGAGGTGTGATTGACATATAACGTTATATTAGTCTCAGGTATACGGCATAATGCTTTGATATCTACATATGTTGTGCAGTGATCACTACTTTAAGTCTAGCTACTATCTGCCACTACACAGAGTTACAAAATCTTTTTCATCCTTTTCTTTTTTTTTTTCTTTTCTATTCTTTCTTTCTTTCTTTTCTTTTTTTTTAAATGTAGGCTTCATACCCAGCATGGAGCCCAACTTGGGGCTTGAACTCACAGCTGCGAGATCAAGACCTGAGCGGAGGTCAAGAGTCAGATGCTCAACTGACTGAGCCACCCGGCACCCCCAAACTTTTCTTCTTATGATGAGAACCCTCAACACTCAGTCTCTTAGCAACTTTCAAACACGCAATATGATATTGTGGTCTACAGTCGCGGTACTGTACATTACATCCCCATGACTTATTTACTTTATGACTGGAAATGTGTACCCCCTGATGTCCTTCACCTGTGTCATCTGCCCTCAGAACCCAATAACCACCAGTCAGTTCCCTGCATCCATGAGGTTTATTACGTGTTTTCTTATGTGTTTTGTTTTCAAATTATATTTCATATAAATGAAATCATGTTTTTTTGTCTTTTTCTGTCTGACCTTTTCCACTTAGCATAATACCTTCCAGGTTCATTCATGGTGGTGCAGACAGCAAGATCTCACTATCTTTTATGGCTGAGTTTTGTTCCATTGTGTGTGTGATGTATGTGTGTGTCCCCCCCCCCCAATTTCTCCATCCACTCATTTACTGATGGACTTCCACCTCGGCTATCGTAAATAACGCAGCAATAAGCATGGGGTGCCTGTGTATTTTCAAATTAGTATTTTTGTTTTCTTTGGATAAATGCCTAAGAAGTGGAAATGCTGATTGATATAATAATTCCACTTTCAATTTTTCGAGAAACCTCTGTACTGTTTTCCACAGTGGCTGCCGCAACTTACAGTCTCACGAACCGTATAAGAAAGTTCCCTTTTTTCCCCTCCACATCCTTGCCAACGCTTGTTATTTCTTGTTTATTCAATTCTTTGAAAGATGAAGGAGGTGGGGAAGCTGCAGAAGAAAAATCTCAAGCTTGTAGAGTTTGGTTCATGAGGTTTAAGGAAAGAAGCCATCTCTGTAACCTAGACGTGCAAGGTGAAGCAGGAAGGGCTGATGTGGAAGCTGCAGCGAGTTTTCCAGAAGACCTAGCTCAGATAGTCGACCTACTGGAAGATGCCATCTAGGACTTTCATAGCTAGAGAGGGGAAGTCAGTGCCCTGCTTCAAAGCTTCAAAGGACAAGCGGACTCTCTGGTTAGGGGCTAATGTAGCTGGTGACTTTAAGTTGAAGTCACTGCTCATTTAACACTCCCCAATCCTGGGACCCCTAAGAATTATGCTAGGGGTGCCCAGGTAGCTGAGTTGGTTAAGTGTCCAGCTCTTGATCTCAGCTCAAGTCTTGATTTCAGAGTTGTGAGTTCAAGCCCCTTGTTGGGCTCCACATTGGGTGTGCAGCCTATTTGTTTTTTCCATAAAAAAATTAAGAATTATGCTAAATTGACTCTGCCTTTGCTCTAGAAATGAAACAACAAAGCGTGGATGCTGGCATGTCTGTTTATAACAGGGTTTGCTGAATATTTTAAGCCCACTGTTGAGACATACTGCTCAGACAAAATATTTATTTCAAAATATTACTGTTCATTGACAATGCACCTGACAAGAGGTCTGATGGAGATGGACAATGAATGTCATTTTCATGCCTGCGAATACAACATCCATACTGCAGCCCGTGGATTGAGGAATCATTTCGACTTTCGAGTCTTGTTATTTTAAGAAATACATCTCATAAGGCTATAGATGCCATAGATAGTGATTCTTTTGATGGATCTGAGCACAGTAAATAGAAAATCTTCCAGAAAGGGTTTACCATTCATTCTAGAAGCCATTAAGAACATTCATGATTCATGGAAAGAGGTGAAAATACCAACATTAGGAGGAGTTGGGAAGGATTTGATTGCAACCCTCATGTAGACTTTGAGGGGCCCAAGACTTCAGCGGAGGAAGTAGCTGCAGATGTGACGGAAACAGCAAGGGAACTAGAGTCAGAAGTGGAGCCTGAAGATGGACCTGAGGTGCTACAGTCTCGTTATAAACCTGAATGGGGGAGGGGCTGCTTCTCACAGACCAGCACAGAAAGTGGTGTCTACACTCTGCTCCTGGGGGAGATCCTGGGAAGATTGTTGCAGTGACAGCAAAGGATTTAGAATATTACACTAACTTAGCTGATCAAGCAGTGGCAGGTTTGAGAGGACTGACTCCAATTCTGAAAGAAGTTCTACTACTGGTAAAATACTATCAAATACCATTGCATACTCCAGAGAAACTGTGGAAGAAAGAGTTGATGTGGAAAACCTCATTGTTGTCTTATTTTAAGTGCCTGCCACAGCCACCCTAGCCTTCAGCAACCTGCACCCTACTGAGTCAGCAGCCATCAACACCGAGGCAGGACCCTCCACCAGCAAAAAGATTATGACTTGCTGAAAGCTCAGATGATGGTTAGCACTTTTTTTTTTTTAATAATACATTGTTTTGCTTTTTAAGATCTATTTATTTGACAGACAGAGATCACAAGTAGGCAGAGAGGCAGGCAGAGAGAGAAGGGGAAGGAGGCTCCCCATTGAGCAGAGAACCTGATGCAGGGCTCAATCCCAGGACCCTGAGATTACAACCTCAGCTGAAGACAGAGCTTTAACTCACTGAGCCACCCACGTGCCCCTACAATACATTGTTTTTTAAAAACATAATGTTCTTGCACACTCAAAAGACTACAGCATGCAACATGCATAACTTTTGTATGCCCTGCTTTACCTTGGTTATCTGAACCACCAACATCTCCCAGGTATGCCCATAATTATTGATAAATATGATCTTATTGTGACTCAGTAATTGTTTTCCACATGTTCTGTACTTTCTCTCCATTTCTTCTTTTGCTCTTCACTTGTTATTCGATGACTGTCTTTAGTGGTGTGCTTAAATTCTTTTCTCATGATCTCTTGCATTGTGTGTCTGGGTATCCCTTAACTCGTTATCGTAGTTAGAGATATTTTTACTACTTTTGTCTTTTAGACTTCATACTAGCTTTATAAGTGATTAACCACGACATTTACTGTATATTTACCTTTAACTATGAGATTTTTTACTTTCATATGTTTTCTTGTTACTAATTAGTGCCCCCACTCTTTAGCTTGAAGAAGTCCTTTAACATTTGTTGTCAGACTAGTTTAGTGGTGAGTAACTCATTTAGCTTTTGCTTGTCTGGGTAACTCTTCGTCTCTCCTTCAATTCTGAATGATGACCTTGCCTGGCAGAGTATTCTTGGTTGGATTTTTTTTTGACACTTTGACTTGGTCATGCTGCTTGCTTTAGATCCACAAAGTTTCTGAGAAATCTGCTGATAGTCTTATGGGGTTTCCCTTGTACAGAACAAGTTGTTTTTCTCTTGCTGTCTTAAAGATTTTCCCTTTATCTTTAATTTTTGACATTTTAATTATAATGTGTCTCGGTGTGGGTCTCTTTAGGTTTATCTTCTCTAGACTTCTCTGGGCTGTACAGATCTGGATGTCTGTTTCCCTACCCAGGTTAGGGAAGTTTTCAGCCATTATGACTTCAATTAAGTCTTCTGCCCATTTATTTCCTATTTTTTTTTTTAAGATTATTTATTTATTTATTTGACAGAGAGATCACAAGTAGGCAGAGAGGCAGGCAGAGAGAAGAGAGAGGAGGAAGCAGGCTCCCTGTTGAGCAGAGAGCCCAATGCGGGAATCAATCCCAGGACCCTGAGATCATGACCTGAGCCAAAGATCATGACCTGGCTTAACCCACTGAGCCACCCAGGCACCTCCATTTATTTCCTCTTGAGGAGCCCTATAATGTGAGTGTTACTCTGCTTGCTACTGTTCCACAGGTCCCTTAAGCTGTATTCACTTTTATAAATACTTCTATCTTTTTGCTGCTCTGTTTGGGAGAGTTACACTGCCCTGTCTTCCAGGTCACTGATCTTTTCTTCTGCTTTGTCTAGTCTTCTGTTGAAGGCCTCTAGTGTGTTCTTCAGCTCTGTGGCTTCTGTTTGGTACTTTAAAAATATTTTTTGTGTCTTTGTTGAGGTCTTCACTGTGCTCATCCATTCTTCTCCTAAGTTCTATGAGCATCTTGATGACCATTATTCTGAATTTCTTTATCGGGTAAATTATTTACCTCCAATAAGTTTCTTTTTTTTTTTTTTTCTGGGGTTTTATCTTGTTCTTTCATTTGGAATATATATCTCTGTTTCTTCATCTTGCTTAACTCTTCATGTTTGTTTGTATGTATTAGGTAAAATGGCCACCTCTTCCTGTCTTGGAGGGGTCTTGTGTTGGAGATGAACCAGATTGTTTCTCCTTGCCCTAGCCCTTGGTTGTTGTCTCTTGAACCTTTGTGATTGTCTAAGCAAAGTTTATTCTTGATAGGTCCCAGATATTGATGGCGTGCCAAGATCCGTCAGTGTTTTAGAGGGAGGGATTGTAGCACCTGCTGACTTTGTAGCTGATTGGAAGCCAGACTCTCAGACAGCAGCTTTTAAAGTATACAGATACATACTGTCTTATAGGACCATAATCACAAACCCTGCTGACCTCTAGAGCAGGCCATGTGGAGGTGTCCTCTTGGCAAAAGCTGCAAAAAATCAAGGCTCCAGACAAATGTCTGAGCTCCTTTCTGGGATGTACTGGTGAGCTATAGTGAGGCCAAGGGAAAGCACAAAGGTGGCCTTCCCCCAGCCCACATTCCTTTAGGACATTTTGGTAATCTCTGGATGTGACCTGAAGCCTGTCCCTCAGGCTGAAGCTCCAGGAGAAGAAAATAGGTGTTTTGCACAGGAAGACTGGGTTGTGTTTCAGTCTGCTGTCTGTGCAGTATCCTGGGGGTGACAGCCTGTCAACAATTTTCTCTCTGATTGTTTCAGATCCATGGGGCCCAGAAACAGAAGCCTGCCTAGGTACTAGACCTAGGTGCTCTAGGGCTGTCCCCAGAGAGGACTATATGCACCTGCTGGTTTCAGCAGGGCCACGGGGGAGTCTGGGGGTGGGGCACACCAGCTGACTTTAGTGGAGAAGTGCTAATATTTACCAAACATCTTTGATGCACCAGGTGTGGTCTGGACAATGTAAACACTCGCCATTTACTCCTCACACCCCTATTGATATCAGCATTATGTCTCCATGGTATAGGTGACCCCATGTCACCAAGACTGATTTCTCACTTGGCCTCTCAAGTGTTCAATAGTTGAACCTCTCCCTTCCTCTTAAAACACTCTTTCCTTGGCTTCCCTGATCAAAGACTCTCTGGCTTTTCTCTTATGCTTTAGACTATTTTTTCTCTCTTCTTTCCAGATGCATCTCCCTTACCCTTCCATTAATGGTTAGATGGAGTTCTTCCAGGCTCCGTCTTAGGTTCTTTTTTTCTCTCATTTCGTAGACTTTCCCCACACTTGGCTTCTCTTTCCATCTATACAAAGATAACTCAAAGGTTTGTGCCCAGCTGGATGTCTCCTATGAACTCAAGATTTTTATAGCCAACTGTTTCTTTGACATCTCTTCTTGAATGTTTCAAAGGCGTCCATAGTCAACATGTGCAAGATGGAAGACTTGACCATACATCCTATAAACCCATCACCTTCCTGGGGTCCCTATCTCAGGAAATGGGATGCTAGGGGTTATTCTGGACTTTTCTCTCTATAAAGTCTTATAGCTTTCATGTTCCATGCAGCTTTCGTGTTCCATGCATCTTTTGAATCTCCTCATTTCTCTCCAGCTCTACCCCTGCCCCAGGCCAAGCCACTGTCATCTCTCACTTGGACCAGGAAAATAACATCCTAACTAGCTAGCCTCCCAGAACCCACTCTGTGCCCCCTTCCATCTGTTCTCCACACTGCAGCTGTCATTCATCCCACAAATATGATCAAGCACTTCTTACAGGCCAAACACTATTTTGGCATTGACAGTGGTCTCCTCTAACACAAATCTGGTAATGCCACCCCCTTGCATAAACTCTACAACAGTTTTTCCTTGCTTTCGGGGTAACAACAAAATTTCTTTACATGACTCCAGGCCCTGCAACATCTGGCTTGTGTATACCTTTCTGGCTTTATCTTTCACCACTCTTTTCCTCTGAACTCCTACAACATTTACAGCCTTCTCTATTGTCTGGGGCTCATGGTTTCAGCAGCAAATGCCCAAGGAGATGCTAAGCTCCCTGAAGGCAGGAGCCATGTCTAAATCTTTGCCCATCTTCCTCACTTGGCATGTCCCAGGCACTTATAACCCACTGCTGGTTGGATCAGAGCCCCTTTCTGTCCTTTACTTTGGACTTGGAATTCCTCGGCTTTTTGTAGTCACAATAAATACCCTTGCTTTGCCTTCCCCTTTCTTGCCACACTCAGCTGCCAATCACAGGAGGAGGCCCCCCTTTTCTCTTATAAAAACCCATCATTTGCAGGTGGATTTGACCTGGTGTTCCCAAATCATCTTTGATGTTGGCACAAAAACTCTCTCCCCACAGCCCTCCCAGGCTAATGCATCAGAGTCAAATCTGAAGGCCTCTAGCTGATTTTCCAAACTTGATCACTGCCATCTCTCTGACCCCAAATAGCTGAAATTAGGGGCCCTATTTTCTTCTCTTTCCTTTTCAGCTCTCTCAGAGTACTGAGCTAGCTTTGGCGAATATTGTCTCTTTTAATATTCCCTTTCATATGAGCCTGGCTTACCCAGATTAACATATTTCATTAAGGGCTCTCTCTCCCTTTCTTCATCAAAGGGTTTCTGATGCAAAATATTCTTCTTAAAAAAATAAGGAAGTGGCTGGGGAGATGTCAGTGCCTTCTACTCTGTGGGCTGCATGCCGGCAGGGGACCTGGAGCCTCTGTTTTTTTTTTTTTAGGAGACTCATTTGCTGTAGAGGGGGAACAGCTCAGACAAAAGCCACCTCTGGAGGGTTTAGCTGCCCGCGCTTGGGAAACAAATCCATCTTGCATCTCTGACTTCCTCCTTGTATCACGGCCCTAAGTGCCCCTCTGCTCCCAATCGCAATCTCTTTGCAGGACCAAGAGGAGGTTCCCTGGGTCACAGTGACAGCTCACAACATCCCGATACCATTGGGATGGTATTCCCAACAGCCACACTCCAGCTCACACGGAACGACACAGCACACCAGGCAGGCTCACCCCATGGTGGCCAGCAGCTCACACCATGAGGCTGCCTTCCGGGCTTGGAGGGCCATCTTCGACGAACCCATCCCTGCTCCTTACTGGGGGAACAGAAGCGAAATGTAGTGTCTGCATTTTTAAAACTGCACCGCACCATCTGATAGATTTGTGTGGACGGTGCTATTTATCATTCAGCATTCATGTATTATTACTCTGCTGCCTGGGGCCAGGAGAAGTCAGCGTGAGCGGGATGGTTTAGAAAGGGCAGACTTGGTAATTTCCCTTGGAAAATTAGCACGACGAGCAACACAGCAGAAAATCTGGCAAAGACAAAACTGTGGCAAGGAAGGGGGTCGGGAGCAGCTGGTCTGGACCCAGCATGGGTGTGGTTCGGGGCAGGAGGAAGAGAGAGGGGAGGGAGAAGAGAGGCACGGGATGGGCACCCGTGAAGAGTTAGGAATGTGCCAGGCTCTGTGCTAAGCACTTCCACGTAAGTCCTCACTCTCCCTTAACCCTGACAACCACCCTGAGAATGACATGATATTAGCCCCATTTGATAGATAAAGAGATGCCCAAAGTGGCTTGCTGACGATCACACAGCTCCGACACTGGGTCAACCCAAGTCTTCTGCTTTGAGAATTGTTATTGTTCTACTACTCCACATGTGGAAGAAGATCTCTTTACACATACACACACACAGAGAGACACACACACAGACACGCACACGTGTGTGCACACATGCCCAACCCCCTCCTTCCTTTGAGTCACCCATCTGTTCCCTGAGTTGTGTTTTTCATTGATCACGTAATATAGTCTGTGGTGGGTTGCAACTGATCAGACAGTGCTTTGTAATGGTTCTGAAGGCGTGTGTGTGTGCGCACGCGTGTGGACGTTCTCATTCCAAATGCTCTAGAAGCTCCAAAGGCAACACTCTGCCTCCTACTTCTTTTTCTCCCCCGACCACATGGCGGCTGCATGATTCTGCAAGAAAACTGGTGGCGCTCAGTCCATGTTGCTGACTGACAGACATCTGTCTCAGCCTGCAAGCCCCACAGGACTAGAAATTGCCATATGAGGTGTGGGAGTTCGACGGGAGTGAGGACCTCACATTTATGAAAGGTCTGCTATAGCCCTGGGCTGGATGTTTTCTCTTTAATCCTCAAAACAGTCCCGCAGGATCGGCACCACCGCTCCCGCCCTGCAGACGAGGAAGTTGCGCTGTGTTCATGGCTTCTGCCTGGCGCCAGGCATGGCTCCCTGCAGCTCCCCTAGAACTCCGTTTCCTCAGTGCCCACCAGGATAGGGAACAGATGCCCACTGGGGTGGGATGGTCTGGAGTACTTCAACCCAAAGACTGGGGAAAGGACCCGCCAGTGGCTCTGTGCTCTTGATCCCGTGATTTATTATTTGTTTTTACAGATGCAAAGACCTTAATAAAGGAAGGGTCTTCATTACCCCTCCCTCCACTCTGCCTACCCATCCTGGTACCCCCAAGCTCTGGGAGCAAGTATGGTAGTTGTTCATTGCAGGAGAGCCAGAGGAGGCTGGGGAAGACACGGATGGGCTGTGAAAATAGCGTCTGTCCTGCCTGCCTCTCCAGATGTGTGAGGTTCTCAGCTTTGCCTGGCTCTGTGGTGCCCCAGGAAAGGTCTGCACACATTCGAGTGTGGTCCATGGGGGCGAGTGGGCTTGGAGCAGCACAGGGGAGGAGGGCAGGGAGGCAGTTACAGGGAGCAGAGGAGCAGAGGTGCGAGTGACAACCCAGGCATCGCTCTCGCCTCCGACAATAACGGAGCAGAGCCCCACCAGCCACAGCAAGCTGCAGGGAGATAGAGTGCCCACTGACACATGGGGACGTGGGCCTACAGACCCACCCCTTCCTGTGTAGCTCCCGGGCCAGCCTCAGGAAGCTGTGAGATGTGAGATGGACACAGTCAGCCTCCTCTCCCCTCTGGGCCCTGTGTCTCTGCCCCATCTCACTTTCCAAATACCCATTCTTCCACGGATGCCAGTTCGATCTTTCCAGGGCACCACGGTACCCAGTTCTCTCTCTGGGAACTCTCAGTGACCTTCCCCAATAAGGTAAAAGCTCAGCCCAGAGGCCGCCTCCCAACCTAGCCCTCTGAATCGTATCCAGGAGCCTCTGCTAGACAGGACAGCTCCCTGCAGAGCCCCACTTGGGCTCGGCCCTTCCCCTTTCCGTGAATCCAGACCCATCACCTCTCAGTCCCCAAGTCCTAGCTCTCAATGTGGCATCTACAGGGACAAGATATGCTTCCCTGATGTCCCTGTGAATGGCAGCCCCTCCTTTCGCCACTCCACTGCACTCAGGGTGGACTCCTGGCTGGCTGGCTGCCACCCAACTTTCCTCCCCAGCTAGACCCTACACTTCTGAAGGTAGCTGTAGAAACCTTTATCAGAGATGTAGAACCTTGTAGAACCCTGTAGAACCACGTATCAGAGGTGACTGACCCAGGGACCTGGACAGAGCTGCTTCTCAAGGGGTCTGCTTTGCCAGGTCTCACTGGGACTCGCTCAGCTGCCCTCTCCTGAATGCCTATCATGGGGTGGGCCGTGCACCAGGTGCTGGGAAGATAGCAGGGACCGGGACTTGGTACCTCCAGAGGAGAGGACACCCAGCCAGCCACTGGCCACGTGCCGTGCTAAGGACCAGAGGAAGGGTCTGGAAGGCCTTGGGAGAGACAGAATCTTGGATCTACCCTAAGACCTGGAAAATGAGCTGGAGTTGGTGGCAGAAGGGGGCTTGGGGGTGCTGAGTGCTCCAGACTCCTTTTTGGAATTTGATTTCTAAGTTGTTTTGAAAAGCTTATATAGGCTTATGTGAATTCAAAGATATAAAAGCATCCAGAGCGAGGAGTGGGTTTTCCCCTCACTCACACATCAGGGTCCCCAGATGCTCTCTCAGGGGGAACCCCTGTGACCCATTCTCATAGAGCTTCCGGAGACAGTCACACAGACGCAAACATGAACCTCTATAGCTCTTCTGTGGCTTGGTCCCCTCCAGGGCTCTTGTCCCCTCTGAGGCCCCCTCCTTTCCATTCCTGCCACCTGACCATGGAGCCCCCATTTCCCTGGAGACCTGCTCCACAGGGCGTCACAATTGCAGGCAACCTCATGGGGGCTAGTGAGGGTCCCGGGGAAGACTCTGAAGGGCTACCAAGATGGCAAAACTTAGATCCAGGCTTTTCCGTCCCCCAGGGACCAGCAAGAACCAGCTCTCTGACCCCCACACGTCCCCATCATCCCAAACCAGGAGTTCCCAGATGACCTGGCCAGACCCATGAAGTCTCTGACCCCACAGACACAGCCCATAGCCCCTTAGCTCTGGGACTTTTCATGCTTTAAGTCAGACCACCTTGTGGATCTTGGTCCAGGGATAGTTCTGGAAAGAAGGGGCTGACCCTCCCTTCCCATCACCTGCAGGTCCATCTGCCCCTCTCACAGAATTCTTAGCCCAACCAGATCCCCTCTCTTACAAGCCACAGGAGTTCATACACTGGTGGTGCTGGTGTCTTTGCCTTAGCTAGCCACCTTGGCTCAGGTACTGTCCCACCAGAAGGGAAAAGTCAGGGCCAGGGCACAAGGGCCGTGGAAGGCAGAGGCTTCACCCTACCTGATTTGTTCTTGTATTCGATGTCAAAGCCCGTGATGATGCTGTTTCCATCAAACCGCTGGGTCCAGCGCAGGTTCATGCTCCGAGCCTTTACCTCTCGGATCTCCAGCTCAGGGGGGTCAGGGGGCTCTGGGGAGTGGCAGATGAAAGGAGCAGAAGTGAGGATGGCAGCAGAGAGCTTGGCCCCTGCCTATCTGTAGAGATGACCAGGGTTCAGCTGTATTCCTGGGGACTGGTGACAACCGTGCTCTAGCCAGGAGTCCTGAACCCTGGGCTCTGGACAAGGGGGGACTGGGAGGCCCAGCAGTGGGGTTCAGAGCCCGAGAAGGGGCCACGCTTGGTTTCCTTCTTTGTTACCCTCTCTTCCTTGGCCTGGGGGGCGGGGGGACAGGCCCTCCTGTAGGGACTTCCTCTGACCTGATGGCCTGTTCGTCCTCCATGAAGGGCTCCCAACTTTCCCCAGCTTGACTTTCCCTTCTCTCACTTTCTCCAGGGTCTGTGCCCACAAACCCAGATGCCTCCAGTTCTGGAAGCAGCAATGTGATCTATAGTGATGGGTGCCAGAGTAAACCTTGCTGTCTAAAGTGTGCCTGGAAGGGCCCGTATTGCCCCAACTCTGGCCAGAAGGAAGAGTGGAGGAAGGCCCTTCCCAGGGGCCATTTCCCGTCATCCTCCTCCACGGTGTGGGTGATGCCCCTGATCTTGAGGTGGAGTTAGCAGTGGGCACCTGGCTCCCCGGGGAAGGGGTTAGGAATGGTAGGGCAGGTGAGGGTACCTTGCACAGTGAGTTGGATCAAGCCCCGGTCCTCCCCATATGAGTTGATGGCATGGCAGCTGAAGAACACAGAGTCCCCACGGTCAGCTGGCTTGAGCTGGGAGGTGGCCAGCAGGGGCAGGAGGATGGGGAGAGAGGGAGGAAATGGGGAGAGTGTTTTAGAACTTGTCTGCTGGAGCGGGCCCACTCTCGAGGGGATCAGCAAGGCCCCTTCTTCTGGGAGGGGGACCCATAGGGGCTTTGTCAAGGGCTCCTCTTCCCAGAAAGTTCCAAGGATGGAGGCTGGAAGAGTCCAGGCATGAGGGGGCTGAGGGGGTCCAGGAGGAAGAAAGAAAAGAGCTGAGGGGTCCCAGGAGGGAGGCGAAAGGGCGCTGAAGGGTTTCAAGAAGGAGGGAATGGCCAAGGGTCCCAAGACAAGGGGAGGCACTGAGGAGTCCCAGAGGGAGGGAGGAGCGGAGGACGGAGACCAGGGGTTCCAGAAAAGGGAGAAGGGCTGAGGGCTCCACACATTTAATGGGTGTGGAGTTGTCAGGAAGGAGACATAGGGCGGTTCTAAGGCAGAGGTTCCTGAACAGACAGGAAAGGGGAAGGTGTCTTTTGGGGTTGGGGGACGGGTCCCAGATCCCCATTTACTTCCATTAGATACAGATGTAAAACTGTGGGAGCCCCACGTTCTGAGATTTGGGGTCCCCCAAGACGGGGGGACGGTCGCTCACCTTCAGCGTGGAGACAACCTCGTCGCCGTTGTCCTTGGTGGCGATGGCGTACCGCATGACTCGGTCGGGGTCGATGACCGTGTCCCCCTTCTCCCAGCGGATGATGATGGGCCGCTCACCCCGCGCCGTGCAGTTGAGCTCCTTCGGGTGACCCTTGATGGCGATGGTGGTGTTGGGGTGGGAGGTGATCATGGCTGGGACTGGGAAGGGGAGGAGGTGCAGGAGGCCCCAGTAAGGGGAAGGCCGGGCTGGGGGAGGGGCATGTGCCCGGTGCAGAGGCCCCGCCCCCGCGGCCCCTCCCCACGGAGCGCCTCAGCCCCAGGGACAAGGTCTCAAAATTGTGGGGCCATGCTATAGGAAGCCCCACTCCCCTGTCTCCCTTTCCCCCTTCCACTTGTGACTAGAGTGGCTTCTCTCTTCACCAGGGATTCTCCTATTCTGTGGACCCCTCTCCAGAATGCTTTAAAATGCACAACATACATAGAATTACAAAGGAACCAAATATATTCAAGTATGGTGATACAAATATTAAAAACCTTCAAAAGCAAACTTTTTATATAGTATATCCCATATTTATATCTGTATTTTAATTTTTTAATTAACGTATAATGTATTATTTGCCCCAGGGGCATAGGTCTGTGATCAATATATATATAGTTTACGACTCTTTATCAAGGCGATCTAGCGCTGGTTACAGTAGCACAAGGCTGGAACAGCCATGAGCAGGGAGGGTGTCTGGGGACCCACAAGCTAGAACTGCGGTGTGGAAACATCTGTGGTACTGCCCCGGGTACTGCTCCTGCTGGGCTTTGTTGTTTATATTCAAAACGGAAGGAAATACTACATCTCAGTTATAAGGTGGTGGAAGAAAAGGTGTGCTCTCTTTTCTGACCCGAAATCATGGACTCCTAGAATCAGGTTCATGGACTTTCTTTGGGGGCGGTCCCTGGGCCCCGGGTTAGGAGCCCTGCTCTACAACGCGGTGGCCTCTGCTTTGTGTTCACGGCTCAGGCTCTCTCCATGGCTCTGGCTCAGCTGGTTGGCTCTTTTTGAACCGCTGAGAAACTCCCCTGTTCTTCCAAACAAAACGCAACCGAAAAGCCTGGCGAGCATCTCTGTGATCAAGGTCCCTCCAGCAGTGCTAACCAGTCTGTGACCCTCCCCACCACCACCCCTCGCTGCTGACCTGCGAAAATCATCATGAAGGAACCAAGGCCCCAGCTGGCCATCAGGAGACCCCCCCTTCTGCCCTGAAAAGAAGCATCTAGATCTTGACCCTCGTCTGAGCACCTTGGCCAGCAGCAGAGGGGCAGAGGGAAAGATGACGATCTTGGCTGCCTGTGAAACCCCGCCCCCATTCTCCTCCACTCGGTTCAACAAATATGCATCGGTCGCCTAAGCCATTCCATGGCACTGTGCCAGGCTTGCGGGGGGACACACATGATGTGAGACAGGGTCCCTGCCTGGGAGGAGAGGCAGGAGGAGGAGAAGGGAAGGGGAGCGAGACACTTGTGTGAGCAACATGAAAAGGAGGAAGATCTGAAGAGTGCCGCACAGAGGTATTAGGAGAGATGACTGTGACTGAGGACTATCTGGGAAGGCACCATCCAGCCGTTTTACAAGCATTTGGGGGGGACTTATTACGGGCCAGGCCTTGTGTTGTGTTCTGAGTGAATAGGACACATCAAATCTCAAGAAGTTTCACAGTAGCGGTGAGAACAGACAAGTCTAGCAATTCCCGCACAGAAGGGTAAGTATGAGGCTGGGGAAACGCATGCCAGACACAGCGGGGCATCTGTGGGGAAGGAAGGGTATACCCTAACCAGTGAGACCTGCTTCAGCAGAGGCAGACCTCAGAGAGGCGAGGGGTCTGATGCACCTGGAAGACTGTCCTTGCCCTTGCCTTTTCCGCACTACCTTCCTGGGAAAACCTGCCTCTCAGAGTATCCAGTGGCTCTGACCTCGCAGGAGGGCCTGTTAGCCAACCTGGAGCCCACACGCTGGGCTGTGCTGTGCTTGACTGTCGGACTGTAAGAATCAGACACCATTCCACCTTCCTGCCCCCATCCACGGTGGGTAGAGGACCTCTCCTTACATTGAATTCTGCAGAGCAGAGACCCAGCGCCCAGACCCCATCACCATCGGCCTGCTTGGGCAACTGTGCAAGAAAGCTTCCCGTTTCCTCTGTGCAGACAGCCCCTGGCTCCCCTCGGGGGCACCGTGTCTTGCTCTGCTTCAGTGGCTAACCCTTTCTTTCCCTCCCAGTGCTCTCAGGATTTCTCTCCCCTCCAGCTTTAAGGACCTACTCAGACAGAGTTCTTCCCGGTAAACTCTCCTGGGTCACCTGACTCCTGCAGACGAAGATGCCATGAGGCCATAACGATGTGTCCTGAGACGCCCGATGCCGGGCGAGGACACATCTGGAGCAGGTGTGGAGGATGCAGGGCGGTGTCTGGCGTGCCTGAAGTCACACTGTGCAGCCAGCCATCTTGTCGGCCTGCTGTCATACGGAACTTGACGCCAAGGGCAGCCCTGGCCCTCCGGCCCCTGCACCAGCCTCTCAGCCAATCCTTGGCCCCGGCTCATCAAATAATGAAGCAGATAAATTTTATAATGCACAGCATTACACCAGGATATACAATAAAACACGAAAGACAAATAACGAGGTGCAAGTTATAATGAAGAAAAAGCCTGCAGTCAGAGACATCCAAGTATGAATTATTGACTAAGGTTTTACACTTTCAAGGATGTGTGGAGGAATATTTTCCATCAAAGATTTGCATAATTCACTCGTATAAACCTGGGTAGAATATAGAGTAAGATTTTACATCAACACGTCAGGACTTGCATTGCAGATGCCTCCATTTATGTTCTGGAGGACTGAAATGCAGGGGAGTGGGGGCAGGGGCATGGGGGCTGTGAATGGTCAGAGATGGAGGCCGGGGACTCCTGGGTGGGCCAAGCCCTGAGACCTTCCTGGGGAAGAGGAGTTTGGCTTCTGAGATGTTGCTGAGACCATGGAGGAGTTGGGGGATGTCCATGCAGAGGAGTGTTTGTGTGTGTGTGTGTGTGTGTGTGTGTGCACGTGTGGGCGTGGGGTGGGAGCAGGGTCAAGTGTCAGAGGTCAGAGGCCTGAGGAAGAAGAGAGAAAGGAAGAGTCTTTCTCTGGAAGAAGGACTTCAAGTCTCCATACCAGAGCAAGAAACTTGCGACACATTCCTCTTCTGCTCTCTAGGAAGGGTTGTGCTAGCCTGTGCAGGGCACATGTGTGAATGATAAAGACACCCCTCTGGCTGGGTGCAATCTAGAGTCAAGAGCCATAGTTTGGCCAATGCAGTAGGAACGGGTTTCAGACTCCACTTGCCCCTTAGGTAGGCACCTTTGAGCAGTGCACAACCTGTGCATCTGTACATGTCAGTCCCACCTCCGGAAGTCTTCCCAATCATGTTTGTTCAAAGAGACAGACATGGGGGCAACCAGAGATAAGGGGGACTCCAGAGATCCCACTTGGTCTTTCAGCTCTGAGTAACAACCACACTTGGGGCCTGGGGTGGGTTTCCCTTCCCCACTGTTACTGCAGTGAGCACCATGCAACACAATCCAATGCTGTCCTCACATCCTCAAAGCTCAGAACATGTTCAGGGGAGCCCATCTAAGAGGAAACTGCTTCTGTGGCTCCCAACCAACATGAAGGGATTGGGGGCCAGGTAGGCATGGGTTCTACTTGTGTCTTCACCAGCTGTGCAGCCTTCAGCAGAGTAGAATCAAGTTCTGTGAACCTCAGGTTCATAGGACATCTTCCCTGTAGAGCTGTTATGGGGGCAAATAGGGTCTATATATGTAGCGTGGCTGCCGTATAGCAGCTGCTCGAGAAACCCCAGGGCTCTCCTGCCCTCCTGGTCCAAGAAAAGCACCAAATAAACACATGCCTTCCTTCAGATGCAACTTGCCGGGCTAGTCCACGGACTCATGGAGCCCAGAATTGCGGAGCCCAGATAATGTTCAATGTTGCAGTTATGAGTTGCATAGGCTACCCGGCGCTTGAAATATAGCCTCTAGAACTGAGAAGTGCTGTAGCCACACACAGGCCTTAAACACACAGGAAGGAAATAACGTAAAATGTATCACTGATAATTTTATGTTGGCTACATGTTAATATTTTAGATACATTGAGTTAAATAAAATACTATTGATCCTTCAATACCATGGATTTGAACTGCATGGGTCCACTTAATGCGGATTTTAAAAATTAGGTACAGTATATAGCACTGCAAATGTATTTTCTCTTCCTTATGATTTTCCTAGTAACATTTTATTTTCTCTAGCTGACTTTAGTGTAAGGATACAGTTGAGAACACACACAACATACAAAATACTTGTTAATCAACTGCTAATGTTATCGGTCAGCCTTCTGGTCCACACTAGGCTATTAGTTGTTAGGGAGCCAAAAGTTATATTTGGATTTTTTTTACGGCTTTGGGGGGTTGGCACCCCTCCCCCACCCCCGTGTTGTTCAAGGTCAACTGTGCGCTATTACAATGAATCTCAGCCGTTTCTTTTTACTTTTCAAACATGCGACAATGAAAAGTGTTCAGATTACCTACATGGCTCATGTTTTGTTTCTGTCGCATAGCATAGGTATGGGGCATCTATTCTTTATTTTACAAATGAAGAAACTGAGGGCAAACAGGGAAGCAATCCACTCAGGGGTCCCACTGCTAGTAAGCAGCAGGGCATGGGAGAGGCGGTCTGATGGGAGAAGATGGTGCTTACCACACAGAGCTGTAACCTGGGTGGGGGAGGAAGGTAAGGCAAGGCAAGGCTGGGAGAACCAGTTCCCACTTCTTTAGTGTCATAAGCACAAGCCCCAGGGGACTTGTGAGGGCTGGATCTGGGCACTCCACTTGGCAGAGGACATTAATGAGCTGAAGCGTGACCAGGAAGATGGGCACATTTCACGCTGTGCCGTTTGAAGCGTGGCTGAAAACCGGGCATGTGGGTGCCCAGGCAGGGAGTGGGATGGGGGACAAGACACCAGAGTTCTTTGATAAAGGGGGAAGGACCAGCCTTCTCTTTGGTGGAGAAGGACTCTGCGGGTAGTTTTTGCTGTTTAGGGAGAGGGCTGTGGTGGGAGGCAGTGAGCTCCTGCACCAGAGGTAGGCAGTCTCAGGCACTGTAGAGGAGGTCGCTACAGGATTGGAGGACTTTGGCCCTGGGGGTGTCTGGGTCTCTGGAGAGATGGGAAAGATGGTCTGGGAATCTGGCTATTTTGGGAGGCAGTTCTGTGAATCAGCATACTCGTCTCTTCGCATATAGGATCTTGAACCCTGTCCTAGGCAAGAAGCAGAGAACCTGCCTCCTCTTTTCTCTCTGCCCTACCCGGTCTCCCTGCCAACACCGGAAAAGAGAACTCTATCCCTGTGCCCCTTCCCCTGCCCTGTCCCTGGCCTCTAAGAGCCACAGTGCCCTCCTGTGCCCACAACCTGGGGGCCCCAGCCCTCTCGGCTACTGTAGAGATGGGCTTATCAAGACAGAGACGGGGGTCCAGGGCGGCCACTGCCCCACCCCACCTGCTCTCCTCTTCCCTCTGCCTCCTCTTTGCTTCTTGCTCTGGTTCACAAGGTCTCTGTGCTCCACTGAATCACAGTCATAAACACAACTGAACCTGAACCTGAATCGTCATAGCACCAAGGCGTCATAGCACCAAGGCTTCATAGCACCAGAGGACTTCCTGGATTAAAACCACCGCCCCCCACCCCAAGAATTCCCTAGAGAGATATTCATATCTGGTCACCTACTCGCAGGAGCAAAGAAAGACACACACACACACACACACACACACAGCAGTGATAAAAACACACCCTAAAGTCACAAACACGGTTGCTGTAACTGCCTGTACTCTGACCTCTACCATGGACTCACACATGGTGTCACAGACACGGAACATGATGCAACTGTCAGTTGCATGTCAATATCCTGACACGGTTGCTCAGGCACATCTCCCCATAGCCAGGCATTAGTAAGGGCGCCCTTCCTCTACACACACACACACACACACACACACACACACACACACACACACTTTTTTATGTTTACCTTTGACTGCGAACTTACCATGTACCATGTGCTGACAATATTCTAGGGAATTAACTGAATCAATTCATGTGAAGTAGCTCCTGCTCATGTTCCTGGCTCCAAAGCCTGTGTCCTGACTAAGCTCCATGGCCTCCCTTGGCCTGTGATGCCCATGATGGAGCTGGCAATAAGTGGGATGCTTTGCTTCTTGGCTTATTGCTCAATGATCCCCCCTCAGCAACAACCATGAGAAGTCTTATTATCCCCATTTTTCAAGTAAAGAGACGGAGGCTTCCAGAAGACAGTTTTCCCCTCTCTAAGCCCCTGCTACTGTGGTCATGGGGGATGGACACCTCTTGCAGTCTATCTGCTGTGCATGCATGGAATCTCTGGCTTTGGAAAATGGAATTTGGCTGTCACCAAAGAGCTGGGGCTTCTCTGTGGTGGGCAGCCCCAGCAGGGCGCTCCCAGGGCGGGCGTCAGGGATGGCTGCTTTAGGGGCTCAGCAGGGGAGGAGGGGAGGGATTGTAGGCACAGGGCTGAGTCCTCTGTGACAAATGCTAATAGCAGCCACATAGGCAACATGGTGCTCCAATAGGACACAGGAGGCTTTAATGAGATACAATTTCTCTGCTTTCCTGCAGTGTAATTCAATTAACAGCCAGGAAAACCCAATTTCTTTTTACAAAGAGGGGTGAGGGTAGGGGGAGAGTCTCTGGGGACCCGGGAACAGAGAGGGGCTGGACCTAGAGGCATCAGGGAGACCCATGTCGACCAGCCGCCTCTAATACAGAGCTCCTTCCAATATGGCCCCTTTAGGTGGAGGGGGTGGGCCATTTCCCTGGGGTCCTGGAGGAAGTCCTGTGTGGACCGGACCAGTCTCATTCAAAGCCTTACAGCCCCAGCACCCGGTATAGGGCCTGGCACTATGCATGACCAAATTGGGGCAAGCCTGGTAGAGGTCACAGATGACTCCCTGATACCCCCATGTCAGTGCAGTTGTCCCTCCTCTGGGCACTGAACAGGCTCCCTGGTATGGTGCATGTCATCTACTGCAGGGTCCTTGTACCCTCGTCCCTGGCTGGGAGACTCCGCAGGACAGAAGCCTCTCTACGGAAGACTCAGCATATCTGTGGGAAAGCTCCCAAGTGCAGGACACCAATCTCTCCTGTTCCCCACCCATGCCCTGGGTCCCCCTGCTTGGGTCCACGCTTAGACTCACTCCAGGGCAGGGAGGACACTTGCTGGGCCTTTGGGCACCAAGGCCCCTGCCTTACAGCCACGCAGAAATTTCAGATTTTTTCCTCCTGGTTCTGCCGGGGCCTTCTTGGCAGGTGCAACGAAGAGGAGGAAGGCGCCAGGCTGAGCGGAATCACCCCCTCCCCTCACTCCAGGACCCTCCTGGGGCAGCAAGCCGAGGGGAGAGGAAATCAATTTCAGAAACAAGACAGTTGTCAGAATCTGATGTAACCGGTTCCCGTCTGTGAAATTACTCACAGGCCGGCTCCTGTCACCCCTGAGGTCCTGCCCAGACCAGCTGCTATTTACATTTTAATTTGATGTGAGAGGCTGATAGATTTTTAAAACACCGTGAGACAGCTCTGCTTCCTTGCTCACCCCTGGCATCCCCAGACTTTCCGACCGACCCCAGGCTTGGTCCTGGGGCTCCTAGATGCTGCCGTGGGGATTGCCAACTGGGTCTATTCGGCCCCTGCCTTGCTCCCCCAGTTGCTTTTCTCAGGGTCCCACTTCCCAAGCTGGTCGGGGGCAGGGGATCTGTTCCCTGCAGTTCACATAATCCTGGAACATCCTTTGTGAGGAGCTTTACTCTTGTTAAGGAGCTGTCCTGGGGTTATTAGCCTCAACATCACCAGTGAGAAGTGGAGGCTCAGAGAGGCTAGGTGGTTTGTCTAAGGTCACACAGCTGGTAAGTGGCAGGAAGGAGACCAAGCCCCAGGTCCCCTGACAAGTCATGAGCTCCCTTCCCTCTGGTTTCGGTCCAGACGTCTCCTTCTGCCTGGTTGATTTTGCTCCCACTCTGGGCTTTATCCCAGGAGCGGGGAGCTGGGTGGGGATAATGTAGTGCAGATGAATCCTTGGGGAATGCAGAAGGAGCCTGGAAACTGGAGTGGGGCTGGGGTGGTGGGGCCAGGAGGCCAGGTGAGGTGGAGCTAGGGTGCTGGGGACAGCAGTTAGGAGGCAGTGAGTCAGGCTGCTTCTGTCTCCGTCTCCCTCCCTCTCTTCTGCCTGGTGATTGGAGCTCAGCTGGTGTTTCTGACAAGTCCCCAAGTCACCAGGGAGGGAAGATTCAGTGATGAATGCCCAAAGGAGAGAAGCAGTATGTGCAGGAAGGAGAACATGGAAGAAATAGGACGGGACGCCACTGGCGGTTGGGAGAGGCCGGATCAAATGTGGAAAAGGCAAGGAACGTTGCATTCTGAAAGGAAGCATGGGGTGCCTCTCCACTCCCTTTGTGGGCAGGAGTCTGTGGTCCTCACGGGCCTTTCCGTGACTGAGGGCTGCCTGCGGGCCAGCTCTGTCCTGCATTCTTCTACGTGCATCAATTTGCTTAATCCCCCAACAACCTTGTTTTGGTTTCCACTTTGCTGATGGGGAAACTGAGGCTTAGAGACGTTAACTGCCCGAGATCACACAGCTAGCCAGTGGCAGAGGCAGGACTTAGCCCAGGTGCCTATGGTTTTACCCACAACGGGACACCGGCCAGAACAGCGCCGTGGACAGGGGCGCAGGTAGCCAGGAAGAGGAGCGCGAAGAGCCCAGCGTCCCTGAAGAGAAACTCAGTGAACACGGCGGGGAGGAGATTGATCTGGAAACCAGGAGGCCAAGGGGTTAGGCTATTCTGCTCTCTTAGGTGGGAGGTCTGGGGGAGAGGGTTGAGGAAGTCCTCAGGCCTGGCTACACGTACAAATTACCTGGAAAGTTAAAAAAGAAAAAATCTTAGGGCACGGTCCCCATGCCCAGAGGCTCTGATTTAGTTGGTCCAGGGCGGGGCTGGGGCTGGCGGCGGATTTCCCTAAAAGCCTCCCCGACCTGGATGATCCTCACACGTGGTCTGGGGGAAGAACCACAGACAGGGCAGAGGAACCCCCCCTTCACCGTGCTACCTCCCATTCTAAGCACATGCCCTCGGGTGCTGCCTCCGCCGCAGGGAGGACCATCTTAGAGCCAACAGGATCGAAACAAGGGCAGCAAAGTCCTGTGGTTCTTCACGTCTCCAAGGCAGAAGTTCCCCTTTTCGGGAAGTCCTTCTGAGAGTCTAACTGAAACCTCATGAGGATCTGCGCTGAGCTTTTCACTAATTAGGATGCTCTGGGCAGGCTAAAATGGTTTTCCAGATGTCCCCCTCTTTGCCCCCTTGGGAGAGGATTTTCCAGGGGACAACTGAGACCCCAAAGGCTCTGGCGAGCTCTACAAACCCACTTGTCAGAGGAGCAGGGAGCCTCCTGGCTCAGAAGCTCTCATCTTTTGTTTGGGAAAGGATTACATGTACCCATTTGAGGTGAGGGGGCCCCTCCTTCCCCCAGAGCAGCCGACTCCCCTCCTTCCCCCCAAAGGCTTGTGTCTCCTCCTTGTTAACAAGATCGTGAGGAGAACGGCAGCCCTGTTTGGCGGAGTGAGATAAGCCTCCACAAAGGGGCATTGTTGGCACACGGGGTGCTGGGCCTGGGGCAGGGTGGGTGGCAGTCCTCTGAGCTCAGCCAGGCAGCAGCTCCGGCTTCCCCAGGGAAGAGCTGGTTGGAGGGGCGGAGGTGCCTTCTGGTTTCTGCTTTGTTTTCTCCCTTCTTAAAGAGCCAGGGCCGCGGCGTTGTTAATTTGATTGGACCCACTTCGGCTTCACGTCTCCCCTGATTAGCCAAGCTCCACCTGAAGCATGAGATGAATTCAAATTGCATGCAAGCAATCAGCTTCGCTCTGAGGGGTGGTGGGGAGATGCCTGGGGAGGCGGGGCCCCATGGGACCCTTGCTGTCCACTGCCTGTGTGTGTGTGTTGGGGGGGCACACCCGGCAAGAACAGTGTGTGTGTGTGTGTGTTTGCACGTGTGTGTGGGGGTGGGGTGGGTGGGTACGTGTGTGCGAAGGGGGTTGGGGTGAGGGTCTCCAAGGGCGGGATCTTTGAGACTCAGAATACTGACTTGCTTTCTGCTCCGGGGTGGTCCCTGTTGAGACCCTCCCACTCGCTCACCAGGCCTCGCTTTCTCCAGCTTTAAAATGGGGTCAGTCAGTTTTTGGCTGCTTGCCAAGGAGTCCAAGCCCAGACTCCAGGCGTATTCTTTTTTTTTTTTTTTTTTTAAGATTTTATTTATTTATTTGACAGAGAGAAATCACAAGTAGTTGGAGAGGCAGGCAGAGAGAAAGAGAGGGCAGCAGGCTCCCCGCTCAGCAGAGAGCCCGATGCGGGACTCGATCCCAGGACCCTGAGATCATGACCTGAGCCGAAGGCAATGGCTTAACCCACTGAGCCACCCAGGCCCCCTCCAGGCATATTCTCAAGTCAGGGTGGGGACCCGCTTCTCCCCTGCCTCTGGCCCTCTTCTCTCCCCAAGAATGTTGGGAAAATGACACTGATCTTAAAAATAACCATCATGTACAGAATGCTTGCTCTCTGCCATGCACCTAGATTCATGCTTTACATGAATTATCTCATCAAATTCTCCCCACTCCTCTTCCCCACCACCCAAGAAGGTGGGTGGTATTTTTATTCCCATGTTAGAGATGAGAGAATGCTCTGAAGTTACCGGACACCAGCATGCGGATGGTGACGCCATCTCTAGTTACTGGGAAGAGGCCCTTCTGGGTCATCGCTGGGATCCCCCTAGAGCAAGGATCAGCAGGGTCTTTCTGTAAAGGGCCAGACAGTAGACATTTCAGATGTTGCAGGCCATAGGTCTCTGTTAAGATGACTCAGCCCGGCCACTGTAGCCTGAAAGCAGCCCTGGGCAGTAAGACAGAAAGAATGGGCAAGGCTGCTTTCCAGCAAAAGTGGCAGCTGGTCACGTTTGACCTCAGGCCCGGTTTGCTGACCCCCGGCTCTAGAGTTCCGTGCACAGGAGTTTCTGCTTGTTGCGTTTAAACAAGGACAGTTGTAGGATGTTGGAGGGGATGACATTTCAGCCGTCAGAGTTCTGGAAAGCATGAAGTTACAGTATAATCACCCAGGTATTGTTACGGGTTGGGTTGTGGCTCCCCAAAGACATAGTCAAGTCCTAACCCCTGGTACCTGTGAATGGGACCTTATTTGGAAATAGGGTTTTTGTAGTTGCTGTGTTAGCTTATATCTTGATTACATTTTCCTGGAGCAGGGTGAGCCCCTAGTCAATGGGACTGGTGTTCTCAGAAGGGACGGGTTCAGAGGAAAACTGGTGTGAGGATGCACAGGGAGAAGTGTGAGGTGAGGCAGAGGCCGGAGCAGGAAGGGAAGCTCGTGCCCCTGGGGTCTGCACCCTGCCGACCTCTGCATTTTTGCGTGTCTAGCCTCCCAGCAGGGCAGGAGAACACATTTCTGGGTTTTTAAGCCATCTGGTCTTAAAAATGACACTGATCTTAAAATAAGTGTCCCCGGAAAGTTATACAGGGATCCAAGGTGTGAGAGAGGTCTGTCTTCGTGCCGAGTGCCAGGGAGGACCGCTCCCCGCTTCCCTGCACGGAGCTGGAGGGGGCTTCCTGAGGTGGGAGGCGGTGTGCGCTTTGCTCTGCCTGCACCATGGGGACCCCCTCCCCGTTTCCTCCCACCCCGGGCCCAGGCTGGCTGTGGGCAAGCAGGTGCGCCAGTGTGCTGGGGCCCCACGTACTCAACCCCTACCCCCGACACCAGGGAGAGGTAGTCGGGGGGACTCTGTGACTACTGAATGAAGAGTGGACAGCGGCAGGCCAGCACACGAGCAAACATGAGCAGGAGAGAATCTTTAGAATCTCAATCCCACCACATCTCGACTGTCCGTAGACCCGAGAGGCCAGACGGAAGCCTGGTACTCCCAGGCTGGAGGCCCCAAGGGCTGGGCAGGGATGGGGTGGGGGCAGGGCTTGGGGAGATTCTCTGGTCTGTCTATTGGTCTCATTCTTTCTGGCCCAGGACAGGACACCTGCCAGCTAAACACGATGACTCAAGAGTCACCTATGGGGCGTGGGGATTGTGCCAGCGCTACCACGCTGCTCTAGGCAGAAATCCTGGCAGAGTGTCAGCCAGTGTCTAGCTGCCCCAGAGGACCCTGTCATCCTGCCTGGACCTGGCTGAAGTGAACACACCTTTCTCCATCCTCATCGGCTGCGCTTCTGCTGGTGACCCCATGGTGCCGCTCAACTCAGCTTCAAACCTTGGCTCTCCCGGCTCCATGTTCGTGGCATCGTCAACACCTGGTGCTTGTTCCTTCCTAATGACCCTCAGATTCCCCCTTTCCCTCCATTCCCTGCTCCCGATCCTAGTATCAGTGCAGATTTCCCCGCCGTTATTTCCACACGCTCTCTCCCTAATCCTGGGCTGCCACCCTCTCATTAGAGATTCTCCCCGTGGCCTCCCACACGGCTTCCTACCCCAGTGCCTTTGCTCATGCTATTCCTTCTGCCACCTCTTCTTTAAGGCTCAAGTCTCACTCCTCTAGAAAGCTCTGTCTGACCACATCTGTCTGCGCTGGGTTTTCCCATCCCTGATCTAACGTTGCACTTTTAGAGCCAGACCCCTTAGCATGGGATCCTGCCTTGTTTCCTGAAGGTTGGTTCCAGCTTCCTCACTAGTCTCTGAGTTCCTGGGGCGCAGGAGTGGAGATTTAACCAGGAAGCACCTGTTTGCTAGTTGACTGATCTAAAAATCTGTTCTGCCCCTACCATCCAGAGGGTCTCCAAACACAACCAAGGCTCCTAACTTAGGGCAGGGTTTGGAGGCTCTGCTTCTGCTTTCTGCTTGCCTGTGTTTTCTCATCCAGTAAACTGGGCCACTCAGTGAGAACCCCCACTCCCTTGTGTGTCAGAATGTTTACTGCACCTTTTCCTTGATTGCATATAGGATGCACAAAATTCTGTTCATCAGAACTGCTGGAGCTGAACATAAGGAAGGTCTTGAAGGACACCTTAGAGCCCAGAGCCATCTGGATGCTCTCCTGTGCTTGTGGTCATGGGGACTGCCTGCCACAACCGCCTAAAGCCTCTAGCCAGAAGCTAGGGGCCCCAGTGAGTCTGGGGCCAAGATGTCTCCAGGTACAGGCACTTTCACATTGGGACTAGAAGTCACACAGGCAGGGTCATTCCAGCTGTCCCTTCCAGCTTGTCTGGGGACCTGGCTTGTCATGGAGAGGCAAGGAGGGGCCAGGAAAGGGGGCTGTTCCACACAGAGACTTTTATTCTACCTTGAAACCTTGTACAAAGGACCGGTTTGGGGCTGGGTTGTGGCACCGGATAGGACATGCTCGGGTGACACTGCTGGCCTCTAGAGGGAAGATCACCCACGTGCTTTTGTTCGAACATGCCTTTATCTCTAACCCTCAAAACCCCGAGGGCTCTGGCTTCTGAAAGCAAGGTTCCAGAACTGGTAACACGTGCCTGCCTGGTCTCTATCAGAACAGCAGAAGATGGCCCATTTGTTGAGATCTGTTCCTGTCTTCGGGGCTGAGGGAAGGGGACAGAGGGAGAGGGACTTCTCTTAGCAGAGGTGAAAACTGAGTCTGGGGAGACGAAGTGACTGGCCCCCGTTTACTCAGTGTGTAGAGGGGGACACTGAGACAAGAGATCAGGACTTCTGTCTCCCTGCACGGGGCCTTCCTGTCCCTCAAGCCATCCCTTCATTCTGGTGTCCCTGGGTCCTGCACAGGGTGGGGAGAGCCTGGGTGGACCCATGGTTGCAGACCTCTTTGGGAGGATTTGGCACTGGGGAGAGCAGGACGGAGCCTGGCCTGGAGACACGCTACGTCCAGCCTCTCTGCTCATCCCTGTTTGATGAAGCAGGAGGGAAAGCGCAGCTCCGTCCGTATTCTATGAAGTCTAAAAATCAATCAGGCCAAAGAGCCAGCTGGATAATCATTGCCATGGAAATCATGGCGATGGTTCATGCCCTCCTCCCCTCCCTCTCTCCCTGGGGTACCCGAGACCGGGAGGCCAGGCCCCAGGCTTGCAGAGTCTCCAGGCTTGACACAGACAGGGCTGGGGCTCCCTCCGCTGCCCTGAGGCTGGGCAGGGGAGGCTGATTGAGGACCAGCCCTGGGGGTGGACAGGCTAAGTACTGTCACTAAACTCGCCAGCTAGGGCACGGTCAGCCTCAGCCCCAGATCTAGGGCTGGGGTCAGTCGGCCTGTTGTCCCCAGCCAGACAGGCCAGAGTGGTCAGAGACCACTGCCAAGGTGGGTGCCGGAGGCAGGCATTCCCACGAGGGCAGGGAGGACTGGCCCAGCCTTCAGGGAGCTCCAGTCTGGTAAGGAGACAGGCCCTACCACCAGGGACCACAGAGGAAAACCTTGGGCCAGCGGCTTGGTTTCCTTGTACCTGTTTCTTCTCATGTGCCCAGAGGGCCCTTACGAGTATGTGTGTGCTCATCCCAACCCACATGGGTGTCCTAAAAATAGCCATCTCTTCAGTCTAGGGGTCACGCTGGTGGTAGGGCCCCTCCTTGGGAGGACAGATTGGGGAAAAAAAAAACTGCAGAAGATCCTAGAGATCGGCTTGGGGCATTTGGGTAGGGAATCCTCTAGGCACCTGGAACGTGGTCTAGAAGGGGTTTGTGAGCTCTGGGTAGCCATTTCCTTTGGCCATAGACCCCTTGCCCTGCGGGAGGGACAGGGGTTGATGAGGGCAGAAGAAGCCCTTTCAAGCAGGAGCTCCAGTTACTGG
This sequence comes from Mustela nivalis, assembly GCF_964662115.1. Lineage (NCBI taxonomy): Eukaryota > Metazoa > Chordata > Mammalia > Carnivora > Mustelidae > Mustela > Mustela nivalis. Next base: position 21,226,818 of record NC_139028.1, read on the forward strand.
GTGCAAGGGAAGGGCTGCTCCTGTCTGAAAAGCAAGAATGCCCTTTGGGCAAATTTGAAATTGGGATCATCTTGGGTCATGGCACACACGGTTGTCTTTCCAAGGCTCTGTATCCTGCCCTCTGTACCGGTGACCTCGTCTACCCAGGCCCGGGACTTCCCTCCCTAGCGTGGGCCCCTCCCCCCCTCCAGTCCCCACTTGGCTCCAGCCTCCTGCTTCCTGCCTCCCAGTGACTCGGCAGCTGGATGTATGCTAGGAGAGGGCTCTTGGATCTGGCTTTAATTGGTCTGACATTTTGCTAAACAAACAAATCAAAACTCAGACCAAACAAAGAGCCCTTGTGGGTTTAATTGGCCATGAGTTCTGCCTCGGCCCAATCGCCGGAGCATTTACAAAGTGGAGGAGAGTTGGGGGATATAATAGAACCTGTCTAATCAGGTAACCGGCGGCACAAGAGGGCCTCTGAGTCCAGGGAGCCACCGCCATGGTGATGACATCAAAACACAGCCCCTCGCACCGCAGACTAAGCAGCCTGGCTCTTCACCTGCCTCTCCGTAAAGCATTCTTTTTGAAGATGGTTTTTTTTTTTTCCCCTATGTGCCAGTTGGAGGAAGGATTGCTTTCTCCTCCTTTTGGTCATTCTCTCTCTCTCTCTCTCTCTCTTTCATTTTCAAATGGACATAAAAGGTAGCTGGTTGTGGTGTTTTGTTAATTATATTTACTTTCAACCAAGTCCTGGAAGGAGGTCTGATGTCCTGAAAAGACCACGGACACTGCGAGAACCATAGATAGTTTGATCTGGAAAGAACCTTGGGGTCAGTTAGGGGCCAGATTCTAGAACAGGACTCTTACTGTTCAGAGGCGCACCCCAAGGCCCAGAGAAGGAAGGGGATAGCTCTCGGATATGTGGCCGGTGAGTCACGGACCTGGAGCCGGCACCTTCTGACTCCAGGTCTTTGTACTTCCTACCAAACCTGGAACCCACAGAGGGAAGTTCCGGTCTCAGCTGGGACTATATCACCCACTGACCTTGAGCCAGTGCCTTACCTTCTTGGGAAACAACTTATTCCCTGCTGAACTTACAGGCCAGGCAGAGGAAGAGCTCTCTAAGTTATTACGTGCTGGCCTGTGACAGTGGCAAGGCAGGGCCATAAGCTCAGGCGATCACGGGCTCAGCTCACACCAGTACTCTGGGGGACCAGGGAGCCGTGGGGGGCCAGTCAGGCCTGGTCAGTTGCCTACAAGGGTCATTGGAATTCTGACTCCCGTTAGACCCCTGAGTGCTTGGAACTCTAGTTTGCTGCCTGACATCAAAAGTCAATGCTACCGAGAAAGGAAGGGCTTAGCTTCCAGAGCCCATAAGCACCTGACCTTTCGTGCTCCCTGTCCAATTCCCTTCAGTCTCCACCAGACACTGAAGTTCCCAGTTTACCAGATGACCCTCGTGGACTGCCCTGCCTCCACACCGTTGTTGTGCTTCTTCCTCCAGGATGGAATGACATCTGTCGCTGTTGGTTCCTACCAGATCCTCGTGTCCGTTAATCCGCACTTAGAGACTATTGCTTTGTGGAGCTTTTCTGGACACTTCCTCATTCACCCCAAAGTCAAAATTGACTTTTCCTTCCCTGATTCTCTTTGTATTGCCTTGTTTGTTGCCTTGTGAGGCACTTGTCATTTTGTCCATAATAGTTGTTTGGGGTAGATGTCTACCTCCTCCTCAAGATTCTAAATTCTCTGAAAACAGCAACTCTGTCGGACTCATCACTAGATTTTCAGCCCCCCAAACGAACGATTATTAAGGATTATTGCATGTGTATTTGGTGCCACGTTATCACGTTAATTGCTCTAAGCCCGTGTTTCGTGTAATCCTTTCTGATGAGTAAAAAGTATTCTAATCCCAAACTTATCGAGAAGGAAATTGGGGCTTGCAGAGATCACAGTCCAAAACGTCAAAGCTATCAAGTCGCAGAGCTGGGATTTGAACCCAGACCCGTCTGGTTCTAAAGTCCACGCTCTTAGTCTTGGTGTTCAGTCAGCCTATTTAGCGAGCGCTCAGTGGAGATCCACTGAATTATTATTGCAAACCATAGGGGCCAATGGTACAGACACTCCTTAAGAGAAACCAACCACAAATGTCCACTTTGACACTTGGATGCTTTTTATGATGTGCGTCCCTTTGATGTTTATACTTCCTCTATCTGGCTACTATCTGGGATGAGGGCCAGTTTGCTTTCTCAGAGTTCACAAAAGGATGAGGTCTGACAGAGTGGCGCCATATTGGGTCAACATTTCCTTGAGTGTGCAACGACACAAGCCTTGACATTGGCTCTGAGACCTTGGAATGGCAGTTCCTGTGGCCAGGTCTGCAGTTGGGTGAGGGGAGCATTGGTGGTGGTGAGTGTTTGAGATGGATTAAGGGATGGCCAGGAATGGCGTGTCCCCAGCCACCTGACGGGTGACGCACGCGCCTGGGTCCTGAACGTTCTTCCCTACCTTCCTGTGCCCTTTCCACTGACGTCAGGGTGGGAAGATGGGAGAAGGCTGAGGGAATGAAGGAGGAAAGGACAGAGCAGCACCGGGGAGGAGAGGAGGACGAGCAAGGGGAGCAGCTGGGGGTCGGTAACCTAGAGCAACATGCCTGCGTAAACACGTCAGGAGGCGGAGTGGACGAAGTTCCCAAAGAAAATCGGGACCCTCTGTGCCCCATCCCAGTGCCCACTCCCACCCCCATCCCACGGTCTCGGGAGCCTCTTCTGCTTTGTAGCGTGGTCCAGGCGGCTGCAGAAGGGCCAGGAGACCCTCCAGCCCCAGAGAGAGGCTGTGCTGTGCTCAGCCTTTCCATTTCGGCTGCCCTCAGGCCTCCAATGCCCCGGCCCTGCTCCTCCTGTCCTGCTGTCATTCGGGGTGGTGCAGGGGGCCCCCTAGCATGGCCGAACGGGTCACCGGGGAGCACGGGGCTGGTATGCAAGGGGGCGTTTGTGGCCCAGGGAGTGTGTCAGGGAAAGGCCATCTAAGGAGCGCACACGTGTGAGGCGGTCGGAGAGAGCACAGCTGGAAGACGGCCCGTCGGCTGAGGGTGGTGGCAGCAGAGGAGAGGCTGTGCGAGGAGGTGTGGAGAGACACCGCATCCCCGGCAGTGCGAGGGAGGTGCGGCGAGCGGGAAAATATGACCCGAGGTGTCTGTGAGACGGAGCAGATGTGAGAAAGGCGTGTGTGCGCGTGTGCCTTGCTGTGGAAGGAAGCAAAGGCGAGTGACAAGGTGGCTGACAACAGGTCGAGGGCGAGGGGAGGAGGGAACGAGCTCCAGATTGTGCCCACAGGTGATGGGCGTGGTAAGAAGCTCCTCGGGAAGAGGGGGCCTGGCGTTGACATCGCCTCGTGTGTGTGTGTGTGTGTGTGTGTGTGTGTGTGTGAGTCCGTGTGGCACACGCTCACAGGGCTGCCCTGAATTTACAAAATGGGCTTCCTCTGAGCATCTCGGGCTGTCGCTCAGCTGCCTGGGCCACGCAGCACGGACGCTGCCAGAAACATGCGGGGCCTGAGGAGTGAGGTGACTTGCCCCGGGTCCCTCCAGGATGTCAGGGAACGTCACACCGCCCGCCTCCTGGCCGCCGGGTCCCCCGTGTCCCCCCTCATCCCACACACCGGGGGCCGCAAAGCCACAGCCACGCTTGTGTGGCGGAATCCCCTGGCTTCGAGAAGAAAGAGCAAAGGACAAACACGAAGATAAAAAAGACTCAAGGTCTGGGCTCATCCCCGCTGCTGACGGGGGCGGGAAGATAGGCTTCCAGGGACGGTTCCGCGAGGTGCCTGCTAGATCCCTCTCACCTCACGCAGGCGGAATTAGCGAAGTTCTCCCCGGCTGAGGGATGTAGATTGATTGCCTGGTTTTATGAAGGACAAAGTGCTTTTTGATAGTGTGAGGGAAGCGGCTCCCCAGGGCGGGGATTCCGGTGCCCGGAGCTCCCCGCGCATCGATCGCTGGGGCTTCCCTGTCTGGTGCGGAGCTGAACACGGGCTTTGGCAAGCAATAAAGAAGCTCGGATTCTTCCAGGAGGGACCCCACACTGGGCACTGCCCTCGGCATTCATTCCCACACTGACCCTGCAGGGACGGCCGGTACCAATAGCCTTTGAAGGCTGGCTGGATGCCGGTATCACACGGGCCGCTCGCCACGTACTATCGCACTCACTCCTGACGCAGAACAGAACGGGGATGGGTCTCTACCAGGGAAATGAGGTATGGATGGCAAGGTCAAGCAAACTCATCAAGGTCACAACAATGACAACATGGTGCCTAGATTCCCACTTGGCTTTGGTCGGGTGTTAAAACACGGGCTCTCACCCCTGTTCCGCATGGCCCGTGGCCCGTTTCCTGACACAGGGTCAGATGGACACTGTTCCTCTGACACCATTCCCCGCGGGACCATGATACGGACCCCAAGACTCTAAAGGGATAGTCTTATTTGGTAGGAATATCTGCATGGGATTTAACAGAATTCCGGGATATTCTGGGCTTCTGAGGCTGTGAGGTCAGCTCCGTTCTGGGATTTAGAAGTCACAGATGAGTCTCAGTGCTCTTTTGACTTTCCCCAAATATCTTCCCCTTCCCGTGATCAGTTCCTGTGTTTCTCAAGCAGTTTGGTGGGGAGGGTGGGCTGGAAATGAACCTCTAGTACAGGGAAGATGCTGAAACCTAGACAGATGAGGTGACTTGGCCAAGGTCACAGGGAGTCTGAGCCTCCCACCTGAGTGTCCCAAGTGCACCTCTGGTCAGGAACCCTCCCTGCCTCCCGCTCACAGATGGAACAGTGGCCGCTGGGCAAGTGTGGAGACGGGCCCCAGCCTGTGGTTGGGGGACTAGGAGCGCCGTGCACGGGTAGGACTCACTCTTGACGGTGAGGAACATGGACTTGCTGATGTCGGTGCCCACGCCGTTGCTGGCCTGGCAGAGGTAGTAGCCCATGTCCTCTTCCAGGACGTGGCGGATCAGCAGTGAGCTGTTGGCCAGGATCTGGGTGCGGCCGGTGAGGGGGACCGGGTGGTACTGCTGCGGGCTCCCACTCCCTGGAAGGAGGCAGCTGTTAGGGGGCTGGGGCCCAGGCTATCACACAGGTTGGGTCAGGTTGGAGTGCCCCAACGGACATCTTTCTCCTGCTGACCTAGGGCTATCTTGCAGCACTCCCAAAGTGCTCCTCTGGGTGGCTGGAAGGCCTCACAGAGGTCTGACCCTACCCCAGCTCTCAGGTAAGGGGGTGGAGTTGGGGACCTCAGCTCAAAGCCTGCCCTGGCGCTGAGCCTCAGGGCTGAGCTTGGAGACCAAGAGTTGTCTCAGGCCACTTGGCCACAGGCAAAGGCGAGATGGAGCCCTAAAACGGCAGCTGCCTGGTCTTGGATGGCCAGGTCTGGGAAAGAAGCCAGCCATCTTCCAAGGGGCGGCTTTGTGGTCTCCTCCCCATCCCCCCAGTGTCAGTGATGGGCACGGCCTACGACAAGAGGTTGGCATGGGACTTGGTCAGATACCAACTGTGCCCTTGGGATGATGTTAGGCTCCAAGGACGGCAATCCCAGAATAGTTTGGTGAGGAGCAGGGGCCTAGGAGGTTCCGGGACCCCAAGCAGGGTGGGGAGGGCTGGGGAAAGTAGACATACTCGGAGTTCTAGGGCTGGATGGAGGAGAGGAGAGGTCAATCTGTGGGGACTAGAGGAAATCTAGAGTCGGCATGCTAGCTGCTCCCAGTCTACCGATCCCCGAGGGCGGCGGAGGACAACGTCCAGAGCGAGTACAGCTTGGGATCCCCTGAAAGCTTAGAACCCAGGACTCCCACCTAGAGCTCCCACCCAAGGGTAGGAGTTGTGTGTGGGAAAACGGGCCCAAGCCCCCATCAGCTTCCTTCTCCCCACTCCCTGACCGGGCTCGGAAATGCTGGCTGGCCAGGGGCTCACCCTTGGCATGCTTCCACATGACCTTGGGCGGTGGGTAGCCATCCACTGAGCAGTTGAGCACGCCGGCTTTGCCGTAGATGCCGTCCTGGTTGTTGGGCTGGACCACAAATCGCGGGGGCACTGTGGGAAGAGGGACGGTCAGGGAGAAACCAGTCATCTGTCTCTAATGCTCTTCTGTGGTCTCTAACCTCCTCGTCTGTGCCAGCCCTGCCTGCACCATGGTCAAGTTTAGAAGAGGCAGCTCTGGAACTCAAGATGCTGAGGGGTCTTGCTGAGGACTGGGAGTCCCGCGACCCAGCTCTCACCCTGCCAGTGGCTAACTGAACAGGGCCTCTGGGTCTGGGCCTGGAAAGCAAGAGATTTGAACTTCTTGATCTTAGTTAAGGCCAGCTGTTTTCCAACCCCCAATCTAGAGACACTGCTGGCAGCCAACGGGGCTGGGCCCTCACTCCCCAGCCTCAGCCTCTCGGCTTACCACGCACGATGAGCTGGCGCTCCCGGCTCACGGTGGCCGCCGCGTTGCTGGCGATGCACGTGTAGTTGCCATTGTGCTTGAGGGAGACGCTGGAGATCTGCAGGGAGCTCATGAATTCCTTGCTCTCGATCGTCACGCCCGAGCCTGAGATGATCACCTGTCCATCCTTCCTCCAGGTGATGCGGATGGGCATGTCCCCCGAGGACACCACGCAGGGGATATAGAGCAGCTGGCCGATGGAGGCAGGTGGGAACTCAAAGGGCTGGATTAGAGGGGGCACTGGGAAGGCAAAGGGGGGTGGATGCTGTCAGACGCCCCCGTGTGCCCCAGCCTGGCCAGCAGCGACTGCCTCACGGCTTCACCTCCCGGGCTCCTCCTGCCCCTGGGGGTAGAATTCCCCAGGGCGGCAGTGCGTTGTCCTATACCTGCAGACAGGGCTGCCCCTGGCGGTTTGCTCTCATCCCCTTGACCGCCCAGGCCTGGGCCCACTGTCTCTGTGTAGGGCATTCATGGGCCTGCATTAATCCTGACCCTCAGACTTGTCCCTGCCATGATGCTGTGTTCCTGGATTCCCATCTGCCTGCAGACGCTGCTTGGTTTTTGCCCTCACTCGCCTGCTGCTCCTCAATGGCCCGGGGCCACCTTCTCATCCCAAAGATATGTCAGCTCTCTGAGACCTGTGAACGACAGGGGTGCTGTGCCCCAAAGTCAGGCGTGGGGGACTGTGTGAGTGTGAAGGGGGGCACTGAGACTGTCCCCAGCTCCTGCCCCACAGCTGTGCCTCCGAAAGCCAGGATGCTGTCTGCTGGCCTCCTCCAGCAGAGCTCCCATCTCCCGCCCCAGCCCTGCCCATGGTTTTCATGTGCTAGCACCCTGAATCCTTCCCCAATAACATGATGTAGCTTAACCATTCCCACTTCACAGATGAGAACATTGAGGCTCAGAATGGAGAAGTCACTTGCCCTTGGCCATCTAGCTCCTAAGAGGTGACAGAGGGAATTGAGACCTGGTGTCCCTGTTCTCAGGGTCCACGCTCTCTCCCTGTGCTGCCTGGTGCCTCTCCAAGAAACCCCAGACACGCCCTGCCCAAAGACTCTTTCGTCTCATCAGTGAGCCCCCGTCGCGTGGCAGGGAGGAGCAGAGAGGGAGCCCTGTCCTTTGTGAGACAACCAGTGTGCCACTCATCCGGCTGAGCGGGATCTGCACAGCCTCCCTCCCCGCCCAGAGATCCAGCCCACTCCACAGCCCACATCTTCGCCCCTGAGGGGCCTGTCTGGAGCCTGAGCCTCTGTGAGAGGGATCCTCCTTTTTCAGCTCTGGCTAGGGCATCAGCCATTATCTTCATGATAACTCAATTAGGCCAGAGCGACTTCCCCAGCAAGTGGGGGGAGAAGAGAGAGAGAAGGAGACAGACAATTAGCTTAACAAGGCTGAGCACCCCGTAGATGAGATCTCCTTTCTGCAATCAAATAATTAAATTACAAGGCTGTCCACAGTCCTCTGGCCTTCTCCCAGGCTCCAGCACCCCGCCCCCTGGGAAGCCTGCTGCTTTCCACCCCAGGCCTACCCACAGGGACCACCAGCAGGGCCGAGCCCTGGGGGGAGAGGATGGTGGCATCCTAGGCATGCCCAAGGCCCTCCCTACACCCCAAAGCCCTTCCTGCACCCCAAGGATTTCAGGGCTCAGCAGGGAGCTTCCCCCCCAGAGTGGTGGGGGTTAGGCATAGAATCACCCTTGGCAGCCCTTTGGCTCCCTTGGAAAGTTCTTGATCAAGAGCCTAGGTCCGGAGGAAGTGACATTTTTGGAGGGATGGGATGAGAGCCATAACCTTCAGCAGGGTGTTTAACTGACCTTCCCAGTCTCCTCTGCCACTTTACCCTTCATCCTGCTACAGGGGCTCCATCAGTGTGCCGTGACCACCCGCCGCTCCAAGTCTTAGCCCGTGCCTCGGCAAACACAGTTGCCCAGGCATGCGTGCTCCCCCCAGGGCCCAGATCAAGGTCCACGGGGGCTCTGGTTTGTCTGGATCTCCCCATCTCAATCTCTGGCTGCCTACTGCCTGGGTTAGGGTTTGCCCGAGTATTCTGGGTGGTTTGCTGGGTCTTGGGGATCTCCAAATGAGATTTCTCCAGAAATCTGGAAAGCTCCTGACTCTAGTAACGGTCCCATGCCGACTGCTGGAATTTCCCAGAGGTCTCTCTGTTGGGCTCTGCCATTTCTCTCCCTGGGACTGTTTGGGCGCCTGGATCAGACTAAGGCTTCTGACCTCCTGGGATGTTTTGAGGGAACTGTTGCAAAGACCCAGATCTGCCTCTGGTTTGTCTCTCTAGGCCAAACAGAACCAGGCCTGGCCCAGTTCTCCTTCCCACAGAGGCCGGAAGCTAGAGCCCACAGGCCTCCAGGGAAATGCCTCCTCGTCCACTCAGAAGCTCTGCAGTACTACGTCTTCTGTGAGGCCTGCCCTCGTCCCACAGCACCTGTGGCCACCTTCATCATGGCACCTGTCATAGGGCAGGAGCGTGGCGGTTTGCACTCCTGCCTTCCGTGGGGGGTCTGGGAGCTCCTCTAGGGCAGTAACTAAGACTGACTTCCCTGGCCAGTTGCAAGAGTCCAATAAATGCCTGGTGGGTGAATGAATGAGTGAATGAATGAATGAACACATGCTCAGATATGACTTCCTGGGTTGATCTTAGACGTTGAACTGTCAGGCAGGCCAGGGTCGAGAGAGCACAGGATGGGGGTCCGTCCAGAAGAGGGGGATTCCTATGCCATTCCTGAAGATGCTATATTGATGCTATCAAGGGAGCTTATCCCTTGGTCCTTCCTGGGGGTCAGGCCCTTGCTCCCATGGCCCCAGAAGCAGCTCCTAGGCACACTTGAACGTGACCAAGGGGAGACTCAAGGGTTGCAGAGGAGGATGTGTGGGCAAAGCTAGTTCTGGGAGGTTCTACCAAGGAGGAGAGGGCCGAGGGGCTGTCAAGGCTAAAGGAGCAGCCCCGGGGATGGGGGGGGGCTGGTCTCGCGCTGTATTTCCTCTGTGAACAGAGCAAGTGGCAAGCAAAAGACTGAAATCAGGCAGGGAGACTTAGCTCATGCAAGGGAAGACTGTCTCTCTTAGTAAGAAGGGATTTGGATAATGGAACAAGTTACTAAGGCAGGTTAATTCATTAATTAACTAATTCATCTAATATTTATGAAATGCCTAGTCTGTGAAGGCATTATTATGCTCCGTGTGGGCTGGAGAAAGTAGAAACATGCTTAAAATACAGATAGAACCCCCAAGAGCTCATCATCTGCTAGGGAAGGCAAGATATTTCCCTCAATGATTATTGGACAGGCACCACCTGAGTAGAGAGATGCTGAACTCAGAGCCGTGAGACATCTCACTCGTCTGGCTGGGTGACCGCGGCCTCACGGAGGAAGTAGCATTTGGGCAGAGAGCTAAAGGACACAATGTACATGGGGTGGGGGAGGGGGAAAGGCTGAGCCATGATGCAGAGGCCAACCAGGGGGGATCACTCCCTTCTGGCCTTCAGGAATAACGTGGATCGCTACTGCGATGCCCCTGGAGACAGGAGCCGACCAGTACCCATCCGGGGGGCTTGACATTCACCTGGGCTGGCCAGAGCTCTCAGAAGCACAATTGTCCTGTGGAAGGCAGACAACCAGACAACACACCAGAGATCCAGGGCAGTCTCCCGGCCCCTCTACCTTTTGCCCCTGCTGCAGGCCGATGAGGCAAGGAGGTGTCCCCTTAGGAACCCTTTTTTGTAGGTGTTAGGGGCCAGAGCTGCTCATGGAATTTCCTGGCTCCAGGCTCTGCTCAGATACTTCCATAACCGCAGGTACAGCAGGAGGGAGAAGAAAGTCCAGGGGTCCTGGTTCCTTCACAGGCTCCCTGCCTAGTGGAGGAGCCCCATGAGCCAGAGGCTCTGAGAAACAGGGTGTGGGGGCTCTGGGATGGGTGTGCGGGCAGCGGCCCCGAGGTGGGGCTGCTTTCCGACCCGTGAGTCAGGGATGTCTTCCCCAACGCTCAGAGGTAGACGTGAGCTAACTGAACATGTGTGTGTCCATTTCTGCCTCTGGGAAAGTGGGGTGGGGGAGGGGGTCCAGTTCTGATGACCTCTATCGCAGTGATGAGCAGGGACCTCCGAGGGTCGACTGCACAAAGGACCCCCCGCCCCCCGCCGTCCCTGAGTCCCAGCATTTCTCCAACCCCCAGCCTAAATGTGAGGGGGCATGCTCTGGCCACAGTCATCTGTGGGGAGAGGACAACTCCGTGCTGAGGGAGGTGGGGTTGGAGCAAGATGCTACCATGGTGAAGAGGCCAGAGGACAGAGTGGCTGGGGACGTACAGTGGTCGCGGCCATCTAGGAGGTGCCCGGCCACCATAAAGCCTTTACGGCCCCCTGCTTGGGAGCGTTGCACAGACGAGGGCGTGCCAACGGCCAGCCCAGACCATAAACACTTTATGGTGTTTATGGTCTGTCTTTGAGACTGAGCCTTCTTATTTATTGTGCCTGCTTAGTGGAGAGAGGGGGGAGTCGGCGTGTCTGCCCGTGTAGCACAGAGGTGGGGAGACAGCCGTGCCCAGGAGCTGGGTTCTGGCCTCTGTCTTCCGTGCGAGTGAGCGGATACAGGCCACCTCCCGTCAACCACCCTGCCTCCGCCCTGAGCCTCCGTTTCCTCATCTGAAAAACCGAGGAGTTGGACCAAGTAATCTGTAAAGCCTCTACTATTTTAGGAATAATAATAACTTCCCTTTTTTTTTTTTTTTTTTTTTTAAACACAACCCTCTCTTTCTCAGGAGGGCCTCCCTTGGCCACCCTATTTAAAATCACAGATCATTCCCAACTCTTCTTGGCACTTTCATCCCAGCTCCTTCTCTGAATAAGGGAATAAGGCCACTGGCGGGAGCTTTCCTGGTGCCCCCCTCTCCCAGGGACAACCAGACTCTGCTCCTATGGAACCCATTGTATCCCCTCCCTGTGGGTTCCAAACCTCCACCTCTGCGGATGGCAGGCATTGGTCCCAGGGACTGGCTTTTTCCTAAGCCCCAACCTAGGATCACAGAAACCCCCAACCCACTCACTGGAGTGGAAGGGACCCTCCTCCAAAGGCTCCGGGCGCAGAGCAGGCACTGGTTTGGGCTGCCAGGGAAGACAGAGTGTGGGTGTGCAGTATGGGCACTGGGGAAGGAGCGGATGTGTGTGTCCTCTTCCGTTCACGCTCCACAGGGGCCTGGCAGCACCGCCCACCCCCGGCCTTGCAGAGCATGGGCTGCAAGCCCCTCTTGGCCTTGTTTTGGCTCCAGAGGCCCAGAGAGACTCAGATGTGGGGATGGAGATGTTCTCTCGCTGAGCTGAAGCCAAGGAGCCCCAGTCGCAGCCTGCCTTCTTAGTTAATTAAACATTCAGCCCGCGTGCCCAGAGATGCTTTTCTGCTACATTATTTTTCAGCTACGGGGGGCCCTAAAGACATCGAATCTAGGTTGGATCTATGTGCCCGCCTCTTAGCATCCTGCCAGGGAAGTCTCTAGATGCCCGGAGAGGAGCACTTGCCTTCCCGACAGCCCTGCTCTCCCTTGCCAGTAGGCGTCACATGCCCCAAGGCCCAAGGGGCCCACATAGCATGTCCACCCTCTCCCGGCAGCCCTCCCACCTTGCTGGGCCACAGCAGCTCACCTTGGCAATATTTCATCTGGTGTCACTCACAGTCACCTTTTGTGTCTCAGGAATGGTGTCTTACAGGAGGGTAGGGACAGAGCCAATATTTGTGCACACATGACTGCTGACATGCGTGCGCATGCACGCGCGTGCATGTGTGTGCAACAGTGGACAGGTTAGTATGTGTATATTTGTTGCATGGACATGCATATCATATAGAACCAATGAGTATATGTGTGTATCCACACACACAAAGGGCTCTGCACATGTGTGTGCATGTGTGTTGGGTGTGTTCTGCTCTTAGCTCAGTGTCTGAAAAATTCATCAGAAGACCAGCAGTCCCAGAAGGAATGGGGTCAGCAGTGGTTTTTCCAGCTCCTTGGAGCAGCGTGGGTTTCTGCTGCTTCCTGCCTGCAAGCCCACGGCCCCCCAGAGAGAGGCAGGGTGGGAGGGGCTTCTAACCCATCCTCCGTGTCCAGTGCTCTGTTCCACATCCACCTGGCCTTTTGCTGTACCCTGGCTCTCTGCTCCGGTCCCCTGAGTGGGACGTATGTCCCAGCCAGGTGATGGGAGTGGGCTCAGCCGCACTGCCCCTGGACCCGGCGGGCCTCACCCAGAGTCAGGGCCCCACTGCACGCCCAGGGGCACCTCCTCCACCCTCCTCCTTGAGTAGCTCTTGGAACAGCACATCAGCTAATCAAGCAGCATGCTCATAATCAGCTCTGATGGGTTCTTCTGCAAAAGTGCATTCTAATGAGGTGGGGAGAGGGAGTCAGGGAGTGGGAGGATGGAGGACCTGAGCTTTCCGAGTGGAAGGGGCAGGGGGGTCCCAGAGCCCCACACACAAATGCTACTTCTCGGTCTGGAGAGAAAACAGGGGACCCCCGTCCTTCCAGGGCTGGATCTTCAGACCCTGAGGGCAGGGAAGAGGGAATGTGTGCACACGTGCCCCATACCTTCTACACACGCATGGTGTTTGATGAACGCGGGGCTTTGTGCTGGGTGCGGGAGGCACGCGTGCCTGGTGCATGGGCTCTGCCCTCTAGATCTCTCCCTCTCTCTCTCTTACACACACACACACACACACACACACACACACACACACACGCATGCACTCCCCCTTTCCTCTTGTCGCTCAGCACAATCACAACAGGCCCAGAGAGTCGCTGAGACGGAATGCATCAGATTCAATTCATTAGGACTGATCGCTCCCTGAATGGGGTTGAATAATTGATGAGCAGGAGCGGCTTTCTGGATGTTCTGCGTACTCCGAGGCTCGCCGGAGCCCTGTTATTTATTTATTTTTTTTAAGCCAACAAACCCTGCCAAATGCTCACTGGTGCGGGCGGGCAGAAGGGAGTGGAGCAAAGGTTAGATGTTTTAATATGTGATGTTTACAATGTAAACTCTCGGTCCACTGCTTGTAAGGGAAATGGATATGGGCAGCCCTTGATGCTGGGAGGGGGTAGGCAGGCTCTGCTATCTTCCACCACCAGCAAGTGGGGGAGGTGGCCTGTGAGGCTTGTGAGCCTCCTGCCCAGGACTCCGGGCAGGACAGAGGTGGGACAGGCCTCAGCTAAGGAGGGGGCTGGGGTGCCCCTGAGCCTAACTAAGGGGTAGCAGCGGGAGGCAGGGAGCTGACGCCCTAAGGTCTCATGGCACCTGCTCTGGCTTGAAAAGGCCACGGCCCCACAGTTTTGGGGCCAAAGTGAGTCCTCCCAGCAAGCCAGTACCACCCAGACTGCTGTCTCAGCTTCAGCTCGGGAAATACTCATCGGCTGGCACGGTGACAGGTGATGGGTACCCAAGGGCGCCGGTGACATGCGGGGCAAGCGGGGGAAGTGCCGGCGCCGCCTTTTGCTGCTACTGTTCAGTCTCCTGACCGTCCACCAGACACTTCACCTGCTCCTGCCACTATCACCCCACGCTCAAAGGGGCCACAGCCCAATGCGGTGTCTGTCTCCCCCGATTCTTCCTTCTCCCAGACTTCCCTCTTTCTGTCCACAAATCTGCCCTTGGATCTGGATTCAGGGGCCTGGGACCCACTGGGGCCTTCCCCTCTGCCAGGGCCCCTGCTCGGGCCTGGACCCCTGCCCCTGCTGTTTCTTCCTGCCTGTGCTCCCCCTCCCCCGCCCCAGGTCCCAGGCCAGCTTTCCTCTCCTGGTGCATGTTGGGCCCAGGGTCCCTTCCTTCCTGCCCTGGGGTGACCTCACACAGGTGCCCAGGCGACAGGGGCTCTCAGCCTTCTCAGGGTCTCTGTTTCCCTTCCTGACTCTCAGGGGGTCTCCGAGGCCTCTTTCTTTCCTGAGGTGGAGTGTGGAGAGTGGTTCCTCCTCTTAGCCCTCCCCTCCCCCAGCTCTGGGTTAGAGCCCGGGGCCTGGAGGTAGACAGGCCTGGGACACATTCTGCTTCCAGGTGACAGTTACCTGACTTTTTTGTGCCTCTGCCTTTTCTGCCTTGGAAACTGGGGAGAAAATGGTACCTGCTTGAGATAAGGGGGCTGTGCTGGGGTTCAATGAAACTGAGCGTGTGGAGCGCCAAGTCACAGTGACTGGTGCGTGGTGGGCCCGCCACAGTGATATTGGTCTCATTATGACAGCGGCTAGAGTCTGGTGCTGGAGACCAGCACGGTGGCTGGAGACCACAGCCCTCCTTCCTCCCTCGTGGGGCCCCAGGCTGACGTCTCCATGCTCCCAGAGCCCCAGGCTTTCCCAGTGCTTGACGCCCTCAGATCCTTACCCACTGGGGCCATGAGTGACCTCCCATTCCAGCTGTCACTCCTCAGCCAGGCCTGGCAGGCATCTCCTTGCCTATCCTGTCCCAGAGAAGCCAGGCCACACTCCACTCACTCACTGCCCGGCAGTTCCAAGAACATATTTGGGATGGAGCGTGGCACACCTGCGCAGCCCCAGAACCAAGGGGACAGCTGTCATTGCTCACACAGGCACAGAGTCCCTTAGTTCTACTCATTCGTTCATTTAAGCCGCAGGCATGTAGTGAATAGCTCCTACGCACCAGGCATCGTGCTAAGTACCCCTGCCCAAAACACATGCCTGTCCCAGGCGAGCGAGAAGGGCCTGGGCGGAGGTTTTGTCAGGCTGTCCTCTGTAGGCCTCAAAAAGCGTGAGCAGGTAGAGGGGAGTCAGAGCCCCAGAATAGGCTCCCTCCACCCAGCCTCCTGCTGCACCTGCCTCTTGCCCCATCTTGGTGGCTCTGGTGGGCCCCCGCTGACATGCTGCGGCTCCCTCCTGACTGATACAGCCCACCATCGCGGACTCGGGCCTCTGGCCCAGAAAGTGACCTTTGTGCCTCACATGCCTCTCATGCCTCCCGGGTCAGTGCCATGTTGTTCTGCGACCCACAGAGGGAACCTTCTTTGTCCCGCTGCAATCTCCCCCCGCCCCGCCCCTTTGCTCCCGAGCACCCGCTCAGGACCCTCCCTTCCTCGGCCTGCCACTCCTTCAGGCCAGGCTGCTGCTGTCCGAGCCATCAGCAGGTGTCAGAGAGCCCCGGGTGGGCTCAGGGTCCGGGTGAGGCCTACCTTTGACAGCCACGTGGACACTCTGGCTGATGGACAGCTGGGGTTGGATGAGGACGCTGCACAAGTACTCGCCCTCGTCCATGCCCTTCTGCACGTCGGTCAGCTTCAGCGTCCCGTTCTCGAACACCACCTGGCGGTGGTTGTCAGGCAGCAGCAGGGCGTCCTTGTACCATTTGATGGAGTAGTAGGGGTAGCCGATGACCCTGCAGTTGACGAGGGTGTCCCGCCCGGCGACGGCCGTGATGTTCCTCATCGCCCGGATGCTGGGGGGGCCTGGGTGGGAGTCAGCGGGGAGGAGGAGCAGAGCAGGGACAAGCGGTTCGGTTAGCCAGGGACAGCCGGGGGCTGCCCTGTGACTCTCTTCTCCGTTACTTGGCTCTGAAACTCTCAGGGGATGGGAATTCAGTGGGGTGGGGGCGGGGTGGGGGAGAAGGAAGACTTTATTGCAGGGGTAAAGGCAGAGGCTGAAGCTGGGGGGCACCACGGTCTCTCCAGGACTCTGTTACTAGCTTCAAACAGCTGCCAACAGACATGTTCCCTGCATGCCTGGAGCAGGGATCCGTCCCCCTAATGGGACGGGGTATGTGAGCCAACTGAAGCCTCACGAGAAGGGACTGGGATTTGGGAGGGTGAGTTCTCATTTACAAGGGGATTAAGATTTGGGGGTTACAATGGTGATGTGGAGATTTTTTTTTTTTTTCATTTAACTTGTGCATAATGGTCTTGTACCAAAAAGGATCTCGTATACATTAAATATTTAAAAGGCAGTAGGAAGGTTGTTACTGGATGAGCTGATGGTTTTCTTCTAAACAGGTAAGTGGGTTTTGTGGGTCCCTGAGAAGGGGCCCTAAGAGGGGGACACGGGGCACCCTGGCTGCAAGGGAGGGGGTGTCCTCAGCTGGGTGGCTGGGCAGGTGGCGATGTGGGAGTGGTCAAGGAACCAGGTAGGGAGCAGGAGTGGGCATAGGAAACCCCAGGCTTCAGGTTCCCCACCCAGCAGATGAGGGGCCGCACAAAGGGATCCCAGGACCCTGGAACTCTGACCTTTCTAATTCAAAAGCATGGAGGGAGGTAAATGGGAGGCCACTTTTCTCATGTGGGGCTGGAGCCCTGGCTCCATGGTAGCCACCAGGGCCCTTCCCCCTCCTCCTCTGCCCCTGGGTCAGGGTCACTGGAGGGGCCGGGTGAGGACCAGTGGTACCCGACAGGGCTGCAAAGAGCTTCAGAGAAGGCTCTTCTCACCGTGCTTACTTGGAGAGCTGAGATCTGGGGATGATCACCTGAGGACTGCTTCCCCCACTGCTGGGGGTGTGTGTCTGCTTTGGATGCCCCCACCCAGCCCGAGCCTCCCACTCTTGATGGCTTGGGCCTCAGGAGGGAGGAAATCAGGGGGAAGACTGTGTGTTGGCTCCTGCCTGCTTACATCTCCTAGAGCATTTGGGGGATGGCTCAGTGGGAGGACACTGGGAGCACAGCTTTGATGGACACCCCCATCCAAGGTCAAGTCTGGCCCCAATGCCCCTTCCTGTCCTTGTCCTCACAAGGCCCTGGTGGGGCTGGTGTTTGCTAGTGGGGTGCTGAGTGTACCTGGGGCCAGAGAGATCTGATGGGGAGGAATGGGGGTGGGGACAGGTCAGATGGGGAGAGGAGAAGGGGTGGGGGAGGGGATGGGGATGCAGAGGAGGGCCAACTGTAGCAGACCGCACACACGAGAAAGGATGACGGGTGTGTGGCGGGCAGGGAAAAGGGGAGAAAGAGAGGAAAGAGACCGCTACTAAAAGCAAAATGACAGTTAATAATAAGTACTAATCACCACAAGAATAATGGGAACCACAGAGATGGCAAAGGAACTCAAAAGCCTATTCTGATATTTAAATGTAGACAGGCACCTCTTACGTTTATTCGCGCCTGGTATTCAGCACTGCCCACCGAGTTCCGCGCTGCGCACCGGTACACGCCGCCGTCACGGATCTGGGGGCCCGTGACGTTCATATGGCTGACGGTGGTGCCGTCCGACATGGTGTACTGGTTGGTGCGGTGGCTCCCGTCCCGCACGATGGGCTCGTCGTCCAGGGCCCAGGTGACGGTGGGGGGCGGGGCGCCCTTGGCCGCGCACATCAGCGAGAACTGCTCCCCAGGGTTGACCACCTTCTCGCTGAAGGACGAGACGATGCGGGGCGTGCCGTCTGCCGGGAGCGAGGAGTCCCCATCAGGGTCACCGAGCCACGGAGTGACAGCCGCCCGGACAGGCCACCCCACCCTGTGAGGTACCCATTTTTCCCGCACGGATTTCCAACCCCTGGATTTGAATCCTCCCGCAGCCCCTTGTGAGCTCTGTGTCTTTGGGCAAGTTCCCCAACTTCTCTGAGTCTCCCCATTTCTCAACTCTGGAGGGTAGAGATATCGGGGGGAGTGAATATACCCTCTTCATACTGATGCTGTGAGGACGAAAGGGATTAGTGCATTAAAGATGCTTCATATAAGGGCGCCTGGATGGCTCAGTGGGTTAGGCCTCTGCCTTCGGCTCAGGTCATGACCCCAGGGTCCTGGGATAGAGTCCCGCATCGGGCTCTCTGCTCACCAGGGAGCCTGCTTCCCCCCCTCCCCCGCCTGCCTCTCTGCCTACTTGTGTTCTCTCTCTCTCTGTCAAATAAATAAATAAAATCTTTAAAAAAAATTAAAAAAAAAGATGCTTTGTATAATGCTTTGAAAGTGCTTGCTAAATGTCAGCTCTGGCCCACTCTGCCCTTCTGCCTTTCTCCTCCCTGCGTTAGGAAAGCCATAGGACTCAAGAGTCCCGCGTGGAGCCAGGACCTGGCTGGGCTGGACCTGCAAAATTGGATTCCAGCGCTTGTTACTGCATGTGGGCTGGGGGTGCTAGAGCCCTGTCCGCCAAGCCTCAAGTTTAAGGCTCAGTGGCTGCCCAGAGGCATGGGTGTGTGTGTGTGGCCGGAGCTTAAGTATCGGCTGACCCAATAACCCCAGACGGGACAATTAATCCCACTGCTTCAGCTTCCTCCATGGCGAGGGAGCATGAAATTACTGAGCCTGGCCAGCCTGCCACACAGGATTGTTGTAAAGTTAAAGTATGTGTTGCGCACTTGAAAACTAAGGCAAACACTTGGAAAAAAAAAAAGGCTAAAGTTACATGGCTTTCCACATCTCCCACCAAGTTTCACACCCAAATGCTGATGTTAATCCAGTCTGCTGGCTAAAACCACCGGGAGACCCTGGTGCCTGGCAGAGTCTGGGACCGCCCACGAGGGTCACGGCTTTTGGCCCCTCCTCCGCTTCCTTCCTTGAACCCTCCCTTCTGGCTGTTCCTCCCTCCCTCCTTTCTGCCCTTCCTGCCATCCTCATTTCCCATATCCCTGCCCTGAACTGGCCATCAGTGGGCTGTCCTCTCAGAGAGAAACTGTGCTGTGTGGGGAGTCGGTCAGACAGGAAGTCCCCAGAGAGGTCAGGCTCCCATTTTGAACTGGTCTGTTCCTAGCTGGTGGGAAGAAGATCTGGGAAGAAGTTCTGGCTGGACAAGAGGAGGCAGGGGCTGAAGGAGGGGCAGTTCACTGGGCACTGTACTTAGGGTGAGGGATAAGGGGATGCCCACTACCATGTCCCATCTCCCAAGGAATGAGGACCCACAGGCCATGACAGGTAGACCCATGTGGGATCCCGATAACCTGTAGGACTTGTCTGGGTTTGGTGTCTTTGTTATGGTAAAAAAAAATCCTTGGAAACAATAGGATTGTGGGGTTTTTGTTTTGTTTTGGTAGCAACAAAGGAGCTGGGGGACCACTAAATTTGTTGGTAGGGACAGGGCCTTTGTCAATCCTCACTGTATTCTCATGCAAATAAGAAAAAAGGGACTCCTCTGTATGGTCACAATCTGATGCCAGGGCCCATGGCTTGGCAAGGGGAATTCAAGCTGGATTCCAGCCCTTACTCTTGGTCCTGCCTTGTAGGCACTTTGTGCAGTGAACAACCTGAACAACCGTACACAGATGTGCTGGGTGAGGAGCCCCGGGTGGCAGCAGCTTTAAAAGGAGAAGGAAGCATGTGAAAATCCAACTCTGTAGTAAGAAACTAGTAAGAAACAGAGCCTGCTGCAAAAAGACCTTAGGGCAAAGATTTGAAAGTCTATGGGCCTGGTGGGAAGGGTTGAGAATGGGGAGAGAGGGATGGCCAGAAAGAGAGGGCTCAGGGAAGAAAGCAGAGGTGGGGCTCAAGGCAGTGATTCCTGGTGGGCAGTCCTAGGGCCCCTGTGAGATTGAAAGCCTCTGGCGTCTGAAAGAAGACCGCTTTTGTAGTGAGGTCCTAGTAATTTTGGAGGGCAGAGGCAATATAGTACGGTGGTTAAGAGACCTGAGTTCCGATCCCAACTCTGACCTTTGGCCAAGCTGTGTGACTTTGGGCAAGTGACTAAGCCTCAGATTCCCCAACTGCATAATAGGGAACATGAAGCAAAAGCATCTCCCCACAGGGCCCATGGAAGGACTAACTAAGACGGGCAGGTGCCTGGACCAGTGCCTGCTCTCAGGGCGGGAGGGAGGGAGCCTGAACCCACCCGGGTGCAGGCCGCCCCAGCTCACCCTCCAGCACAATGATGGCGAAGTCCTGCGCGGTCTGGGCCTTGCGGGTGGCAAAGCACTGGTAGGCCCCGGAGTGGCTCTTCTGGGCCGAGGTGATGAGCAGAGTCTCGTTGCTGAGCCCGCGGATGGAGACGGCCTCGTCAGGCAGCACCAGCTCAGTGTTGCGGTACCAGCGGATGGTGAATTCCGGGGAGCCCAGCAGGGCACAGGAGAGGATGACTGTGCTGCCGATCCCGGTCTTCAGCTTCTTTGGTGTCAGGGTCACGTGAAGGGGGTCTGGGCCAGGCCAGCAGGGGAGGAGAGAGGAGAAAGGCAGCGGGGAGGAAAACAAGAGAAAACGGCTTTTACTGTGGAGCAGTGTGGCTGGGGTTGGGCTGGAGGGAGGCCCTGGTTCTGTCCACAGACTCCTCGTGAGAGGGGCTGGGACCAGTGAATTCCCTCTCTAGACCTCAGTTTACTCATCTGGCAAATGGTACAGTCAGGGCAGGCCATCCCTTTGCACCTCTTGTTATGACGGCCTGCACTTTCTGGACACGTGGCCCTTGCCCTGTGGGGCTGGGAGCTCCTTTCAGCTCCGAAGAGGACAGGAGCTTGGCTGGCTCATCATCTTCCCCCAAAATCAGTGAGGCACCCTTGGCCCTGCCACCTGTCTCTCATATCCGTAGAGATAACCTGCTGCCATCTTCTGTCACTCTGACTGCCTTATTTCCCCCCCGGGGACTCTGCTCTCCATCCCTGGACCCAGGAAGTAACATCCTCCCCCCTCCCAGCCTCCCTCCTTCTGTTCTCCATGCCATAGCTGGCCACTGCCCTGCTCAGGACTTCCATGGTGCCCAAGAACTCGGTGTGGCATTCAAGGCCATCGAGGCCCTTGGGGACCTGCCTCTGCTTCTCAGCCCTACAGTCTCAGGGCAGCAGCATCCTGTCTGTGCTTGCTGCACACCCGGGGCCACTTCTTGCCCCAGAGCCTCCCCCAAGAGTGCTCTTTTTCCTCTTTGACTAATGCCTAGCCATCCTTCACACTGAGCTCAAGGACACCTCGTCCAGGAAGCCTTCCTGGATACCACTCCCCTCCCAGGCTGGGTCAGGACCTCTCTTCTGGGCCTCTCTCGATATCACTGTCACCACACTATGCACATGGACTTTTAATCACTCCTCTGTGTCTGTCTCTGCACCTGGCTGTGAGCGCTTGAGAGCAGGGCAGTGTCTCTCACCTGGATGTCTACTGCTGCCCCAGCCTTGTTTATCACTGCTGGGAGGGCTGGCCACCTCTCTGCCCTGATCTCCATGGGCTTGGGGTTTTCTAGAGGAGGCTGAGGCCTGCAGGGGACCAGGACCCCAGTGAGGTCACCTGGAGGAGGGGGCAGGGCAGCCTGGCTGGGCTGGGCACAGTCAAAGCACACAGGAGTCTGCTCCTGCTGGGTTCTCCCGCTCTCTCCCAGAGGCCCTGCCCAGGAAATGTCAGTGCACGATGAGGCAGGTGGCATCCAGTCACCAGTCACCATCCAGGGCTCCCAGGGCTCGGCCAGCTACCTGCTCTCACCTTGCTGCCCCGCACGACTTGGTGACAAGATGGATGGGGGCTCGGTGGCAGAATGGGTGTGTGTGTGTGTGTGAAAAGCCTGCTTTCCTCTGGACACCTGGCAAAGCGGGGCTGGCAGAGAGCATGGAAGGCCCAGAAAAGCTGTGCCACCTGCCCTTGAACCTGGTTGTCCAGCCAAACCCAGTTTTGGGGGGGATGTGGAGCTGAGGGTGGGCAGGGAATCAGGTGCACGGCAGCGGGGGTGTGCACGCGGCCGTGGGCCTGCGTGCGTGTGTCTGGATGTGAGCACGGGAAGGGGGAGGAAGTGTGTATCTGTGAATGTGTATGGGCACCATACGTGTGTGCATGTGTGTATGGAGAAGTGGGCATGTGACCTTTCAACACATCTGCCTGTGGGGGTGCATGTCTGTGTGTCTGTGTCTGTGAGTCTGTGTGTGTGTGCATGCGGGCACGCCTATCTGCTTGCCTGTATGTACTGAGGCAGGGGCTATGAACACCACATCACCCAGAGTCAGGTGTGCTAATGTTCCAAGGGTTCAGGGGTGTGCCGCCCTCCTGACCTGAGCCCTGAGGCAGCGTGCATGCGTGTGTGCATGTGTGTGTGTGAGTGTGAGATGACAGAGTGTGTATGTAATGTGCGTGCACTGGGATGGGGGGAGAGGGGAAGGCCTATCTGACTAAGCAGGTTTGGACAGTACTGGGGCACGGAGGGGGACATCGGTGCTGGTCCTTCCATGCTCCTGCCCTGCCAGCCGGGGCTCGTTAGGCTGCGAGGAGCCCCTGGTCCCTGGCTCTCTCAACACTCTCACCTAAGCATCTGTGTCCTGGGCTGTCACCCCAGTGTGTTTCCCGGGGCTCTTTCTGCTCTTCCAGCCTCACACATGTTCCCACGGGGAGGACTTCTTCCCAGCACCGCAGATAAATGTACCCTGACTGTTAAGATGCTCTCGACCACAGGGAGGAGACCAGGCTCACATCTGGGCTGGGGTGGTAGAACAAGACCCCAGGCCCAGGAGGCCAGCTGAGCAGGGAGAACACTGAGGTGTCTGCAGACCTGTAGCTCTATGCTCTTGAGACGGGGAGGGGAGAGGGGAGGAGGGCTGCTCTGGTCAGTCGGCGTAGTGGAGGGAACTTCTCTGCCGCAGGGTGGATCACCGCTGGACAGCCTCCTCCCACCATCCAGGTTCAGGGACCCTCACGATACTCTTCGATATCATATTCAGTGAGGCCTCAGGCTATGCAGCTGTTCGGTGGGATGGATTCCCTAGGGGTCTCCAAATCCCAGCCCCACTGTGGTCAGAGCCTGACCTCAGCCCAGGGGCTCAGCAGCAGCATGGTCTGTGAAGCAACCCCCCCCCCCACCCCTAAGGTCTTGCCGGACCCTTGGAGGTCTAGGGCTCCGGGTTCGGGAGGAAAAGCCAGGACAGGCTGATACCCCGCCTGCAGATCCTGGAAAGCCCTCCTTGTCATTTATTCCTGAGTCCGATCTGATTCATCAGTGTCCCCATCAATTATTGTGAAATATTCTGAGAATCGTGTCTGATGGGCTACAGTACGTCCTCTCTACTGGATGAACATCGGCACTATTTCCTTTAGGGCACACACTCCTCCCTTTCAACAAGCCAGGAAGCCCCGTGAGCTCGTCACTGTCACTGTCACGCTCAGGGTCCCTTCTGACCCTTCTGACCTCAGGAAGGCCTGGGATCATTCTCCCATTTTATAGAAGAGGACACTGAGGTGGTGACCACGGTTATATGATTTGCCCAAAGTCGGTTTTTATCTGATAACGCCAGAACCAAGGAACAGATCCTCTGATTTCAAACCCAGAGCATTTCCTGGGATGTCTTGCTGCCTTCCCCAGCCAGGGGATTCTCCCCTGGGGCTGGCCAGAGGCAGGTGCTGCCCCTCCCTGTCATACTGCAGTGCTCTCAAAGGTTCCTAGGCCTGGCAAAGGGGTTCCCCACTCACCGATGACCGTGAGGGTGCCCGTAGCCTCTGCAGAGCCGAAGGTGTTGGTGACCTCACAAATATAGGTGCCACTGTCCTGCGTCCGCAGGTCACTGATGGTGAGCCCCGTGATGCGCTTGGTCCAGCGGCTGTCAGCCGGGAGGGGCCGGCCGTCCTTGAGCCAGCGGATGGCAGGCATGGGGTAGCCGGAGGCCGTGCAGGGCAGCTCCACCGTGTGGCCCGCCCACACTTCCTGGGAGTGGAAGCCGTCCAGGATGGTGGGGATCGACTCGGCAGGGTCTGGAAGGCAGAGAGCATCAGTGCCCCTGGCCAGCAGGATGAAGCAGGTGCAGGGGTGAGGGGTGGGGGGAGCAGAGAAGCAAGCACCAGAATCGGCACCTGCTGCCCACCAGTACCCAGCATGAACAACGCCCAGTGTGGGACGGCTTGTGGTATCTCCTGGGCCCCAGACTCTGGCCCAAACTCTCCTACTCAGGCCAGATAGAGACCCTGAGAGCCATGACTGAGAAGCAGGGACTTGGGGGAGGTGGGAAGAGGATAGTGTAGGCAGAGAGACAGACAGACAGATGCAACAAGGGAGACAGAGAGAGGTACCGAGAGGGAGAGTGTGTGAGAGCTCCCTTCATAGACACGGTGCCTGGAGCCTGGCCCAGACTGGGGAGAAGGGATACCCTGTGACACGAGAGTCATGACTTTTCGAATCTGCGATTCTGGTAAGCCTTGGTCTGGGCCTCGGACTGGCCTGGGGGTGCCCTTCAGGGTTGGGGGAACCAGCTGCCCTGTCCTGTCTCCTCCCATCTGCGATCCTAGCCAACTCAGAGAGGGCCATGCTTTTCCATCTGTGTCCAGAAGGATTCAGAAGTTAAGCCTTCTGCAAACCACACCTACCATCCTGAATAATTCTCCATTTTATACTCCCAAGCAAGAGAGAGCCGTGACTGCAGGCCCCATGGCCCTGACCTGTGGCTGTCCCAGGCTCCTGGCTGGTGGGATTCTGTGAGTGGATCTCCTGTGTCTACACAGACCAGGCCTGTGGCTGCTGAACCCCTGATCTCCGGGGGAGGCTGACTGGGGGCTCCTGGACTCGTTGAGCTGGCTCAGGGGTCTTGGTGGCCACAGACAGAGGAGGGTCAGAGACCAGAGGGGTGCAGTGATCCGTCCAGGATCACACTGCAGAGCCAAGATCACAAATCAGGTCTTGCCCACCCTTGTTCAGTAACTGGAGTGATCTAATACTGAGGTCATTTCAACAATGAATGGTGGGAGCGGCAGGCATCCCCTCCGGACCCTCCTTGACTAATGGCAAATGTCTCCCGTCCTCAGCTCATCTCCCTCGGAGAAGGGTTGGGTGGGGAATTCTTGCGTGGTGGCGGGGAGAGACTTTCTAGAAGGCTCTACTCCCTCCCACCTTCCGTGGCTCTTCAGAAGGAGGTTGGGCTGAGAATCAGGAGAGCCAGGTGCGGGTCCGCCCCAGCCATGGGGAAACAGTGTGACCTTGGGCAAGTCTCATCCTGGCTCAGAGCCTGAGGTCCTGGCGCTGCCTCGGTGTCCCGTAAGGCTGTTGTAGGCAATAGGGCAAGACGCGTGTCCGAGAGCTTGGCTGAGCGAAGTCTCCGTGCCGCTCTGCCCCCGCCCTCCCTCCTCAGCCGCTTCCATGGCCTCTTCCCCACGCAACCCTGTGGGGATGGTCGGGATAAACAAACCCAGTGCCAGGGAAGAATTACTCAATGTGACACTTAATTGATGCAAAATACACAAATTCCGTGGCACACCGCAGAATTTACAAGCGGAGGGGCCGACGGGGCGGTGGAAGAAGGGGCGGGGGGAGGGAATTAATCACCGAGTCTCAGGCGTGAAATTAAATTCTGAGGGAAAGAAGCCTCTTTCATTACTCCGGAGCAGAAGTAAAATGCTGCGGCGTGTACCGGCGACAGCCCCGGGGGGATCGGGTGCTGCCAGGGCTGGCGTGGGGCTGGGGGAGCCAGATGGCTGAGCCCCAAGAAATCTCCAGGGGCATTCGGGGCGCCCTGCGGAGGCTGCTGGGACCTCCTCCAATTGGATGAGCCATGCTGCCCCAGAAAGGTGCCCTGAACACGGCTTCTGCACATGGCTTAGCCCCCCCACCCCCACCCCATGAGCTGGGGAGCCCTGGACTCCTCGGCCAGCCTCTCTGGTCACTGGTCTCATCTTTATAGAGGCAGATGATAATGTGTACTGCCTGGAGTTCATACTCATGGAAGCTCTTGGTAAATTCTACGAAGGACCTACATGCTCGGAATGGCTGTTTGGGGGTTGGATTTTAGAAAGCTCAGACCGTTCTTGCAACTGCCTCCTTCACCGTGGACCGTACAGAAAGAGGAAAGTCACTCTCCTCCCCCTCCCCAACAGACGCTCTTTGGAAAGCAGTAGAAACAATGATGCAGCAACAGCACAGGAACAAGACAGCCACCACAACACGGCAGCTCGTCTCCTGGGTGCTCCCCACGTGGCAGACACACGCTAAGCTTTGCCCATCTGGTCCCCGTTTCTCACAAGCAGCTGGGGTGGGGGTTGCTCCCATTTTACAGATGAGGAGCCCAAGGTCTGGGACTCTCCTTATTCTCTGCCACCTTGCTCAGCTCGTGAGGGGTGAGGCTAAGCCGGCACCTTGGGCTGGATTCAGAGTCCTTTATCCAACACATCTCCTGTGCCCATCTTCCTTCCCGCCCTCTTGCTTTCTGGAACACTCTGTGAGGACTGAGGAACCCACGGGTGTGGTTGCTGCCCTCACTAAATGACCGTGGAGGACACACTGCCACGTGGACCCTTTCACACCCTCCTTTTGCCTTGGGGCCTGGGGAGATGGGGCCACCCTTCCCCGGGTAGTCCGGCCACTCCTGCTGGCCTGGGGGCTCTCGGGGGTGCCGGTCACTAGACGGTGAACCTCCGCAGCAGAAACCGTGACCAGCCTCTCTAGTTCAGGACTGACTGAGCGCCCTCCTCAAGCTGGAGTGGATGTGTGGCACAGGGGGCTGGAGGCTGAGGCCTGAGCTCCCCGACGTGCCCCCTTCGCACCCCGTCTGCACTGCCTTCCTCCAGTATCACTTGCACGTTTGCTGAGACAAGCAGCTTGCAGATGCCTTGTCACGCCACATCACATCAGGGCCATGTCACCACCGGGACCCTGTTCCCTTGCGTCCCTCTGTTCCCTTCCTTCCGGGTCCCTCCTGCTCCTTTCAGCCCCTGTTCTGCCTTTGTCCCTCTGGGCAGGTTTTCTTCTGTTCTGTTTTCTCCTTGTCCTCGGTCTGTCTGTGCCTGCGCCTCTCCCCTTCTGTCTGCCTGGGGGGCCTCCCTGTCTTTACTTCTGTCTCTCATTTGGGCTTTATCTCTGACAGCATCTCTCATTCTCTTCCTGCCCCAACCCCCCTTCTCCCCACAACTGGTGGGGAATGGAGACCAGAAGGAGATCAGGGTTGGCACAGCTTCCGGTTTAAAGGGTGTCTTTTTTGAGAGACACCTGTCTACTCCCCCAGTAAAAGTGGAGGTGAGGTTGGCAGGAGGAAGGGACTAAATATTTGTGCAGGAGAAAGAAGCAGGCCGGCAGGAAGGGGGGATTTCTGCACCATTCCCCTGTTTTATGAGAAGCATGCAAATGAGATGCAAAGCAGCATGCAAACAAGTCCCAGTACTTCCGAAGGAACCACTCTAACACATTGGGGAATTGGGCTGCAGATTCCAAAGTCTCGCCACAAAGAGAGAGGCCCTCAGTGCAGCTACCAGCAGTTTCCCTTGGCATTGGTTAGGTCCACAAATCTTTACTTAGCACCTACTATGTGCCAGGCACAGGGTCCGTTGCTGGAGACACAAAGAGGGATCAGAGAGCCCTACCCTCTTGTCTCCTGCTCCTCAAATGGGCTAGGCAAATGAGAGAGGGTCTGGATAGAGATAATCTGAGGGTCAGTGTCATCCTCCCTGAACCCCAGATGGTGAGAGTGAGACAGAACCCTCTAGTCGGTCCTCTAGTTAGGCTACTTTTCCAGAGGCCCTGACAGGTTGCACAATTGGGTGAATCTGGTCTCCAAAATGACCATGTTATCGGTTCACCCTCCTTCCACAAGCCACTCCAATCCCACCTCCTCTATAGCAGAGATATTCAAATTGTAGGTCACAAATGGTTAGGAACTTATGAAATCCATTTGGTGAGTTGCGACCAGCATTTAGATAAATCAAAATTGGATACGATAGAATAGGAAATAGCAGAGTTCATTTAAATGCATGTGGTAGGAGCGATCAGTGTGCCTTGCACAGGTTATGATAAAAATGTCTATCTGTGGATTGCTGTCAAGAGTTTGAAAAAGCACTGCTTCCAGAAAGGCACTGCTCCTTGAGGGGGACCCTGTGCCCTCCTTTACTCTGTGACTGGGGCATGTGCGGGTGCTCAAATGACCCCTTCCTTGCAGAGAGGGGTGGTACCCTGGCTGCAGAGGGAACGTCCTGGCTTTGCCTCCCACTGGTTAAACAGTTGGGGCAAGTTGCTTGGCTTCCCTAAGATCTGGTTTTTCTCACCTGTAAAACAGAACAGCGTACCCCTTACGAGAATATTATGATGCCTAATAGATAAGATCTGGCACACACGGGACACAATAAACTTTAGCTTCTATCCCTTTAAAAAAGAGATAATCATTCCAGAAATAGAATCTTTTCTTTCTTTCCTTTTTTTTTTTTTTTTTTTTTTTTTGCCGAGAAATAGAATCTTTTCTTTAGTTTATAAATATTGTTGTTTATGGATTATATCCTGCCTACTCTCAATCTATAACAGAAGAAACACATGGGCTCATAAACAGGGCAAATAGAATCTTAAAAAATACTTAGAGTCATGAAGGAACAAAATCCTCCCAAATCTTATCTAATCTAACTTCATTGTTACTATGAACATCGGGTTATACTCATGAGCTTCCTGGCAGCAAAGGCAAAAAGGGGAAAGAGAAGATGGATTGCATTCACCTTCATTATCAATTCTCCAGGAGAGGTAGCTTGCTTAGGTGCAGACTCTGAGGATCTTATATGAAGGGCACCCCAAACCACACTAGACATGTTCTGCCCTGCTGGACCCTGTATTTTTGTTCTTTAATCTCCTTCTCTGAGTCCCCTGATGACCTCAGTACGCAGCAGTGTCCCAGATCCATGGCATGGACACGGCCATCCCCAGGGTGGGCTAGTGCCCTCCACAGCCCTCTTGCCTACCTGTCACGGAGAGGCGGGCCCCATTGCTCTGCCGGGTCTCCCCACTATACTTGTGCTTGGTGATGCAGCGGTAGGTAGAGAGGGCGTCCTCCTTCTGCACGTCAGAGATGTACAGCCCGCCGTGGTGAGTAATAAAAAACCTGTTTTCTGGAGACACAATCAAGACATACTCCATTACTCCCCTGGCAGGGCACGCCAATAGAAGCCACTCAGGCTGGCAGCTGCCTTCCTCCTAGAACTGTTATCCCTTTAGGTGTTAGAGGTTTCAGACTTTTACAGAAGGATGGTGGGCTTTAGAGTCAGCCAAGATCTGGGTTCCAAACTGACGTGTCCACTTAATAGCTGTGTAACCTTGGGAAAATCACTTAACGTCTCTGAGCCTTACCCACACAAGGGGGTGCAAATAATGCATCACAGGACTGAAATCATAATGAAGTGTCTGGCGTACAGCAAATCCTCATCTCTCCTAATTCTGGGCAAGAGTTTGAAAGTTCCTTCACATTCCACACTCATCTGTTCTTACAGGCATCTGAGGTGTCCTCTCCATTGTCAGTCACACAAGCAGAACATAAATCAGGCCTTCTGGATCCCAGCTTTCCCCACGTATGGAGCCCAGGACAAGCCTAAACCCATTTCTCTGAGTTTCTGTCATCCGTTCACTCAGCGAACAGTTGCTGAGGCTACCTATGCTAGCAGTGGGGACGCGGAGAGCCAGGGTTACAACACTCATTCACCTCTCGGTTCTTAAATGCTCATTCTGTGCGAGGCAAAGGCACAGATGCTGTGCTTTACTCTTCCCGGTCCTTCCACGGTCTTATTGTCAGGACTCGGCAGGGAAGCCGTTAGGACAGGGGATAGGACACCCATTTTGCGGATTATGACATCTGACGCCACTTAGCAGTGGAGTGGATTTCCTTGTCCGAGGTCCCAAGGCAAACCCTGAACTTGAGCCTAGTCAGGGCTCACTTTAAAAGGGGAGAATATGGACTTGCCAGCTGGGGCGGGGATTGCATTCAGCTTCAGATGCCCTAAGCTCAAGACAGCGCCCTCCTACCCAAGGTCCAGCCAGACTGAGAGTGAGATGCTGACTTTGGGTCCCTCTGCCTGCTCTCTGAGGACTAGGCTGCTTCCCCAGACAGGCATAAAAGACCCTACGCTGCCATTTCCACCAGAAGTGGGCACTGGAATCAAGACCGTACAGTATTTTTAAAAAGGAGCTATAGGGGAGAGGGTCATGCCGACTCCACTGGAGGGACCTGCTAACATTCGAATGCCAGGCTCTCATAAGGAAACACTTTGGGTGGCCCCATGCCCTTCAACTCCTATTATTTAGAGGTCTGCTTCCTCCCACCTGGGGGCTGATGATCCCCTCAACCAATGATGAGAGCTCTGAACATTGGCTCTCAGAAACATCCTGTGGTGTCCCACCACCCCGGAGCACCAGCCTCAGCACCAGGGGACTGGGATCTCGCCTAATGACACTTGGTGACAAGGAATGCTATAGAATTGTAGGGTTGAAAGCTGAAGGTGCCTGACCGCATCATTGACAAAGGTTCTCCAGCCTTCCTTTGAATGTCTCTGGGTTTGGGGAACTCACTACCTCGCTCAGTGGTCCACTCCGGAGTAGATAGCTCTGACTTTTAGAGACATCTTCCTTGGTCACAACTGGTCTCCTGGTGGCTCCCTCCACGGGTCCTGGTTCTATTCCCTGGAGCCCTAGGGAACTAGCCCGAACCTGCGTCACTGACACCTCCCTCACCAACTGGAAAGGAGCTGTCACGCCCTTTGACTTTTCATCAGGTGAAGCTTTATCTTTAATATTTATTTAATATGGTCTCAAGGAACTTCTTCAAAATGGATGATCTCTTGTTTCTTAATGAATGTTGGTTTATCTATTGATCTCTGAATTTCCCCTCCATATCTCCCATCCTCCTTTGTATCGGATTAGACCTACTAGGTGCCGGGGGGGGGGTACCTAACTATCAGCCTTGATAGAGCACAGGATACAGTGCGACTACCAATGCCCGGCCCAAGACAGTTCGCTTTTTTCAGGGGATGCGCTAGAGTGGGAGGCAGCCCCATTACACCGTACCTCCCACTCAGCTCATACTCAGCTAAGGCCTGGTCCGACCACTGCCATCTCTCTACCCTTGGACACCTGACCGTGTGGGACTAGGTCTGGGATGTCACATGGTTCCCCACCGAGCGGCAGATTGTTGGGGCCACCCCCCTGGAAGAACACTGGGCCATCCGGCAGCCTGCCTGTCCTCTGGACCCCCACCATTCCCTCTCCATTACCCAGACCGCACCTTGCAGACCCCCACTCAGTGCTGTGGGTGAGACACGAGAGGGAAGCGGAAGGGAGCCCAGCCTCGCTGCCAGCCGTCGGAGAGGACCCGGGGGAAGCACAGAGAAAGCCTGGCTTCCCCACCAGACTCTGAATGTGCCGTTTTGTCTCCATGTTGTGACATCCCAAAGTCAAATGCGGAAGCTCTCCCGTGATTTATTATGTAACTGGGACTGGAATGCAGAACTACTGGAGGGTGTTACTGCCAATCAGAAGTATCTGGTCGGAGGTGTGTGTTTGTGGGGGGAGAGACCCCCAAATCCACCTCAGCAGCCTACAGGTGCTCCAGCCCCAGCAGCTTGGACCCTGTGATCCCGTGGCCCCCAGCACCCGGGGACGACGGTACACTTGGTCCTACTGGAATTTTAAGCTGGGAAGGGGTGCTGCGGGGATGGTGGTGGGGAGCTGGGGTTTCTATGGCAACAAGCAGCTGCTGCGTCTGATGTTTCACATCCTTCATTGTCCTCATTTCCCCCCTCCCTTCCCCCCTTCTTGTGCATATTTAATTGCAGTAACATTTCCAGACACAGTATATCGCTCCTCGTGAAACAAAGGCGGGCCGCAGCCAGGGGGAGGCACAGCGCTTGCTCGCTCGAGAGAGGGGAAGAGAGAGAGGAAGGAGAAATCAGGGGTATTATGTTAATCCCCTCTGGGGGGGACTTGTGCAACATCAGTTGTGCATGTTTGATGAGAATCAGATGATGGGCCCTGCTGGGGAAGGGAGCAGCAAGAGGCCGGCGGAGTGAGTGGCATACGGTGTGGGATGGGGGCGGCACAGCCAGCTGGTGGGGGGTTCGGAGGGGCCAGGGATCCACAGAACAGCTGGCCTCCAGGGCTGGCTCTGATGGTGTGGCCTGGCAGTCGGGCAGCCCCTGCTCCACACCCCAAATGGGAACGGCCTTCCCCGGAACGGGTAGAGGAGCAGTTATCCCTCATCCTGGTTCCTTCTTCTCAGGGTAGGCTGGGTCCGGCTGGAGGAGGGGGAGTGGCAGCCACGACCTCCATGTCCAGCCCCCATCCTGAGGCCATATGGAAATGCGGGTCTGGGATCATGTTGGGTCGACACTGAGACTGGGAGGTACTAACAGCATGAGGTGGCCAAGGGCCAGGAGACATCTTTGGTCATCAATACCGTTCCACCCCAAATTCCAGCAGAGTCGCCGTGGGCGTACGCCAGGAGGTCGCTTTCCCTTAGGCTCTAAGGTTGGGATACGGATCTGTGTTTCAGTGTGGACTGCTTTGATGCTGCTGGACTATCACCTGCCAAAAGCTGCAGCATCGCCTGTGAACTTGCCCGTAACCAGGGAGGCACAGTGTGTGGTTCCTTTTTTCTTTTTACTATTACTACAAATTCTCCACCCCTGCTTTACCGTCCTTCTTCCTGGTGATCTGGAGCGGGCCTCTCCTTTTGTAAGCTCAGTATTTATTGAGCACCTATTACATGTCAGGGCAAGGCTTTCATAAACATTATCTTATGCAATTCCCATAACACTTTTGAAATGGATACTATTGTTTTTAGTAAGCAAAGCACAGAGAGGTTACATAACCTACCCACAGTCACACAGCTAGTAAATGGCAGAGTCCAGACGATCAGTCCACTTCCCATGCTCTTCCAAAGCTCTGTGCTAGACTGACTCTCCTAGAATGGCAGCCCTTCTCATAGGGACATAAGGTCAGCAGCCTCTTCTTGGTTGCTTCTGTCAGTGGGGTCCTCACTACCTTATACCTTATAATGTAAGAGAGCACTCATATATTCAGTTCAGTTTGGTTCATCAAGTGTCTGTGGAGCATCCCTAGGTCCTGGACTGTGCTCCATGGAGAGGTCTTGGACCTGGTCTCTGCCGTTTGAGATTCCATGGTTAGAAGACAATGTTCTTCCATCAGGAAAGGTGCTATCTTGGGGGCTGGCGAGGGGTGGGGAGGCCTGATGGAGGCCATTAGTGAGAAGAGGAGGATAAAGAGGGTCCAAGCCCAGGACTGGATTTAGGAGGCTGGATTGGAGTCCTGGCGCTGCCACTAACGATGGACTGTGCACGGAGTTCAAAAGTATCTCCCAAAATGGAGGGCTTGTGAACGGGAACTCATTGGAAACAAGATCTTTGCAAACATAATCAAGCTCAGATGAGGCCATATTGGATTGGCATGGGTTCTAAATCCAGTGTGACTGGTCCTCTTCTAAGAATGGGGAGATTTGGACACAGGCACATGAACACAGAGAGAAGGCCATGTGAAGACAGACGCAGAAACTGGGGTGATGCATTTATAAGGCAATAAATGTGGGATTGCCAGCCACCCCAGAAGCTATGCAAGAGGCCAGGAAGATTCCCCTCTAGAGCCAGGACGGTGAGCACGCCCTGCGGACACCCCGACCTGGGGCTTCTGGCTTCCAGAACCATGACCTGGTAAATCTCTGCTGCATTAAGCCATCGGGTTTGTGGTAACTTGTTACGACAGCCCTGGGAAACAGACACTGGGTGACCGCAGGGGGTCCAGGAGTCTCCCAGGCCCTCAGTTGTCCCTCCTGCAAAAGAGAGGGGGGAGGTAAGGTACATGTGTGTTTCCCACCCTGCTTGGACATTAGAATCATCTCAGCAACTTTTAAATTTAAACTCAGAATCTCTGGGGGTGTGGTCTCTGAAGAAATTGGTCTTTGCAGAAATCTTTTCAGGTCCCGAAACATGCAGACAGGGCAGAGAGCCGTGGGATAAGAGAAACTCACAAGGCCCCTTCCCTCTGACAACCAACGTCTCTCTGATGGCGCTCAGCTTCTGAGTCCCGTTTCCCCTTCAGGAAAACAGAGATAATAAATAGACCTTACGTCATGGAGCCATTGGGAGAGCCAGATGAAATGCGGCTTGTGAGAGGCCTTGGCACACTGGTGGGGCTCCATCATCCTCAATCCAAGTGACCCCACCTCAAGGAGATGAGGGGCACTCGGTCCCTGTGGCCGGGCTTCCTGCAAATTCTCCCCTTCCTTCCTCATCAGTAGCTTGGCCATAAAGAAAGGGGCTGCCTGCCCTCGGTAATGCAGAGGTCCCGCACACAGCGGCTGGGTGAACCAACAGCATCTTCTTGGTCTTTTTCAAAAGGTCAAACAGCTGGGCCTCAGAGACTCCCCAGAGCTGCAGGAGGGAGGAACACTAGAAATCTTGGAGCTCCTGGCAGCTCCAGGGGGCTGCAAGTGGCAGGGGGGCAGGGGGCCTGCCCTCTGCTGAGGCTGGGCCTCTCTCTGCGCTCAGAGGCAGGAGGGAGGATCTGTTTGGTGGGGAGAAGGTGCTGGGCAGAAGAGGAGGAAGGAGCTGAGGGTTTGCAGGAAGGTATGGGCTCCACGGATCCCACTCCCAGCCCCTAAAAAGGGAACAGAAATGACCAAATACAGCAGGGACAGCAGCCTCCTGCCTGGCTCCCTGCTTCGGCCCCTGTCCCTCCTCCATCTGTTCCCAACCTACAGCCCAAGTGAGCCTTTAAAACCGGAGTCAGATTATGTGGCTCCTTTCCTCAAAGCCCTCCAATAGTCTCTCATTTCACTCAGTGTGAAAGCAGTGCTGATTGCAAAGTAGGTGCTCTAGAAATAAATATTTCTAGAACGAATGAATGACATTCCCCGAAACTTGAAGGTAGTTTTATCGGCATGTTGTTCATGATGAAACAGCAACACAGCAAAGTCAGATACCAGCTCTAATTTTACCTCCTCCAAGAAGCCTTCCCAGATTAGCGCACCCCCAGTACTGAGCGTTTCTACGTCTGGCAAACCTCTTGCCACTGCTAATCACTGTGTCTGCTATATCCAATCACTTTTGAAAAATAATTATGTTTGAGCTTTCCAAAGTCAAAGTTAAACAGGATGGAGGTTCCTTAAATTAATAAAAATAGAATTACTCTGTGACCTAACAATTCCACTTCTGGGTGTGTACCTGGAAAAATTAAAAGCAGGGTCTTTAAAAGGACTTTGTTCACCTGTTCATGGCATCAATCACACTAGTGAAAGGTGGAAACAACCCAAGTGTCCGCTGATGGACGAGTGGACCAGGAAAGGTGGTTTAGAAACATGATGGAATGTTGCTCAGTGTTCAAAGGGAAGGGCATTCTGACACAGGTGATGGTGTAGGTGAACCCTGAGGACATTCTGCTCAGGGAAATAAGGTGGTCAAAAAAAGACAAATACGGTCTGATTCCGCTGATAGG
Source organism: Mustela nivalis (assembly GCF_964662115.1). Taxonomy (NCBI): domain Eukaryota; kingdom Metazoa; phylum Chordata; class Mammalia; order Carnivora; family Mustelidae; genus Mustela; species Mustela nivalis. Next base: position 21,262,300 of record NC_139028.1, read on the forward strand.
AGGTACCTAGAGCAGTCAGTTTTGTAGAGACAGAAAGTGGAATGGTGGGTGGCAGGGGCTGGGGAAGGGGAAATGGGAAGTAGTCTTCCATGGGTACAGAGCTCCAGGTTTGCGAGATAAAGCTGCACTTAAACATTTCTGAACTCAAGACGGAGCCAAAATGCTACTGAAATAAAAACATAAGCCTTAAAAATAATTAAGATGGCAAATTTTATGTTATATGGATTCTACTGTGATTAAAATAAGAAAAATTTTTAAGTCAAGATTATAAAGAATTAGAATGAGTGTTTTCGCGAAGTAGTGAGTTTCCTGTCACCAGGGGTATTTAAGTAGAGACTGAAGAAACGCTTGGCTGAGATATTGCATAGAGGATTTAAATACTGAGTAAGAGAAAGAAATTGGATCATCTTTAAGGCCCCTTTCTTCCTAGAAATTTATATATATATACATATGTATATATATATATATATATATTTTTTTTTTTTTTTTGAGAGAGAGAGAGAGAGGAAGCAAGGGAAGGGGGCAGAGAGAGAGGAAGGAAAGAATCTCCAGAAGGCTCCATGCCCAACTTGAGCTCCATGCAAGGCTCGATCCCATGACCCTGAGATCATGATCTGAGCCCAAATCAAGAGTTGGGTGCTTAACCAATGGAGCCACCCACGTGCCCCTAAATTTGTAAATTCTTAACTGAAAGGATAGCAGAGCTGCAAGACCCCCTTGGAGATCAGCTCCTACAGCGGTTTGCAAATCTGTGTCTGTATGCTCCTTTCCACCCCAGGACTTTTGCTTCTGCCCTCCTTCTGGGCCCGAAATGCTTTTTCCTTGACTCCCTCCCAGCCCCGTTCAGATCTCAGCTCAGACACCATCTCATTGCAAAGGCCTTGCCTGACCCCTCTCTCAAAATTAGACTGTGCTCCGTGTCCCTGCCCAATTCCTTACCCTGCCTGTTTGTCTTCAGAGCACGTGGTGCTTCTCGCTGACAGCAAGGAGTTATTTTAGTAACCCAGCACCAGAACACGGCTGGCACATAGAAGATGTTCAGTGCACATGCGGCGAACGGAGGAATCCGGGCAGGAGCGGAGGCACCTCCGGCCGAGGGAGACAACAGGTTCTCCAGCCTGGAGTCCTGTCCCGAGGTCCCCCATGCTCTGAGATCTCTCGCCCCAGAACCCGTGCTGATATACCATAAGGGTTTGGTCCACTGCCTTTCCCCCTCCCTTAAGCCAATGCTTAACCCTCGTCTTGGCTCCCCAGCTCAGCGGGGTCCAGGCTGGGACGTGTGGAGGATGGTGTGGCACGAACAAAAGGGAAGGAGACAATGAGCGACCTGGCCGGGGGTTCTGGAGTATAAGCCATGTCTGACTCATCTTCAGAGGGCGGCCCCGCAGGGAGGGACCTCACCCTTCTCAGGAGCTACTCGAGCACGTGGAGACCCGGGACAGCCTGCCCAGGGAGAAGGAGAAACAGGGACAGCCCCTCTCTAGCGTGCCTGAGGCTGGCCTTCCCCCGTCCTTCCCTAACCAGGGAACTATCTCTCCCGTAGCGGACGGCAGTGCAAACGCAACCCTCGCCCAGAGGAGGGACCCCTGACAACAGGCGTCCCGGGATGGAACCGCATGTCCTGGGCCCAACTCTGAGACCGGACCATGCCACGCCATGGGGGAGGTGGAGTGGCGGTCTGCCCCTCTGGGGACAGAGGAGGGGGACTGAGCCGCTGTGGGCAAACTCCACCTGCCGACGCTAGAGGTTTCCATGGCTGGGGCCTTTGAGGAAGAAGACCCGTGTTTGGGAACCGATAGCCAAGACACTTTCTCTCTTTGTCCCCTTTAGACACCCTTGGTGGGCAGAGTCTGCCTGGGCTGGGAGACTGATCTGGGTCCCGCTGGCGAAGTGTCTTCAATGGTTTTATAAACTCAGCAAACAAGACGCCCCAAGGTGCCTGAACTGGGGTGACCTCAGGTGCCCAGCTCTCCCACATGGGTCCCCCATGAAGTGCCATCACTGGCCCAGGCGGCACCTGCGCTTTTGTTGTACAGAGGAGGAGACCGTGGCTCAGGTGGGGACCAGTTCGAGTCATGCATCTAGTGAGAGGAAGAGCCGGGGCTCCCCCGGGCTCTTCGGTACCAACCCCGAGCTGCTGTCCCTAAACCCAGCTGCCAGGAGAGCATGAGCTGTGTTCTGGAGGGCGCCCTGGCCAACCTGTGCCAGGTGAGGTGTACTTGGCTGACCCTTCCAGGCAGCGGTTGGGCCCCTGGCTTCTTCTGGACGTGGTGTCCCTCTCCCTAGCCATGGCCAGCGTGGGGGGTGAGCAGGAAGGGAAGGGAGGCCCTGAAGCTGGCACCACAAGGCACTGGATGAACAGAGCGGATGAGCCATGTCCCTTGGGAGGCCCCCGTGCGGTGCCGCGATCGGTCAGAGGCAGTAGGCAGTCGTCTGTTCCGGGAGGCCTCACACAGAGGCAGCAAAGCCTGCCACGACCGAATGGCATGTGTTGTCAGGAAGTCAGGGCCACGGGCAGGTGGCTGCGTGGGTCTGAGAGGGAACAGAGTGCATGTGCAGCCACGCGTGCACTGCTGGGGGCACTGGCCCAGGCTGCTGGGGCAGAGCTGGTAGAGAAGGGGCCGGCAGCTTGGGGGAAGCATCTGCTTGCCGTCCAAAATGCGAGGCTTGAGACCTGTGTCCTACCAACTGTGTGGCTTTGGGAAAATCCCTTACCCTCTCTGGGCGTTTGTTGTCTCACCCCCAACTGGGGGTCCTAACAGCCCTGGTTTGCTCGTCTCACAAGAATCTCCTGCAGTGTCCAGGAGACAATGTCTGTGAAAGCGGCCGTGACATGTCCTGTACTATATGTCCTGAGGGGGTAGGGGGGTTGTTTCCACAGTACAAAGTGTGTAAACACACAGGGCAGGCGTGATTAAGACATGTATGGGGACCCAGGTATCTTTGTGCGTATTGTGCTGAATGAATGAATCCTGGCCGTAGGAAAACTTCTCGGGAGAGGCTTCTTGGCTCCTGGACTCCGAGGGGTCCCTAAAGCAAGAAAACCGAGGGAGGGGTCTTTTGCTTGGCTCGCACCCCTCACCCCCGCAAGGAAGTCACAAAATGCAATAGGGTAAGGAGCTGGGGACAGAGAAGTGGGGAGAAATGGACAGAGATTTGCTCAGAGTCCAGGATTTGGTTGGGATCAGAAAAATCATTCAGTCTCTCTTGGGAAAGAAGAGATACTTGGCCTGTGTCCGTGCGAGTTTGCTTTCGGGGCAGCCTCAGGATGCCAAAGCCTTGAAGTGTCTCTATCGGCCCCCGGGGGCATCCCTATCCCACAAGAGTAATTGCGATCGATACAGGTTACTAGTTACAGCTCCATCTAGCACAGTTTTACAGAAACAATGCGGTCAGCCGGCTGCGCGGAGATGCACGAGACAGCTCACCCGCGGGTAAGGCGGCTCTTCCCTCCCAAGCAGGCTGCCCCACGGGGGAGGGTGGATGGGGGTAGCTGATGCTTCTGGGGGGTCGAATCAGCCCTGCCTGGGGATCCGGCACCAGGGTAGCCTGCGGAACGCTATTTAGGGCCAACCTTGCTGGGCATCCTTCTTTCACTCCCTCTGTCCTCCTGCTGATGGTGAGACCAGTTTCCACCAGGAAACTGCCATCCTGGGTTTCAAAAGCCCCAGGGAAGCCGAGACCCATTTTGGCTCCTCTTTTTCCCTGGACTCTGGACCCCCAGGACTGTAAGGCCTCCACCCAGGACCCCAAGAGAGATTTGCAACACAGTGGATAGATAGCACAGGGTATTTGAGTCAGGAATGTGGGTTCAAGTCCCAGCTCTGAGTGCTGGCTGGTTCTAAGTTCTAGTGCCTCCCTGTCATAGGCTGAATTGTGTCCCCATAAAGTTCCTATGTGAAGTCTTGATCCCCAATGTGGCTCTTTTAGGAGACGGGGCCTTTAAAGAGGTAGTTAAGGCTAAAAGAGATCATAGGGGTGGGGCATGGATCCACCAGGACTGGTGTCCTTGTAGGAGGAGGAAGAGATGCCAGGGCCATAGGCACACAGAAGGAAGACTCTGTGAGGACACAGCGACAGGGCAGCCGTTGGTAAGAGGAGAGGACTCAGGAGAAACCGGACCTGCCACTCTGGTCATTTTGTCGTAGACACCCTAGAAAACAAACACACCCCTCATCCAGACATGCTGTTCCCTGCGGGCCCTTCCAACACTAAGATCCTAGAACTGGATCCTGCTGTGTGAAGACACTTGCAGGGAGGGCTTTTGGGTAGGAATGCAGAGGAGGACAGAGGCCAGCTGGTCCTGAAGGTCATCGAGTACACCACACAGGCTGGGTGTAGACATTGAGAGCAGGAGAGGTGCAGAGAGACCCAGCCAAGACCCCTTAATGGGCGTCAGATACCAGGAGCAGAGGAGGCATCGTGCAGGGGTGGCGTGGATGGGAAGCTGGCCCGGGTAATGGGGCTTTGATCCTGGGTAGGGCCTCGTCTGCACTCCCTTTCAAACACCCAAATCTCACCTACCACCGCACAGTGTGCCCAAGGAGTCTGGGACCTAGAGGGGCACGTGGCTAGTCTTTCCCTTTCCAAATGGAACTCAAGTCTGGCAGCATGCATGCATCTGCGGCGTGAGGAGGCCAGATGGATGGGAGGTAGGACCTCTGCTATGAAACCTGGATAAGGTATGCAGAGCCAGACACTTCGCCCTGTCTCTGGCCGGCAAGAAGCATGAGCAAATGCTAGAGCAAAGGTTCCAGTGGGGAGCTAAGCCAGAGCACCTCACAATTCCATAACCTCCATGCACTCGGGGGCAGCTCTACCTGCCTGCTTCCTGGCATAAGGGCTCCCAGGTACTGGCGAAGGCACCATGGCCTCCTGTTTGTCTTCAAGGTGTGATGCCAGGCTGGGCTGGGGCTTGGTGGGTGTGTCAGGCTCCCGATGGTGGCAGAATAGACCACGTGTTCCCAGGAGGCCTTGCGAGAAGGCCTATTCCCTTCTGTGCCCACTGCTGCCCCTGTAGGTGAGACAGTGAGTGGTCAAAGAGGAGGATATGGAACTACAGAGAGACGCCGAACTTATCCAGTTCTCACGGGGTGTGACCCAGACTCTGTTCCCCCACAAGGCTGGAGGGACCCAGAGCTGACCACAGCAGTCATATTTTCCTGGCCGGATCCAGCCACGGGCCACGCTTAGCTCTAGGGTTTGGCTGACTTGGAAGCGCCGGGGTGGTCTCCTCATCTCTACATTGCACACCTCTACCCAGCTGTGGTCTTCCAGAAAGGGTGGAGGTTTTGCTTGGAAGAGCACCATGACCTAGAAATGTCATTTATAAGAGTCTCTCCCGTGGAAAGGCTTGTGCAGAGGCAGGCCTGGTAGGGCTGAGAGCACTGGCCTGGGAGATGAGAAGCCTAGTTGCGAATTTGCTGGGGGACTTTTGACAAGTTGCAGTGCTCTCCCCTGGGCCCATCTCCCTAACTGATGAATGAGGAGATGGGACCATTTGAAGGGACTTGTTTTGAAGGGATCTCCCAAGCCTCACTTTCCTCATGATTCTACAGTTTCCCTCCACTTGGCCCGGCAAGGGTGGGGGGAGGGTGTGTCTCTCTTTTTAACCCCATCTCAGCGAGAGCTCTGAGGAGTGCTGAGCACAGGAGCCAATGTGGTCTCAGCACCCCGGTCCAGAGTGGTCTACAAGGGTGTAACAGCGCCTGACCCCCATGGTCGTCCTAGCCTGACCATGCTGAGCTGCCACCAGCCCGGAGTCCCCACGTCTTCCCTGGAAGGGAGATGGGCCAGGCTCCCTATCTTTATTTCTGCCTTTGGCCCCTATAAGAGATGGGGTCACTGGAGGGATGGGAACCTGAGGTCTCTTGAGGGCCAAGGATGTTTGATAGCATCATGGAGCATAAAAGGCCCTATCTGCATTCAAAAGGGCGTGGGCTTGAACCATGTTTCCCTTTCTTGCTGGAAGGTGTTGCGTGAGCCACTGGACCTCTCTGAACCTATTTCTTGGGAGAATTAAATGATATAAAGAACATGCCCAACACAGTGCCTGTCACATAAGAGGGAGTCAGTTAGTCATTGCTGAATAACTGAATGAGTTAATGGATAAGGGAATGTATAATTCCCATAGCAGTGGGGTGGGGGGCTCTCACCACCTGCCCTGGGCCTTGGCCTGCACACACAGGGTGCTGTAGACCATTCCCACCACCTCCCAGCTGCCCACGAGCTGGCGTCTTGAGCAAGGAGAACAGTGTGGACTCCCAGGGAGGGACCAGACTCCGCTCCCGGGAGCCCTGGTGGGTTGACTGCTTTGGGCAGCTGAGACCTAGGAGGGCATCAGCACTGTCTCCGGGGCACTGCCCAGGACCTGGAGCTCCCAGGGGGTGCTGGGATGGACGGGGTTGGGGAGGGGAGCCAGCAGGAGAGTTCTGGCGGAGGGAGACCGAGGAGCAGTGGCTGGTCTCCTCTCTCCCTGAGTCCCTTTCTCCAAATACAGCTCTATCCTTCCCTACCCCAGGATTAGCACACATCTCTCATTCTCCTATTGCAACAAGATTTTATTTCTAATTATGCTGTAATAAAGCTGGAGCACTCCCAGGCTTCCTTTCAAATGACTTGTACACACACTGCGGATCGGATCCTCCTCAGCCCCATTGTAATAGCATTTCCCTGACATTCATTAGACATGCATGAGAGGGGCGCTTTAAGAATAGAATTGCATTTAAATGGATTTGCTGAGAGAGGAAGATGAAAAAGAGAGAGGCGAGGGGGGAGGAGGGAGAGGGAGAGAGGTCTGTTGAACAAACTATGAAAACAAGATGCTGTAATAACAGGGTGCTGAAATAAGCCTCTTTCTTCCCCGTCCTCCTCCGGCTGCACATGGCCTCCCAGCCTCCCCGGAGCCCCCACCCCCACTTTTATGTTACCCACTGGGGGGGCTTCCGAGCGCCTCGCTCCATGTGTCAGATGTTCATGGTGTAATAGAAATAACTATTATTACAATCCGGGAAAGCAGCCTTGCTTCTACAGAACCCCGATAGCCTGGCGGCCGGCAGGGAGGGGGACCCTGTGTCCTTGGGCCTGGGGCAGATGGACGGTGACTGCCCCCCAAGGGCTCACCTCCCATGTGTGGCTCCCAACTCTGTTCTCCATCCTCCCCACAATGACCATGCTGCAGCTGGAACCACTGTGGGTCATGGAGTAGCTGAGATTTTCCTTTTATCGTGGGTGGAGTAAGAGATCCATTCTGACCCCCCTAGCCCCCCGAGGCCTCCGCAGCGATCACTAGCCCCATAGCACTTTGTGCATATCGTGATCAGCCAACTCTGCATCAAGGCCCCAACTATACGTCCACACCTGCTGGGGCCTCGTTTGATTGATATCCCTCCCTAAAGCTCCAGCCTCTTAAAATGGACATCTGATCCCGCCATAAACCACCCCGTGGCTTCCTATTTCTCTCAGGATAAAGACCAAAATCCTTTACGGGGCATCAAAGCCCACCATGATTCCGCTGATCCCTGATGGGTGGTTCCAACTCCAGCCACGGGGGCCTTCCTCTGCTCCTCCAAAAACCCCAGCTTCTTCCTCTTCCAACCCTGGCCCCTGGGACCCCTGCCCCCTTCCTTCCCAAAGTGCATGCTGACCACTGCTCCGCTGGAGCTCAGCTCACTCTCCCCTCCTCGAAAAGACCCTCCCCGCGCATCTGTCTCGGGTCCTCTTTCCCTGTGCACCATCCCAGCTGTGACAAAGTGTGCACTGAGTCACCAGGAGCCTGGCACCGTCCCTAGACTGCAGGCCCTTTGAGGGTCCTGACCCCTGCCATAGGCCCAGCCCTCATTCTGCACCAGAGGCTCAGGACAAGGGGACGGCTTCCAGGCACCAAGCTAGGGGCTCTCCCTGACACGATCTTTCATTCACTCCTTGCTACGGCCTTACTGAAGGAGAGGTTTCCCCTCCCCTCTCACAGATGAGGAAACTGACCATCAGAAAGCTCAAAGCAGTTTGCCCCAAACCATAGAGCTGGGGCTGTCCGAATCCAGAGCCTCACTCTGGCTAAGCCACTTCCCGCCGCGCCACTCTCCTCTGGGCATCCTCACCAGCTCCTTCCCACAGGGAGGGCCACTCACCTCCCCTGCACCCCTATTAGACCCTTCTTGAACCCTCTTTCTTCTGGACATCCTCTTGGAAAGCCCAGCTAATGCAGATTCTCTCTCCTTTTCCAAACACTGCACGTCTCCACCTGTGAGGCCACACTGTGGGACCCCGGAGAGCCTCAGCTCTCACGTTTACATTGTTCCCTAGCCAGCCCACAAGAACCATTCCTGTATTCCCAGATAAAATGCAAGTTCCTTACAGATACCTCATGTCCCCCTTCCTCGCCCCTGCGACTTCTGGGAATATGCTACAGGGCACTTATCTGCCATCGGAAGCACTGCCACCACCACCTACCCACCCCCCTTAGCTGCTGTGTGACCTGGACCAGGTCCTGGACAGGAGGGCCTCGCCCCCAGCCTCCTCCTCTGTAATGGGGGAGTAATGCAGGGCTGCAGTGAGGTCTCAGGGAGCTGTCTTCTCTTTCTGTCCCAGTCCTTCCTTTGGACAGTGTGGTGACAACTGGGAGTTAGAGAAAGAATGAGACAGCCGATCTTACAGTGTTCCAGAAGCATGTTTGGTTACAAGGAGCGTGGTACTGTGACCTCTCGAAGCCCCCCCCCCCCAATGTGGCTCCAAGGGCACTGGGATGGCAGTGGAGACCACCCCTCTGTCCTTCCTAGGTTTGCCTCCTGATTTACTGTCTCTCCACCCCAGGAGACTGTCTGGTTCAGAGGCCTCCTGCGTCCACACGCTGCAGAGAGAAGAAGCTCCCATGATGAGTGGCCAGAGCCCCCGAAGGCCAAGGGCAGCTGCCCACCATCGCTGCCTCCCAATCCCTGGTATGTCCCAAGTCTGGCACTTGCTGAAGTTGGTCAAGTGCATACCCATTAATGAGATCATGACCTTCACGATGGCTTGGGTTGCTTACCTCTCCATTACTCTGGGATCAGTTTTGGGTTCAGCACCTGCATGGGGTGGTGCTTAAAGATATTTTTTGAACAGATAGATGGATGGACGGATGGATGGACGGATGGATGGATGGATGGATGGATGGATGGATGGACAGACAGACGGATGAGTGCATGAATCTGAAACTTTTTACTCCTGTGGTTAAGTACTTGGGCTCTGATGTCAGACCGACCTTGGCTCCACAGTGCGACCTTGTTCAGGTTACCTAACCTCTGTGACTCAGTTTCCTCATCTATAAACCTATGCTAATAATAGTATGAATCACAGAGTCGAAGTTGTCGCAAACATGCAAGTGCCTGGCCTGGGACCTGTGCAGCGATTGCCCGATAAACATTAGCTCTTGTTATTCTTACTGCACAGCTTCAGGGGAAGGAGAATCCGCCCGATGCTGACGCGAAGCTTCTCAGGACTTGGGAGTGACCGCTGGGGCTGGTGGTTCTGGATTATTCCTGCATCCCGCTTCCCCCTTCTTAGAACCCATGAAAATCCTCTGACACCGCTCAGACAGTGGAGGCAATTGCATTATTTTGAGCACCCAGCTTTTCTATTTACAGGCTAATCGCCCCAGCGGTGTGGTCCATCAGCAAAGCCAGCCAGGGCGCTTGTCAGGAGAGGCAGACATGCTCACAGTCCTTCGGCGTCCGTGTCTCATCAGCTCTCCAAGCCAGGCTGTCTCATTGAAATGATGAGAGGCAGAAGCGCTCTGCCCCCACAGTAACCGGCCCGAGCGCTTCTCCCCACCACTGTGCCATCTCCCCATTTGTAAGCTCGAAATGACAGCCTACCTGTCGGGAACCTCACCTCCCTTCCCCAGGCCTTCTCCTCCTCTTCCTCCCCTAACCTGGGGTACCTGTATCCCTGACCAGGCTTTTATCACTCACTAAGTTTTTGTTCACGATCTTAAAAACGCTTGTCTTCCTTGGTGCCCGTGCACGGGGGAGGGACGAGGGGGGTGGGAGGGACGTCCTTCTCATTTATGGATTTCCATTAAGTGCCAAGCAGAGTGCAAGAGGCTTCACACACAAGATTATCCCTATCTTACAGATAAGAAAACCAGGCTCGTGGAGATTCAGATACTCGCCCAAGGTCATACAGTTGGAAAACAACATAATTGGGATCGGAACCCAGATTGTCTGATTCCACAACTCCTTAAGCACAGAAGTCTCAAATCACCCTAGGGGTTTCCAACAGCCACAGCCTGCAAGCCCGGGGTCTGTTTATTGACCTTAGCTGTGGACAAAGGCCATCTTTCACAATGGACAAACACAGGCAAAGGCTTTACCCTAGGCTGAGCACACAGTGCGGGCTTCACCAGTGATGTGAGCACCAGTTGTGCTCTTTGTGCACGTATATTTCCAGTGGTGACACTGGCCTGGGTCCTCTGAGTGCAGCTCTGGCCCCACCAGCTCCCCGGGCACAGGCTGCCTCCCCACCCTGTGCAGAGTGGTCCCAGCACTTGGAATGCTGAGCTCATTCACCAGACAGGTACAATTTCCCACCTCTCACTCTCAGATACTTTTCTGAGTAATCAGTCATAAAACTGTTTCCAAATCAACACAGATTTAGCTCTGGCCTCCCCTCTTCTGATTCTAACAATATCCTAGTTATCTCTATGGTGGGTCAACTCCTCCAGGCTCGGGCCTCCCTATATCTCTATCTCTCCCTCTAAATGCCCTGCTAACCCAGAGTTTGGGTTTCACCCAGCACGACCCTCTTGCCCCTGGCCATGGCCTATTCTGGGCGTGGTCTCTTTCTCAGGATGTCTTTCTGCTCTGCCTTCAATCACAGTTGAGGGCCCTAGGTCAGGCAAGCCTCTTCTTTCCTGCTACCTCTTCTTGGGATTCATCCAATATGCTGAGCTTTCTAGTAATTAATGTTTTGGGTTAAGGAGGCCATAAGTCTCCTCTGCATCAAGTCCCTAAAGACGTATAGAGAGAAAGAAATTTGGGAGGGCAAAGGTCAGAGCGAATCCACTCAAGGAAAGAGCTTGGGGATATAACTTAGGGTTGAGATGATAATTTCTTGGTAAATTCTCAGAACTATATTCCCCACCCCCACTAAATTCCAGTCTTTGTAAGAGCAGAGAAGGAAAACGGGATTAACTGACCACCTACTACTGTGTGTCAGGCACTGTACTTAGTGCATTACTGCAACCTTGCCAGATGGGTATTGTCATCCCCAATGTACAGATGAGAAAACTGAGGCTCAGAGAGTTTGGACAAGTTGTTGTCTGTAGCGCAGACCCAGGAAGTGAACCCAGGAAGTGAACCCAATGCTGGACACCCATCCACTGAGCCCAACTATCTCTGTGTGTCCCTCTCTAGAGTCTTCCGAGGGACATGTGTGTGGGGGTGGGGAGGGGAAGGGGTTGAAAGGGAAGGAAAGGAGCAAGCTCCTTTTGAGCTCCAGTTTGAGCTCTACGTCTTTGGCCTATAATAAGTTAGAGGTAGTCACTGCCCCCCTCCCCTCCCAGGACTGGAAGCTGAGGGGGGACGGTGGGGCAGGAGGGGGTGACAGCAGCAGAAACCCAGGAAGCCGCGGCGCTGGAAGGAGCCAGCCTGTGAGGGCCTCAGTGTAATTTCCCCTCGGTGTAATTTCCCTGTAAGGCCTTGTGACCCAGCAGCCATGGGGGGGAGGGGTATCCTGGCATATCAGCAGTCACACGATCAAAGAACAAGTAGGAATTAATATCCCTGAGGTGGTCCGGAGCCTCTGATACCAGCAGAAAATTACAGGCCATGAGGCAGGAGCATTACAGAATGAATGGGAGGGGACAAGAGATTTCCGTGGCTAATCCTGTTAACGAGACAATTTCTTATCAAACTCATTATGTTTGTGAAAGGAGGGAGCACGAGGGGGAAGAGGAGGTGGGGCCGGGGGAGGGCGGTGGGGGGCTAGCCCTGGAGAAGGAGGGAGAGAGTCTGGGGAGGTGTGGCACCAGAGCCCACGGGCCAGGGAGGCAGCCAGGAGACCAGCAGACGTCTTGGAGGAATCGCACCTGCGCTGGTCTGTCTCTGCTCCCTGCAAAAAGGGGACACAGAGGTAAAAACTCTCCCCTTGGGGCGCCTGGGTGGCTCAGTGGGTTAAACCGCTGCCTTCAGCTCAGGTCATGATCTCAGGGTCCTGGGATCGAGCCCCACATTGGGCTCTCTGCTCAGCAGGGAGCCTGCTTCCCTCTCTCTCTCTCTGCCTGCCTCTCTGTCTACTGTGATCTCTCTCTGTCAAATAAATAAATAAAATCTTTAAAAAAAAAAAAAACAAACTCTCCCCTTGGAGCTAACTCCTTGCTGAGCGGCAGGGAGCATCCTCCCTGTCCTGTCCAGCTGTCAGAACCTTCAGGTGCCTGGAAGAGAAGCAGGATCCCTCTTCCACCCTCCTCCTTTGACCAAACCCCCATATGAGACCATCTCGCTTGGATCTACAAGGACCGTCCCCAGTCTACATGGATGGACAGTTGCTGAAGAGGCAGAAAGCACCCCAGTGTCCACAAAGCACTTTCCTGTCCAGGCTCTGACTGAATCCTCCCAGCCCTGCTTTCCTGTTAGCTGGACAGGGAGGCAATTACAGAGTGAGTGGGTCAGAGGGCCTGTCCTGGAACTTACCAGCTGAGCATTTTGGGCAAATCACTTAACCTCTCTGAGCCATAACAGTCTCCTCTTGAAAACAGGTGAAATAAACCCTGCCCTACCTACTTCCCAGGGTCCTTGGGAGATTAGAGAGGAAAGAAACATGCAAGAGGCCCTCCTCATGCATGAAACACTGACAGTTTTCCCAAGAGGACGCAACAGGTGACATGTCTTGTTGGAGGTAACAGGGTGGACAGGGCAAGCTTTAGCTTCAAATCCAGGAGGCGTTTCAACTGCCAGGATGTCACCCCATTGCCTCGGGGTGGACGAGGCTGTCCCAGGGAATCTGATTAGCACACACCTGAGTGTCTGTGTATTAAGGGCCCACGATGCACTCGGGATTCTCCCAGGCCAGTCTGGGAAACTGCTAAGGTCAAGGACAAAGTCCTGAGCCTCACGAAGCTTAGCATCCAGTCGGGGAGAAGCCACATCCACAGAGCAACAGGAGTTCAAGTCGGGGTGCTGCCCCTACCCTCCTCAAATGCTGCAGCGCGGAGATGAAGGGGAGGGACAAAGGCAAAGACCACTGGGCTGGCACCAGGAGAGAGGGCTCCACCAGGGGGTCAGGACTCTCTGCGGGCCTGAAAGGATGTGTGGGGTCTGGACGCATACAGGAGAAGTCAGATGCGTATTCTGCACCCGTTTGTGGAGCGCTGGGTACATGTCGGGGGCTCTGCTAAACGAGGGACATACGCCAAGGTGCTTAAAACGCGCCCGTGGTCCAGTCTGGCCTTTCAGCGTGAGCCGGTGAGTATGCGGACGGATGAAACCGTCGTGCACTGCGGCGGAGAATGTAAAATGGCGCTGCCCTATGGAAACCAGGATGGCGGTTCCTCAAAAATAAAAAAAAGCCCCACCAGATGACCCAGAGGTTCCATTTCAGGGTTCAGACCCCAAAGAGCTGAACGCGGGGACTCTCCAGTGTATCTGTACACCCAGGTTCCCAGCAGCACGGTTCACGAGAACCAAAAAGTGCAAGAAAGCCTGGAATCCGCCGGCAGATGAGTGGATTAACACAACAGGGTCTCCTCATACAACGGAATAGTATTCAGCCTAAAAAAGGAAGCAAATTCTGTCACCCGCTCCAGCACGGATCATCCTTGAGAACGTGAGGCTGAATGACAGACGCCAGTCACAGGAGCACAAATATGGTCTGATTCCACCAGAGAGACCGTACCTAGAGTCATCAGCTTCACAGAGACAGGCAGAGACAGGCTGGGCAGGAAGGGAAAGGGGCTGCTTTCTGAGCCGCAGGGGCAGGCCTGCATCGCCTGCTCCCAGACACCCTCTCCTGTTTGGCCAAGTCCTGGCTGATGACCTTTATTACATGCAGCCGAATGCCACCCTCAGAGAGCTAAGGAGGACACTGGGGGCCATGGGCGGTCCAGGTGGTCCAGAGGCAAGGGCTGGGTGGGGGAGGCTTTGAATGCCGGGGGAGGAGGTGGGTAGCATCTGATAAGCTGTGCCGGGCCACTGAAGGTTTCTGGAGGCTAGCATGCAGGACAGGACAAGTGCTGTAGGACGATGAGCAGGGCAGGGAGGGAAGCAAGGAGGGAGAGAGGGAGGGAGAACCAGACTTCTTCCTTTCCAGGATCAGTGTCATTAAGCCATGTGCAGCCCAGTTTCCCTCATCCTCCCACGTGGCCTTACCAGGGGGTCCAAGAGGGAGTAGGTGGAAGGGACATGAAGGAAAGTTGGCGACAAAGACATATCCTGTCAACATGCCCTGGTTGGGATCCCCCCTGACTCCAGTGCACCAGGACTGGGGACCCTGACTCCCGCTGCAGCCACATGTCTCTGTGGTTTGCATGAATGCTGGGAGCCAAAGAGACAGGTGCAGCCGAGTCCTCTGCTCCCAAGTGAAGGTCAAGGGCCTTGAGAAGTCAGCTTGTCCAGCACTGGCGAAGGGTTGGCATCCTTTCATAGCTAGAGCTTAATAGCCTGTATGCCTATGCCTACATCTTTTTTTGTTTTAAAGATATTATTTATTTATTTGACAGACAGAGATCACAAGTAGGCAGAAAGGCAGGCAGAGAGAGCGGAGCAGAGAGCCCAATGCGGGGCTTGATCCCAGGACCCTGAGGGCTTGATCCCTTTAACCCACTGAGCCACCCACACACCCCGTGCCTACATCTTCTTAGGCATTGTGCCTAATGATCCATTTTAGTTGGGTTAAGTTGGTCAAGTGGGGATGACGGTGCTGGTTAAAGTGTTGGCGTCTCCCCAGTGAGAGGGGAGCAATGCCCTTCCCGGAGGCAATGCAGGGAAAGGCCAGTCCAGACGGGGCCCCGCGGGCTAGGAGCTGGACTAGATATTGGATGAAGGGTCTTTAAAATGGGCACAGGTTTCTTCTGAGCTCTTTGTGAAGATGCTGAAGAACTGAAAATGTTCCCTAGATCCTCTCATGAGAGTCGGGTGTCATGGATCGGAGGTCAAGCGAGCGGAGACTTGGGGAAGGAGGTGCCAGGCAGAGTTTGGCAGAAGAGGCCATGACAAGATAGAAGGTGACTTCCCCCACTCCCCGCCCCGGGGAAGTGCTTAGTGTCAGCTCCGGGGCTCAGGCACCCCCTAGAACAGACGCAGACCTCCAAATGTCCTTCCAGAAAACCACTGGCCTGCTCCCACCTGCCTTCTGGATATCTGTGGAGCACAGCGCTGGCTCAGGGTCCCCATCCTGGGGGAACCAGGCCCCTCCAGGTCAGCCGGACCCACTCCTGCCCCCCCACCTGGAGGTACTTGGCATTAGCAAGGGGCCAAGGCCACAGTGGGGACTAGTGGGGTGTGGCTGTGGCTTCCCTGGAGCCCCAGTGGGGTCTCTCACAGCCCAGGCCTTCTCTCGCTTTTCCACGGAGCAGAAAACAAGGGAGAGCCCTAGGCACCAGCAAAGCATTTCACCGTGTACAATTTGCATTTTCTTTTTCCATCTTGAGTGGCCCTGGCTTTGAGCAACCAAAAAGAAAAACAGTGGCTAGAGTCAGAGGAAGTGCTTATCAGCTCGGTTTGGGCCGCAAAGTGGTGGTGGTGGTGGTAGCAGTGGCGGTGGCGGTGGCGGTGCAGGGGTGGGGCAGCATTGCTCTGAGATGGGGGGACAGCAGGGAAAGGGAACGAACCCCGCAGAGAAAGTTGGGAAGGGTGTTCTGGGCCAAAACCTTATAGGCATATGGCAGTGGTTCTGAAGTGGGGGTGATTTTGACCCCCAGAAAGACACGTGGAAGTGTCTGAGACACTTGGATATCACAGCTGGGTTGGGGGGGGCACCGCTGGCATCCACTGGGGAGAGGGCAGGGCTGCCAATAAACAGCACCCCTCCACAGGCACATCAGGTCCCAAATAACAGTAGGGCTGAGGCAGAGAAACCCTGATAGGGGAGAATTCGAGGAAAGAGGAGAAGAGCTGTAAAGGCCGGGCTGGGCATCAGATCTAACCAGTGTGTCTGCCAGGAATGGGGCAGAGCTGGGGGCCACAAAGCAGGAAGAGGAGCAGTGGCTGTCTGTACGAGGCCAGGCTGAGAAGCTGCTGCAGACCCCACAGTGCCCCGGGGAATGGCGCGGCAATGAGGAGGTGCTGGTCAGAGGGCAGGCATCAGGCCGGAGGAAGGGGGCAGAGAGCTCCACAGTGGACGGAGAGAAGGGGGAACACAGGAAGACCCCAGGCAAGGACAAAAGTCATGAGAGAGGCGCTTTCGGGTGCAGAGCTGTGCAGGCTGGTCGGGGTGTCAGGCCCAGGTGAGAAGAGAGATGGGACCTGGGGGGCGGGGCAGGAGCCCCCCAAAAAAGGCCTTCCAGGGAAGCTCCAGCCTGCAGGCAGAGCTCCTTGGGCGAGTTTTGGGAAGGGTGGGGGGTACGATGGTGTGTGGTGGGGGCCGCAGAGAAGGTAGACTTCTTCTTTGGAAGGGAGGAGGGATCCCTCTGACCAGGGACATGCTGAAGGAATCAAGGGCTGGAAAAGATGACGATGGTCACGGATAACGGCGAACACAGCTGCCAGCGAGGCATTTTTAATGTAGTATCTCATTTAATCAGCATAGTAGCTCCATACAGAACACCACTAAGCCCAGAGGGGTGATGTTGCAAGCTTCTGGAAACAGCCCCGTGGCCACCACAGTCCCTTTCCCCACTGTCAAATCCTCATCGTGCCGTCAATAGAAGCGCTTTCAAATCCAGCTTCTCACGGACAAGCACACTGTCCCATGAAGTGGGCCAAGCGGATAGCAATCATCCTATTTTACACCCAAAAAAATAGAGCACACCCAGCTCCTTATTGGGAAAGCCAGAACCAGAACCCCACCTCTCGACAACTACCAAGGCTCTTTCTAGAACCTTCTAGAACTTGGAGAAGGCAACCCACTCTGTATAACCTGCGGGGGGCATCTCGCCACTTCCTGTTAGACTGGGGAGAGGTCCCATGGGCTCAGAAAATCCTGCTCAGCATCCCTGTTTCCACGGCAAGGGCTTTCCTCCAGGTCACATGGGCACCCCTTCTCCCCTCCTGCCCGTTCCCTCTGAGGCTTTACTTATTGTGGTAAAATTCATCTTCATTTACTAAAAGATTCATGAGGTGGTGGCAGGGAAAGCTTAACAAAGCTTCAACTCCTCAGTCCTGGTTGGCCCAGTCCAGGGGCTGTCCTGATGTTTGGGCTGCAGGGACAAAGTGGTGGGCACTAGGCCCCTTGGCACAGCCACTGTCCAGCAGAGGAATGGGAAAGGTCCCCCTGCAGGGGCAGCCCCTCCCAGACCAGGGCACAGGGCTCACTGGTGAACACAGCTCTTGGCCAGGCTGTGTGGGGACTGCAGGGGCACTCGCCTCCTTCCTCTCATCAGAACTTGTGAGGTGGGCATAAGCCCTCTCCCTGGACACCCTCAGATCCCTCCCTAACAAGCAGTGAGCAGTGAGCCCATGGCCCAGGACAGTGGGCACAGGGCTATGTTCTAACCGATTCAGTGCAGTGATCCTGGCTCCCTGGCTTTCCCTCTCCTCTCCTCCACTTTGGTTTTGTTGTGCAACGTAGGAGTTCATGCCGGATGACTCTGCAGACCTCGCCCAGTTAGAGCACTCTGTGATTCCGCCATTCCTTCTCTTAAAACCCTGTGGTGGACAATGCTGCTGTTGATAGAAACTCCTGTCTGTAATTCTGTGGAGCTTTTCATGATAAGGCTACTGCCCATTTCTCCAGCCATGTCTCCTGCCGGCCCCTGCCCTTCACCTTACTCCACCTGCCCACTAGAAGCTCCTCCTGACTCTCTCTCCCTTTCCACTGGGCCTTTGCACATGCGGTTCTCCTGCCTCTGCTGGTCCGGGTCTCTGTTCCCTACCCCCACCCACCTCCTCCCCTCAAGTCTCCTCTGCAGGTTATAGTTCAGCTTTCACTTTTACCACAAACCCGTCCAGGACCATCGGGTTGGGTTGGACACTGTGGCATGTGCCCTCAGAGCACCTGGCTCACTGCCTATGTCCACCCTGCAATTTCCCGTTACAGGTGCACTGCCCTATAGGGAATGAAGCCATGTCTATTCTGACCTTGGATGCATCCCTAGTGCCTTACATGGTGTCACGTGGTAGATATGGAATGAATAAATGATTGCGAGGGGGCAGGAGCGAGCCAGGAGAGAGGGTGAGGAGGCAGTTAGCGTGGCCTCACAGCCTCTGCTAGAGGCCTAGATCTGAGGGAGAACAGGGTGTCACAGACCGCTGAGGCTGAGCTACTTCCCATCAGTAGCTCTGGCTCTGAGGGGCAGGCTGTCTGGGGTCTGACTCAGCACCAAAGACCACTACCAGGGGTATGGAAGTGGCCCTCTAAGATGCTGTCCTGCCATGCAGGGCCTGAGGAACCCAAGCTTCCATCAGTAACACATGCAACCCACATATGCTCAGCACCAAGGACAGCTCCCAGAGTGCATCACAGCCTCTTTCCCCTTGTGCCAGGTTGGGGTTCCTCACCAGGGCGTGTGGACCAACCCCCATGAAAATGCCACTTCTTCTATGTGCCTCCCAGATCCCCTCAGAAGCATTCCTTCTTCTGAGCTCCCACGGCATGTGATCTGTGTTGAACACCATTTTCTGAGTTCCAACAAAATGTTGAGATGAGGGTCTGCTTGACTTGGGGGGGGGGCGAGTCTTCGAGGGCCAAGGTCAAGGAAGGATGAGTGAATGGGAATCTGGCAGACCTGGGCTTGAATGTGTGGGTGGAACATGGCCAACAAGCCAAGGATGGGTCTGCAGGCTTGAGGCTTATCAGGATCCTCCCAACATCAAAAGGAGATGCATAGGAGCTTCCAGGCGCCCTGGTGGGGAGCAGCAAGGGGAGGGGTTACCCCCCTCAGTAGGCTTCCAAAGTTGGCCAAACACGTCTGTGTGGGGAAAAGGTGTCTATTAACCATCACGTCTGCAAGATGGAAAAGAGTCTTCTGGTCTTAAAGCTTCAGAGGCCTGACTCACACTCCTTCCTAGAAACGTACCTGAGGATGGTGACTTCCACCTGTCCCCATCATGCTGAACTTACAATGAGATGGTATCAGCCCCTAGCCTTCCCCAAGACAACCCACACGTAAATGAACCTCTGCCAAGAGAACCCACGTGGAAGCCTAGAAACATCTCTACCGTGTTCAGAAATACCTTGTTCTTTGAGTACTCTGAGAAGGCCATTACTTGGTATAATTATTTTGTCAACCCGAGAACATATGTCTCTTGAGGCCAGTAAGATGCTTCTCTGCTCCAGATCCCGTCTCAGTCAAGGGGCCTACTAGGTCCAGCAGTATTTCCACTACAGCAGTGTTGACTTCCAAGCTGGGCACATTCCTGCCTCAGGCCTATGCCACGGCTGTTCCCCTGCCTGGGAAGCTCTTCCCCAAGAGGTATTCACTCCCTTCTCACCTCCTTCAAGTCCTAGCTCAAATCCCACCTTCTGGGTGAGGTTACCCTGTGACTGCTCTGCTGTTTGTCCTCCCTCCTCCCCACCCGCCTTTGCCTAATCTGCCTTGTCTTAGCTCAGGAGCCCAGGACTATATACACAGCATCTATTTATTTCTTATGTTGATAGTCTCCTCCTACTCGAATGTATGCCCCACGAGGGTAGGAATCTCTATTATAGTCACTGATCTATCCTAAAATCTTGGATCAGAATCTATCATATTGAAGGGGCTCAGTATGTATGAAACGAAATCGCTCCCTCATGCCCACATCCCCCATGGTCAGGCCCACGATTTCACCTTCCTCGTGGTCCTCAGGCCTTCTTCCCTTGCCCTCTGCACTGGCTGGCTGTGGGCTGCTCCTATCTCTGAGCCGAAAGGCCCATGCCCACTGGGGATGACAGATGCACAACCGGGCACAATGACTCAGAGCTGGGCAGCTGGAAGTTTGAGTTGGAGTGTGGCCAAGCTGGGGACAGTGCAGACCCTGTCCCCTGGGTGTCCCAAAACTGTGGGAAAGCAGGTGCATTCCGTGAGAAGAGCAGGCATCTCTTGGAGAATGGCCTCATCCCCCTCACTGTCACTTTTATGACAGAGTCAGGGTCTGAGGACGGAGGACCTGACCTGGCTCTTGGAGCTTACGCTAATGACAACATTTTTGAGTCCTTACTGTAGGTCAGGCTCTTCGAGTACATGGCCTCATTTCATCCTCCCCCCAAATCCTCCTGGGTACTTGTGAGTATCACCATCATCTCTCTGTTTTACAGATGAGGGACTCCAAGCCTCTAGAGTCACTGGTGCAAATGTCGACAGCTGGGGAAGCAAAGGAGTCTGAAGTCAGGTTCCCCTCCATCCCCGCTCACACAGCGCAGAGACAGAACAGGAGTCCAGGTCCCTCCATCCCCAAGCTACACCCCTTCTATTACACCAAGCTACCATCCCTAGTTTATCCTGTCCTAATTTTGCTAAGGGGAAGGTTAGGAAGGCTTCACAGAGACGGTGACATTTGAACTGGGTCTTTGTGGTCCAGACAATGCTTTTGGCCAGGTTCTCCTTTCCTGGGGGCTAAAAGTAAAACTCCATTTCCTGGTAGCCAGGGGGCATGTCTGACTGACCAATGGGATGTGGGCAGGAATGATGCACCCAGTCTGGACTGGGCTCCTAAGATCTGCATGTGCCTTCCTACTCCCTCCCTCTTCTCTGCTTGCTGGCCACATACGGAACCCCATGAAGGGCTCCGAAACCCCACGAGAAGGAGAGCTCTGCTGGCATCTGACTCAAGGGATGTGGCTTGAGAAAGAAACTTGTAAGGTGCTAACTCATTGAGATTTGGGAGCTGTTCATTACGGCAGATTTATTACCGCTAATACAGCCTCGGAGTGTGAGGGCATGTTTGCAAGGCATGGAAAGCAGGGAAGGACTTTCTGAGAACACTTTGGCCAAACTTGCAGAACGTGATGGAGGAATCTCAACTTCCAGACCCTATGGAAGTTTGGTGGGAGAAGAGCGTGGCGGGCCGGTTGGTGAAAGCCTTGAGTGCTATCCTGGAGATGATGGGGGTGCCTCTGGCGTTTTATGCTGAAGACCCACACATTTAACATGAATTTTTATCTAATGCTGTGTTTCCTCAGGATCTTTCCAAGGAATTCTTGCCCGGAAAGCTGTTCATGGCAAATGTGGTTGTGCTTGCCTTTGGAGAGCACACATGAACCTATTGTTCCCTTTCTATGCCTTTGCTGGTTTCCTTTCTTCTTAGCACCCACCACTATTTGAAGCTCTCTTGTTTATTTACAGATGTATTTTCTTTTTTTTTTTTTAAAGATTTTATTTATTTATTTGACAGAGAGAGATCACAAGTAGGCAGAGAGGCAGAGAGAGGAGGAAGCAGGCTCCCTGCTGAGCAGAGAGCCCGATGCGAGACTCGATCCCAGGACCCCGAGATCATGACCTGAGCCGAAGGCAGCGGCTTAACCCACTGAGCCACCCAGGCGCCCACACAGATGTATTTTCTATTGCCCCTGACAGAAGACTATAAACCTATGAGAGCATAAAAGTAGTCTTACTCACAACCTTTTCCCAGTCGCTAGACTAGATGAGGACCAGGCACCTCATAGGTGCTCCATACATTTTGGGTGACTGAGTAATTAAAGGCTCTGAGAAGTCCTGCAGTAAAGGAACTGGTTTACTGTGTGTGCAAGACCTATTAATATTCCTCTTGACTATCGCACATTGTAAATGGTGTTCCAGTGGCCAGTGGCAGATGGCGGAGCTCTTTGCTACTGTGCCTACCTACTTCAGGGGCCCCTGAGGGCCATGACCCTTCATGGTGGTGGGGTGGGGAGGCTCAGCTAAAACACAAGGAAGTTTCTGGCCATGACAGCTGGAACCTGGTACTGAGGCTGGAGCCTGGCTCCCTGGAGAGCACAAAGCAGGATCAGGTCTCCTGCTCCCCACCAGCCTGGCGTCACGCCAGCTGCAAGGCCAGCTTTCCACACATGGCAGCTGAGGGCAGAGGCTAAGCTTTAAGGATTAATACTGGCCTTGTGCAGAACCCAGCTCCTGTGGCAAGTGATCTGCCACTGGGCACCAGGAGCCACGGACAGATGAGGTACTGAAATCCAAGCCTCATTACAGAGGAGCAGCAGGATCTGGAGAACTGAGCCCTGGTGGGGAAGGTATGGGGACAGAACTCTGGAGGACCCACAGCTGGGCACAGCTCTCTTTGATCTGGCACAAATCATTGTGGAGGCTGAGAGAGACCTCTGGGTGGGGAACAGAGGACTTGAGAGCAGGAGAGGACCTGGGAGATCACCCTTGTCACTGTAGTCATTGCTACCATTTATTGAATAACCATCAAATGTAGACACGGACAGTGACCCTTCAACAACCCTAGAGGTGGGTATTATTGGCCACACTTCACGGATGAGAACATTGAAGCTCAGAGAGAAAGAGAGAGAGAGAGAGAGAGAGAGAGAGAGAGAGAGGTTAACTGATTGATTTTCTCAAGATCTTGGAGTTATGTGGGTGGTCAGGCTTTGGACTCCCAGCTCAGTGCTCTTTCCTCCACTCTCTGGGGCCTCTCTAGAGCCCTAGCCTCTATCATCCGGTGAGGCCATGACTCCAGGCAGTCCTAGGGGAAGGCTTGGCTCTGGGACTTAAGTTTCTCTGCCTCCTGCTCAGAGCGGCTATTTGAGCGGAAAGTCCCCGCCCCTTGCTCTCCGCACCTACAGATGTGTACTCTGGCCTTCCTCTTCAAATTACAAACAGTTCTCACAAGGCTCTAGTTTTCCCAAGGGCATCCGGCTGTGGCCTCGCTGGATTCCCAGCCTGGTCTTGGGAGGTGAGGGGAGGGCGGCTGAGCAGTGGGTGGGGCTTGTCCCAGGTCCCCCAGCTGGCCGTGGGGAAGGCTTAAGGAGGCGTTAGGACTCCTGACTATGGATCTGGCATTTCAGGGTCATTATCATTAATGTGGATTCGCCCCAGTGGAATGCATTCCTGGGCCAAGCTTTAGCCTCTACTCCAACCTCCTATTCTTCTGCCGAGCAGGTCCTGCCTCACCCTGTTTTGTCCTGGGGGAGTGCTCAGGTCACACTAGCTCTGTTTCTGATCTAACACCAATGACAGGCTCTTAGAAAAATGCTCAGTAAGTAGTAATTAGGAAAGCCAGTATCGGGGGGAATACGCTTTGAGAAGAGTGGGTCCTCAAAACTCTGAGTTAAAGCAAGCAAGTAGTCCTTGTCTAGTTTTAGAGCTGTAAAGATGGCTTTCTGCCACACCCTCTTCCTTAGATAAAAGATTGTTGATCGAGGCCCAGTCCCCACCCCACCTGCTAGTTCAAGTGTAGGCCAGTGGGCCTGAGTGTCCCTGCCCTCAGAGTGCGGGGTCTGCCCCAGAGACAGAGGGGAAAAGTAAGTTCCGGAGGTGTGTGGGTTCCCTTCAGCCTTCATGGTCACAACGGTAACCATGGTAATACTGGGTGACCATCTGGGAAGCCCAGCACTTTCCCAGCGTAGTCTTCATTGTTCTTCATAACGGACCCCTATTGTGTTAGCATTCCCGTCCCGAAACGGGGAACATGAGGTGAAGCGATCAGCTCAAGTCCACCTGCTGCTCCTGAGGGCCACAGGTGAGCCCTCAAAGCTCACTCGTGTCCGGCAGCAGTCAGAGCTGATCCGAAAGTTCCAAACCTGATCTGCTCCCAGAGCTAGACTGTCCGTATGCCCTCTCAGCCTGTGACCACAGCCAGGACTCTGGAGGCTCTGGGGGTCCTCATTTATGGGTCTAGATGCCCAGACACAGGGTCTGGAGAAATCTTTCAAGGATGCCCTTCAGGCTGGGCTACCTCTACCCACCCCCAGCAGCTGCCCGGAGGCAGAGAAGTCTACCTTCCGTTCCATCCAGAGCCCCCCCCCCCACCTCCCAGGCCCCAGACCTGTCCCCCTGGGCGCCGCCTGCCCCAGCGGATTCCCAGGGTGGGAGTCCCTGGGTCATGGCATTGGAGGTGGAGCAGGGTGCGGCCGAGATGCAGTTCCCCATGAGGCCGGCGGCCTCTCTCCTCTCAGCCCCCAGTGGCCCATCCCACCAGCACCACACCATCGAGCAGAACCTGCTCAGACCCCCTGAGAGCACGAAGCCCTAAATGCCAGGTTCTCCTTTAAGCCTCCTCAGATGGCAACCGAAGGGCAGCACCCCAAGGAAACTGTGGGAAGGGGAATGCGGCCACCCCTTTCCCGCTGAAGGAGAACCTTCCCTCCCAACCTGCCCAGCACATGCTCTGGGAATGCCCGCACAGCGGAAGGAGAAGGCCCGGCGCCCGCTAGCTACCAGCTACTACCGCCTTCCTCGGCCACGGTGGGCCTCTCGTGCTTGACAGAACATTCAAGAGCCAGAAGGTGCTGGAGACCAGAGGCCAAACAGGAGGCAGGCCCCATCCGTGGCTGCCGTAGTCAGGAACAGTCTCAAAAGCCCTATGGCTCCGTGAGTACTTGCGAGGATGAAGTCCTTGTTGGAGTTGTTATGGCTTTGGCCCTCGTCGCCACCCCAGCTGGCGGGAAAGCCAGGTGCTTTAGGCTCCCTTACTCACAAAGAAACAGGGGGCCAAAGAGAGGAGAGACCCCTGGTGGGCTCCTTTAGCCCCAAACCTTAACAGACGGCTCAGGCTGAGCTTCCCGTCTGGGCGTCAGGGGTGCTGATATTCAGCCGCATCCCTGATTCCCCTCTTCCGTGGGCACACGGCTGGAGCTCACTCCCCAGCCTCCTGAGGGCTGTTCTGGGGCCCAGGCTTTTCGGACACTGTGGATACCCTGGCTCTATTCCCTGCCCTTCAGGATCTGGGGACGGAGCAGTACAATGGGAGGGGCCCAGGTGCCTAAAGAGTTACCTACCGACAAGGCCATTGCCTTGGACATAAACTTCTCTTGTATTTGAGCCATTATGCCTTTTTTTCCCCCTCATGCATGGAGCCCCACATGGGGCTTAAACTCACGACCCTGAGATCAAGACCTGAGCTGAGACCAAGAGTCGGACACCTAACTGACTGAGCCATCCAGGTGCCCCAAGCCATTAAACTTTTGAAGGTCTGTGTTAGCACAGTCCGGACCAGCCCGACTTACACACAAATACACACACACACACACGAGATGTGTTCAGCTGTTCAGCTGTGTTCTGTGCAGGCAGGGCAAGGAGGAAAAAATGATGCAAAGAAGCATATTTTATGGCTCCTGCCTTAAGGGAGCACGCAGAGTATTCGGGGAGATGAGGCTGACACAGGTGGTGGCACGGTGTTTTGCCAGACTCCCCCAAACGTGACTGACATGAGTAAGTGACGACCTGGGGTCAGAGGAGGGAGAGCGCAGGTGCACAGGCCGGGAAGGTGTCTCTGGTTCTGGAAAGCAGCGGCACTCAGGCTTTCAGGCGATGGGGGATTTGGTTAGCGGACTGGAGGGACAGCTGGAGCAAAGGCTTGTCTGGGGGCAGCGGCAAACCTTCCAGCAGTCCCTGCCTCCCTCTTCAGGCTGTTCCTACTTTATAAGCCCCCCTGTCTGACCTTTGGGAATGCCCTTTGGGGTGATGATACTATGGTAGGTGTCAGAGCAGAGGCTAGGAAGCCAGGCAATCTGGGTTTTCACCTTGGCCACAGTTCTTTGAGTCCTGGGTCCCCCTCATATCTCCAGGACAGCTATGACCCCAGGTCTCCCCAGGGTCAAGCTGTATCCCAGGAGCATCTCCAAGCACTGGCTTTATGTGACTCCTGTTCAGGAAGTTTCTTCCTCCCTGCAATGAACGGCTGGGTCTTTCATTGCACCTGCTCTCAGGTGGGTGGCTGTTAGGTCCTTTCTTGCTTCTGGGATCCCTCTGGCTCTAACATTCCATACCCTTCCAGAGCTGGGAACCAGGGAGAGCCAAACTCTATATTCTAGGAAGTGCATGGGAAGGGAGGGAGGTTAGAACCTGGCTGCTGGACCACTCTGGGAGGGCCAGTTTCTGGCCACAGGCCTTGTTTTAGCCTCTGTGGGATCCAGCTATGCAAAAGGACAAAGGGACACTATCCTTGGAGGAAACCCACCCACTAGGAGCAGGGGAAGGAATAGCAAATTCTGATTTACTGGCTGGTCCCACGGAGGCCTGGTGTTGAGGGGTCTGCCCTGGTCTCAGAAGACCCCCAAGTCTCCTCCACTGTGAGAAGAGGTGGGGGGCCTGGAAGGGGGTTGCCTGGTGTTGCTATCTGAAAGCTCATCTACCATGGTCTAGACTGCCTCCAAGGCCCTTGTCTTTCCTGCAAATTACTTGCCCTCTGCTCTTAAACAGGCCTCTGCCAGACAGCCATGGACTGGCCCTTCCTCCAACTCATGGACTCTCTAGCCCTGGCCATGGGACATGAACTATATGTACCTGTATCACCTCCATGGGGTCTCTGATGGCATCTCTCCTATGAGGACAGTTTTGGGCACGGGGGTCCCTAAACCTACTCTCCTCCACCTCCCAAGGGCAGAGGTCCAGGCCCTGGACTAGGTGAGCACTAGGGCACCAGGCTGTCTGGGCTCTGCTCCTCGCCTGCTATGGGGCCTACAGTCCACTGCAGAAACCCCTTGGGCACCAGCAGCAACCAGACTCCACGGAGAGCAGCCCGGATCCACTGTGCAGGCCCAGGAAGGGAAGGCCTGGCCTGGAGACCTGGTCCTGAAACCAGGTCCATGTGAGCCAGTGCAGTTTTGAGAAAAGCTCCATCACGGAGAGCTGCCTGGGAGAGGAAGATCTTGCAGGGGCTCTGATAATCGAGTTTTAGATCAGTGGTTCCCCACTCTTGGTGCATCCTGGACCACTTTCCATAGGGCGGAAGCTTGAAGCTTCCAATTTTGTAGGTGGGGGGTGAGGTGTTGACATGGGATTTTATAGAACTTCTCTTGGTGATCCTGCTGCATGGCTGGAGTTGACAGGCCCAGGGTGAGAAGCTCCCAGACCTGCCCTCCAGCTAAGACGCTATGAATCACGGTCTCTGAGACGACGGAGCTGTTTTCCTACACGGGGCGGTGTAGCACAGCCATCGGAGAGCAAAGGCTCATGGCTGCACTACTAGGGTGAGGCTCACCTGCACTCCAGACCCCAGAGAGGGCACGGGTCGCCGGGTTGTCCTGGCCTCAGGTGGGATGCCCAGAGGTCCAAATGCTCCAACTCTACCTTGGTAAAGTCTTCCTCCTGTCCAATGATGTTCCTGTATCCTCCATCAGAACCCAGGCTCTGGGCTGAACTTCATGGGCTCCCTGGGACGGCCCCGGTCTCGAGGCAGCTGTGCCCTCATCCAAACCCTCCTGCTCCCACTTAAAAGCAGGACATGTGAGGAGGCTGACTTAGGAGGGGCCGCTGGCCTGCCTCAGGTTGGGACTTCATTCTTGGCTTTACTGAGGGGGTTCCCATCCGTGGGGAGATGGTTCCTGTCCATGGGGAGGGGGGTTCTCATCCTTGGGGAGGTGGTCAGTGCCATTCCTAAACTTGGGGGGCGGTCATCCCAGAGCGTGAGCAGGGACCTGGCTCACCCGGTATGTGACCCCAGTGGGACCCTTGGCTTCCAGGGTCTCCTTCAGTTGATGCAAATGAATAAGAGAATGAAGATATTGTGCTTACGGACACAGAGAATATACATGAAGCCCCTACCCCAGTGCCCGGCCCCGGAGGCGTGCTCGAGAAATGGAAGCCTCGCCATTCCCTCTCCCCAAGCCCCATTCGGCACCAGCGAAGCCTTTATGCTCTCGACAAGCAGACTCTACACTCAGCTCAGAGACCGACACGGGGCTCAATCCCACGACCCTCAGATCACGACCTGAGCTGAAACCAAGAGTCAGATGCTTAACTGACTGCACCACCCAGGGGCCCCCCGCAACAAGTTCTTTTGACTTGGTACCCTGCTTTTGGTTTTCCGTTTGTGAGCGCATGGGAGCTGCTGGAGAGAAGGATCCAGCTGTGTGCGGACTGTCAGGGAGCAATCAGCCGGCACAGTCAACATTTTCATCAGTGCAAGGGGATAATCCACGGGCAGATAATTGAGAACTGGGCTGGAGTCACCGCAATGGTGCCTTCAGAGGCCAATTACCATTGATTTGAACATTCTAGGCCTCTTACAGAGGCATCACGGTTTCCACGTGGCTTGGGCTTAATTTCAAAGTCGAATCCCAGAATCAGAGTTAAATTTATTCCACAAGTTATTCCACATGGCAGCTCCGATCTCCCCCAAACCAGAGTGGCCGTGCCGCGTAAGAGACAAAGCACTGCGTTAGGTAAATGGGGAGTCTTGTGCTCTTCCTACCATCCTTGGGGACTGGTGTCAGCCCTGGGGACTGGTGTCTCTCTGGTGTCTGGCCCACGAGCTCAACTAGGTTAGCGGTTCTCAGATCCCAGCTCATGGCCTGGTGGAATCAACTGAAATACATTTTATAAAAAAATACTAACGTCCACTTCAACAGCTCTGGGGTAGGGCCCGAACATCTCTATTTTTTAAAAGTCCTACAGTAATTTCAATGCATGGCCAGGTTTGGGAACCATGTGGCCGGGGAGTGTTTCTTACCCTACTTGCCCCCATCAGCGGCACTTACGGGGCTGACCACCTCCTCCTTGGTGAAACCCTGAGCTGCTCCTGGCTTCCAGGACACCATGGGACCCACCCATCCCCTCACTGCCACACCTGTCTCGATCCCCTGTCCTGATGCTTCTGTTTCGCCTCAAAATGTGTGTGCGCCCTGATGTCTGGAGGCCCCTTATCTCCAGAGACTCCCTGGGCTTTTGTGTCAACCCCCATGGCTTTGACCGCACCCCGACGCCACTGGCTTCTCAGGTCTGAATCTATAGCTCTGATCGCTTCCCGTTCCCCTCCACCTGGATGTCCAATGGTGCCCTCAGTGCCCCGAACAGCACACAGTTTCCACCTGCGCCCTCCACCCTGCACCTCCTGCCTCCCCAGTCTCCATACAGGACTCCAATCCATCTCAACATTAATCCAAAAATACAGGAGTTACCACGAGCTCTCCTCCTCCCTTTCTGCCCTCATTGGATGATCAGAAGGCTTGTGCGCTCCATCTCCGAACATAACCCGTCCCCGTCTGCTTCTCTCCGCGTACTTTGCCAGGACCTGGTGTGAAGCCCCTCGGCCCCCACCTGCACTCTGCAGCTTCGACCATTCTCTCTGCTTCCACGTTCGCAATCCAGGCTCTGCTCGGGAGCCAAAGTGCTCTTTTTAAAACACAGGTCATCCCCCCCAGTAGCTAGCCAGAACACTTACCATAAAATCCAAACTTCTTACCGGGACCTAAAGCCTACCATAGCCCGGCCCCCATCTCTGTGGCTCTCTTCCTGGGACGCCACTCCGGCCACTCTGCCTCTCCTGAGGACAAGAGCGTTCCTACCTTGGGCCTTTGCCCTGGCTGTCCCTCCACGGGGAAGCTTTATCCCTGGTCTTTATCCTCTTGGCTCCTTCCTCTCAGGTCTCAGCTAAAGGTCACCTCTCCAGACAGGCCTCTACAAACCACTCCATGTCATCGACCTGGCACACTCCCTTCTACTTTCTTCATGTCTGTTCCCTGCTCAGCACGGGCTGCGGTCTGATATTCAAGAGCTGGTGCTATTTTTGTTTGTTTGTTGACTGTCTCCCGCCGATGGTAAAATGGGCAAGGTCAAAGTCTTCATTTGTCTTGTTTACCACCGTATCCCTGGTGCCCACAACAGCCTAGCACATTGTAGGTGCTCAGTATTTGTTAATAAGTGAGTGGGTGGGAGTTCCCATCCAGTTCTGCGGGCACACGATATACTCAGAATATTTAGTGATGAATTATGTTATTCCACGTACAAGTTGTATGGGGCCCCAGAATGTGGTTTTGAATGGAATCAGTAAGTGTTTCAATGGTTTCTTCTAGCTGTGTAGCCGTCTGGGTGCCTCGGGCACCAAAGCTTTGCTTCTTGGAGACACAGTCAATTCTGTGAAGACTGGCACATGCTTTACTCCTCTCCAACTGTCCCCGAGAGCTCAGGGTTGGGCTGAGCTCCTTAAATGTTTTAAGAGAAGGAAAGCACGGTCTTTTCATGGGTAAGCAAGGAAAGTGAGGCAGAGGATAGGGAAGAAACGTGCTCAGGGGTCAAAAGACTCTGGCTCCTTGGTCGGTCCCATGACTCAGCTCTGTTCTGTACCTCCAACACGGCAGCTGCCTCCAAAGCCCCTTTTAGGCTACACTTGCATGCAAGGAGAACAAGGCAAAGTCACCAGCAGCTTTTCCACTTGGGTGCCGGCTGGTGGAGTGTGGTGCAAGCTTTCGTTGTAAGGGGCCATCTGGTAGAGGGTGTAGAGTGACGTCAGTGAGACCAGAGTGGGCTCTGTTGGCTGTGTGACCTTGGGCAACTACCTCCTCTCTCTCTGTCTCCATTTCTTGATGCATAAAAAGGGATGAACTCTAGTTTCAGGTCCTTACAGGCTTGCTGTGCTGAATAATTGAGAAAATGCGCAGGAAGCTCTCTGTACACAGTAATTGCTCAATAAATGCTGGCTCTTATCACTTTGGTGAATAGCTGCGAGCTGGGATCTGGGGTGCCAGGGGTCTCTGCCTACATTTCCTTCTCTTCCCTACCCTTCGCAGCCACAGGCAAGTCACCTGGAGCCTTCTTCCTCTTTGCCTTTTTTTTTTTTTGCAACCAGGATAATGATAGCTCCCCTTCCTTCCAGCACTGCTGTGTGGATTAATTAGTGTTAATTAATGGGCTTTGAAAATGAAAAGCACCTAGGTAAGTGCTGATCATGATTATTAATGGGAACCACGAGCCTGGAGAAGGTGCCGAACAGGGTCCTAAAATTATACAGATTACAGAACAATGCAATCGTGGAGAAGGTGGCTATTAAGCTCTGGCTGCCGGGGCATTCAACCCAGAACAAAAAAAAAAAAAAAAAAGAGAGAGACCAAAAAAAAAAAAAAACTGTAGTCATTTTTAGGCAGAACTACTTGGTGAGCCAAAAACATAGGCCACCTCCAACAAACGCCACAGACTAGAAGGGACCAGTGCAGGTTGACAAAGCCAAAGCCGCTTCCTTTGAGAAGGATTGTGGACAACACCCATTGCTCCAGTGAAAATGTGCCAGGCCTGTCTGCGCTTTGAGGGAGGAAGGGGCTCCCCACCAGAACGATAATGAGAGGAGCTGCCCTGAATCCCCCACTCCCCATACAACGCCCTGCCTTGAAGACTGGACACAAACACACAATCTTCTCCTCTGAGGGGTCTGTTTGCAAGACAGCGGACAGTTCGTACTCAGTGAGGCCGTCCCTTCCAGTGCCCAGTTCTACAGGTTGTGACGCAGACGCCGACTCTTATAACTGCCACCAGCATCGAGGTACGGAGCAGCTGTGTCACCTTCCACGTGTTTCCTGTCCCTTTGTCGTCAGACCCTCTTCCCACCTCCCCGGCTTGGGGGAACCACTGCTCTGTTTTCTGTCCCTATAGTGCTGTCCTTTCTGGAATGTCACAGAAATGGAATTATATGGCAAAGAGCCTTTCGAGACTGGCTTCTTTCACTTAGCACAAGGCACTGGAGCATAACGTGTGGAGATGAACACGCGTGAAATCCGTGCGTTAAGAGTCTTGCGTGTGTGCACGGGGTCCTTTAGTCCTCAAGACAACTCTGATTTACGTTCCAGTGTTATCCCCATTTTATAGATGAGGAAAGTAAGCCTTAGAAATGTTAACTTGATTAAGGTCACACGGTTAGCAAATCACCCCAGAGCCCATGGATTTAATCACGGTGGCACTCTACAAGCGTATCGGGTACGGCCTTTCTAGAAACCCATATCGGCGTATTTGGTTAATTGTTTGCATTGATTCTACTTCCTTTTCCTATGGCCCTTCTTGTCCCCTGAGCTTATTCCTAGCTCCTCAAAATTAGCTTCCTTTTCTACGTGACTTAGCGACCCCCAGGTTAGAGCTTTCTCTGAGGAACAAACCACAGGGCTCACAGAAGCAGAAACCTCTGTGGCCATGGGGAGTGGGTTTCGGGATGGAGTCAGAGCCAACTACATTTTGAGAAGATAGGGATAAGTCCAAGGGGTGAGAAGGGCATCTGAGACCTTGCAGAAGAGAAAGGGTGAATTCTATCTGTTCTTAGAATCGCAGCCTGGTTTCTTTTGGACTCCGTGTCTAATTTCCTTTCAGTGCCTGCTTTGTTGATTTTGGGCTCTGTACCCGCTTAAAAGTCCCGGGGGGGGGGTGGTGGGTGTTTTGTGGTTTGAAACCACAAAACCATTGGAGAAGTGCTAACGGGGGCTGGGGAAAGCAGGGTCGAAATGGGCTCAGCAATTAGTATACCAACAAAGGCATTTTCCTCGCACCGGGTCCCCGATGACCTCGCTGGAGAGAGAGAGAGGGATGCGTCAGTTCCTACCGCCCACGTGACCCTCTTCTTCCCCCACTATATCAACAATTATTAAGATGTGCATGAAAGTGCACTGACCTAGTTGGGAGGTTCCATAAATATAAATAAATTAAATGGTTGTGCCTAAGGACGCCTGGGCAAGCATGTGGGGGGTGGGGGCGGAGAGGTGCTGCTGGTGGGAGGGAGCATGAGGAGGGTCCTGAGGCTGCTGAGGGAAAATCAGGGAGTCCCAGACGGTGAGGGTGAGGACAAATCCTACAGGGCCCTGCCTCTAGGCTGGGACCCTCCATCTCTGGAACTGGCAGGCTGGGAAAGCCCAGACCAGCGACTTCTGGTGGCCAGTAGTCTGGTCCGTTCATCCCTGTGCGCTGGAAAGAGATATTTTCCATTTGTGTTGTGCCGTTAATTCTCTGCAAGTGAAGGAGCCTGGAAGGCAGGTGAGAGGGTACAGAAGCCACTTCTCAATATTGATTTCTAAGGAGAAAGATGAACCGAAACGGTGCACAGCCCTCCCCCCCTTTCCACAGTGCTGTCCTACTATAATCTCATGTCATTCTCCCGGCAGCTTTGTGTCGGGGCTGGGGTCGGGAGGCTGTTAGTTGCCTTGTCATTCCCACCCTGCAGACGAGAACACGGACGCCCAGAGAGACGGAGTCACTCAAGGTCATTCAGCGACCAGGTGATCGTCTATCATGAAACCACGGCCTTTCCCCTTTCCGCATGGCTTTTGGGGACTACACAGGCTTGGGATCCTCACCCCTCATTTCTTCTTCTCCATTTCCAGAGCCTCTTCCAAACCCATCCCCAGACCTAGTCTCCTCACGTCCGCTCTGTCCCCTTCCAGTTCCTCTTGTGTGCCCTGGTGGCAGGCAAATCTTGAACACGGCTCCCAGCTCAGCACCCCTCTGCCCCCCCCATACACCTGGGCTTCCCTTTTACCTAAGGGACACTATGCCCAGTGGGCACTGCTTGGTCGGCTTCTATGGTCTGGCATCATCTCACCCCACGTGAGTCCCCAGCCGTCCTACGAGGCTCAGCTGCTGCCCCATCTCATTGGGGGTGATCCCTGATTACCCCAGCCCACCTTGCCTTGCCTTGCTGGTCACTTCCTTCTGTGTAGGAGTCTGCCTCCCGGCACCCACTTTAGCTTGGGAGTCCCTGGGGAGCATCTGACAGCACGGGCCCAGCACACCCTCCGCCCTGACCTGGGGGTATAGTGTGCCTCCGCACATCTCCACCTGCAACGTGGGAGGGGGTTGAATCCAGAAGTCTCAGAGGTCCTTTGCAGCCAACGCTCCCTATTTGCCATCATGGGCCTCGGCAGCCAGGGGTGTAAAAGACCCATAGGTCTAACATTGCTCTTCTCCAAGAATTTGCATTTTAACAGGCGCAATGCTGTCAGCCAAAGGAAAACTCTGACATTTTGGGGGTGGGGAGAGCTTCCTGGTACCCTGCTGGGGACCAGGCGGGGGTGCATCTCCTCATGGCCAATGGCCAGGACTGCTTTGTGGAGATTTTCCTATACTCTCCGCTCCCTCCTCCCCCATCTCCCCTTGCAACCTTAAGGGATCCTCAGGGAACTAAGAAAATAGAAATACATTTAAATTCTTTTCCGCTTCTGTCCCCTTGCATTCAAATGACTGACTCATGCTGGCCCCATCTCCCCCATCTCTAACTTCGGGCCCTAACCCGGAGGGGCAGGAAGAGCGTCTTTGTTCTAGCTCCACTTCCACATCTGAAACTCAGGAGGGGACTCTCGGTCTGATTCATCACCTGCCACACGCCTCCATGCCCACCCGCCAGCTTAGAGTCCTACCAGCTCTCAGGAGCCAGCTTCCACCCTAGATGGGGATGCTTCGGAGGAAGAACCAACCCCAAAGCCAAGTTAGAAGCAAGGTGTTTATTTGCCTGTGATCGGGGCTGTATCAAGGGATCACCTGGGACCCGATCTGCCCAGATCCAGAGTGCGTGGACTGTTAGATGCCTGGTGGCATCAACATCACTTGCTCAGAGCAACGCCAGACCCCTTCTCTCCTGACCTTTCAGAGTCCTCAGAACAAAGCTTTCCCGGGGCCTGGCTGGCTTCTGGCAGTTCCACTGTTTGCTCCAGGTTTGAAGTTGGAAAAAGTCAGACATGTGCGTCCCCTCCGGTGGGGTGTGCGGTTGCTTGGGCTGGTTTTCAGGAGCTTCGCGTGTTGTTAGATGTGAGCAGGGATGATGTGGCCTATGGGAGTGTAACACAGCGACAGAGAGCACAGGCTTGGGGTAGGTCCTCAGTCTCCACATCTGTAGAATGGTCGCACAGCGGTATGCTGGATGAGCAGGTGCCGGGAGTGGGGCTTGGCACGAGGCAAGGCCTCCAAATGTTAGCTCTTGTTATGACGACACGACGTAGAGCAGAGTAAAGAACACCAGTTCGCAATGGGTGGCCTGGGTATTTGCTGCAGACTCATTTCGACAACTCTGATCCAGATCGTGCTTGCCAATGTTCTCTCTCTAGGTTATTCAGGGCATCCTGCGTTCACGGTCCTTCAGCGCTTTCTCAGGACCCGTCTCATTTTGATGTTCTGCCGAATGGAATTAGGATTTTGTATTTTCCGCCGCTCAACGTAGGTTTTGAATCAAGGGCAGATGATTGGGGAGGGGCCCGCCTGTGTCTGAAGCGGTGGTTTCACAGCCTCTGCAAATACGTCTGTGCGCGCGCATTGACGGGAGAAGCCCTGCATTCACGGGGTCTATTCCGTCCTCGGGGGGTCACGCAGTCCACCTCTGCCGGCAGCCACTGCGGATCTGCCCCGAGCTGTTGCTCGGAGGAGGTCGCAGCAGGTGGGAGAACTGGTGCCCCTGTCCGGGAGCTCAGAGACCGGGAATCACCCGGCCAGGGACCCCCTCATTCCTTGGAGGCTCAACGGAAAGGTCACTTCCTCTGTGAAATCATTCTGGCCAATTTCCTGTCAGAATGAATCACACCTTTCCATGTTGCCAGAGCCTGTGTGTTTACACCACGGGCCTTTCATGGCCGGGCCCCCTCAGCCTTCCGAGGGCAGGACAGTCTCTTGACTCATCAAAGGTCCCAAGCATTCCACACGTGCCTGGGGCAGGGGAGGCTCTCGGGAGCCGTTCGCTGGTAAAGGCAGGCATGCCCTTGGGTGGCTGACCACCTCTGGAACTCTAGAACGCCAGTGGGCGGGACCTGAGAACCAACCTCTGGATCTGCCGGGCCAGCGTCTTCCTTTTACAGATCCGAAATCAGGCCTAGCAAGGCCCCTCCCTTCTTCCAACACTCTCTTCCCAGACGTGGCCCAAGCTCCAAACACATATTTTGCTGCTCCCTTCCGGCAGATGCGAGCTGGCCACAAGATGCGAAAGGCTGCGTCCAGGATGTTTTAGGGAGATGGGACAGTCCATATTACTGCTGGATTTAATCTGGCTCTTTCTAGTCTCCATTTTCCCACCGGAAACCCAGGTTGGGGTCTAAGTGGAGTAGGAAAGGGGGCTGAAGGCAGAGGGTGGCCTGGCCTGTCACATCTGCCCCCACGACCTACCCCTCACCCCACGTGTATGTTTACCTTTGTACCATTTATAAAGCAACACACAATCTGGTGAGATGCCCACTTTGTAGACAGACTAACTGAGGATCGGTATAGTATCCTGGAAAACGTGTGGACACAGATACTGGACTCCTGTTCTTTCTCGCTGTTCCATGTCAGCCAAGTTCTTTAACCTCTCTGGGCAGCAGTCATTATACTCTGGAGGGACTGGGATGTCCTCCGTGGCAGGGTTTGGATGATGGCTGAAGATATGCCCAGGCCTCCTCCTGAAAATGGTGATCACAAACCATGTGCCTCGGCCAAGTGACTGAGCAGGGGCCGGACTTTGTCTCCTTGGGTTCTGTTGGCGATGGGCGAGCAGGAACCCTATGCAAAGTGCCATACCGAAACGTTCCCTGGTTCCAGCTCACCACCCCAGCCCGGCCCCCGGCCAGCAGTGAGCAGCAGTGCTGGATACACGTCTCAGCTCCTGAATGTCACATTGGGACAGCATTGGGGAGTAGGGAAAGATCCCCTTCGACGTCACTATGGTGAGAGTTTGAGAATCCCTCATTGTTAGGGCAGCAGCAGCACCAATAATGACAGGACAAAAGAGATGTTTTCCTGGCAGAACCCAGCTCGGGTAGAAAGAGCAAAATCTCAGAGGTCCAGAGTCTTTTAGAGTTTTGTTCTTTGTGCTTCTGTAGGGACACCAAGGAATCCTGCCTTCTGCGCGGGCAGTTCTTCCCAGGGTTTGCAGACCCTAGGTTGGGGCCCCACCAAACAACTAAGCTGGACTTTGGTTACTAAAAAGCTGGAGCAGAAAAAGGTCTTAGCAATAAGTTAGTCACCTCTTGCCCTAGCTGAGAACGGTGGGGGAGGGGGGTACGTGGGCACAGGAAAGGGGGCATCCGGACCACGGCTGCCGAGCTGGACTTGGACCCGGCTCTCTCCTCAGCTTGGTTGTTCCATCGCTTGTATTTGATTGCACGGGCAGAGTAGGACCCGGACTGGGGGTAAGATGGAGCAGAAGGTAGGAGGACTACAGCCAGTCCAGAGACGAGGAGCTAGGAGTGGGAGAGGCACATCAGAGAAAGGCATGCTGCTTCCACGATGGGTTTCCAAGGGCAGGGAGGAGGCTTCGGGACCCAGTTTTCCAGGAGCACAGTAACGCACACTGTTCTTCTCCTCCGGGGTACGCTGCCCAAAGAGGAACGATTCCCCTCACCCAGGCTAACACCTCCCAGTGTCTTAACAATTACCGCATCTGGTACCCTAGCTTTAGGGGAGAGAGACTACCTAGTGCTGATGCCCAGCGCTGTTTCAGGGTATGGGGACGATCACAAGGGGAGGCTCTGTGGATGCTGCCTCATGGTCTCCCACAGCCCCCTGGGATCCTAGCCTCTAGGACAGACATACAGCCAAGTTAGCTCTTCTCTGGGCAAATCCTTTGGCTGGGTGGCCACATACCCCCTTGGGTGGCCCCAGGGTGAGGGCTCTCCACCTTTGCCAGGAGTCACCCCTGTTGCTGCTATCGCCAGGGATGCCTTCTTGGGTCAAGATTCGTCACCACTGCCCTCACTCCTCTGGATAAGTGAAAGAGCTGACCCGCCAGGCAATGAGCCAGTTCTCTAAGCATCATCTCATTTAACTACCCCCCAAAGACCCATGATACGGATACCATTATTACCTCTATTTAATAGTTGGAGAAATTGACAGTGAAACAGGGTTAGCAGCTTGCCCGAGGTCAGCTAGTCGGAAGATGGCAGAACCAGGTCTCCAGCCAAGCAGGTTCCTGACATGCTACATCGTGTTCCTTGCAATGACCCGTCGCACTGCCCCCAGTCACCTTGTCCCCGGCAGCCCTAGGCGGTGTTGCCCTGGGTGGTGCCGCCCCACCCCTGCTGTGTTCCCCAGACGCACTGCAGGTCTGGGGCATGCCGGGAAACACTGTCACCCTGGTCCAGGCTACATGTGCTGGCATTTCCCTCCCGCCCCCTGCCTCTTGCGGGGGTCCTGGGACCCTAGCTAGAGGAACTGCCTATCAGAGCCTAGTCGGGCCAGTGTTCTCCATATCTCTATGCAGCCTTGGGGCCCCAGCTGCCTTGCAGAGCTATCACAGAGCTGATGAGCTAAAGGAACAGAGGCTAGACCCAGAGTGTTTACTCTTCTGGGAGTGGAAAAAGAAAGGGGAGGAAATGTGACTTAAAAAAAAAAAAAAGTCTCCCTCGGTCTTCAGAATTTGGGGCCTTCTTGCTATTCGCCCCTTTTCTTTGTCCCTCACTCCTCACCCTCAGGGACTGAGCAAACCCATTCAGACAGGGACCTCTCGGAGGGCTCCTTCCTTGGTGAGAATGGGGAGAGCAGTGCTGTCTTTCTGGGCGTGAAAGAGCCCGTGGTCCTGAAGGAATCACTGCCCTTCTCTGCCTGGGACTAGGATCTCCACATCTGACATCCTGGGACTTGGCAACACTATTGTTCTAAACCTCAGGGTAATCCACCACCCCTGGGAGAAAACTCATTCACGGTGTTTCTTTCTCAGGCTCCGTCACGGCACATCAGTATGGCCGGTGTTGGCGATATGAATCCATTTAATCCCGGGATGGCCCTCTGGAGGGTTTCACTGTCACTCCCATCTCAGGATCTGGGAAGCTGAGGCCCTAAAGTCACAGAAGCTGGCAGACAGCAGCACCAGGAGGAGACTAGGGCAGTTGGGCACAGGGCTGCCTCTCTGCCAGCTTTGCCAGCGATCCCCAGCAGAAGACATCATGCTGGTCCATCTCTGGGACAAGAGGGGTCCACTCGCTGAGGACTGAGTCCCACCTTGGTAATTAGAGGGCCCCTTCCAGTGACTTCGGATCTCCTGTCTGGCCCTAGGTAGCCCACACAAACTGTAAGGGCTGATGAATCCGGGACAACACAGGCGACAGCTCCCAAACAAAGCCATAGCGACAAAGCCCTCTTCTCCCTGAGGCCCTAAGCAGGTGCATCGAGGGGCATGAAGCGTTTTGTAGGTTATTATGCAGACACACACATGCCCTGGATGCCAGCGAGGCAGAGCTGGAGGAGACTTCACACCCCACAGCCTTGGCCAGGCTGCTGCAGAGAGCTCTGGAGTATGATATCATCCAGGGACTGTCAAACGCTAAACATTCGAGATGCTCACAATCACAAACAGCGAGGCGGGGTGGGTCAGGCTGAGCTCCAGACACTGACCTCAACACCCAGGGTGGGAAGCAGGCCGGTGAGGTTGGCTTGGGGCTGCTGTCACCTCACCTCACTGGGTCCTCCTTCCCTCCCCTCCCCCTCCTTCTCCTCCCCTCTCCCACTCCCTCTGACAGGCAGGGAGCGTCAGTGCAGGATCAAGGGATCCTGCTGCCATCTGTAGAGAAGAAAATGAGCCTCATCGACCCAAATAAATAGAATAAGCACATGCAGAGGGAGAGTAGCTGCTGTAGAGAAGTACGAGGCATGGTTTGGGGAGGCTCTCACAGGGAAAATGGGAGACGGGGTCCAAAGCCCACCCTCCCCTTTGGCTTATTCCAGCCTCAGATGAGACTGGCAGCCTCTTTCTCCACCATGATCAAATACGAGCCCTAGAGGGGGCCTATAAATACAGCAAAACAGATGACAGGCATTGCTATGTATTAAAATGCGAGCGACCAGAGCCTGCCTCTTGCCCGTGCCACTGTCAGCCTTGGAGAGGACGACCAGACCAAGTTGAATCAGAGGCACAGGGCAGCCCTTCCTCCTGACAAGCAGATACTCATTTATTCAAAACAAACACGCACTCGAAGTCTTTTTATTCTAGGTGAACAAAGCAAACACATTCTGCAGGCAGAACAGCCCCCCCTCCCCCAACTCAAAGTGTTTTCATTAATATAAATTGTTTGCAGAAGGCAAATTAATTCTAGAAATGGTTTTTAGACACGGCAAATCTTTCTTGTAAAGCAAAGGATGTGCGAGGGCCCTCTGCATTTTTGTATGCACCAGGGATCTTAGGTAAATATAATAATGTTGATAATGATAATCGATGCTTATTACAATGGTCAGGCTTAACAACCGGCAGCACTCACGGCTGATTGGAGCGTTTGGGTCCAGGTTCTGAGTTGCGGGGAACCCCAGGGAGAGGGCAGGTGATGTGAGGTAGAGAAGGCTCAAAATAAGGACTTCTTAGTATAGCTTAAATTTTGCCTTTGGTGAAGGTTTCCTTGTTTAGAATCACTTTGGGTTTGACATTCAGGAGACGACAGGCATAGCCCCATTGTCCATTTGAAAGGGTGAGGCCTTGAGACACCAAGTGGTTGGGTCCAGGTTACTGGCCCGTAATAAGCACAGCTAGGACTGAAATTCAGATGACTCTGGTTCAAGTCTCCTACTTCCACCAGACCAGGCTCTTAAACTTCAGGGATTTGGGTCCCCCTAGGAATTTTTTTTTTTTTTTTTTTGCCTTTTCCAGATGCCTTCGCATTATTATTTATGTACTATCCTTCTCAAAACTGACTTTAAGGGGCGCCTGGTTTAAGCCTCTGCCTTCGGCTCAGGTCATGATCTCGGGGTCCTGGGATCGAGCCCCATATCGGGCTCTCTGCTCAGCGGGGAGCCTGCTTCCCCCTCTCTCTCTGCCTGCCTCTCTGCCTACTTGTGATCTCTCTCTATCAAATAAATAAATAAAAATCTTAAAAAAAAACTGACTTTAAATCACTAACATTTTTTGACTGGCACCATCTACAATAATGAAATCCACAAAACCACAGGCTTCCTACGCTGGTTCTAATTTTTTAAAATAAGGATTAAATACATAACTTCTTTGTTTCAGTGCTTGTCTACACACCACCTAGAATCACCTGGTATACCACAAGGGCACGCGTGCCACATTTTGGGTAGTACGGGCTTACACACAAAAGCTGCATGCCTGACACATCTAAGTCGTTCTCTTTATTCCTGACTGCCCCCCTCCACCCCCCAACACCTGCTGGGGCTACTTGTCCCTCCCACACAAGTCCTGCCACAAGTGTGTCCATGCACACACTTGTGTCCTCTGCAGACCCAAGGCCCTGGTGTCGCCGAGAGACAACACCTCAGCCTCATGAGGCTGAGGACGGAATACGACTTGAGCTCTGGCCAGGGTCCGGGGAGGAGGGATTGAAGAGCTGCTGCAGAAGACTGCTGGCCTCGTTCCAACAGCTATCCTGTCTGCAGGGTGGGGGTGTGTCCCAGGGCAGGGACTAGGAGGAGGAGGAGAACATAAACCACAAAGGCCCCCAAATGCAGACAGGGTACTGGATCACGACCAGGCAGTATTGCTAATTTTATAAGTGGCAATAAATTTCGTAAGGTGCTAGGTGCTAACGGGAAAGAGCCCTCCTTCTTTTAAAGATTCATCCTGAGTGATAGAGACGTGAAATTTACAAGAGGCCAGGATTCATTTTAAAACAATTGGGCACAAAGTAGCCAGGAGACAGGAAACCAAGGAGGACATATCTTCAGGGTTGCTGAAGCTGAGTGATGGGTTCATGCAGTTCATTATTTTATTCAATTTGAAATATTTGTAATAAGCATTTGTTAAATGGAAAAAAAAATTACCCTAGCTCAGGTAGTTTAAGAAGTGGGGAGGGTATCAAGATCTATAGGGCAGTAGCTGAGTAAGGGGGTGGAGGTGGGGTCTTTGGGGGAGAGGAGGGGGCTCCAGCACCCTCTTAACCCAAAAAGCATCCTCCAAGTTTGCCTTCTGCTGCTCGGCCTGGCCAGGTTTCTCACTTAACCACTGCATGCCGTCATGAGCGCCTGCCTCTGTAATGAGGAGTGATGTATAATTGATGAAAGCACAATGTGATACAGTCACAGAAACCTCGTCTGCTGGAAGACATCTGTTCAGCACATAGAATCCACTCAGCTACTGTCACAATGCATTTACTGTATTGTATCAGAGCCGCAGGAACACGCGAGCACCGTGCGAGCTGCGAGCTGTAATATTATATGTCTTGGGACGTGGAGAGGTAGGAACCCACGCTTCTGTTTTTGATATTTATGTGTCTGGGCTGCACTCCCTCTGCCTCCCTTGCTCTGCCTGTACTGCTTCAGTGTCCTCCTCATAAATTACCTCTGCACTCTGACGGGCTTTTAGCGGACCCCGGGCCGGCATCTAACTTCTCTCCCTCAGAGACTTGTGTCGCAGAAGCCTTAGGGAGCCCCGCTCTCTGCACATTCTGGGAAAAGGGAGAAGCACGTCCCAGGGAGGCGGCTCCTAGAGATTCCTTCTTTCCCTATGACTTTGCTTGCTGGGGGACCCAGGCCCCTCACCAGGGCCCACATCCATATTGAAGGCTCCCAGTAGGTCTTTGTTCTTGATTCAAGTGGGTATTCTGCAGGTCTGGACAACGGGGAAGCAGGATTGGGTGAAAAATGGGCACCCTAAAAAGGCCTTGGCATGGATGCCCTGGGCCATGGGTCCCGGATCTGAACTGGTTATCTCCACAGGGATGCAGGTGTAGGATCCCTGGGCCTATGACACTCAGGAAGGCCAGGGGCCTTGGGACACCAGCCATTGGTGCCTCAACTGGGTTCTGAACAGCCCTGGGCTTGCCATCCCATTCTCTCTGCTAAATCCCAGCCCGCAGTCCCTTCCACTCCCTAATCCAGGATGCACTCATCCTCCTGGAGGCTGTGGTGTCAGCTACAAAGGTCTCATGGCTTGGCTCGCCGCACGCAGACTCGGAGTTCACACTGTC
This sequence comes from Mustela nivalis, assembly GCF_964662115.1. Lineage (NCBI taxonomy): Eukaryota > Metazoa > Chordata > Mammalia > Carnivora > Mustelidae > Mustela > Mustela nivalis. The sequence continues at coordinate 21,305,053 of NC_139028.1, forward strand.
CTCACTTGGTGTTGTAAGCACTGTGCATGTCCTTCCTTGGGGTCTCCCTTGGGGTCCGGCCCAGGGTTACAAAGACCCTTCCTCCCCAGACATCTAACTTGGAAGGCCTCTCACTATGGAGGACTGGATACTACTAGGTTCCAGGTTCACCCATGGGTAGCAGGCATCGTATAATAGCTAATAGTCACATAGTATTCATTACATGCCTGGCAACTTTCTAGGTGCTTTACAGTGTTCAGTAATATGGTCCCTTCCATAACCCTATCAGGTGGGAACAATTACTAGTCCCATTTTCCAGATGCAAAAATGGAGGCATAATAAGGTTGATTCTGTCCATTGGGGGTCACACAGCTAGTGAAGGGTGGAAGCAGGCTTTGAGTCCAGGTAGCCTGGTTCCAGAACCCAAGCTCCTGGCCTCCCCACTGAATGGCTCCAAGACAGGGCTTAGAAGGAAAGGCTTGGACATCAGGCAGCTCTGGGTGTGAACTCTGGCACGGCTTCCATGGGTCGTGACTTCCTGCAGACTCAGTGCTCCCTCCCACAAATGGGCTAAGAACAACCACCTTTTAGGGTCACTGTGAAGATTAGACGAAATCTGGGTCCAAAGTGTCTAGCGTAGTGGGGTCCTTCCGTGTCACTGAACAGGAGGGTGTTCCTGGCCCTGCCCCTGCAAAGAGGGGATAGTGGGGAACGGCCCGGCTGCTCCATCCACTGATGAATGATCTAAAGGACTGTGTTTGCCTGTCCCGCCCCTCTCCCACCTGTCCCCCCGCACCCCCATGCACATCTTCCCGAAAAAGGCAGACTCCCCCTGGCAGCTATGAAGCTGCCTCTTCGTTCGCCTCACTCAGGGGGTACCTTGGGGCTGCTGTGTGGATGCCTTAATCGGAGTCCGGCCAATGAACCGTGAGGATGAAAGCTACCCTGAGACGCCTGCAGAGGGGATCATGAGTCTGGAGCAAAGAGATGGCATCTAACCACCCTGGGCTGGTGGACAGGCTTCTTATAATCCCCCGTCTCAGAGGCTCGGTTGACACTACAGCCTCATTTATTAGAAGACCGGGGGCTGCCCGGGGTTGGGGCTCCGGAAAGAGAGCAGCAGAACCTCCTGTTTCTGCCCTATCACAGGATGTGGGGCTCCCGTTTTCTTCAAACCAGTACACTGAACTGGCTGCATTGCTATGGGGCTTTTTAAAAGGGGAGGTAGGTCTTACCTGGTATGGTTACCCAGGCAAGTGAAACATCAAACCTTTTCAGTTTTGTCAAAGCAAAGGAAAAGGGGCAAAAGGCACTAAATGGAATTCCTCAAGGAATTCCAAGAGGCATAGACAATACGGGTCCCTGTTTTTGACTCTGTTTTAGCTCGAGAGTTAGTTTCTTGCTGTTTCTCAGTGGGTAGTATTGGTATTTGGGGCCAGCCCTTCTGTGAATCTCAGGGTCTTCAGGAACTAGATGCCAGGAGTGCTCATTTGTGAGAACCAAAGATGCCCCTCCACCACCCGCCAGGTCCATACGCCCATGAAGATGGTAACACTGTGCCAGAAGGAGATGTCCTCCCAATGTGTCAATGCTCCTAGCAAGGCACGCACACCTGCTTGGGTCTCTTGTCCTAAGACTTGGAGAACAGTCATGACTTCCCTCTGGGCATCAGCGTTTGCAAAATAGAGTGCTGTGCTCTGGCCTTCCCATGTTTGCTCTAGGTTGGCCCCAGTGGGGAACGGCCTCCTGTAGCAGCCCAGGTCCTTCTCAGACTCATCATGTGGTCCTCTCTCCCTGACCAGATTCCCCAGGTCCCTCCCTGTTTGTGGCATCCCCATTCCTCTCCCAAGGGGTCTTTAGTCCTCTGTGGTTGAAGCCCAGGGAAGGAAGGGGGAGAGGGAAGGGTAAAGGGCATGCCCCTTTCCCCCTGGATAGACTCTATTATTCAGTGCTCCCGTCATCACCTGCCCTCTGACAGTTTCTATGGTGGGATTTTAATTCCTCATTGTTACCTCTGTCAGGATGGGTCTCCTCTATAGTTCACCCTTGCCTTTCTCTTCATCTGTTCTGTTTTGCATTTCTATGGTGGGTTTCCTCCTTCCTGATAGAATGATTACTCTGTCTTTCTCTTTCACTCACACAATCAGACACACACACACACACACACACACATCCTTTGATATTTCTTTAAGACACTGAAGAAATGAGGGTGAGAGAAGGCTATAGGGGAGCTTTAATGAGGAAGGCTTTCTTCATAGTAGGGATGGGGGAGGGTTGGAAGAGAGTCATTAGAATAGGGATCAAGGAAGTCAGTGGAGCCACTGTCTCTGAAGAGTTTTTTTTTTTTTTAAATCTACATTTTTTCCTCATTAAAACATAATACACATGCATTGTACAAAATTTAGAAAATTTTAAAAAGCAGAAGAAAATAAAAATCAGCTGTAATCCCACCAACTAGAGAAAATATTTTCATGCATTTTGGGTGTATTTCTTCCCAGTCTTTTTTGTGTGTGGGGGTGTGTGTGTATGTGAGATCAAGCTTCATATGCAATTTCATAGGCTGGTTTTCTCCCCCCACTTTATATTATAATAAAAATTTCTCCTATATCATTAAATCATCTTTGAAAGCATCATTTTAAGACTACATCCAGGTCCCCTCTGTGGATAGGCTATGAGAGACCTCCCAGGATTCCCAGAACCCCAGGATGCTAGGGTTGACCCTGCTTAGCAGTTCCATAAGAATCTGCCAAGAGAGAAGATGAAACTTTCTCCCTGATGATGCATTTCCTTACCTGACCTCACAGTCAGGAAGAGCTTGCTGGTGTCAGTCCCCAGGCCCATTCCCACCGTGAGATGGATTTTTGTCAATGCCACGTATGGTAACAAAAGCAACCCTGCAAGTTCTAATTCCACTACAACCAAAGCAAAACCACCTTTCTCAACAAACCTCCCAAAGTGAAGGGATGGAAAGGAAGCAGCTGTGGAAATATGCGGACAAAAGTGGCCAAGGAACAAAATGTCATGTCTTAAGCTCCAAGACAAAATCATGTTGGAGCAGGCAACTTATTAATAAAATTATTATTATTTTTTTGGTTGTTCCATATTGTCCATGATCAATGACCACACTCAGCATCAATAACGGCAAACAAACCTGGGAAACAGATACACGCACATGCCTAGGGCTCTGGCTGAAAGCTGTGGATTGAATTAAATTTCAGGTTTGAAGGCAAATTTCATAGTCCCAAGCAAAATTATCTGAGAGAGCGGCTACCACCACACATGTAATAAAAGTAAGATCACTATGGCTAACACGGGAGAACTTCCCCCCAGAATTACAGAAGATCTCGGGCACCCGACGGTGGAACATTCTACACCTAAGCCCAGAGCTTTTGAATCAACCAGCTCTACTCTTAATGGGATTCTTACAGGAAACACAGCCTCCCTGGAACTTCAGAGCCATTTTCCAATCAGAACTTGCCATGTCTCTCAGGGAAAAAGTCCCAGCAGGGCATGCCAAGGGCATAGAGCAGTAGAAGGTTGGGAAGGAGAGACAACTGGAAGCCCACTTCTAATTGTAATAATATATTTCTATGCTTGAGTGAAATTCAATATGAGAGAAAACAGATGCAAGATGAATGCCACTATGTGTCTCAGTTCCTGCCTACAGAACCCTGCTTCGCAAGGCTCACAAAAAGCAGTGGAACCATGCATTCCAGACAAATCATGATGAGGCAGGGGAGGTGGGAGACAGACGTGGGGAGAAAGATGCAAAAGGGAACACATAAGTATGCTGTTCAAAAAGTGAATCCCTATGAACCAACACTAGCCAAGTCTAACACTCATGTATTCAATGCATAAAAAGGAAACTCCAAAAAGAGCTCATTGTTTTGAATGCAGAGGCAAATTTGGACATCCACTCTGTTACTATAAAAGGTTCATAGGGAAAAAAGAGGGGGAAACCCAGTAGCTAGCTTTGGGATCAACTAGTTTGGCATTTACAAGGTTTCCACGTCCATGAATTTGTCACTGCTGTGGGCTTTCTTTTCCCTTGGTGTAGAATGGTTACAGTCATGAGCGGCCACATAAAGCACAATATAAATTTTTATTATTATTGGACGGTGCTGTGGCTGGAACTGCACTGTTCTGCATGGAGGTTTTCAGACATATTATAATTACATTCTGTAGGTCTGCAAATAATGACATAACCCAGTCACCTTACTGTGCGTATGATTTATTACAAATAACAAAATGTTATTATATGGAAATTAGCTTCCACACAACAGCTGACTGGAGGGGAATGCTCCAGAGGCACTTTAATCAGGAAGACAGGAACCCGTGGCATTTCAGGACCTGGGACAGCGCCAGAAGCCCCCACCCCAGTCACTTGCTTGCCAGAAAGACCTCTGCAAAGATCGGATCTGGAAGGAAAGTGTTTGAGGGCAGGGCAGTGAGCGGTTAAGACCCAACCTGGGTTCAAGGCCAAGGCCTTTTCAGCCTGGGAGAAGGAGCTGCAATGGATTGCTTCTGATTTTTTTTACCTGGGTGCTGCCTTCTCTTGACCTCTTTTTGTAACTTAAATGTTTATTCTATAACTTGAAAATTGTCAACCCCAGAATCATCATCTAGAAGCTCATTTTCTTTTTTGCATCTTTGGAAATACTGTCGTTATTTTTAAAAGGGAAAAAAATTCAACCAGAGACACACTGAGTCCAGGCATATCGAGCACATAAAGCATGTTCTGCCTGGCCCTATCCATAAACTGAAGCCAGGTCTGGGTTGCAGGATGGGAGGAGGGAATGCAAAAAATATATATAATGAAGAAGTAAAACATTCATTGATCATTTATTTATTTAACATTTCTCAATGAGATGGATGTTGTTGCTTATTTTAAAAAGTGCAGAATACAGCACTCTTAGATATTCTGTCTAGCTCTCTTCTCTCCTATCATAAAAGCTTAAGAGATCTGAAATCCCAGCCTAACAGATGCACCCACCCTGCTTATTTTCTGAGATTTTCCAAGGGGATTATCTCTTGGTATAATGCATTTTGACAAAGTAAAAGTAAAAAGGATAGTAGTTTCCATAGGACCTTCACGTTTTTCCACAGGACCCCATCTAACGCAAGAGTAGGAACTGGTTCCGTAATTTGCCCAAGACTGCAAAGGGAAGGAAAAATCAGAACTCAGGTTTGCTAATACCCTAACCCCAGATCGATCCTGCTATATTGTCAGTGTCTAGGGTGGTTTAGGGGATGATAGCTGTCCGAAGGGTAGCACAGGACCCTTTGGCTCAAACAGTATGCTTTTCCCCTACCTTGGAAGTTCTTGACCGTATGGGGAAATTCTGTTTTCTTTATCTCTCTATATTCAGACCCATCGAATACAAACTCCAAACCCTTCTTTGCCCTTGTCTTTTTAACTTCAGGGTTTGGGGCAGAAAAGGGGACAACATGAACAGGGATGCACTTCGCGTGGCAATGGGGAGTAGTGCCAACTTTCATTACAGCACCTTGGGGATGCACTTATAAGAAAAGCCAAGTGTATTTGTTGTTATCTTAAAATTTGAACTAGATCGCTTTGGCTTAATCTGAGCAGGAGCTCTGAGAGCTCTTGAGGGGGTCTTCTGACTGTCTCCTTTTAGACCTGGGTCTCTGGTGGTGTCTTTTTTTTTTTTTTAAATGTTGGTACCCAAAGTTTTGAAAGAATAAATGTATTAAAAACTTAAACACCTGGAAAGCAATCACTCAGTGACATTCAATAACACTAATGTGGCGGAATTACAGTTATTATAGTAATACGGATCTCAGCACCAGTTTCCTTTCAGTAATTAGAGAATTTCTGAGCAATTAACATGAAACATTTTGCTCTGGCTTGGGGTAAACTTCTGGGTGGTTGCTGCAAAACCAGAAACCTTTTCTTAGAATCACACAGATGAAAAGCCTCCCTCTCCTCACCCCATTTCCTAGCATGACTAAGTGATCCTGTGTCCATCTGTATATTTTGGTTGCTACCAGGAACAACCAGCTGCCTCCTCCTTTGCTGTCTAGCCCTGGACCACTGGATATCCAAATTTAACTCTGGTCCATACCTTTCCCATCCTAGGGATAACAGAAATAGGAAGGGAATTTCCAAATAGTTTTCCCCAGAAGTCCTCAGTGGCTCCTTATTATTTAGAATCATAGACTATGGAATGGGCCCTTAGAAACCTTCTGGTGTGGGATCATTTCTCTGGAGTATGGAAGCCTTTCTCCAAATGAAATCCCACAAGGAACCCCCAGGTACAAAGTAGGCAAAAGGGGTGCTGCCCTGAATATAGCCCTTGGGAGGGGTTCAGAGCACTCCCTGCTCAGTAGAGCTCCCACTTCTGGTCCACACCATAGGAATATGGTGTTCTTTTTTTCTTTTTTCCAAGATTTTATTTATTTCACAGAGAGAGGCGGGGGAGGGAGAGAAGAAGCATGGGGAGTGGGAGAGGGAGAAGCAGGGAGCTTGATGTGGGGCTTGATCTCAGGACTGTGAGACCATGATCTGAGCCGAAGGCAGATACTTAACCAACTGAACCACCCAGGCATCCTTCGAACATGGTGTTCTTCTCTCCTAGCACAAGGCATCTGCCAGCACCCTGCACTTTCATCAAAGCAGACTCCAATCCAGTATTTAAACCAGTGAAGGCTGCAGGCTCCTGACCTTGATGGGGTCAAAAGATTTCCAGCTGAGTCAGAAGATGGGCACACAACACACAAAGAGATGTACAAACATCAGACCAACAGCGAAGTATGCTCCCAGACAGACGGTAAAGCCCAGCTTAGCATCTAGGACTCACTGCTGCTGCCCTGACTCCAGGAGAGCGTGGGCTGGGTAGTGCATTACCATGTGGAAGGGAATGGCAGGGTGCCAAGTGAAGGGCCAGGTTCTGCATTTGAATCTCAGCTCTGCCGAAGTGTGATCTGGAACAAGTTACTGGACTTCTCTATGCCTTAACTTCCTTATCTGTGGACATGGTGGGTAACAATCGTAGAACCTACGTTATAGAGATGGGGTGAGAAGTGGATGAGTTTATTCTAAGAAGAGCCCTGATTTACAAAAAGGCCCCCAAATGAAGGAAGCATTCAGGAAGGGCTGGCTGTCCCTACCACGGACTGCCCTCAGATTTTCCTTGCCTCGTCTCTTGCACCTGACTACACTAGCACCTGCATGGGAGTTTCTGGAAATTAGTCGGGTTGGGGTGGGGCTTCAGGCACCACAGAGGGAGGGTATCTATTGCCCTGTTCTTTGTAGCCCCTCCTCTCTCCTCCTGGGCCTGGCTGGCCTAGCGGGAACGTTTTGCAGGCACGTGACAGCCTCTCTCAGCTGAGCTGCGATGCGTAAAGGGATTTACGGTTGTAGAGCCGCATCTCACTCTGGATCATGTCGGGGAGTGAATCCCCACTCTCTGCTCACAGCTGTGCGCCTGTGGGCCTGGCGCCGTCGAGGGGAAATGCCAGCTTCCCTCTCCCTTGGGCTCTGGGTCCCACTGGCCATTCTGAGCCCATTCCTCCCCACACCACAGGATCCCCTTCACGCCCTACTCCCTGCTCTCCCAGCAGAGGAGGAAGGAGGGGTGGTCTGAGCCACCGCATCAGGCAGTGACAATTAAGCCTATTCAGAGCCAAGTCATTTGCATGCAGCTCCTCACCAGACAGAAAACACTCAACCTGTCATTATCTCCTGGCATTCTGGTGACCATGCCAGGCGGTGGAGAGATGGCGGCTTCTTTCCCCCTGAGCACGGCCTGGCAGGGAGCAGGTGATTGATGAAGGAGCCTCTTCTTTTGCCTTAGCTGGCTTCTGCAGGGGGCCGGGAGGCTAGAGCCAGAGAGGGAGGTGACACGGGACAGGTGATGGGACTCCATGGGCCATGTTGTGCTTGGGCATTGGGGAGGGTCTCTGGAGGCCACAGCAGGAGGACTGGAAGCAAGACAGGAATCATCTGAGGGTAGCTTTTACCTCCTCAGCTGGAATTTTGAATGAGAGTAACCCCTCAAAAGCATGAAAAGCCACCATTTTGCTGCACACCCACAGAGCGGGCTCCGAAGCAGCTTCTCCCTCGAAGGCACCTCCGCTGTCCCCTGCCCCCACCCTGTACCCACTCCTTCTTCCTCTGTCCCTTTCCCACCTCTGGCTCCAAATAAACCACAGTAAGATTCAGATGCTATAATGCCAGGGCATACTGGTCCAGCACTTCTGGTCTCAGAAACAGAGACAAAGAAGACCCAAGGCACAGGAGCTCACACTGATTCCCGATCCTGGATCATAAACCTTGCAGTCTATCAGGAAGCCACGTTCAAAGGCCTTATTCCGAGGGTGGGGGTTGGGGAAGCAATGAAACTCTTCATCAAGAGATTAACTTTACCTACTGAGGTTGATAGAGTGTCTCCCAATCGGACTAGCCTACCTTTAGAGGAGTGGTGTCACTATGAAAGATCCAGAAGCTCTATACCATCCAAAACACTATTCAGTATCCAATATGACCTAAAATTCCACCATTCGTGTTTCATTCCTTTTGCTTAAGCCTTTGTTTCTGGTTTAAATGCTAATACTCCCGAGAGAGGACAACACTATAAAATGTGTTCAGTTATTTACTCCTTGGTAAGAATAAATTTCTATAGTCTTTTTCTGAGAATAAAAAATTGATTAGAAACAAAAAGAGAGACACGTGAGACTATCACCCCATGAATAGGTGGGAGCAGGTTTTCACAGCAGGAGGGAAAATGCAGAGCAAAATAACATGGGCTGGGAAGCCTAGCCTTCCTCACCTTCTTCCCCAGGACCATCTCTGACTGGTTCCTGGGATGCAGAGACCTGAGCACGCTGGAGTCCAACCAAGCCAGCCCAGCTGAGGGCCATCCGTCCTGAGTTACAGCTCCTGGAACAGCACGGCCCTGTGCTCCATCCCCAAATGAGCTAAAAGAACCACCTTTTAGTCTCACTGCATTCTCTGCTGCTGTGATGAGGCCACATACCCACCAAGCCCAAGTATGCTTCTCTTTTAAAGGCACAGATGTATCCAAAGGACAACGGCACTGCTCATCTCTGTTTCCACATCAGAATCGACAACTCTAGCTGGGTGGGCCCGAAGGTGCTGCCTTTTGTCGGTCTCTAAAAAGAGGAACTTCAGGGTGTCCGGCGGGCACAAGCATCTACCCCATGCCCCTAGAGCTGGGCGGAGCACTCCACCTGCTCCACATCAGGCCCCGGGCATAGGTGGCCTGGTGTGGCCGGCAGTCCAGGTATGTCTCTGTTCTCCCCGTGCCTGAGACTGCCAGGAGGCGGAGTTCCTCTCTTTAGTCTCCGCAGTGCTCAGCACAAGGCAAGGCATACAGCTGGCGCTCACTAAGTACTAGCTGATGGGGTGCCAGTCCCTGCTCTCGGGTACTTCACAGCCTGGGGGCGATGGTAAGACTCCACGCACACCAGACACCCAGAGACAGCAGAGCATGGGCCTGCATGAGAAAGGGCAGGGTCCTCTGACCTGGTGGTGGAGAATACTCGGAATCCTCTAGCTCCTGGCCTGGGAATTACCAATGGGCTGCAGCCCTCAGCCTAGGCCTGCTGCTAAACTGGGTCCTAATTTTGCCCAGTTATAGTGTCTCTATCCGGAGTCCAGTGCTACCACACGTGGCTTCCAACAGTGGGAAATCCACGTGTAAGTTGCACAGAGGCTAAGGGCTCTGGGGTCAGGTCCATTGGAATATTCACCTCATCACATGCCAAGTGACTCTAGGCCTCAGTCTCTTCATCTGTAAAATGGTGCTTCAGAACCATCGAAGTCAAAGCTTGCTGTGACGGTCACAGCAGAGAATAGATACAAGGCCTGAGACAGTGAAGGACTCAGTAAATGCTTCCTATTGGATTTTATTGTTTCCTAAAGCATAAGGTTAATGCCACGGGTTAATGCAGCGGTATTCACTCTGAAGGAAAAATATTTAAATTCAAAGAGGGGAGACCAGCTTGTCTCTTTCAGCAAGGGGGCAGGAGTGCAGTCATTTGGAGGTAAGGGGGCTGGTCCAAGAGTAACTCGGAAATGTCAAGCTTTTGGATAGAAACAGAATAACGTAGGCAATTTCCCGAATGATCTTGAAGATGGAGATCCTTGTAGGAGGGTCAAACACTATCATGATACGCAGCAGCTCTCACTTACGGAGCATCTACCGTGTGCTAGGAACTGTGCCAAATACCTTATTCGTAATCCTTAAGATGGCATTTCAAGGAAAGCATTATTATCCCCATTCAATGAGGAGGAAGCTCAGATGACCAGGTGATGTGGTTGGGGCCCCATGGCTGGGCCCCGGCAGAGCCGATGTTCCACCCTGACCTTGTCCGACTCAAAGCCCGGGTCTCCGTCCTGAGCAGAGTGCCTTCCGTACCCTGGGATCACTACTGTAAGGGCTCCTCCCAGGTGATGGGAGCCTCTCATTCACCTTCAGGAGCCCCTCGTGTTTGCGCGGTGTCTGACCTGAGGCAGGTGTTCAGGACAAGACCATGAACGGAGCATTTGGAGGCCTGAATCCATTTCACGTCGTCCCAGGGGGTGGAGAGGTGCCATTCACGAGAAAGGGCCCGCTGAGGCTATGGAACCCAGACTCTGTAAGGTGGACAAGCTGCCCACCATGTTTCTGAGATGAGTCCTGGGAATTTGACCTCTTACCCGGTTTGGCTGCTGCACAGAGATCTCTCTCCCTCCCGGTACTGCCCCCCAGCCCAGCTGCAAGGCCCACGTCAAACTGCACCGAGCCACAGAGGCCCCACCTTGGAGGGCTCTGTTCATGAATAATGAACCCACACCAGGCTCCATTCTTTTGAAGGAATTCTCTCTTGGCTGGTGGGGCTGTGTGGCGAGGCGCTGGCTCATGATTGCAGTGGTTTATTTATTCATGCTCGAATGGGGTGGGCCAAGCCCGCACGCAGACATCTTTTCCCTCATTGAATCCTGCTCTCCACCCCCTTTCCTTCGAGTGCTAGCTCGCTCCCAGGGCTCCAGGAGAAGATGAGGTGAAAAGCCAAGTAGCTTCATTGTCCCGGGAGCCCGGGACGGAGGAGCCAGAGATGGAAATGGAAGGAGATCTCTCCCCTGCCAGTCGTCTGCTCCTTGCATCCCTGGCAACAAGGCCTGTCTGGGATCCAGGGCTCTGGGCCATGGAGACATGAGGCAGGTGCTCTGGGGACTCCCAGCACCTGGCCTGTGGCACAGGCTATCTGTTGGCGGAGGGTTTGGGGGGGACCTGATCAGAGGGCCTCTTCTAGATGGAGCTCGTGGCAGCTAGAGAGCACCCCTTCCTTCTACTCTACCTTCCTCCATCCACCAGGCTTTACATCCTCAAGGTCCCTCTCCTTGCCTGGACCCCTACCCCGACTCTCCCAAACACTTCCCAGGGTCCCTAACTGGGTTGGGAAAGATGGGGCTGACCACATCCTGGTCTCACAGAGCTCAGCTGAGACCTCCCCCGTCCGTGGGCCGAGCCTCCATCTCCGGCTCCGGGGAGCGTCCCCGGTAGCCAGCACAGAGCCCTCTCAGCACACAGAGTCCCACGAAATGCAGCCCAGCCCAGAACGCAAAGACAAGGCCGAATGGGAGAGCACGGACAGAAGCGGGGGCCCTCAGCCGACTTTCATTTACTCCACCACCTGGCTTCCTTTAGTTCTGGGCACACGAAGTCTGTCTTTGTTGGACTAGATTTCTCCAGTAGGTCAGGGAAGTGTCTGAGGAAGGGGTGGCTGGACAGGTGACAGAGAGGTCTGGGGTGCCAGGGAGAGACAAGAGGGTCAAGACGGGGTTCTGGCCTTAGTGCAAGCTATCTGGAGAGCATCTCCCGCTCCAGGGGACGCTCTGATGTGCTGGAGTCAGGCAGACGTGGATCTGAACCCCGATCGGGTCCTGTCTAATGGGGCCATTGCCGGGAGGGGGGGTGGTGGCAGTCACATAATGCCCTTCAGCATCGTTTCCTCGCCCATCACCCGGGGCCAACCCCAAGCTCCCTGTGCATGGTTGCAAGGGTTAGAGACTGTGTGAGTACAATGCCTAGGCCAGGGCCACGTATGTGCTCCAAGCATAGCAGCAGTCACTGTCCTGCCCATGCCCTCGTCTCCCTCGTCCCAGTTGCCCCCTTGCATCGCGGACAGGGTGGGGCTGAACAGTGCAGTTGGCTACATGGGAAATTACTCCTCAAGGGCTCCGTGTTGCCGTGAGGACTCCTCCCCGATCTCGCAGGCGTGCAGGAGGCTGGAGCTGGGGCTCCCACTTGCTTAGGGTCCTTTCTTCCCTCCCCTTGGAGGTTTCCCTGTCAGTGGATTCTAAGAAGCCCCAGAGGAAACCAGGGGCTGGGAACACCTTCTTGTCCTTCCATGGCTTCTGTGGCTCCAGAAGGATCCCGTCTACCCTCACTGCTCCTGGGGAAGGCGGCTCCGTCTTGGTGCCAACCCTGCCCAGAGCGGGAACGTGGCACCACACACCTCGCCCGCTCCCCGCTTGGGGTGGGGACAGTTCCAAGTACTACAACAGCCTTACAAAGAAACTCACTTCCCTGGCCGTCATCCCCACTGCAGCTGTACCTTTAAATGGGTGTGATCTGTGTCCTGCACCGCGTCTCTTCAAGTATTTGGGACAGCTGTGAAACTGCAACGTCCTCTCTTTGAGGTAGAATACACTCATTATCGAAGTCACTCTTGATGTGACACCCACGCCACCTACCCTGAGCCTGCTCTGGTTCCAAAGACCATCGGTATGTCAGATTCCCCTTTCTCTGCATGTGTGGGAGATTTTAGGGATCTTACCTATCTCTGTGATTCTTTCGTCTTGCTATGCTAGCTCATCACTGCAGCCCAAGGAGGGAAACATGGGTCTGACTCGAATGTCCCTTCCCTTCAAATATGCCATCATCCCACCACAGCTTCCTCACCAGGAAAGGCTTCCTGCGGAAGGTACCTCTTGAGTGTACCCACTGAGGGAGAGTGGGAATCCACAAGGGAATCGACTCAGGGCTCATATCCTCAGGCAACACATACTGAGCACTTTCCAGGTGCCCGGCCGAGTGCTGAGTGGTCAGAACACAGAGATGCCCAAGTCAGGAAGTCCCGCCCTCGGAAAGCTCGCCATGGACTGGGACCAGACAGTATTGAAGTGTAAGGATCCGAGAGCAAACTATTCCGAAGTGAGCCTCCCTTGCATAGGACGGAGTGAGGTGGGGACTGACCCTTCCCAGACGTGGGAGGACTGTTTGACCATCCATGGCTCCAGTGGTAAGGGCCCCATCCCCTTGTCTCCCAACCCCCACATGGCCTTGTGTTACTTTGCAGCTGAGTCAGAGCGAAGGGAAGGAGAGGCGGACGGGGTGACAGCCCACTGATTCCCAGTAGGAAGGCAGCCTAACCCACCTCGGCGGAAAGGCAGGTACACAAAAGTGCAGAACCAAGGTGAGGCCATTTGCATTGGCTCTGGTCTGGGTGTCTGCTATTCACAGCCCTAACCCACGCTGGCCTCGTGGGAGCCGCCATCCGCGGCAGATGTGGGATCTCTGCTGTATCAGCCAAGATGCCAGTGGGAAATAGGCTCTCACTCAAAAGCTTCCCAAGCAGAGGTGTTTGGGAAGGGACTAGCTGCAGAGGTGCGGGCCAGGTGCAGCCAGGGGCGGGGGGACCCAGAGCGCCTTAACGAGAGCTGGAGTAGGGGCCAAGGCATTAGACGGGGAGTCCTGGCTCCCAGCCAACAGTCTCTACCCCTCGTCTTTGCCGAGAGAACAGACTTTCCTGGAGAATGGACTTCTCTCCTAGAGGTGGGGACCTTAGCGGGACAGACCAAGAAGGCAGGATCTTGCAGCAATAAAGGGCGGCAGAGAAACCAGCAGGATCTGATCTCAATGCCACGGAGGCTGGATGGGTTCCCCGCACCCAGAAGCCATCTTGGGGTGGAAGGACTTCAGGGAACTACTTATGAGTAGGGAGGGAAGAATGCTGATAAAGAGTGGAGACCTCATAAGAGTATTTGTGCCTTAAGTCCCAACAGACCGTTTTAAACTAGAAGAGACAACTTTAAACTTTAAGTGACAACTTGAAGACTTCCTGCCTCCACCTGCATCATGGTGGCCTTGAGCAACGAGGCCAGTAATGGAAGCTACGAGAAGGTTCATCCTCGTGGTAATATATGCATTTTGACCCAAGACTATGCCTCAGGAGCTCCTGTCTAAGGCCATGGAGCCAAGCGCTGTGGGGGACACTAGGTAGAGGAGATCACAGGGGGACATCTAGACGGGAGGTACCACAAGAATGAATGAAAAGTTGAGCAGCAATACAGCTGCGGAACGTAACTGTTCCCCAACAGAGAGATGACGTTGGTACTTAATGATCTGGTGTGGTTAACACAGCCTTGCAAATAGATATAACTTTTATTGAGTAATTTTTTCTGATCATAAAAATAAAGTATACTTATTATAAAAAAATGGAAACATATTGAAAAGGATAAAAGGAAGAATTGAAACCCACAATCCAACTTCCTCTATTAACATTTTGGTGTATTTCCTTAATACCGCTTTTTATTTTTATATGTGTTTCTACCCCCCCCACACCCCCCACGACGCACACCCACATGTCTACCCATACGTTTTGGTACAGTTGAGATCATATCGTACACGGTTCTATTTCCTGCTTTTTTCATTTCACATTCAACTGAGAACGTTTTTACATTTTTGAACATTCTTCATGAACCAGCGGGCAAGATGCCTGCGTGATCGTCCCCTGTACGGATGTACCAGAAGGTATTTAAACAATCCCGTTGGTATTGAAACCGTTTTTGATTTTGTCATTCCTACAAATCTTAATCTGTATTTCTGATATTTTCTTGGGGATACATTCCTAGAAGTTATTGGGTGGCCAGGAAACAGTATTTGTGAGGCTCTCTGATACACTTTTCCCCAAGGGTTGACATGTGCCGCTGTAAATATTGTATCAGTTTTCAAGACCCGTAGCAGTCTGCCAAAGTCCCAATCCCACCTTTGTCAACATTAAAGGTGACTGATTTTTAAATACGTGCCAAACCAGGAAGTCAAACATGGCAGCTGGCTTTTCGTCGGCGTCTGTAACCCCTAGTGAGGTCAATTTTCTGCTTTATTCTTTTTCAAAACTATTCTTTCTTTCTTCTACACATTCTCTGTCATGTTCTCTGCCCGTTTTTCTTTCTGGATGTTAGCGTTTTCTTAATAGTCTCGAAGAGCGCTATATTTTAAGGATGTTTATTTTTGCCCACTGCTATATTCATTTCAGATAACTTTTTTTTTTTTTTTTTTGTTCTGTAGCTTGCCTTTTAACTTTATATACTACTTCTTTGATGAAATGAAGCAGCAGGTGTAACGTCGAAAAGTGTGGAAGACAGGCTTTGCACTCTGGCCTTTGCCCATGGCTACAATGGGCCAAACCAGGGAGGTTTTCTGTGCTCCTCAAAACCTACAAGCTGCTTGGCAGGAACTTCTGAGGCTGCCGTGCAGATAGATCACTCTGGACCTGAAAACCAGCCCATCCCCACCTCCTCCTAAAAGAGTAACAAACCACCAAACACACCCAACAGAGTAACCAGCTCCCCTCAAGGAGGCGCCAACACCGTCCACACCGGGTGGCTCCCAGCCAATGGCGTGGGGAGAGAAATCTAGGCCAGTTCCAATGGAGTGTTTGCACACATTCTTCATGCCAACAGGACACTCTTGACTGCTCGGCTCTTTCCCTGTGAGTCAACACGGAATTCCAGAGACCAGTTCCCCTGCCCTCTTTTGTTGTTATAACTAGATTTTCTGGTCACACGTTGTTCCCAAACTCCTCCCTCCCAACTGCACAGTACACCCGTGTGCCCCAGTCCACCAGACCCTGGGCAGTGGTAGAAATTCTTATCGGCGTCTCTGACCAAGGGGTTGCTATGTCAACAAAGATTTTGTCAACAACTATCTCTAGTTAGTTTCCAGGGGCAACGTCTCTGCTCCCCAACCCCAAAAGCAGGGACAACGCATAGGTTAGCAGGTGCTGGGACTCCTGGGGGCAGGCAGTTAAGGACAGACTCAGGGTGAAGGGATAATGGGGGTATTAGGTCTTTGGACATGAACCTCCCCTAGGAGTCCATGGTACACTTCTGCCTCCTCTTTTCTGCTTTCTTTTTCTACCTAAAAGAGCTTGGAGGCTATTCCTTATGGGGACACACAAAGCCATTGCCTTCTTTATAATGGTTGTCCCGTATTCAATTATCCACAACTGTACTATTTTTTTTTTTAAATATTTTATTTATTTATTTGACAGAGAGAGAGATCACAAGTAGATGGAGAGGCAGGCAGAGAGAGAGAGAGGGAAGCAGGCTCCCCGCCGAGCAGAGAGCCCGATGCGGGACCCGATCCCAGGACCCTGAGATCATGACCTGAGCCGAAGGCAGCGGCTTAACCCACTGGGCCACCCAGGCGCCCCCACAACTGTACTATTTAACCAGTTCTCTGTTCCTGAGTGTAGAAGTCTCTGCTTCTAGGTTTCTGTTACAGGGAACAGGACACCGACATGACACCAACATGTCACCATGCAACAGGACACCAACAAAACCCACACTTGTGCACAGGTCTCGCTGCTCATGGGCGGAAGGCTACTTCCATCTCCATATGGTAAATTCTTGGAAGTAGGATGACCAAGATGAAGATACACATGCTCCCAATATTAAGACCTCCTACCAAATTCCCCCCACTTGGGGGGAGCCCCCCTGCTTGCTCTCATCCCCCATCCCAGCAACATGGGAAGCCAGTCCCATTAGAAATAGCCAAAACTCCCCAAGACGGCCACCCAAGCCCCCAGTGACAGGGCAGCCCCAGACTGCCTCTTCTCGGCCTTGGCGGGGGGACTGTCCTCCCCCCCCACTGTCCTCCCCTCCCACTGTCCTTGCCTGCATGGCCTTTGCACGTGCCATTCTCTTGGAACATTCTCTGGAATGTTCTCCCCTGCACTCTCCCCTGCTTCTTCTCCAGATCTCAGCCAGGCACTGCTTCTTCATGGAAGCCTTCCCTGAATCCCCAGGCCTGGCGTTCAGCCTCTTGGCTCAGCTCCCGGTGTATGATGTCCTTCCCCATTCTTGTCACTGGCCTCTTTACAGTGGTTTTGGAATTCCTGGACAGAGATCTGTCTCTGAGCTGCAGTCTAAGCCCACGAGCAGGCGCCATGTCTGTTCCTGATCACCTTGGTGTTTTCTAAGAGCACGTATGTTATCTGGCCTACAGAAGGCAGTGCACATATGTCTGGAATGACCGAACAAAGTCAAATAAAAGCACCGCTTCCTGCCTCTATACCCCCCATCCTGCGGGAACATCAGTACCCTTCTAGTACATTGACGGGAAACCCTACAGTTTCCCTGAACCCCTTTCTCTCCTCCCTGCATCCAGCAGTGGTCCAATCCCTTCATGGTAACAATGCCTCTTCCCTCTCTAGGCCCTTGGGTAAGTCATTCCATTCCCTGCAATGTTCTGTCCTCCTTCCCATGCCTGATGAAGTCTTGCTCATTCTTGAGAACACGGTACATCTTGTCTGACACCTGCCAACCCTCCTAGTTACATTTAGCCTTGCCCCCAGCCCCGTAATGAGAGCTCCAAAGGGCCTTTTACCTGGCTGGGGTTTGGAGTTGTCTATGGACTTTTCTGTCCTTCTGCTGGATATGAGGTTTGGAGGGCAGGGGGTATCCTCGCTCACCCCCCAACATCCCAAGCACAGTGCTCCGTATGCAGTTGGTATCAGTAAGCTCCAGACACACTTGGACCAAATGATGCTAAAAGGGGTCCATCTTGGCTTCTTGCACTTTCAGAAAGGTTTTCCAGATGGAGCTCCCAGGCAAGATCGAGAGACCCTCTTCCCTCCCTTCTCCTCCTCCCCAGCACAGGCAAGCCAAGCCCTATGGCTTGCCAACTTTCAAACTACATTATCCCCATCCCAGAACTCAGGCAATATCATCAGACAAGGCAGATGTTTCCCATCAGTCTGGAAGGTTTCTATTTTCATTTTCCACATCAGCATCATGCTATCAATCTCTTCTCCAGCCTGCTTTCTTCCCCTGCCTCCCCGCCCCCACCCCTCACACACCAGCCCCTAGCCCGACTGTGGATCAATTCCTGGTTGCAGATACAAAGGTAGTTTTGCTTGACAAATGAAGCTGCCCTTCCAGGAGGTAATAAAGAGATCAATACTGGTTATACTGGAAAACTCAGGAGCAAGGGGGCCAGGGACACCCTTGCCACTTCCTCTGGGAGGACCACACTGTGCAGTCCTCCCCAGCGCATGTCGCCCTGCCTCCTTCCCGCCACATCTCAGCACCTTCAGAGGCCTGTGTGCCCAGGACCAGGCTGGCCTGCTTCTCCTTGCAGAGGAGTCACTGGTGACCATCAAGGGGTGAGTATCCTTTGGATACAAAACCCCCTGCCCTGAACCCTGCGGTGGGGAATGAGGAGTCTATGAAGAGGCGGTGCTGGCAGTGCTGACGGAAGAAGCCTGGCACGGGAGGGCACAGGCCAGGCTTCGAGTCCCAGTTCTGCCTCTCGCTGGCTGTGTGACCTTGGGAAGTAACCTTCCCTCTCTGATTTGGTCACAGCTTCTACTGTTAGGGAGGTTAACTACACAACCTAAGGTCCATAGATGGGCTTCTCAGGGCCCATGTACCCATGAAATTCCCTTCAAATTGTGTGTGTATGTGTGGGTTTTTTCCTGGGTAGAGGGTCCATGTCTCTGCTCTCCCACAGGTCCTCTAGTATCAGATTCTTAAAGGGATCCTTGTCTCTAAATGATCAATTCAGCCCCAGAATTCTTTGATTCCAAATAGGAGACAGGCAGGGACAGTGCTGGTGAAATGTCTGGGGACACAGAGAGGGCACCTCAGAAAAAGACTCAAGGGCACATTCAGAATAACAGTAAAGAGACAGTTGAGGCAGGTGGATAAATCTGGGAAGACTTCCTGGAAGAGGTTAATGTCCCTAAGAAAGCAGTGCTCTCAGGTGACACAGAAGCTTAGAAGAGAAAGGTAAAGGGAGCAAGAAATAATGGGTTCCCTCTCCTCTTTCCCATTCTCGAAAAATGGGATGTTTTTGGGGGAGGGGGGACCCCTAATTAGCTAAGGCAGCTCACAGTCCTTCACCATGAACAAGAAATCAAAAAGTCAAACACCGGCTCATTAAATGCTCAGGGCTGGCTAGCTATTAAAAGAATTTCCATTTCAGAACAGGATGCCTACCAGGGAATGCCAGACCTAAATATAAGCCAGCCCCCTCCCTGCCAGGAGACTTCACGGTGTTAGGCAGGCAGGAGGGAGGACTGCGTGGAGATGTGTCATTACTTTTAACATCCAAATATAACCCGCCCCAGGGGGTCTGGGACTGAGGCTGCTCGTCCCAGCTGCCTCCTGCCAGAGCCCAGGGAGGGCACCGGGAGCAGGGAGAACAGGCTCCTCGGAGGCCAGAGCTTTGGGATACAAGCAGACCCCAGGCACCCCCTCCCTGTCCCCAAATGTCTGGAGGGAGGACCACTGAGGTCTACTGGCCACACCTGATCTGGCTGCGGGGGGCGGGGGACGGGGCTTGGAGGGAAGTTAAGGAGCTCTCCCGGTGAAGGAGGGGTGCTTTGGATATTTGTGAATACTTTTCCTGCATGCTTTTCTGGAACGGGGAGAGGAAAGAAATCAGGGAAGAAAGGACCCTCAAGCCGTCTGCAGACCTGCAGGCGATATACACAGATGCATGTCCGCTTTTATTTATTTATTTATTTATTTTTTCCTTCAGAGCACACTTTCTCCGCTTGTAGCTCTGGACTGTCTTCCCTGAGATTGTAAGCTCTCTGAGGACGAGGGCTGTGTGCACACTTTGCAAACCTCCCGGTCTAGCCCAGTGCCCAGCATACAGAGGCCCTCGGTGAGTGAATTAAGAGCTGAAACGCCAATGCTTGGGTAGTTTACACCTCTGGTTCTCAACCCTGCTCGTTGTGGAATCACCCGGATGCCTTCACACTGGTAGATCGGTCTGGAGTGCGGGTGCGGCACCCGCATCCGGGGTTTTAAAAGCTCCCTAAGTGATTCTAATGTGAAGCTACATTATCTAATAAAAAAGGTTTGATTCTCTGGTTTGTCTCCTCCTCCTCCTTTAAGACTCTGTTGTTGATTCTTAAAGCATTCTCCTGAGATAGGGAGGGCAGCAATCACTCCCGTGAGACTGAAGAAAAAACTTAGAGACTTAGAGCAGGCGAGTGACATGCCTGAGGTCACACAGCTTGTGGGCACAGGAGCTGGGGCAGAGGCCTGGGTCCACACGGTGCCCTGCCCAGATTCCTCTCCCCAGCTCTGGTGTGAACCATGGGAAGTTGACCTGCAGCAGGGGCAGAACAGCCCAGGCGGACAAGAAGAAGTCATGGTCACTCGGCAAGCCCCAGCATCTTCCTCTTCACAGCATGGTGGGGACGGGTCGGTAACCTGCCACTGCAGGGAGCCTGGCTGGGGGTGGGGTCAGGCAGGAGGCGAGCCCAGGGCAGACAAGCCCAGGGCAGACAGAGGGCTCAGCTTGTGGTCAGACCACCACTTCAGGAGAAAGCAGGTAAGGAATCTAGAGTAGAACAGTCTGTCTCATGGTGCTTCTGGTTCATGGGGGACTAAAGATATGTTGATCCAGGAGGGGTGACTCAGGTCCCCGGCACTACCAAAAAACCTCTTCCCCGCCCCTGGAGTGGGGACAGTGGTACCCTCCTCCCTGGCTGCTGTGATGGTGAAATAAACAAAGGTGCCAATGACATCAATGTGGAAAGAAATTATTGCTCTGTACCCTTCCTCCTGGGGTCTTCTGGGTCCTTCTGGGTCTTCTGGGTCCTTTTCCTGCACACCCGAACCCATCACATCCTGAAATCTGGGACACTGGGCCTGCCCGGGAGCTAGTGAATTCTACCTGCAACCTTCAGGGCAGGAAGCCTGGCCCAGAGTGAGCTTGCTTTCACGATGTCGTGGTAGCAGGCGCGTATAGAGAGGAGCAGGGGGCAGGGGTGGGGGTGGGGCACTCTGATGACCTGGACCTGTTGATCAAGGCCAGTTTCAGGGAGAGGCGGGAGCGGGTGTTTCACCCTTCAGACGTGACTGATCCCCAGATGTCCTCCATTCTCGCAGAGGCAATAGGGCTGGCAAGGTTGTAGGGAAGGAAGGAAAGATGTACTCATCTAAGCCACATTATGCCCCAGACAGGTGCTTTGAGTGGGTAGAAAGGCAGCATCTCCTTCTCGGGAAGGAAATCCTCCCAAATGTAATTTCCCACACCTGCCTGGGCCAGGTGAACAAGCAGCCGCTGGCTAGAGTGTCCTCCTCAGTGACCCTTGGGTCATCAGCGAGTGTTTATTTACTGAATGTTACTCCCATGACCTGGCATGGGAGAAGAGAGGGGAGTCCCTACAGAGCAGGGGCATGTGCCTTCTTGCTGGAAAGCTTTGACTTGCTTGGAAAGAACTGCAATCTATAGCCAGATGACAATCATCGTTTCTCTCTCACCCAAGCAGCCCTGAGACTGTCCCACTGTCAGGCCTCTTGGCTGCATAGAATTACAAAGAAGGAAGGGACGTTGGGGTCATCATCAGTTCAACTGGCCTTCTGATGCATTCCAAACCTCCTTTGCAAACAGCCTTCTAGTGTCTACTAACATGCCTCTCATGATGGGGTGCTCACTACCTCTCAAAACTTCCACTCAAATGCACTAGACATTGTCTTATTGGACTGGGGTATGGACTGGGCTTCTCAGCGAGTCTGGAAAGTCTCCAAGCCCACTGCCATGGGGAGAGCCAGTGTTGGAGAAATGGATCCTGCTGCTGGAGCTGCCACAGGGGCTCAAGAAGGTGGACACAGTTGGGGCCCAAAAATCTCAGTAATCTCAATCTTCATAAATAGTCCCAAGCTCCCCAGCGGAAGGTTGCACTGCCACTGGTGTGTATCATTTGTGGCTCTGACTGCTGTATAATACTTCTTTCTCTTTTTAAAAAAATATATATTTTTAAATATTTTTATTTATTTGTTTGTTTGACGTAGAGAGAGAGATCACAAGTAGGCAGAGAGGCAGGCAGATGGAGAGAGGAGGAAGCAGGCTCCATACTGAGCAGAGAGCCTGATGCGGAGCTTGATCCCAGAACCCTGAGATCATGACCCGAGCTGAAGGCAGTGGCCCAACCCACTGAGCCACCCAGGCGCCCCTGCTGTATATTTCATCGCCAGCCTGCAGCACTGCATTATCTGTTCTATTGCTGATGGACATTTCAGCTTATTTCAGTCTTGAATGAATGAATCTTACATGACTGTATCTCACAAACATAAGGTTGGGCAAAAAAGCCCTAGCCCCCAAAGAGTACACTTTGCATAATTCGATCGTATGCTTTTTCCAGGAAGGGGGGATGTTAATGACTGGAAGGGGAATGGAAGGGCCTCTGGGGTGCTGGTGATGTTCCCATTCTTGAGTTAAGTGATGATTACACAGATGTGTTTACATCATGAAAAATCAAGCTGTATGTCTATAATCTATGTCCTTTGACACATGTAGGCTATTCTCTATCAAAACACTTATTTAACAAATGACAGCGCAACCGTGATTGATCTTAAAATAGCACTGCTATAATGTCTAGTGTAATGGGACTTATACTTTCTCACGAAGGTGCAACAGGTAAGAGGAGGCTTTGAGGGAGGGACTGACCTTTTCACAGTTATGGTGAAAAATCTAGCAGTGATAAAGATATCATAATAAACTGAAATTTGTTGGCTATTACCCCACATCAGATACTATTTCAAATGTTTTCTGGGTATTGATTCACTGAATCCTCAGGACAACACTAAGAGGTCAGCATTTCCATTTTTCAGAGACAGCAGTGGAGGCTCAGAGAGGTTGAGTAAGCACTAAAAGGGCACACAGCCGGTAAGCGGTAGAGCTGGGACTCTAGAGTCTGCTGTAAAGATGTAAGGTGTGAAAGATCTCCTCTGAGCTCACAGGGTGCCCCACTAAATGCATCCCCGACCTGGTTCTGGGGAAGCTGGGCCGGGCTGGAAAGCCCTCCAGGCTCAGCCACTGGCCCAAGTGTTTCCGGCCAACAGAGAGGAAACGCACCCCCACAGTGTGGATGTTGTCGTATTTTTAAAAAGAAGTAAATAAGCCTCCTCATTTGCATGATATTTCACGCTGACTCTGCCTCTCAAACTGTTATTCCATCTACACATGGCACTGTGGGATGCCTGAGATATTTTATAAAGTTAATAACTTTCTCTTAATTGGATGAGTTTATAGAATAGTCTGAGCAATTAACAATAATTACGCCAAAGACACTTTGATTCCAAGGATGCTCCACAAACATCGGCGTATTAAGCCATTTAGGAAAAAAAAAACAACAACCTACAAGACAGCGACACAAGACGACACACAGGCACCCTCGCTCGCTGCAGTCCCGTGACCCAGAATAAGTCCCCGTCTCCAGGCCACAGGACGACGGGGCTTCTCTGAGATGCTCGAACAGAAATGGCTTGTGTCACACTTCAGCGTGCTCCGGCACCTTTTCCCGTGGCCCCTCCTTGCTACGACGAGCGGGTGGCGGGGCCGGGTCCTGTTGGCATTCGTGGAAGGACGCACGGTCTGTGCTCAGCTGACCATGCAGAACAATGCCTTCCGAGCACCTGGCATGGGCTCCTAACAAATGAGGTCTGCAGGCACCCCTGCCTGCCTCTCTGTGTCTCTCGGACTCTGTGTCTGCCTCTCTGTCTCTGTCTCTCTCTCTCCTAGGCTACCTTCAATCTCAACAATATATTTCTCAGGGTGACTTCATCAAAAAGGACAACAGCCAAGAGACATGGAATCCAATGTGACCCTGATCAAATGTTTGAGCTAATCACTATAATCATGGTTTCTCCAACATTCTACAAGGTGCTTGTTCAAGCTTTGCTGGAATACCTCCATTGATGGGGAGCTCGCTACCTTCTAAAGGCATCCGTTCCATTTTAAGGTAGTGTTAATTATGAGAAAAGTCTTCTATATAAAGGAGCTTAACTTTATGTCCTTGGAGCTCCCACCGGCCGGTTCTACTCTTAGGAGGATAAAAGAACTTCCTCTTTCACATGACTCTTTCGGTTTTTCATCTCCTGACTGAGCCACGTTCTCCACGTCCAGCCCGTCTTCCCTTCTGCAGGCTGCTGATCCTGGGTCCTTGTCCCTTTTCTATCATCCCAGCCAGCTTCAGAAACCCATCCATCTGGTGAGCAAATTCCAACCTTACGACAAAAGAGGTCCCTAGACTAACGTGTTCATGGGACCTTGTTCTCCGCATCCTAGCTCAGGTTTGGTTTGCTTAAACAAAACCATACAAAACAAACAAAAAGAATCAGTCTTTGCAGGCAAACAGATGCCTGTGTTTGAGCTGGGGAAGTGAGCAGGGAGGGGGAGAGGCATAACAATGGGGCAAAGGAGAGCACAGAATTGAGAGCTCGGGGTCTCTTGCTCCTAAGGCTTAGGCTGCCCAAGTCCAGTGCCAGCAGGCTTGTCCCTCAGCCCCTTGGGAGAGCTTTAAGTGCCACCACCCCTCACTGGGGAGGGCGTCCCCCAGCCCAGGCTGCAATGATGCGTAAGTGTCCTCCTTTGTCTGCACCATCCCGCCATCCAGGCTGCCTCAAAGCGCCTCGCCGTGGTGGCCGGGCTTGGGGAGCCAGCTCCTGACCCGTCTTCTGTGCTTTTCTCTCCGTCCCCTCCCCAGTGCCACTCTTGCCTTTATGGATCCAGCTTGGGGTGCTCATGCCAGCCCATCTGTTCAGTCCCATATGCTTCCCGCAAGGACTGCCAAGTCGAGACCGGTGCTCGGCGACTCGACTCCAGCCCCAGTGGCTGGACGGAGGCCTTTTCTGCCCAACCTGGTCGCTAGGAAACGGCCTGGCTGGAACATCAGGCCCGGGCCTCCACAGGGTGGCGATGCGGCAGGACATGTCTGTGGGTCCCAGGGCACCTGCTGATCACCCAGGCCAGCCCTCCGTGGGGATCGCCCCTGGTGGGGATCCAGGGCCTCGAAGTGTGCGGATGATGGACAGGACCCTCTCAGGCTGGAGAGTCCCACCCGCTGTGAATCTGGATGTCGCACAGAGTGGAGGTACATTTCAGAAAAATTAATATTTGTAGGACAATAGAAAGGACGTTTAATCTTTGTATTGTGCCCTTTGCAAAGCTGTTTTCCTTTTTAGCTAAAGAACTTAAAAGTGATTGTGGATAACATATTTTGATTCCAAAATGTTCATGTTGGTATACTTAAAGAAGCATAAGTGAAGATTTGAAAAACACGGCTGCATTTCAGAAATGCAAAGTTCCTCTTGTTTTCCTTACTTTTTTGTCAGTAGAAAAGCAGTTTATAGACGCAGCTTTAAACGCTTTCACACAGCCACAGCCGGTCCTGGGTCACGGGATACCTAATTCTGTTGCCCCTTCCTCAGCAAATTCTGTTGACAGGTTACTAAAAGGCATGATGAAGGGGAGCAATGTAAAATTTAAAAATATATACATATTTTAAATTTTATATATAATATAATATATAATATAATATAAATATTATATATATATAATATATATATAGTTCAAATTCTGACTCTTGTATGTATTAGCTTTGTGACCTTGGGCAAAAATCTCTAAGCCTCAGTTTCCCAATCTATAAAATGGGGGTAGGAATCCTTACTCCATAAATTTGGTAAGAAAATTCGTTACGACAGATCTGGTGAAGACACTTAGCACAGAGCTTGGCACCCTGTAAACAATAAATCATTGCCGAATAGTAAATCACAACCCTGCGACTTTGAGGTCCCAAATGTGAACGGTCCCCAAATAGTACCCCAGCTTCCCCAGAACAACACAGAAAGCTCCAGCCAAAGCTCTTAAAGTGGATGAAGCAGCAGCTCTGACCAGCGACGTGGGGACAGGGATATGATCCAACTTCTCTGTGCAAACCAGAGCTAGGTCTGAATTTCATCAGCCACGAACAGCAGAGAGCTAACAAATTGCTCTCTTTACCCCACTAGTACGTGTAAACGCTGCCAGCTCCCTCTTCCCCCTCCCTGCTCTCCTCCACCCCCCTCCTCACACACACACACACCTCCCCCCAAGATTAGATTGGATTCCAGTTTTATAAGGCCATTCTGACACATACAGCCAACCAACTGCTCCATTTAATAGGAAAGACACTGTGACTGAAATGAACTCCAGAGGGGCGGATTTCCAAGTCACTGCTCAGACAGGCTTGTCTGCTTGCAACCAGCTTGGACTGGAGCCCCCCCACCTTGCCATACCTCCTCTCTTTCCTTCTCAAGTCACAGAAGAAACACCCTCACCCCTATAAACTCATCTCAGGTCCAGGCAGGCAGGATGGGCCTCTGATCTCATGGGACAAGTGGAGACATAGAAAATTCAGAGCCAGTGTAGAAAGCAGGAAAGAGTGGACATGGAATCAGACAGATGAGTTCCAGTTCTACCTCCACCACTTACTAGCTGTGTGACCTTGGACAAGTGGCTCAGCCTCTCTGGGTCTTAGTTTCCTCAGCTGCAAAATGGGTACAATAATAACTCCTATGGGGTGGCCATGAGAACTCAGGACAATAATGCACAAGCGGATGTTTCAGGTCGTACCAGGCATATGCAGTAGGTACATAATGGAAGACAGCCCAGGGAAAGCCTGCCTTTCAGTTTTGAGGCAGGGATAGAAAAGTCACTCAGCCTGCAAAAATTTCTTTATTCCAGCTACATAGATTACTGTCTTTGGACATGGCATCTGGGACAATTAAGCTGAGAATGGAAGATACGTGTGTTCCTTTCAAAGCCGAGCTTGAAATTTCCTTCCATTAGGAAGCTTTCTTTGATCAAAGCACTCAAGTTTTATTGTTCTTTTTATTGGGCGCCTTTCAGTACCTATGAATACATTTGAGACTATAGAGAAAATTCAATTATAAGTAAACATAAGTGGATGCTTAACTTTGTACACAGTTAGGAACCAAAGCATTTTCTGACGTCAGAAAACCCAAGGTTAAGTAATTTTCAGGCAGCTTAGTGGTGACACCTATCTGTGAAGTCTGGTGCTACAGACCAGCTCTATTAGACACAAAAAAACATTTTAATCAAAGGTCAAGGCGGGAAGACTGGTGCTTCAAGGGAGAAGCCAGGGGATTTTGAGGCTCAGAGAAAGGATCTATGTATATATGAGCAGCTGCATTCTCTTTGCAAATGTTAGTTTACCTTGTTGCGCAGCTGGACTCTAGGATTTCAAGAGTAGGACTGTATGTCTTTCTTTGGGGAAGATAATGTATGTGAAATTAGGAGCTGGGCTCTGGCACTTGTTGGCTGTGTGGTTTGGGGTAAGTTAATCAATGTCACTAAGCCTCATCTCCTTATTTACCCACTAGAGATAATATAATACCTCCAAGAATTAACTTAAAGTTTCAACGAGATAACATATGAAAACACCTACCACTTATGAACAGCATATCCATAAGTAATGCACATATTTTACCTGAGCTTTAGTTTTCCCATCTGAAAAGTGGGATCGTCGTGAGGTTACCAGGAGGATCACATGAAATGATGTGTTTGGTAAAAAAGTATTCTACCAATTGAAATGCTATTTCTTTTCTTTTCTTTTCTTTTCTTTTTTTTTAAGATTTTATTTATTTGACGGAGATCACAGTAGGCAGAGAGGCAGGCAGAGAGAGAGGAGGAAGCAGGCTCCCTGCCGAGCAGAGAGCCTGATGTGGGGCTTGATCCCAGGACCCTGGGACAATGACCTGAGCCGAAGGCAAAGGCTTTAACCCACTGAGCCACCCAGGTGCCCCTGAAATGCTATTTCAATATTTTATTGTTAGTATTGCAAGCATACTACACAGTCTGAAACCTACATGGCCCTCATTCCATATCTATGGAAGCAATGAATGGGAGATTGAGAGACCATTTGCCTAATCCAAGCTCAGATGTTTGCCTGAATGGAGATCCCCTTAAAAGGAAAAGATGCCTGACCAGATTATGACCAGATCCATTTTTCCTACCAGATCCATATTTAGCTTGGCTCCCACCAAAAGGCCAGCAGCTGGAATCTTGCAGAGAAGGCAATACCCTTGCTTTACCCCAGCGATACTCTTTCAGGAACAGGAGCCAGTTGTACCATGTTGCCCTCCCTTACTCCCTGCTGCTCTGGATGGCTTGTGGGTAGGAGGGAGCTGGGTGACAATGTGCAGGACATTGGAGAATGCAGAGCCAACAGCCCAAAGCGGATCAGACACACACACTTCCCGGATCTCTGAGAACACCGACCTAACCACAGGAGTGTACGGGTCCCTCCAACCTCACGGGCAGCATTCGTGTGTCCGTTCTGGAACTCCCACTCCGTGGCAGACCCAGATGAAGGAGATCGTGACTCCTCGTTCATGTCAGAGTTCTCCTCCTATATTCAGTTCTGGGGGACCTGAGCCCTGATCCACTGGAGAGGAGGGGAGCCCAGGACCCAGGGCCATTAGCAGGACTGTGAAGTAGGTCCAAGTCCTCTTAAGGACACATACTTTGGTGCTCCTCACTGTCCCAAGGCACTCAGCATGCAAGACATTTCCTATGCTACACATCTATAGGATTAGAGGAAGCAGATTCAGGAAGGAATATATATGCTGCCCATCTACAGAAAAATAATAATATACACCAAGTCCATGCTATGTATATGACACTGCAAGATACACACACACACACACACACGCACACACACACACACATGCAAGGTCTTCTGCTGGGCAGAACAGCACAGTCATCATGAGTACTGTTGACTTTAAAGTAGGCTAGTCTGAGCTCAAATCCTCATTCCATGCTGGTTCTAGCTCTGTGGCCTCGGGTATGTTATTTAATATCTCAAAGCCCTTCTCACTTTCCAGGGGCAGAACCCTGGTTTTCATTGACTAACATCAGATGAAAACCCCTATGACGGTAAAGGGCAGCCGCTTGTCTAAAATACTCAACCCTTCCCCTGGAAATTGTACTTTCTAGTGCATGGGATCTGGGGTCAAATAGCTTCTGCTCCATCACTCACTGGCTATGGGACTTTGGGGAAGTTAAAGAACCTGAGGGTCCATTTCCTTGCCTTTTTTTTTTTTTTAAAGATTTTATTTATTTATTTGACTGAGAGAGATACAGAGATACAGAGATGGGGGGGAGGGAACACAACCAGGGGGAGTGGGGGAGGGAAAAGCAGGCTTCCCACCAAGCCCCAATGCAGGACTCCATCCCAGAACCCTGGGATCATGACCTGAACCGAAAGCAGAGGCTTAACGACTGAGCCACCCAGGTGCCCCCATTTCCTTGCCTTTAAAATGAGGGCAATATTGAAACTGATCTCATAGTATTGTTGTGAAAGTTTGATAGGATTTTGCCTCGAAAATAGTTAGCTCAGTGCCTGGCCCATGGTAAATGTTCAAGAAATCCTGGCTACTATTAATGAAATCTCCCAACATACCAGGCAGCAGAGGTTCAAGAAATTAATTTGCCAAGATCACACAGCTGGGATTTGAACCCTACTCTCCGACACCATGACCAGTGGTGTCAGTCTTGGGGGACAATGGCTTACTGTTCCCTGCATGAAGGGTAGCTACAATTTTCACAGGCTCTGTGAAGGCTCTCCTCCAGAGAGAACAATGGTGGGCGTTCAGGTACCATAGAGGACAGGTGGAAGGGGCTCTCGGGGCAGGAGGCATAGCGGAAAAATAGAACAGCTTACCCGCGGTAAACCATTCACTTCCCTTTTACCATTCGTTGGTTCCAAATTAAGTCTAGCCAACTAGCTAAGCCACCCACCAGCTTCAACTTGATTGAAATGAGCTGAATTGAAGTGACAGCGTCATAAGGCGCTCGCAGAGAAGGGCGAGAAGGGTCAGGAGCAGAGGCTCCGTGCGGTGACAAGAGCCAGAGGAGGGCCCTTCAGCAAGGCCTAGAGAGAGGAGATGACTCTGATTTAGTCTCCAAAAAATGACAGGAGCCACTTTTGACCTTGTGGCTCTTGACAGGGGAATGAGTGGCAAGGTGATCTTAACCTGCAGATAGAAGGAGCTTTGGAGGTTCCAAAGCCATCTGTAAGTGCGCTGGGAGGGAGAGGGGGTGGGAAGGAATCCCATTACAAGTTAAAAAGAATGCATCAGGCATACTTGGGTTTTGCCCTTTTCTATATTTTGGCCTTTCTATTTTATGGCTTGCTCATGTCGAGGTGAGATAACCCTGTATCGTGCATTCCCACGAACACCGGAGGCCCCGGAGAAGAGCCTCACACTCACCCCAGCCCTCGAACTCGTCCGCTCCCAAGCTTGGTCAGCTTGGGCAGCTGACCCCCACGCATCCCTCATGGGGGGACTTCATCAGCCTCTCGCTAGAATCCCAGCTCCCAAAGTTAGCCTGTGACGTATAGAAGGCTTCTAGCAAGGATTTCTCTGGCAGGGGCACAGGTCAATTTGGGCCCTGGCGGAGAAGTTAGAACCAGAGTTTGGGGGGCAGGCTTGGCTTTTGGGTCTAGGTCAGTGGTTGTCAAACTTGTCTGCCCATTGGAATCACCCAAAGAGCTTCTAAATCCACTGGTGCCCAAATGGCATGGCTCTCAGGGTGGCCTCGGTTCCAGGACAGTTTCAAAGTCCCCCAGGGGTGATTCGAATGTGAACCGCTGGTCTGGGACTCCCTCCAGGAGGGGCTCTGCTTCACCCCCAGTTCCCAGCGTTCCCACCCCAAACACACAGGGAGTCTCTGGGGGATCTCCCAGACTGTCGGGCGGGGGGCCCAGCTCAGCGAACCACTCTGACACGAAGTCGTCTGAGCAAAGGGATGCCAGGGCCCGGAGAGTGCCCTCTGGCTTTCAAAACACCTCTGCTGCCCCCTTATCACGACATCTGTGGCTCCTTTCCCTGGGGCAAAGCTCTGTATTCGACAGCAAGAGAGAAGGCTTAAAACACCACCACCACCCCTTGAGGGAAAAGAAAGTGACTCACATTCGTGCTAAGCCCATACAAGCCTGATGAGGAGGGAAATGACTTAGCCACGTTGCCTGCCTGTGAAAACAGTCAACCTAGAAGGGTGTCCCTCATTTTAGAAAGGAAGAAATGGGGTCACAAAGGTGGGATGTGACCTGGCCAAGGGCATCTCTTCAGCAAGTCAGCAATAGAACCTCTGGGCAGGGAGGATACTTGGCACCCTTGACCCACCTGGGCATGGGCCTGGCCTTGACTCTGAAAATAGAAGGTGCGACCCCTAAGCGTCCAGTACCAGACATCATACTGCTCCAAAATAGCATTTGGAAACACACTGGGCATCTTTTGATTATTAACGTCCATGGGTGCCGCTGGCCTTAGTGACACTACATATCCTGCAATGCGTGGGCCCATAATGCCCAAGGAAGAAGTGTCCAGCTTCAAATGCCATTCGCATCCCTGTTGAGAAACAGTTAAGCCCTGGGCTGCTGCTGCCTCGGAGGCCCTTCTTCGCCCAAGCTCCTCATGGGAACATTGGGGCCGCGTTGGGTGGCTCTGTGAGTCCATTGGCAGAAGGAGCCACGCCCCCAGGCCGGCTCCACAGGTGCTGTGAGGCCAGCATCTGGGCGGTTGGGTTAATCTGGAGCTAAGCCTCGGGTCCAGGAGAGGCTGGAAACCCCCACACCAGTTTCAGGTCAGAAGTTAAAAACGCCCCTTGGGGGGGCGCTCAGCACAGCCTGTTCCTGTTGGGGGCCTCCCCTCCTCTGGCATCAGACCCGGACAGAGGTTCAGACCAGATGACCATCTGCCCCCTGCTCAGCCCGAGCGACCCCATCTCCTGCAGGTGCTACACGACGCACGGGACTTGTCAGGGAGGGCTGCCCCTTCCTGAACAGACAGGACACCCTCCCAGGACGCTAGGCGTGAGTGTGGTCGTCTACACTGCTGCCTGACCGCTTTCAGGAGACACCTCTCTGCTTAGTGCCAGGAGCTCCATACCTT
The DNA here is from genome assembly GCF_964662115.1 of Mustela nivalis. Classification (NCBI taxonomy): domain Eukaryota; kingdom Metazoa; phylum Chordata; class Mammalia; order Carnivora; family Mustelidae; genus Mustela; species Mustela nivalis. The sequence continues at coordinate 21,337,046 of NC_139028.1, forward strand.
CTCGGCCGAACAGTGGGGCAAGGTGAGGCTGACAGGCCGTTAGCAGGTGGGTAGACTCTGGGGCTATTTTATTCACTGGGGCAGTCGTGTCCCCCCTCCCGCCTGTCTCCTCATCTGCAAAGGTGGGTGGCGATGCTGCTTGCTTTACAGCAGCGAGGACCCAATGAGGCAAAAGTGTAAAAGTGTGTGGCGGACGCCAACGCTCCACACCAGCAAGCCCCCTTTATGCTGGGGGAGGGGAAGAGGGGGAGGGGAGAAGACAATTTTCCCATCACTGTCCCAGGGTCCCAGCACCTCTGTGTCTCCAGGGCCCACAGGTGCACACCTGGGGACTGGCAGGGCCCAGCCCCGCAGCCTGCAGTCCCCGAGAACTCTCCTCCCCCTCTGACCCCCCGAGGGCAGGATCGAGAGGACCTAGCAGCAGGCACACAGTAGGGCAACTCACATGTTTCCCGCCCACGACCAGCACCGTAGTTCTGTAGGAGAAGAGAAGGGGAAGAAAAACCTACAGAAGAAACCAGCCGGGCCTGTCGGCAGTGGTTCCTGCGAGACTCTACCTTTGGGAAGATGAGCTGACATTTACGGCGAGAAGTTTTATTTCTGCGGTAAATAACCTCTAATGGCGTAGGTCATTACACTAATTATAGCAGATAATTAATTTTCTAATTCTTTTTTTAGGTGGCCACATATTACAAGAGAAACATAATTTATGCCTCGTCTTCCTGGGCAGATAGGACAGGGCTCATCCCATCTCCCTGCCCCACCAGAGCCTCTTCGGGGCCCTGGCCCGACAGGATAGCTCCAGAGGCGACCAAGACCTCTCCAGTCCTTCCTCACACATTGTTCTCAGGCTAAAGCCGCCCTCGCTACCATCTGAGGGGGATTTTCAGGGGCTCTGCCCGGTTTCCCTGAGGCCGGTCCTTGGGCACATGGCTGGTGCTTTTCTTCAAGGCTTTGGCTCATGGTTGTCTCGTGCCTTTCATGGTGGGGCACCTGGTAGAACCAGGGCATGGGGGTGATGGCCCCACGTCGCCACACTCACCCTGCCTCTGAGCCACAGCATTCACGTTCCCTACCATCTGGATGCCTTTCCATGCAAACCCTGTCCATGACCATGGCTTGGTCTTGCTTTCAGCTCAGCAGCCGGGACTTTGCACGGGCTTATCTTTGCAGAGCCCCGCAGGGAATTTCAGGAACTCCCACGCCAGGCACTTTGCATATATTATCTAATTTAATTTTATTTTTTAAGATATTTTTTAAATTTTGGGGGTGCTGGGGGTGAGGCATAGGGGATGGGAGAATCTCAAGCAGACTCCCTACTGAGTGTGGAGTTCAGTGCGATGCTTGACCTCATGACCTGAGATCATGACCTGAGCTGAAACCAAGAGCCGGAGGCTTAACTGACAGAGCCCCCCGGGTGCCTCCCCACATTGAATTACCAAAGGGGGTTCCACCATCCTGGATGGGGAGCTGAGCAAGGTGAGGTTCAGAAAAGCAAAGTGCCTTGCCCAGGGTCACACGTCTGGGAATGTGGCCACGCTGGGCCAGAGTGCCGGTGGCTCCACCTTCCTAGTTCAGCCTCCCAGCACAGGGAGAAGCACTGGTGTTAGAGCAGGACAAGCCTCCCCACCTCACCACATGCTCTCCCTGCTGGATCTTGCCTTTGCAAAGCTTCAGTCAGCACTGCTGGCCCCTAAGTCTGTGAGCTCTGTCCCAGCCTCTCCCCTGAGCTCTGCTTGCCCCTTGGACACACCAAGTCTGCAGGGGTGCCTGCCATCATACCACTGCCCTGCACACAGCTCTGCCTCCAGGCTCCATTCATTCATTCATTCATTCAAATGTCCTCTATTGGATATTTACTGACCAATATCTGGACACTCATGTTCACAGCAGCATCATTTACCATCGCCAAAAAGTGAGAGCAATCCAAGTGTCACATTGGATTGTCAGTGGGCACTTGGATAAACAGAACAGGCTCCAAAAATACAACAGAATATTGTACGGCCCTAAAATGAAAAAAAACTTCCGACATGTGCTCTAGCACGGATGGACTTTGAAGATACTACATTAAGTGAAATAAACCAGTCACAAAAGGACGAATATTATATGATTCTACCTAGATGGGATACTTAGAGTAGTCACAGCCATAGACACTGAAAGCAGAATGGTGGTTGCCAGGGGCTGGGGGAGGAGGAAATAGGGAGCTACTATATAAGGGGTACAGAACTTTAGTTTGAGATGATGAGAAAATTCTAGAGATGGATGGGGGTAAGGTGGCAGTTGTCCAACAAGGTGAATGTACTTAATGCCACTGTACATTTCAACATGCTTAAAATGGGGATGTCCGGCTGGCTCAGTCAGAGAGCAGTGACGCTTGATCTCGGGGTTGGGAGTTCGAGCTCCATGTTGGGTACAGAGATTACCCCCCCAAATTTAAAAGCTTTAAAAATGTTAATTAGTAAACTTTAAAAATCTTAATCTTAAAATGGTACATCTTATGTATACTTTACCATAATTTTTAAAAAGCTTTACTGGCTGCCTAACATATGCCAGACCTTTTTCTAGGTTGTGGAGACACAGCAGTGAACAAAATGGAAGAAAAATCCCTGCCCTCGTGAAGCTTACATCCTAGTTGGGGAAGAGAGACAATAACCAAAGAAGGAAATTGATAGTGTAGGGTGAGTGGTGGATAAGGCTATGAAGAGAAATAAAGCAGGGGAAGAGGGCGGACAATGGTACCACAGCTGCTACTTCATAGAGAGGGTCAGGAAAGCTATCTAAGGGGACACTGGATCACACACCTGAATGACAGGATGGACTGAGCCATGTGGATGTTGTTCCTGTTGGAAACCCAGCAAGTGCAAGGGTCCTGAGGCAGGGAGCCAGGGAGCCAGGATGAGTGAAGGATAGGGCCACATCATGGAGAGCTTGGAGGCCAGACTTTGGATCTCATTAGTGTGATCTCTTTATGACGCTTAATGGCACCATCACGTTCCCTGTCAGCTGGCTTCAGACATGGGACTAACGTAGTTGACTGAGAGCTTAGACTCTGAAGCCAAACTGCCTGGGCCCACATGCCAGCCCCTCCTTCCCAGAGGCATGGCCTTGAGTGAGAACCTGACCACCTCAGGCCTTAATCTCCTCATCTATAAAATGGGTATGGGAACAGTAATGCCTCTTCCGTATAATGTGATTGTTGGCTTTTGTTATTTTGGCTTGCTTTGACTTTCTTGCTTTTGCCCCAAACAGCTAATCTGTTGCCAAGTCCTCCTGAGTCTACCTCCATGGGTCCAGAGTGGTTCATCACACGGTCATGTACCTCTAGGACCTGGGACACAGTCTCCAAAGGACAGCTAGGTTCCTGAGCACAAAACCCCCACCCATGTCCTGCACCCCCTCTCCCTTCCCTTGACCAGTTACTCCGCTTTTCCTGGTGCTGGGCTTGCCTCTTCTCCCTGACGATGCCTGCTGCTGCCTCCCAGATGGGGCTGGGGTCTCCAGCTCACCCTGGCCTCCCCAGACTCCCACCGGCCACCTCCCTGGTTGAGACTCCTCTGCTCCATGCCCAGATCCCACCTCTGCCTCCCCTTCAGTCTGACGTTGCCCATGTGGCTGCCGCGTCTGTCCTGCTCCTGCCTCCCTCCGGCCCACGTCCCCACCCTGCGAGGCCCCAGCCGGGCCCCGAGCCTGAGTAGAACAGACACTTCCCAAATGCCGATGGAAATTAGAAATGGCAGACTGATCGGGTTAATGAAGCTTTAAAAAAAAGAGAGAAAAAAACAGAGCTAGGGATTAAAAGAAGAAGATGAAGAGGAATCAGCTCTCCTTCAAATGGAAATGCACTCCACAGAGACGCCTGGGAGTCTCCAGAGACGTGCCCCTGTCCGGAGGGTGGTGTGGGGTGTGAGGGGTCATTCTGCAGGTCCAGCGACAACGCTCACAGCCACGTGCCTTTGGCAAGGCGACACCCCTGATACCCCTGGTACTCCCGGTCACTCTAAGAGGCCTGTGTCACTGCTGTGTGCTAGGACAGGAAGCTCCAGGCTTGCCCCTCCTCCAGCCAGAGGAACACGGAGAGGCTGACTGTCCTTGCGCAGCGCCCCCCGCAGGGACTGTAGGACGGGGCAATCACACCACTGCCATCACACCAGCACTGGGAGCTGGGATGGCACCCAGGGAGCCCTGGGGAAAGAGGGTAGTGCTCCCCCAGCCCGGAGGCAGCCGCCGGAAGGGCCCGGCCAGCGCAATGACAAACTGAACAAGACAGGCAAGCGGAGAGCAGCAGACACCCCAAGCGACAGACAACGGGAGAGAGTCTGAGTCTCAGGGAAGGCTCAGGAAGGTGGGGTGGGAGGGAGAGGAGTGACAGAGGCTCCCGCCCGACACAGGATGTCGTGTCCCACCCAGGGGCCCCTTCCTCTTTCTTCTCACAGACCCCTAACCTGCTCTAAGGAGAGTGGGGAGAAGGGGAACAGACAGCAAGACAGGACAAGTGGCCACACTGCCTGGAGGGGGTCGCTGAATGCGCTTGACGCGCCTGTTTGCTGTACTTGGCCTAACACACAAAACACACCTCTGCTCAGCTCAGTGGCCTTGGAGGCACGCAGAGCTCTGCTCCGAACCTGCAGAGCCTGCCACTCTGGGCCAGCGCACCGGCTCCCGGGCCGCCCGGGATGCAATGTGTGTGGATGTGGAGCGAAGGGCAGAGTGAGGGGAGGAGGAGGCAGACGGCCCACGCTGCCAAGAAGCCTTCCCTGGGGACGCAAGGACATCCTGGCGGGACCCTGAACCCACCACCACGAGCCCATGCCGACCACACACTGACCGAGCTGCGCTGAGGCGCACGGCGGTCCTGAGGAGTAAGAACTGGTATTGCCCCCACTTTATAGCTGTGGAAACTGAGGCATAGAGAGGCAAACTAAACTACCCCCCGTTCCACAGTGAGTGGGAGGCGGGGCCACGGCCTGAAAGCAGGTCGCTGGACTCCAGATTCCAGCCTCTCGGGGAACAACGAACCCTTCCTGAAGGAAGGTTCAGGTCCCTGCGGGACCATTTTAGCCTGGTGACTGGGAGCCCAGTCAGACAAAGAACACCCAGTCCCAACCTCAGCTCTGGCACTCCTCCTAGATTTGTGTCCTTGGACAGGTCACAGAAGCACTCATGCCTCAGTTTCCTCATCTATAAAACTGGGGTCATAGCCTCCAGGGACAAGGGTTGTGAAGAATGAATGAGATAGAGCACGTAACATGTTCAGAATGGAACCGGGCACATAGTAGGTGCTCAATAAATGTGAGCTGTTCCTGTTTTATGGGTGGGAGAGTCCTGGTGCCAAAGTTGGGGAAGAGGTGGGCAAAGGAGGAAAAGGGGGCCCTACAAAAGGTAAAAGGACATTTGGAAAGAAGTCACTGCTCACCATGCCTCAGCCAGCGGTCCTGCCTGGGACACGGCCACACAGAAGGCCTAAATCTGGACTTCCTGGGGTCTCTTGCTCCTGCCCAGTCTTATCCCTGCTCGGCAGTGATGACACACGGTCAGGAAGCCTCTCCTGCAGACACCTGCCTGGCTGGATCAGGGGGACAGAGAGAGGAGAGCTCCCCGGGGCTTCCAGAACCACCTGTTTCGATGGCCAGTGTCCCTGGGAAGCCCGACAGAGGACCCATGCAGGCTCCAACCAGTGTTAACCGGCACACCCCAAACTATCTTGCCAGCATCTTCTCTCCACTGGGTCCCAGAATGCTTAGTGGCCTGGGTCTCAGAGATCAGAGGAATTAGTCCAGTTCAACCTAAAGGGCAGTATCTTTAGGAACGTTTACGTTTTGAAAGACACCCAGAGGGAGAGAACACATTAGAAAATTAGACCAGAGCAAGGCGGAGTCAGGCACATATTTCAGGGAGTGTGTGTGTGCCTATGTGTGCGTGCATGTGTGTGTGAGTATCGGTGTGCTTTTTGTGTGTGTCCTACAGACATGTGTGCATGTGTCCCTGCGGGTGTCTGTGTGGATACACGTGTGCATGCGCATATGTGCCCTTTGGACAAGTGTGCATGTGTGTGCACATGTGGGGGACATGGGTGTATGTGCACATGTGCCCGTGTGGACATGTATGAGCCTGCCCTGTGTCTGTGTGTGCAAATGTGTGTATGCCCATGTGCACCAGTGTGCGTGTGCATGGACACATATGAGCACGTCCTGTAGACATGCGTGTATGTGTGAGCACGTGAATTTGGACAGATGTGCACATGTGTGGACATGTGTGATCATGTCCTCTGGACATGTGTGTATTGTGAGTGCCTGTGTGGACATGTGAGCACGGGATGCATGAGAGCCCAGCACTCCATAAACCCATCCCGTGTACATCTAACATGCCATCATCCCCACTTCCCAGCCTTTTCCCTGGGCCGGGCCCTGAGCGAAGCTCTAAGTGACCGAGGACAGCAACCCGGGTCCTGTGCATGGGGAGCAGCTCCCTAAGCAGGAGGGAAGGTCTATAGACACCAGGTCAGAGTGGGCAGGACTCGGAGCAGCCAACCATTCACATGCTGCTGGGGACACAGCAGCCCAGGGAGGAGTAGTGACCAGCCCCAGGACATCACGTCCACACACAGGTCCACACAGCCACACTCCTGCAAATGTGTTTACAAACTGGCTGAAGCTTCTACCCCACAAAGGAATGTCTTCTACAGCCTCATTATCAGAGGTTATCCTCATACTTTCTGAGATGCTCCCCATGATGGGAGGCTCACCACCTCTCCAGAGCAGCCACTGTGTTTTTGGGCACTCTAGCTGTTGGGTTAGAGTGAACAACAATCTGTTGTCTCCAGCCCCTGACCTCACTGCCCTGTTTCTGCCTTCTCCCAGGTCTGTGGGGAGCAGAAGGAGAAAGCTCTGTTTTCTCAGCGCTTTCTCTTCTACACTTAGCTCATACAATGAGTTTCTAGCCCCTCACCATCCTGAACCCTCTCATTCTCCCTAAGTGGAGCACGCCGTCGCAAGGATTGGTTCTGGGAGCTTGGGACCCACCGTTAATTTGGTCAAATCAAGTCACTCCTGAGTGTGGCCCGGACTTGCACCAAAGGTTATGGCACGGCCCCGACATTTGGTCAGGTCCAGAATGGGGTTTTGTTAAAAGCATGAAGCCCCAAATGTCCCCTATTCAATCAATTCAGGCTCATGAGGGTCTCTTTTCCTTTGATTTCTTCGTGGGTGGTAGTACTGATTCACTCACAGTGATTGTGGCTGCCATTACTCGGCATGGATTATGGGCCAGGACTCGACATGTAGTATCTCATTTAATTCTCCCAGCAGAGCTAGAAGGTGGATGCTGTTTGGAGGACACCTAGACCTGCCTATGTCTACACGGTGGGAGATGACCTCAAAGCCAGAGTTCCAAACCATTAGGCCCCATGGCCTCTCAAAAGAGGGCTGGTCCAGGTGGGCTCCTGTTGTCTTACCCCCCCGTAGGGTGAGACCACAAACCACCTTGCCCTTGAGCCTTCTGATCAGGAAAGATGACAGAAAGCAAGGTCTTTCTGTCAGCGGAATTTGAGATGACAGCTACCAAGAAGAGTCGGCAGCTGGGGACAGTGTGTGACCCTCGGAGGCCGGTGGGCCCCTAGGCGCCCATTGGCTGAGAGGTCCTGCCTCCTGACCCGTCACACCTAGACTGGCCTGGGTTCCCGCCACCCTTCCATGAAGGAGATTCTCCTCCCGTTAGAAACACGTCTCCCGGCTGAGAGGGCTGAGGTAGGGAGGAGACAGGCATCCAGCCCTCACTCTCTGTCAGCGCAGAAGGAGGGATCTGAGTGCTCTAAAAACTGGGTTAAAAATGGCTTGGCTGTACCTATCTTATCTGCTTTACACTGAAAGCCTTCAGCGCGTGGCAGGTTTTCACGCAGAATTTTCCTTACTAATCCCCCTTTGTTAACTCTGATACCAGCATTGCAATACCAAGCTCGTCTGGGCGATTTGAGAGGGATTACAGACCCTCAATCCTTCAGCATGTGGGAGAAGAATGTTTTCTTAAATCAAATTTTACACAAACCTGTTTTCAAAAATAATCAAAGTGCAAATCCCTCGTCAGGACTGAAGGGCTGGGGGAAGACACTGGTCTCTTCAAAATTCAACCCTGCATCGGAAGCGTGTCCTCTTGGAGGGCGAGGCAAAGGCGGAGAGCCACCTGGCTGATTAGCGGCCCCAACCCTTCACGTCCTCCAGCCTTCTGCACTTATACATTGGGGCTCCGGGAGAGGAGGGAAGGTCAGATGCTCTGGCACCGATTGGCGTCGGCCTGACCCTGTTCTCTGGATGGCACGGCAAGCAAGGTGGGGGAGCCGGGGGCAGATTCAAATTCAATTCCGACAAACGCATGTATATTCATCTACCACGTGGTGTGTACCGTGCTGGGCTTGGTGGGGGGCACAAGGATCAAGAGAGTCTTCCCCTCGCCTTGAGGAAATCACAGGCAGGCAGGGAAGGTAGCTATCCATCTGGAGGACCTGAATACAGGACAGACTGCACCAGGGGTCACAACGGAGCAGCAAGTGACAGAGAGAGAAGAAGATCACCCAGTCCTCTGAGAAGGCTTCCTGGAGCTGGGAGAACCTGGATAGGGGGTTGTGGCTCTGAAGGGTGCCCTGTAGGGAGCAGGAAGAGGGTCAACGGGAATCAGCCATTGTCATTGCTGCCTCCACTTTGTGCTGAACACAAAACCGTGGCCATACACCCCTTCTGCCTGGCTTGGTACAACAGGCTATCTTTTGAGCCTTTTCCAGCTCCTATGTGAGACTCTAGAAGGCCAGGGAAAGGAAACAAAATGGTGCAAGATGCTAGGGGCCTGAGGGTTCGATCAAAGTTGCTGGGGGCCCTGGGCGAGAGCCTGGAATCGGGCTGCCTCGAATTGGCATTCATGACTCCAGCCTAAAGCTCAGCTGGTCTGCAGAGCCCTAGAGCCCCATCCACCTGCAAATCCAGTCCCCTCCTGCCAGCCCCGCCCCCCTCTACTCCTACCCACATACTCGTGAATCTGGGCCCCCAGCTGCAAGGTGGGGTATCCCCTGCCCCTCGAGGCTGCCTTCCTGGAGCAGGTCACAGATGGGAGCTTGGTGGGGCCAGAGCCTCAGCTAGCCACCTGGCCTGGGCCTTTCCTTCCCAGTCCTGGGGAGGTGACGGAGGGACAGCAAAGTGGGGAACCTCTCAAGGGTCAAGGCCTCTGATAACAAATGGGCCTTGAAATGGGATTTCGTCTGTGATGCTGGGCTGTGGCTAGGCACAAGGAGGAGTGTGGCCAGACCACAGACCCTGACATCCCTCAGCGGGCACGCCATGCCCACCACCCCCGAGCCCCCGACAGGAGGCTCAACAGCAAGCATATTGCCTCATGGGGGCTGATTAAAGATGGATGCACAGCCCCCGAGGTTACTGGCAGCTCGGGCTGCTCTTGGATGCATAACCCCAATATTTTCTTCTTAAGCAATTCTTCTGCTCTTTGATGTTCCGCAGCGACACACAATCATATTCGGTTTGGTGCACAGAACGAGGAGCGGCGGGGAGGAGGAGGGGCCCGGGGAGGGGAGAGGAGGCCCCGCTCTGTCTGCCCGTTCTTTCCGGGCAAATTCAGTTGCACCATTTCATCCCTGGCTGGTCAGGGATCCAGCAAGCTGTGGGCTGTCTTTCCACAGCGCCGGGATCACGGGCATCCGAGGAAAATGGTGCCAGCGGTTGGGTTTTATGGCTTCCAATGCAGAACTTCCCGATGTGTTTTATTCATTTTAAATTCTGCGACTCACTTGCCATTCTCCCTTTTCCGGGGTACCCCAGGGGCTCGAAGGAAGAAAGAGGGGTGTGTCTTGGACTCCTGCTTGCCTGGGGGAGGATAGAAGGGCAAGGAATGAAGAAAGTGGGGGGGGGGGCAGGAGGCCCAGAAAAGGATGTGGAGGAAGGGAGAAGGAGCAAAGGAGACAGACCGGTAGGGAAGGAGAAAGAAGGGTGGGGTTTATCAGACGACAGCAGAAGTGGGGCGGGGCGGGGTGCATTCTCGGGACTTGTAAGAGCGGAGGAGATGGCATAGCAGAGACAGGATGTGGGCTGGGAAAGGAGGCTTTAGCCACAACTGGGTCCAAGTGGTGGAAATCTATGGCCAGGGAGTAGATGGGACAATGGGGCGTATATCACTTCAATGAATCTTCCCTGCGCTGAACCCCTGGTGCCTGCTCCCTTTGCTTCTGACCCCTTCCCGAGAGCGGCCAAAGCAAACCAGACTCAGACACAGAGCTTCTGGTAATTTCTCCTCTGTGCGTGCCCGGATCCCAGCCGAGGCCTGAGCACCCTGCCTGGCTCCCTGAAGCGGGGGCCTTGTCCTGGCAAGGGAAGGGAGTCCGAAATAGGAAAGGTCAGTGTGGTAACGGGCAGGGGTGGGGGAGCACGGGGTGTGAATGAGGAAAAAATGGAGTCCTTCGTTGGTGTTACGGCTGCAGCAAATAAATCATACCCATGTTTCTCCTGGCCAGACATTTGGGGAATAGGTGAGTATTTTCAAGCATTTCTTTTTAAGAGTGAAGCGGCAAGTTTCATTATCATATTTTAATTAAAAGGAAAAAATCCTATTAAACAATTCCCAATGTATTCGGATTAGCAAAAACCAGCACCTGAGACCCAGTAGCTCAGCATGTGCGAACACACTAACCAGATTCCTCTTCCTCAGAAACCCTCTCCTCACCTGCCCCTCCTCCCCTCCAGCCAAGCGAATGGCTTCTGACGGGCTCAATCCTGGGCAGGCCGTGGTGGGGGACCCATGCTTCTCCCACTCCCCTGAGGGAGCCATGTTCCCCCAAACTCACTGGAAACCCCCCAAACGTCCTATTCAAAGCACTGCTGGCAAGAAACTTGGCTGTAGTGTCAGGGAGTCCTGAGTTTAAAACCCCCAGTTTCCCCACTTCGTGGCTGTGTGGCGTAGGCAATTCTGGATTCCTCGGAGCTTTGATTTCCCAGTTTGCAGGATGTAAAACTGACGTCTGTTTCATAGCATTGCTGGAAAGATTCGAAATTATACCAGAGAAGAACCTGGTACGGTGCCCTAGTGAGGAAATAAAGAGGAAACGATGTTCTTCCATCAGTCTTTGTAGACAAGACAGAGGGTGACTTCCAGAAGCTCCAGACAAAACATACCTTGTTCCGTGATCTCAGGAGTCCACGCTGGTCTGTCCCATTAACTATGTCACAGCGGATGGGGTCACAGTTTCTCTTGCTTCCTGGCCTTTGCATAGGCTGTTCCCTGACTGTGAACCCACTTTCTATCTCCACATTCCCACCCACGTTGTCGGGTTAACTCCTACTCATCCATCAACTTGGGATTTAGAAGTTATTTCTTTAGAGAACCCTACTCCACCTGAGCTCGAGGCCTGTCCCCGGTGTGCCCAGGTCCCCTGTGCCGGTGGCAATTCCGGTGTCTGTCTCCGATACTATCTCAATCGTCCGTGTAAGAGTCTGGAACCACCCCCCCCCCTTGAGACCGTGAGCTCCTTAAAAGCAGGGACCAGGCTCAGTACATTTTGGTGTCTCTCGTGTTATTTACATAGTAGGTGCTCAATAAATAAGATGGATAGACAAGGGAAAAATCAACCAGATACAAAAAAGTGGCAATGGAAGGGATCGTTTCACATGCAAACGACTTAGAGGTCCTACCCAGGAGCACTCGTTGAGATGTGGCTTCCCTTCTAAAAGCCAATGCATTAACAGAGAAGTGCTCTCCAGACAGAAAGAGTGGGGACTCTGCTCTCCCTGCATGGGTAACCACAGCTGGTGTGCTGGGTGTTGCTGGAAACACCCATCTCCGCGGTGGCCCCTCTTCTCTGGGGACTACCGTGAAAGTGAGGGACCCCTCCCCCCGCCCATCTCAGGTCCTGAGATATGACGGAAGGGCCGAAGACACGAGCTCAGCAGAAGTGGTTTGGGCTTGGGCATTATGGGGCAAGACAGGGACTAGACGTGTTCCAGGTCACTCCAGGGAGAGACTCCAAACCAGCCAGTGCACGGAGGGGCAGATCTGGTTCCACACGTAGTGACCACCCAACCAACTTGCCCAGGACTACCCCAGGGAAGCCGCTCTGCCCTTCCCCCAACCCCCTCTGCATCAATCTTTTTCTTTCTATAGATTTGCCTCTTCTAGACATTTTATGTAAACAGACTCATACACTGTGCAGCCCTTTCTGACTCTTTCACTTAGCGTAACATTTTCAAGGTGCACCTGTGTTGTGGCATAATTTTCTCTTATTTTTAGTGTTCCTTTCCACAGCCAAATAATATTCCATTTCTTTGTATGGACACACTACATTACGTACCGTTCACTTGCATCATTAACGGGCGCTTGGCTTGCTCCTGCCTTTCGGCGATCACGAGCCCTGCTGCCGTGCACACTCACGCAGGAGTCTTGGGTGGACGTAGGTTTTCATTTCCCTCGGGAGACGCTGAGGCGTGGAATTGCCAGGCCTGTGGCACTTCTGTGTTTAACAGTTTGGGAAACCACCAGGCCGTTTTCCAAAGTGGCTTTACCCCCTTACGTTGCCACGAGCGGCACGTGGGCATTCTCATTTGTCCACGTCCTTGACAGCTGTTATCATCTGTCTGAGTATCGTCCTCCTACTGGGTGTGGCCGGCACGTTCACAGTCAGAGCCGGGACCTAACAAGGCTGTCTGCAAGGTGGTGAGACCCCTGACACCGCAGGCATCCCAAAAGACCTCGATGAGCCTGGGGAAGGGCTGCCGCTGTCGGCTGGGAGGTTGGAGTTAAAAATAGGTCTCAAAGTCTTTGGCTTTGTGGCCCTCTTCTCCGGGCTCTGGGGCCTGGTGAAGGAATGCAAAAGGAAGGAGGGTGTAGACGCTCGGGCTCGCTCCAGCCCCGTTCTGCTGCAGGCTTGCTTGCTGGGGAGGCAGGCCCGGCTCAGGTGTTGCTGGCTGGGCCCGTGCTGCTGCCCAGTGTGGGGGAATTGGCAGCAGCTGCAGAAACCCCAGAAACCACGGCCACCACCCTGCCCTTGCTGCCTCCCCCATGCCTCCCGCTCTTTTCGTGGGGCCCTGCTGCCCATCTGTTCTTCTTTCCTTGACACCTGGCCTTTCTGTTTCTGTCTTGTCACCACAGAAGGGACTTTGCAGCTACCCAGGAACGTCCTCGAGGAGGAGAAGTGAACAGGCTGGGTGGGGCACTTGGAGCTGGGTGAGTGGGAGTGTGCAGGGGTACACACCAGGGCTTCGGGCCCCCAGGAAGCCAAAGGGGGCAGTGGCCATGCCTCCTTCTGTAATCAGTCCTCAAATACACAGCTAACCACACTCAGACCTCATGCTGGGGCCGTGGAACTTCCTCATTTCTTCCTTATCCTCTCCCCAGTCACACACATAAAACCCGGATCACAGCCCAGTGATGGACCAAGAGCTCCTTCCCTGCCCAGGCAACTTGTCCAAGGGCTGGTTTACCGGCTGCCATTGTTACTCTAAGGTCACATCAGTAGAGACCCTGACATGCATGATCTCATGTAGTCCTTAGGAAAATCATGGAAGCAAATAGGGGAAGAATATTTGCTCCTACCTCACAGATGGGCTCAAGTTAATCTCAGTGACTTGTTCTAGATCACACAGGTGCAAGTGTCAAGGTCAGGACCCAAAAACCAGACTCTGGATTCTTTCCATTCAGACACTTTCCAGTTGTTCAGGCCAAACGCATGGGCACCATCCTCGACTCCTCTCTCAGCCCTGTGAGCCCCCTGGAAACCCCTGATGATTCTGTCTTCAAATGTGTCTTTAACCTGGTCACTTGTCATTCCCACACCACAGCCCAGAGCACCATTTCTCTCACTGGTGATTACAAATAGCCCTTCCCTGTGTCTTTCCCTCACTGGCCCCTGCAGACAGGCTAGGCTCGCTCCTCCTTTCTCCTCCCCCTTCTTTTTTTTTTTTTTTTTAAGATTTATTTATTTAGAGAGAGTGAAGGCATGAGCAGGAGGAGGGGCTGAGGGAGGGGGAGAGAGAATCTTAAGCAGGCTCCCAGCTGAGCACAGAGCCCGATGTGGGGCTCGATCACACAGCCCTGACATCATGACCTGAGCCAAAATCAGGAGTCAGATGCTTAACTGACTGAGCCCGCAGGTGCCCCCAGCTCCTGCTTTCTCCTTTGTGTCTGTGTCCCAGATTTCATCCCCATCCTCAAGTCCCCTCGCACGGTGTGGGGCCCAGAGGGGCCATGTCCTGGGATGTGTCATGTAACAGAGCTGAGACTCGTTCCCTGCTCTGGTGTGTGTGCACATGAGTGTGTCCATGAGCGTGCACACACACGTGTCCTGGCTTCCACCAAAATAATACAAGATCCAGGCATAAGAGCCATAAATCTTGCCAAAAGTGTATTTATTCTACCCTTACTTTTTTATTTTTCTGTGAAAGAAAGGGGAAATACACACATTATGTTCTGTGGCAAATTAGACTAGAAGCCCTCCAACTGGCAAGATGAGAGTGCATGCTTTTAGAGGGGGCGGGGGGCAAGGCCACATCTCAGTTCCTCTGCCATCCTGCCAAGCAGCTCAGGCCTGATCTCATGCCAGGACTGAGAACTAGTTGACCTGAGGGTCCCAGACAGAGATGACCTATGACACAGATGGCTAAGTGCCACCTTCTCCCCCTGCCCCACGATGGAGCCTGATCCCTCAGAAGGCTGCTGGGCTGCTGCTAAAGTCTTAGCTCTTTAGCTTTCTGGTTTGATTTCGGCATCCTCTGTGATCGCATCAGTGCGAGAACGCCTCTTCCGGTTCATTGTCTGTATCTAAGATGAGGAAATAATGACCTCCCTGGTGTCTCATGTGTGCACACACCCCCACCCCGGGCAGACCCCCACTCTGCCTCCACGGAGCTGCCTGTGACTGTGGCCAGCAGGTATGGGCTGTGGAGGCTTGTGATTGCCTCGGAAGGGCATGGAGGCTATGAGGTCAGCAGCAGCCTCAGAGTGAGAGATTAGACCCTCCTGAAACTCACAAACAAGGGGGCTCTGTCTGGACTAGGAGACAGACCTGCAGAGGAGAAGGAAGAGGCTGACATCGGGACCATTGTGGCTGAGGGTGTCGCCTTGCCCTGTACACCCAGTCTTACGCCCCAGTCCAGGCCCACAGGGAACTAAGGGAGGAGGAGATGGGCAATTACTGCACATCACTGACATCATGTGCTACAGACAGGTATTCCCCTTAGTGGAAAGCCCACAACGTAGAGCCCCCCATGACAGGAAACAAACAGGAAGGAGTTGAGCTCTGTCAAACGCAGAAAGCTCCCCTTAGCCAGTCAGGGGAGCCTCACTGAGGCCAGGGCACTCCTCCAGGGCTGGACCCTACAGGCTGCTCTGCCTTAAGATGGCCGCTGGCCCGGTGCTGCGCTCACAGGCCCTCCTTGATCCCCACAGCGCCCCTGCGAGGCGAGCGGTAGTATTATCCCCATCTGTCGCCTCTCAGCCTCTCCATGCCTCCCCATTCATTCCCGCCTTCCCCTTGTCTTGCTCAGGCTCTGGTCCTGTCTACAAAAATTAGCAAGCCCTGCCTCCACGAGGCACCTGGGCAAGGTCTGGGGAAGAAGAATGGGAACAATCAGCATCTCCCCCCACCACCGCCACTCCACTGCCAGGATGCTCGGTGGGACCCCAGGTTGGCAGAGGTATGAGGACAGCTGCTGGTGGTGGTTTGGAAAGGAATGACTCAGACATAGGAGGGTCATGTCCCTGTGGGTGGGCTGCCAGGGCCCAGAGTGGGTTCTGCAGTGCCTGCTTTCCTCCTGGGCGGTGGATCGCCATGACCCCAGCTCTTACCACTGCTAAGACGAAGATGTCACGGCAGTGGGGTGGCTGCGGAGCTCCCCTTGACGGTGCCCATCCTGCTCCCGGATCCCAACCTCCTCCTCCCACCTCCCACCCTGGCCCACGCTGCCAAAGCCACCCTGTGTTGAGACACCCCCGGAAATGCTTCCTCCTCCAGGAAGCCCTCATGAAGCCACAGGAGGAGAAGACAGGATAGTTTCCACAGCCTTCCTCTCCAGAAGCACAGCACTCCTCCAATTTGTCTGTACTAAGCTCTCCACTAAAACCTTCAACTCTCAGCCTGCAGGGATTTCAGACTTCAGCTTTGGTACACTTGTTACCTATTTCTGAGTCTGAACTTATCCGCCCCATGTTCTCTTTATATCTGCTGGTTTCTACACGGTTCCCTTTGAAGCTTTTATGGGGCTAGTTTAAGATGGAGAGAGAGGTGCACAACTTAGTACAGAAGCTTGTAAACTTAGAGAACATCTAACCCCAAGAGGTGGGACAAGCTGAAAATGGAAAGAGCTTCTGAATGGGTTTAGCTCATTTCTAGACGTCAGACTAAGATGGATGATTGAAGGGAACCGAGGAGACTGGATGCCCGTCTGACTGTGTTTTGGGGGCGGGGCCGGGTAGGGCATCCCGTTCCCCGCTATGAATCTCCCACATCTTCTCCTTCACGACCCTCCTCTGTGGTTAGTGTTAGGGATGAAAATTCAACCCTTCCCTAAGAGGCTGAACCCTTGAAGATTTCTGCAAATTTGCCTTTTAATTTTCCAGAAAGTGCAAGACTCCTCTGTATGCCTTTCATTCACCCAAAGCAGAATTGCTCAGTTAGTTTTTATAAAGACCTACCCTCATCTAGTCCTGTAGAGTTTTACGGGGGATTGGGTGGGCCACCCCCTGCCCTCGGCACTGACCCAGTCATTCATTTCCTGCAAGGAAGGAAGCTGTCCTTCAGGGCAACCTGGCTGCGGAGAAGCAATGCCTGTGTCACTGTCCACACACCTGATCATGCCAGGCACTGCCCTGTAGGCTCAGCCTGCCCTCACGTACCTCACCTCCTGTAAGCCTCATGGTCACCCCGAGTGGTGGGCGGGTTGGGGGGGGTGGTGAGCTGGACAAGCCTTACCTGCATTCCACAGGTGAGGAAAGAGGCTTGGAAGATAGTAAGACACAGGCAGAAGGTGGCCGGGGGGAGAGTCAGTACAAGCCCGTTGTGGGAGGGGGCACAGAAAGGCTCCCTCGGGCTGTGAAACCACTGCTGAGGGTATGGGCTGGCTGGACACTTGAGTGGCTCCCCCAGTTTCTTCCCTAAGAGCTTTCCTTCTCTGTGGGTCACAGCTCCTCACAGGACACCTAGAAGGACAGGCCCCATGGGGAGCCATGGTTCTGGCCTGTGTTGTATGTCACCCAGGACTGCCTGACCCCGGGCTTGCACGCTTCTTCTCGACTGAAATGCACAGGGCAGCGACACTTCCCAGGTCTCGCAAGGTCCAGGTATAAGATGCAAAGCCGCCTCTCTGGAAAAAAGACAGGCTCGAGTCCCAAGGTATCAGACGTCAGCCATGCCAGCCCTCATTTTCAAGGCCAGGCCACTAAGGTCACGAGGGGGAGAGATTTGTTGGGGTCTGCCTGGTTTTCCAGATGGCACTCCCTTGTCCCGAGAGCCGAGCCCGGGGCTGGGCCTGCACGGGCCGTATGTTCTAATGCTCCCAGAAGTTTCTAGTGCCAGCCAGGGCCACAGACACACGGAGGCCCCCATGCGCATTGGTGTATGTGTGCTAGCACCCAAAAATACTCTCTCCAGACTGCTTTCCTTCCTTAAATTGAACCCGTTTAGAAAGTTTTCTTTCCTCTCCTCACTGAAGACATCCATCACTTTCGCCGGCAGAGATGAGGCAGCCGCAACTCCTTCCCCGGGTTCATTAAATGCGTTCCAGACACTATCTGTAGCTGTCACCGAGAAGCCGACCGGGAGGCTGGGATCCCTCTCAGCTACGCAGTGTGCATCTCCATCTGTGGGTCAGGGACCCCTCTACCACCATTTCTCCATCGCAGGCAGAGCTAAGGGATTCCCCAAACTCAGGTGTGGTTGGCCCCACTCTCAAACAGCCACGGGGGGACCACAATGAGGCGGCCAAGGGCTCTCAGCTGGGGCTGGTTGGACAATGGCTGAGCCCACCCAGGAGGAACACCCACCTGTCATGCAGCAGACCCCAAATCAAACGGTGCAGTGGAGAGCAAATTCACTCCTACATAGTCCCAGACGCCATGGAACCACTCAGGGTCATAGATGGGGCCTGAGAGCCCCGGGTGTGGGGACCAAGCTCCCCCAACCTGGGCTATCCTAGCTCAGTCAGGCCTTGGGCTCACAGATAGGGATGCACTTCAAGAGAGCCCTCCACATGAGCCAGCATGGAAGGGAAGGGAAGCATGTTCTGCAGAGGACTGCAGGGCTCATCTGGTCCAGGGAAGGAAGGTTGGGGACAGCAGGTTGTAACCCTGAAGGGCCCCAGAGTCCCTGGAAACTCCCTCCCTATTTGATGGATGAGGACAATGAGCCCCAGAGAGAAAGAGGGGTTTGCTGGGTCCCCCACCTTCCTGCCTGGTGTCCCTTCAGTGCTCCTTTATCTGAGGACCAAGGACAACCAAGGCTGATTTCCTTCCCTCCCTAGGATCCTGAGGGGGTGGGAAAGAGAATCCAAAAGGGACTGAGACTGAAATCAGGAGAGCCGAGCTTCTAGACTTCTTGAGTCGTTTCTTTTTCTTTGTTATTACGAAATATTGTCAAACGTACAGAAAGAATTATATAACCAACATCTGTGGACCCACTACCAGTATTAACAAATCCTAATAACTTTAATGATTTCTATTTTCAAATATGGTATTAGCTGCTGTATGGTTAGCTGAGTCTTTATAGCTCTTTTCAAATGTAAAATCATTTTATTCTTTTCAATAAAGGCATTTCATTAAATGCATAACCAGGATTTAATTTTTAGACCCTGGAAGACTTCATTTAAATACATTCAGAATCAGGAAGGGAAAAAGCCCTCTCTGTCAGGCGGTGCGTCCTGATTTTTCTTTTTGGAAACACGATCCTCTGTGGCGGTAGTTGGGGCCTACCTGGACAGGAGGGAAGTTGTACAAATTCTCTAAACTCTGGAGAGGTGACATCCCGGAAAAATGCCTTCTTTCAAGCCTTCGAGATGGATTTTCCCATCCAGAATGCTTGCTGCGTGAAAAGGAGCATGAGAGGAAGGGAGAAAGTCTAACCTGGGGCAGGCTCTGCCAGGTCCCCCCACCCCCACCCCTCCTCCTGCCCTCGAGTCCCTTGTTCCCCACCCCCACCCTGACCGTTCCTCTGCCCTCTTCCTGCGGGCTCTGCTCCCCGCTACTGCCAGCCTGTCCTCCTCAGTTAGCATTTACTATGTGCCGCTGTCCAGGTGTCACCGGATCCTTGGCTGCATGTGCCGGGCCTGCTCATGCCAGCTCAGAGAGCCAGCGGTGTCTCTTCCCAGCTCCTCGGTCAGGAACTCCGTGCTAGTAGCTTGTAGTTGGCCATAGTAGAATCGACACCATGAACATCAACCCACAGACGCTCTAAGAGGAGAGGTGGTCCCCTCTCCCTGAGAGCTGGTTGTTAACCATTTGCCAGCACGCCGCCGGTATTCACTGTTCTGAGAATATTTGCATTCAAGGGTTCTCCTAGAGAAGAAACATGCTTAGCAGCCAAAGGAATGAGTCCCAAATATTCAAATGTCAGATATGAGTCTGAGAGCGAGAGGGGTTTCACCCCAACGAAGCAGCCACTGCTCAGCATTTCGTGGCAGGACGGGTCCCTAGAAGTTACACAGTCCAAGCCTCTCAGGTTAGAACGCAAAACAGAGTCCAGAGAGATAGTATAACTTGCCCAAGGTCACAAAGTTCGCTAATGACACAGGCAGGCTTACAGTTCACAGTTTCCTTTCCTGGCACTTTGTACATGCTGTTACAACCCCATGTCTCCTCATGAGGCTGCTCAGCTGGAGAGGGGGTCACCTGAGGGAATGGTGGTGCACTGAGCACTTCCTGTCCCTTTGTCCCCAAGCCTGCTTTCCCAGCAAAGGGCTGGGTATCCAGAAGGTGCTTGGCAGACTCTTCTTATGGGCACAGGCTGATGACCCAAGTGGGCAGAATCACAATGATGGGGGCAGAGGTCCACTCCCCAGGTGGCATGGTGCGCTCCCTCATTTCCCAGGTCCCTTGGTGACCGGAGTTTAAGAAACAGGCTACAGGGACTGCAAGTTGCTCTCGGGGCTGTCACTTGCTCTGGCCCTCCCAGGAGGGGTTTCTCAGGATCAAAGGGCAGTTAAAGTCTCCAGAAACCTAGGTGTGAGACATGAAGCAGAGGGACAGAGAAAAAATGACAATCTGGTGCCCCTCCAGGCTTTTATGTCACTGGAGCAGGAGTGTGGTGCTAACCTCCGAGAGAGGCAGAAATTGGGCCAGACCAGACCATAAAGAGAAACGGGGGTGGGCTGGGGTGAGGTAGACAGAAGGGAGACTCCGGGGGTAGGCGCAGATGGTAAGGGAGATGGGGAACGAACCACTCCCCTATAAGAAGGCAAACAGGAAGCAGGATCTGCCAGCAATGCACGGAAATCAAGTGCAGGAGGATAGATCAAGGGAAGGAGAAAGAGGAGCCACGTCCCCCTGGGCCACCCCCTTGGAGGACACGCCCCCGCGGAGCCACTCATGACCTGGTCTCCCCTCACCCAGAGCAGCAAGGGACCCTGTGGCCCGGCAGCCGGGCCTCCAGTCCCCTGTACCTGCAGATTCAGTGAGGTGACCCAACCTGGGCACTGCGGCCCAGAAGCAGCCCACAGTGGCCGTGCCATCCAGCCCTGCACGGAGGCTCTGCTGGCCCATGCTCCCAGGGGCCAGCCACCCTCCCCACCCTGGCCCCTTCACCCCTCTCCCTGCCAGTGCCATCTGTGCCTTCTTTGTGCACTTGCCCTCTGCAGAGGGGAGCCGCAGTGATCTGGAAAGCAGGAGGGCTAGCTCTGCTGCCCAGCTGTGTGCCCCTGGGGTGAGTTCCTTCCACCCTGGAAACCCCAGGGGAAGGCACAGGACAGGCCTGAAGGGGGCTCCTGGCTTCCCTGGAGGGGCAGGTTCAAGGCCAGCCAATCTCCCAAGCATCAAAGTTGATTCCAGAGAGGACTATAATCAAAGCCAGTCTTGCTTCCGTGCAGGGGTCCTTGGCCCGCCCTGGCCACTCCGGCTGAGTTCAACTCCTGTGCATCAGGAGAAATCCAGGGTGAGCCAAGAAGAGAAGACAGGTGTCTGGAGGGTGGGTGCTGGGGCCCCAGCCCAGAGAGTGACGCAGGCTTTGGGGTCAGGTAGACACTGAGTGTGTGGCTGGCCTACAGCCACCCAGGTGTGACTGACCTTCTCTGCAAGATGGGGACGGTGGTGACTCCTCCCCCCATGGTTGTGTGGAGAGAGAAATGAGGGGTGCGCACCCCCTCCTGCTAGCTACTCAGTACAGGTCCCCTCCCTTCCAGCTCCAGCAACCCCGGGGGACCCCGGCTCCATGGGGGCCTCCTCCAGAGACAGGAGGTAAAATCTGCAAACAGGTGCTGGTCCCTGGGGAGGTTAAATATCTGCCACTGAGACCAATACCAAGGTAGGGAATGGGAGATGCCCACAGGCTTAGACTTAAGCTGTCCATAGGACAACAAACAAATTCTCCAGTGTCTGATCCGGCCAGGAAGTGTGCCTAGTGCTTTACTTACATTATCGCTGTTGCAGACCCAAAGGAAAGAATCCATCTCCAGGGCCCGGACAAGTCCCCCACGGCCCCCACTATACTCCTGTCCTTCCAGACACAATGGTTCAAACTTCACATCATTGACCTGCCATCTCCCTGGCTTCCTGCAGTCACCGGGCCTGGTCTAGCATCTCTGGCCTCTTCTGGGGCCCCCGCAGCCCTAGACCCACATGGGTCAGGCCCAGGATCCCTCCCGGCTGGCTTCTCACGGATCTTCCTGCTCTGGGCTGGCCCCCTTGAACTATTATGAGTGAGTGGCCCCCTCACTCTATTATGAGAGTCGTCGTCTTAAAATACCAGCAGCTAAAATTTTTGAAATGCCTAGTGGGTAACAACATACAAAACTCTTGGTCCCAAATTTGCTCCCAAACTACCTTTCTGGAGCTCTCTCCCATTCCACACTCCCCAGAGAGGCCCAGGGCGTGCTCACCTCCAGGCTCCACCAGGAGCCTGCAAGGTCCTTCCTCCAACTCTCTGAAACACAGCCCTCCAAGGTGAGGGCTCCTGAGAAGCTTTTCTAGATGGTTCCTCATCAGACACCCTGCTCGGTTCATCCTGTGGTTGGCAGAACATCCTAGAAAGGGTGCTGAACGGGGGGTTGGCACCTGGCCATGCCAGCAGCTGGGTAAGTTAATAAACCCTCTGGTCTCAGTTTCCTCACTGGTGAAATCAGGGAGTGATCGGCACCAGGGGTCCCCACATAGGATTCCTCACTGGCCTCTGGGCCTTCCGAGTCTAGATCTGCAGGGTGGGGCCTGGGAATCAGTTTGGGGGACACTCCTCCTGATGATTTGGGGAGCCTCTGGCCTGGAGAACCTATAGATTGGCCTGGTGTCGAAGGCGTTTTACAGAGGACAGATTTCGAGGGGCCTGGTCTTTTTTGCAGGTACACAAGGCCTTAGTTGGGACATTCAGAAGATGCTTAACAAATGAGAATTGAACGAAGGAGTGAATGAATGACGGCCCTGAAGGGAAGCAGTTACAGCTTCTGCACACCGAAGTGAGAACAAACACAGTTGCCCAGGCCAACATTCATGTGTACAGGTAAACACTTAACGGCAGGCACACCTGTGCTCAAATACGATTTGAACATAATCCAAGAATTCTGCACTGGCATCTATGCCTATGGCTTTAATTTTTTTTTTTTTTTTTTTTTTTTTACAAAGCCTCAGTGTATGGGATTTATTTCCAGTAGGGACACCCCACCCAATTAAAAATAGTGATTAATTTCAGTATTTTGTTACATCAGGATGCTAGGTGATAATGAGGCATAGCCATGCATGTGTGAGTGAGTATCTCTGTGTGTGTGTGTGTGTGTGTGTGTGTGTGTGTGTGTGTGTGTGTATACAGGGCAGGGTAGGGAGGGTGGCTTGCTAGGATTATCAAGATTACTGGAGACAGCTAAAGGCTCTTAGGACCAGGCAGCTAATTGCCCAGCTTCCCGCTGTGGCTGTGGTCAGGGGCTCGAGCCCACAGGGAACACGCAGGGCCAGGATCTGAGGGCTTCTCCAGAACAGTCCAGTGGGCCCTGGAGAGTCCAGGCAGTGAGGATTCTCCAGGGACCATGCAGGACTATCGCTGGTGGGTACGCCATGGTGACAGACCCGGGAGGTCGGCCCCATGACCACGAGGTGCGCAGAAACGGCTTGGTTTATGAGGCATTTCCCCCAAGCCTAGGACACGGACTAACGCCACACTTTGACCAAAACCTCAGTCCGAAGTGCTTTGCTCTTACAGCCTGTCACAGCTGCTGCCTCTGTCCACAGCCGCTGGACCAGCGACCCCTTGCCCTGGTCTCAGCCTGGGGATGGGACAAAGAAGAGAAATGGATAAGACCCCAGAGACCACCCCAGTTGACGGCTGCAGTGGGTCCCATCTGTCCCGAGGACCCCATCCTCCCCACTCCTGCACGCCCTGATGCTCTGTTCCACTCTGAGCCCTGTATTGCATTTCTAGCAAAGTAAGAATAATTAGACCCTTAAAAATTTGCCATCCTTCAGAGAGTTTCAAAGTATTTTCTTGACACGATCTGCCTTGGAAGTCCCAGCATAGCCCAGGGAGCTATGGGGGTGCCAGGTGCCCCACCAGTGTGGTTACCGCCATCCGCATCTGTGAGTCAAGGCTCCCGGGGTCGCCCAGGCTGGCCTCTGTCTTCAGAGTGGTTCCCCTAAACCAGCAAGGCTGGTGCTTTTGGCCTTGGGGCTCCGTTGTTGTCAAAACTCTCAGATTACAAGGCTGAAAGCCAAAGCTTGGACCACATTGGATGCATCCAGCAGCCCTGGGAGGCCTCGCAGCAGGGGAGGCCCAGACTTTGAAACCACTACCAGGCTTCTGCAGGGTCCTCTCCGTTATGCACGGAATGAGTCCCAAGTATGTTGCCTGTTCTCAAATGGTTAAACACAGAGTTACCACTGACGCGGCATGTCCACTCCTAGGCATAGGCCCAAGAAAATTGAAAACGTACGCCCCCGTGAACACTTGTACATGAATGTTTATGGCAACGTTATTCATAAGAGTCAAGAGAAGGAAAGAACCCAAATGTCCATTAACTGATAAGTGGACAAAGAAAATGAGGCATATCCACACCAGGGAATATTATTCAGGAATAAAATGGAAGGAGCTACTAACATCCACTACGAAGTGGGTAAACCTTGAAAACATTATGCTAAGCAAGAAATGCCAGACACAAAAGGCCACATGTTGAAGGATCCCATTTATAGGAAACGTCCACTAGGCAAACCTATAGGGACAGAAAGTAGACTGCTGGTTGCTTAGGGCTTGGGGGAGACGGTGGGGAGGTGTTTAGGGAGCACCACAGAAAGGCCAGGGGGTTTCTTTCCGAGGTGATGCAAATGTCCTTAAATTATAGGGCTGGGTTCACGTATCTGGAAATATACTAAAAACCATTGTATAGATATATTTTTTAAAAGATTTTATGTATTATAGAGAGAGAGCATGAGCAGTAAGGAAGGAAGGGCAGAGGGAGAAGCAGACCCACTGCTGAGCAGCAAGCCCCACACAGGACTCGATCCCAGGATCCCGGGATCGTGACCTGGGCTGAAGGCAGACACTCAACCAACTGAGCCACGTAGGAGCTCCCCAAACCACTGTAGATTTTCAATAGATGAATCATGTGCTATGTGAATTATACCTCAGTAAAGCGTTATATGAAAATTTTAAAAGAGAACAGCAAACTGAGCGAGGCAGGCCAACCTTCAGGGCACGCCACCAGTTTGCTCTGTGACACAGAAGTTGCTTCTTTCTCTGCTGTCCCTGCCAGCCCCTCCGTGAAGGGAGAGACACTCCTGCCGGCCTCTCAGGAGCACTGGGAGGAAGAACGGATGGACGGTGCCGGATAGGAAGCAGGATAGGAACCGAGGCATTATTTAAATGTGTAAGATTTACTGTCGAGATGTCACTGCCCTGGGAAGTTGAGACATCCCTGAGTTACAGGCTCCGAGCCCCGCAGAATGTTAAGACACAGGGGCCTTAGAGAGCAAGCAAGAACGCAGGTAGGACAGTGCTATTCCTGGCCAGGTTCGTGTGCCCCGCCCCAGGCCCAGACTTTTATGGGAGGCATGGAGGGCCCTGAGCGGATGGAGAGGCAGCAGGAAGGAATGGCCGTGCTTTACTTCAGGGACCCTGGTGGGAACGGCCACTGCAATGGCCTTCTCTCTCATCTCTACCCCTGGATGTAAAACACACAGTCAGAGGTCATCTCTCTGAAATCTGTCTGAAACACAACCCTCCTTTCATGTTTGCCTCCCAGCCCCAGTGCCAGGTGTCCAGATGTTGTGGCAGCTGCCAGCACATTCCCTCTTTCCAAACCCTGAGTATACAGCCCAAGGCTGACCACGGCTCCAAACCTCGCAACCGCTCTGAGGCCTGGCTACTGCACACACTCGGGCCACCATCCTGCCTGCCCTCTTGATACCCTGATACCGCGGTCCATCCGCAGGGGAGCCACACCAGCAGGCACAGGGCTGGCTGGGGTCTGTGAGTCGTGGGGGTCTGGGTGTGCCCGAGTTCAGGACAAGGACTAGGTCAATGTGCGGGCAGAAGACTGGCTATTTGAGGGCTTTGAATCCCGGAGCAGCAGGATACAGTACTGATTATGCTGTTTCCACTAATAAAAACATTAACACAAATAAGCAGCTTCTACTTTAAAGTGGGCATAGACTTTACAGGTATCATGAATCAGAAGTCACAACAACTCGAGGAGGTGCATATTATCATCCTTATTTTATAGATCTGGACACTAAGGGTCAGAGAGGTTAAGTATCTCGCCCAAGGTCACACAGCTAATAAACGATTGAGGTAGAGTGTAAAACTAGGTCTGTCTGATGCAGAAATCACTGGAAAGCATAATCCATACATCATCCCTCTCAGAAAGCGGAGAGCCCCCAAGCATCCTGAAAATGATTGCTCTGTAAAAGGGTGATCTCAGGGACTGCCCCAGCCCCTGTGGAAATCAGGTCGAGCCCTGAAGATCACATTCACATCAGGTGCCACAAGGGGTCTTTGTTTAAATCTCGCAACGGAGACGCCAGAGAAAGGAGGCATATTTTGAAGCATTTAGTCCGAAAAGCAAATGTGGGTACAGAAGGTTCCCGGCCACAAGGGCTGAGACCCCCTCCCCGTAGGAACCCCCCACCCCCATGAGAAGCGCCTCCTGGTCGGGGCCGTTGGCCCGGGGCTGGCATGCACCGTGCAGCTGGGATTCAGGGAGGGTCCGTCCACCATGTCAAGGATGGGACCAAGGGGGTGAACATTCACACTCTTCAGAAGTGGGTGCGGGGTCCCACGTCAGACAGAACCCCAGCTCCAGCCCTTAACAGCCTTGTCGCCTATGGCAAGAAGCTCACATCTTCGGAGCCGCCGTTCGTCGGCTGTAAAGTGGGACTACGGTGCCTACCGCACTGAGATGTTCCAAGGAGAAGGATCGTGATGGCAGTAAAGGATTCTGTCCCACTTCCTGTTGTGCCAAGGACGTCTGTTCCAAATATCTACATAGACGTCTCCTTGACTATCCTCTGTCTACCTGATATTTTCAACTACCTACTAAGAAAGATACTGATAGGATTCCCGTTTTATAGATGAAAAAAATCAAGATTCAGGAGGACGAGAACTAGACCCCAGGACACAAGACCAAGTTAGTGGGGGTATTGGGTTCCGAACCCTGGGTGGCCTGACCCGAGAGTCTGTGGCCTTCACCATACACCATGCAGCCTCTGAGGCGCACACACGTGGCTCCAGTGATGGTCAGACGGGGCGCCGCGTCTGCTGGAGGGCAGGATACACCATGGCCGCTGTGGTCATCACGTGCCCCAGGCCACCCAGGGGTCCCAGAAGCTTATTAGAAGGTGCCCAGTTATGCCACCTGGATCTGACCATTGACTCATTCAGCAGAGAACTAGAAATGTACCCATTGCTCGGAGAGAAGAAAAATAAAGAAGACCTTCACTGTTGAATCCAGGAGGGGGATTTCTGTCCAGCTGCGGGAGGCTCGTAGAACCCACCAGCAGCAAGGTGGGTGTGTGTGGGCTGTGGGGCTCACAGGGACAGAAACGCCGCATGCTGTCGAGGCCTCCCAGTCCCTGCCTTCGTGGCAGCCAGTCCCTGCCTCCATCCACCAACATCCACACCCCGAGTCAAGTGGTTTCCTTCCAGATTCCCAAAAGCCTTCGGATTTCCAAAATGGACCTGGATCCCTAGGACCTCAGGCACACGCATAACTTAATAGGCCCCTGAAAGAAGAAACAGAGAGAAAGGAACCAAGCCGAGAAACCCGTGAGAAATCATGCAGAAACTTGGAACATAAGGGCATCACAGTAAGGAAAGGAATCTGGAAACAAGACACAACCTCCAGGGTCACATGCCCCGGCCAGTAAATGAATGTGGCTCAGTTTAAAATTTTGCACCCAGGGTAAGAGCACCTCACCTGCCATAGTCCTTTCGTCAGACACCCATAGAACAATCCTACTTCCACTTTTGCTTTTGCTGACAATACGGCTCAGGGTTGAATTTAATGCACACCGTTAGTAAGCGTCTAATCTCAGGCCCCGGGCAGAAGGACCTCCTCACCGCCCCCCCACCCCCCGCCGCCATCTCTCTGGGATCTACTTTTCTGACTTGACTTGTGACTGTAAAGGGTCCCCATTCTCCTTTTCGGAAGCTGTGGTAGGACACACATTATAGCTGGCTGCTGGATTACAGAGGGAGATTTTAGCATTAACGGGGAGCTGGATTAGTGACCTTTTAAGGTTCCCTTTTAACCCTACATTTCTGGGACAGTGATCAATAAACAGTCTGCCGTGCTCTTCCTCCACCAAAAAAAAAAAAAAAAAAAAAAAAAAAAAAATCAAGCCTCTTTCCTATCTCCTGGAAAAGAGTGTTTTGCTTTTGGAATGTCAAGGAGTGATTGACTCCAGCACGCACAGGCTCAGCACAGTAACCACAGACCCGCTTTCTGCCGGTGTCCCCTTTCGTTGCTGGAGCTGGGCTCAGTCCCAGGATGCCAGGGGGGCACAGAGGCACAGGGAGCTGACTGCTTGAGAACAATGGCCCTTCCACAATGCAACTGCCTGCTAACTGACAACAAAGGCTTAGCAGGGACTGTGAAGTCGTGAGGCTGTCTTTATGACAAGCACAGAACGGAACAAGAGCCTCTTTCCTGGAGCATGTCTGAGCATACCCAGGAGCTACCCACGGTGTCCCTTCTGCAGCCCTAGGGTCCGCGGAGCTCACGCTAGGCTCCATGTCCATCTGAACTGGAAGGTCGTGCCAGTCCCAAGCCCCGGTTGTGGGCCTGCTGACTTCTCTCTCATGTTCTGCTGTCAAGGAGACTTTCCTGATCACTTCTTCAGGGCGATGAAGTTCAACTCCCTTGTCTTACAGATTGGCAAACCAAAGCTGGAAAAATTATAACTTGCTAGTTTACCAGCAGAGCCGGCACTATAACACATGTCTCTAGAGTGAGAGAGGGGATGGGTCGGGGTTCGGCATCGGCAGTGTATTGTCTTTCGGAAGAGTTCACTGCAGGGCTCCTGGAAGGCTGGACCGCATCCCAGGGCCCAAGTTAACAGCCACGGCCCGGACTGGTGAAGGGTTAACATCTTAGAGGAGAGTGACAGAAGCTGGAATCAGCCCCCAGACAATTCATTCCAGCCTGAGGAAGAGGCAATTAACAGCTCGGGATTAGGAGAAACACGTTTTTTTCAAGCGGCAAAGACTCTCCTTAGGGAACACCAGGCGGAGTAGCCATAAACCAAGCCCATGCACAGAAGAGTCAGTGGCGCGGTCTGTACCCACCCCCCGCCCCCGCCCCGGCTCCCCAGTGTCCACATGCTCCTCTCCTTGTGTTGTTTAAGCAAACACTGGTTGACTCGGTGCTCCCAGGTCATTAGGGCAAAGACGGGACCCCTGGATTCTTCAGCCAGTCCGTCTGGCCCTACCGTCAGTCTCTGTGTAGATCTGACCTCTAGGTGCACACTGGTCTATGATCACAGCGGTAAACACAGATGCTCCTCTCCCTCGCTGATCCAGAAGGCCCCTGTGGCCCCCCAAGCAGCCAGCTGAGGGTGCAGGCACTGTTCATACGTCCTAGCCCGGGCAAGCCTCACTGTTGTCTCAGAGTTTCTGGATGGGAAAGTTGTTGGGATTTAAGGTGAGCTTAGTTCAGCGTAGCTCTGCAAGAACATGGAGCTAGTATTTGACTGCTTTTCCTGTGTGTCCAGCTTACATTTCCTGGGATCCAGAGGCAAACGTAAGGAAGGAAGATCCCTGGGGGGTGGGGGGTGTCACACCCTGCCCTGGGGTATTATCATTATGCATTTAAGTTATGAAGTATTTTCAGATCGGTCGAATGTAAGCCTGGCCACAGACTACAGAGCCAATGATAATATTCACATTCAATACCAGGAAACTGAGGCCATGAGAGGTTAAGGGCCTTGATCAAGGCCAGCTAGTTAATGAAGAAGTCAGGACCAGAAATCTGGTTTCCTGCCTCCCTAGTGAAATGAGACTGTCTCTCAGAACAGATCAGCTAATCTAGCCCCCGGCCAAGACAACGTTATTACTTCAGCACAGACCCCTCTGAGGTGCAAAGCACCAGGCTGTGGGACTTGCTGGCCTCCCTAAACACTTGCTGGGGGCTATGGAGGAGGCAACCAGGCTCTGCCCTGTGTGAGGGTTCAGGGCTGCTTTGAGCTACAGCATCTCAGCTACTGAGTTCCCCAACTCAGCTGACACTCCATCTTCTGGCCCAGGCCCATGTCCTTACCCTGCCAGTCTCAGTCCTCTCTGTCCCCGCTTCCTGCTCCTGCTCTAACTCTCCTCCCGACACAGGCTGTTGGAAGTGGTCCAACTGCATAAGCAGAGTCCCCTGCATCAGGGTCCAAGTCCCCGCCCAGGGCCAAGATCCTATAGAGGCAGCTCAGAATTCAAAGCTGCAGGAAGGGAAGACTGAACCCACCCAGAGCCTCCGCCTCCCCAGCCCCTCTGCACTGGGAAGGAGCTGGTATCACGGTCTAATGTGAAAGGCACCACCGAGGAGCCAGATATGAACTGAAGGCCCAGGGCGGCCACAGTCCATGCGTCCTCGGGCACGCGGCTTCTCTCATCCAGGCCTCAGTTTCCCCATCTGAAAAAGGACGGGTTGGATTCCGTGACCCCCGAGTTCCTGGCTGCTCTCAGAGATTCTGCGGGGTTTCATTGAACAGGCGGCAAGAGCAAAGCCTTCGCGTAGCTCCCGTCCTCTGAAATGACTTTGCCATAAAAGGGGCGGCGGGAGCAGGCACTAATGGACTTGTAGAAACTCTGGAGAGTCCAAAAAGGATTTTAATTAAAATGGAAATGTTGTAAACATTCAAACTCACTCCACCCCGGGAGCTGGGGCCCAGCTGCCGAGGGGGGGTCAGGGGACCACTCACCGTCATTAGCTTCAGCAGGTGCCCTGTATATGCTGCCGATGCAAAATTCTCCTAGGGGATCTTGGGTATATGGACACCCAAGCAAGAGGAGAGGCGGCGTCCTCCAGCGGGTGGTATCTCGAGGTGGTCTTGTGGCTCGATTTGAGAAAGAGCCTTGGCCCCCCAAATCTCACCCTATTATACACACCCATATATTCATAGTTGATGTATACATGGTATATAAAATCCCATTGCTGGGGCTTCCTTTGAGTTAGGGATCCTGCTCTTATAAGGAGACGAACAGCACACAAGAGATCATATATTTTGTTAATAGTCACTACCCAGCTGTGCCATTTTGGGCACCAGTCTTGCTCTTTCTCAGAAACACTGACAAAAATGTTTGGTCACTTTTTCAGGGATGAGGCATGCTGCAATGTCCTGGCCCCTGGACTTTTCTTCTTGGGGACCCAGAATCCTAGCATTATGCCCAATCTTCTTAGGGCTGATGGTCCTGGGACTCGACCCAAAAAGAGCAGTAGGAAATCCAAGGGCTGGGAACCCGGGAGAGGGGCCTCACAAGACCACAGACCCTGGCCAAGCCACCAAAGAGTGGCTGGGGAGGTCGCCATGGCAACAGGAGACCCTCCCCCAGCGCTTCTATTCAGGAGAAGAGGGAAAGGAGCGTACAACAGGTGCATGCCCACAGCGAATACCATCGCGGGGAAAGGAGCGTACAACAGGTATGTGCCCACAGCGAATACCATCGCGGGGAAAGGAGCGTACAACAGGTGCGTGCCCACAGCGAATACCATCGCGGGCTGGGTTTTGCCTTCGCTCTCCTCACTACAACTTTTGGTGATTGTCTAATTATGGCTCGTTACAAGCATCAAGTTACATTTTGCAAGGTCGTAACTGCAGGGGAAGGATACAATTATTCTAATGAAGCCGCCCTAGCCCCAGACTCTTTCCCCTCCAATCAGTCCAAATGCCACTGCTCATATCATCTTCCTTGCCCGCCACCTGGCCCTCCCGGGTCTCCTCTCCTGCACCCTTTCCTAAGGCCAAGGCAACAGAGCACCATGGGGGGGGGGGGAGTCCCTCTGGGGCTTGTCTGCATCCAGGGTATTTTTCTCCCCTTTCTTTCCCTAATGGGCAGCTTCCTCCTGGGGCTGCCTTGCTGGAGGGGAGGATCTAAGGATGTCCGATGGTTATGGAGACAGGGCCTGTGAAGACGAGTGACAACCTGTGAGCCAGAAGCTTAATGCCTTCCAGCACACTCTGTGGTTGGGACCCACCTGCTGGCTGGAGCCGGGCAAACACTTCCTCCAAAGTCAAACAGTGATCCACATACTCTGGGCAAGTAAGGTCTTGGCATCAGGGAGTGGGAAAGGCTTGGAGTGGCCTGTATGCACCTGGGTCTTGCCTTTCTTGGAAGCCCTTCTCTCCCCAAAGGCTGTCCTGGGAGTAGGGCGGGGGACAACCTTCTTCCTGGTAAAGGCTATCTTCCAAGGAAAGGTTAGTCTGTGTCCAGAAAAAGGAGAGGGGGGGGTTATCTTAGTCCCTCCTTATGCTGGTCAACCTCTTTCCAGGAATAAGGCACCACTTTTAAAGAGGCCAATCACAAACTTCAGTACCCAAAAACAGGAAACCAGAAGGATGACAGGTCTGGGCAAGCTCTTCCTTTCATGGAACTGGTATTTTTTAGCCTAGAAAAGAGACTTCAAGGGAACATGACAGCCTGCTTCAAAATCTGAAGGGCTGTCACGGAGAAGACGAAGCAGATTTGGCCCATGTGCCTGGAGACAGAATCAGGATCTGCAATCCAGCCAGCCATGGACTTGGCCATCTCACACAGTAGTGAGTTCACGGATGACAATTGGTCAAGGAAGCCACGGAAGAGGCTTGCTTCTTCTGTGTGGCAGATGGGCTCTGAGGTCCCTTCTACTCTAAGACTCTGTGATTCAAGGCAACAGACCCCGCCATGGCGCCTTGTACCCAGTAGATGCCCAATCGATGTTTTCAGGTTGTTGAATGGATAACATGAAATTACACAGGGGTGGGGAGCCTGGGTGGCTCGTCAATTGAGCGTCAACTCCTGATTTCAGCTCAGATCATGGGTTGTGGGATTGAGTCCTGTGTGGGGCTCCAGGCTCAGTGGGGAATCTACAGAGGATTCTCTCTCTCTTCCTCTCTCTCTGCCCTCGCAGACTCATGTGTGTGTGTGTTCTCTCTCTCAAATAAATAAATCCTTTTAAAAAAATTACACAGGGGGTGCCAGGGTGACTCAGTGGGTTAGAGCCTCTGCCTTCAGCTCAGGTCATGATCTCAGGGTCCTAGGATCGAGCCCTGCATCGGGCTCTCTGCTCAGTGGGGAGCCTGCTTCCTCCTCTCTCTCTCTGTCTGCGTCTCTGCCTACTTGTGATCTGTCAAATTAATAAATAAAATCTTTTAAAAAAATTACACAGGAGGGGCTCTTGGGTGGCTCAGTGGGTTAAAACCTCTGCCTTTGGCTCAGGTTATGATTTCAGGGTCCTGGGATCAAGCCCTGCATCAGGCTCTTTGCTCAGCAGGGAGGCTGCTTCCCTTCCTTTCTCTCTGCCTGTGTCTCTGCCTACTTGTGATCTGTCAAATAAATAAATAAAATCTTAAAAAAAAATTACACGGGGGACTCAGCATTCAAGTAGCTGGTAGAGACCTTCTCTAGCAAACCTTTTTCCAACCAAAGGCACCAAATGTAGCCCCTACTAGGGGTTACTAAAAGTCATGTAATTGGGAGTCACCCCTGGTTCTTATTTAAAAGGGCAATTTCTTGGGCCCCACCCAGAATTTGGATTCTGCTCCTCTAGAACAGAGACAAGAAATCTGTGTTTTAAAAATAAGTTCCCTTGGGGTGCCTGGGTGGCTCAGTCAGGTAAGAATCTGACTCTTGATTTTGGCTCAGGTCACGATCTCAAAGGCGTGAGATCAAGCCCCATATCAGACTCTGTGCTGGGCATGGAACCTGCTTAAGATTCTCTCCCCCTTGTCTCTACCCACCCTCTCAAAAAACCAAACCAAACTAAAACAAAACAAATAAAATAAGCTCCAGATGATTCCTACACCTGGGCTTACGAGACACACTTAAAGAAATGTAGACCCGCGATAAGAAGCTATAGGGTCTTCTGGTTCCTTGATCATCGGCCCCATCAGAGCTGCCACTGCCCTTGGTTTCCCATATCCATTTGGCCCTGGAGACAGAAGGGACAGAAGAGACCTCCATCTCATCTAGCCGAACCCTGGAAAACTCTGAGGCCCAGAAAGCGGGAAGAAAAGAAAGGCCTCTTTTGGCCTGAGCCCATCACCAAGCAATACATTCCACGGCCAAGCTGGTCTCTGAGACCCCTGCCACCACACCTCAGTCCTGGGAGCTGGCCCACGTCCTCCGTGCTTCTGGGCTTGCAACTGCCCTTCCTGTAAATGGCTCCACCTGGTCCTCCTACCTGGGTTCATTCAGTCTTTGGTTCCTACCTTGCCCATGATTTGGGCTGCGTTTCTGGTTCTACTGCTTGGGCTACCCAGCCTGGCTCCTGGGACCCTCCCTCCCTCTCAGGGTTGCTCCCTGTCATTTCCTCTGACGCTGCTCCAGGCCTGCAAGCAGCCAGCCTCCCCCCCCATGAGCTCTCTCACTTGCTGAGCTGGGAGAAACAAGAAGGGGCTAGACTTTCATCCCACCCCTCCTTTTCCGAGCATCTCTCCCTGTCCTCCGTGTTCCTGCTTCACTCCTGCCACATCAGAATGAACGAAACCTGGATCTTTCAGAATGTTCCCTCTCTTCCAGTCCCCATATCACTGGCAAGCCCCCCATCTGGCCAGACTCTCCCCTCCTCCCTGCCCTTTTCCTACAAGGATTGATTTGTTTTGTTTCAACAGTTTAATCTTCCCCTTCCCTAGGAGCAGAGTTGTTTCTTCTGATCCCTGGTGGAAGGCGTTCTGGATCGGCCTGAATCAAGGAGGGGCTGGGGGAGGAAGGTAAAAGAAAAAAAAAAAAAAAAGAAAAGAAAGGAAGAAGGAAAACATACCTCCTGGCAAAACCCAGAGCACCACTTTCGCAACATCTTTCCCCGCTACATTATTTATAGCATGACTGAAACATTTATTCCTCCCCTGCTCTGCCAAAGAGCACCCGCGTTTCCACTGAGCTATAACAAGTAGAGTGAGCCTGCGCTCAGCACGAACACCAGGCATTTGATACACAACAGTGCACCCTGGAAAATGCTATGGCTCCCAGTGGCCAGGAGGAGACCAGAACAGAGGGGCTAGTCCTCCGGAGACAGGGGGTGCGGCTCCAGGATGCAAGGGGAGAGGACAGAGGGAAGCGAGCCAGGCGGCGGACAGGAAAGCAGGGTTCTCTAGGCACATAGCTGAGGGGCCTACGTGAAGCCAGGCTTGCAGAGAACCAGAGGCCAGGGCCCTCCGGGGGCCAGATCTACGACAGTGATACTCAAGGTTGCACTTGACGGGTGACAGGCTTGATGAGCTGATATGTTCATTTATTCCAGTTTACATAAGTAAGTACACTTGCTAATTGTGTGAAGGGACTTTGGATTCAGAGAAATCTGTTCTGATGTCCCTTGTGACACATCCCTGCTGTGTGACTTGGAGCAAGTCACACGATCAGAGGCTTACCTTCCCTTTCTGCAGAACAGGGGATCCCTACAACCACCTTCCATGGCTATTTTAGAGCAAGAAGGTCATGTGTGACAAGTGTCTAGCACTTTAAGTGAATTTCATCTCAGTGATAAAAACGAAGTGCCCAGCACAATGCCTGGCCCTTAATGGATATTCCATAAAGGTGGCTCAGCCCCTTTTCCTTTGGCAAGCGTCATGAATACTCACAGACTTCACAGAACTCTTTCCCAGTGGCCCGCTGTACATGCTAATGAGAAAACATGGTGCAGTAAGGGAGACCTGACATTCTCGAAGGCCTCCAGCTCTCTTGGAAAGAACAGGCCCACGGACGCATGACAGCAGAGCTCTGTATCCCCATTCATCCTGGCTTTGCTTTAGCTGAGCCAGCAGCCTCCGCGTCCGCTCCTGGCCACGGGTCTGCTGGGCACCTCCAGAGCCGCACGGACCGACGCCTGCGCAACTGTCCCTTGAGCTGGGCGCTTCCGCCCCCCACTTGGCGCACTTTTCCGCCTTTGCCGTTGTCCCTCTTGTTTGCGGGAGGAGACGCGGCTTCCCACTGATTTGTTCCCCAGCACTTCTTCCCATCCAGGATCTAAACACATGAAAGTCCTATTTGTTTTTTTTTAATCGCTTTCCGGAGAAGAAGGGCGATGAGATCTAGTGCCGGAAGATCTGTTACTGGTGTGGGTGTCTGACCCCGGCGCGAACAAGGTGGCCACTGTGAGCATAAGCTCATCATCTTCCCTTCCACGCCAAGGGTTTTATACACATTGTCTCGTTTATCCTGACAACAACCCTGGGGGTATACATTATTATCTCGACTGTTCTTTCTTTCATTTGTCATTTAGTCGTTCCTTTGAAAATAAAATTTTACTGCTTCTACTATCTGTAAGACAGGGCAGCAGAAAGACAGTACAAATAGGACAGACAGCTGTCCTCATGGGAGTGGAAAATCCAGATGAGGAAACGGAGACCCAAAGAGGTTAGTTAAGGCTGCATGATTCCTGCCCTCATGCTTCATACCTCTCTGCTGACTGCTTTCCGGTCTACAGATCCCCTGGGACCCGCTCATCCTGCCCCTGCCGCCTGCCCTCCAGCTGCTGGAATGCTCACGAGCCTGGGGCAAACTCTCAGGACCAGCTCACACATGCAGATGTGTGACAGCTCCCTTTAAACAGTCGAGTCCAGTGTGTGGCTGGGCATCTTCTGCCTCATGACCTAGAGCCCAGGGGCTACCTAGGAGGTCAGCCAGGTCCCTGCCTGACTGGAGGACCCTAGCAGGTGCACCCAAGAAGATGCCGGGGCCCATCCCTGCACAGACTGGGCTCTAGGCAGAGAGAGTTGGACCCTCCCTGCCCTCCCTCCACTGCTCTGCTCCTGGTTTCCATCGGACCGCAACGAGACCTGGTCTCACGGCAGCCACTCTTGCCGCCAGCTCCGTGCCATCTCCTGCCGGCTGTTCCTGCAGCTTCAAGGCATGGGGCGTGGATAGAACAGCGTGGCTCAAACAATAGCCAACTCGCCTCAAACCCCAATGCTGGAGTTAATAAAAAGAAATGAACCCATTCAGGCTAGCACTGAAATTACAGTTTCCGTTTCACTGTGGTGATAGGAGGCGGGCACTTCGGCACAGAGCTTGGCGTCGGCATGATGGGGGTGGCGGCGGGGGAGGGGAAGGGGCCTCTGCTCCAGACGGGTAAGGCTGGCACTTT
Organism: Mustela nivalis; assembly: GCF_964662115.1. Lineage (NCBI taxonomy): Eukaryota > Metazoa > Chordata > Mammalia > Carnivora > Mustelidae > Mustela > Mustela nivalis. The sequence continues at coordinate 21,373,963 of NC_139028.1, forward strand.
GTTTTCTCCCTTCCTCTCAAGCAGCCCCTCCTCTCCAGGTCTCCCTCCTATGAATATATTTGTTTGTTTATTCCTATTGATTTCCAAAGGCCTAGGTGCCCCCGGGGCCCCTAGCTGCAGGTGCACCACATGCAAATCTGACAATTACAGTCAATCCGGCAATAAAAATTCCCCATAAAAGAAGAAAGCCAAAGGGCTCCCCGCTGGGAAGTGCGGGCCCTCAAAGACAAAACCTTCTCTGAAGGGCAGCTTCAATGGGCTGGCAGCGCTGGCCTGGGCGGGCACCAGCCTGGGCAGATGGCCGGGGCCGGGCCCTCAGGCTGGCTCTGAGGAAGCTCTGTCTCACGTGGCCGACTATGGCATCCTGCCCTCAGGAGACCTTTCAGGTCCCCATCTGCCCGAGCTGAGTGATGGGGAGAGACGGAGGAGGCCTGGGCTGACGTGGCTCCTCCTGGTCCAGGCCTCCTATGTGGGCTCATTCATTCAACAATTATTTAAAGCACATTCTTCATGCCAAGCACTGTTTTAGGCCCTGGAGAAATCCCAGTGCCTAAGACTGACAGACAGATGGACATGCTGGGCTAAGGGAGCTTGTGGCCTAAACAGAGACATTAGGGGAAAAAAAAAAAAAAAAAAAGACAACAAAGGTGAGAGTTTTAGGGCAGAAACCAGGAAGGGAGAGAGACGGATGACAATGGACAGTGGCTACTTTAAACAGGGTTGGGAAACACACATTTATACTGGGACCAGAAGAATGAGATGGAGCCAAATGTGCAAGGTGTGGTAGAAGGGCTTTCCAGGCAGAATAGCATAAAGGCCCTGGGGTGAAGGTGGTCTCGAAAGACCCTGGTTTGTCTGAGAAATTGAGGTCCTTTGGCTCTAGCTCAAAGAGCAAGGGGACTGTGGCATGAAATGGGGTCAGAGAGTGTCAAGGGTCAGACCACCAGGTCCTTGGGATCCCAGGGTGGCTTCTGGAGTGAACAACGGAAGCATGAGGCTGTGGCTGGTGACCCAGCCAACACTATGATCCTAACTCTCTTGAAAGGAGGGAGCCCTTCAGGCTCTAAGTCTTCATGGACCTTTGTCTACCTTTGATGGAGGATGGGGGAGAAATTAAGACAGCAGTTCTGACACCTTTCACTCCCTCTAATTTTCATACGCTCTGTGTGCTACTCCTTCCTATTACTCAAGACCAAACCCACCATTCACCGACTTATTCATGCCAGGAAGTACCAATTACCTACTAAGTGCACAGCAGGAAGGGAGGGAGGCAGGCAGGAGGCAAACGGCAAGTTTGGGTGGATCAGGACAGGCTTTGTATGTCTTGGAAGTAGTTTGGACTTAACCTTGGAGCCCAGAGACCTTTTGAACAAAGGTTTTAAAAGGGGAGTGACAGGCTCAGATTCTTACTGCGCAAGGTGGCTCTGGCCACAGTTTGGAGGGGACCAGAGAGAGGACTCCACAGAGCCTGCAGTCAGAGGTCACCGTGGTCATCCAGTGAGAAGCGGCGACCCCTCCTTAGGGCATCTGCCAACTCTCAGGACAGAACAAACTTCACACCTCTCTGCCTGAGCGCCATCTTGTTCCTATTTCCAGTGTGTTCCAGTTAACTTCCACAACTTAAACTTGGAAACCAAGAGATACTGCAAAGGTCCTTTCTTCTTGACGTTAAAATCCATTAAGGGTTTGGGCAGATGCACAGGGAGGGAAGGAACAGACCCATCCCCTGGTGTCGCTTGGCTGTTGTTGACGGTGAAATGAATTTGCGTTCCTGGGCACGCAATAACTAGACAGAAGGGAAGAATCCCAGAGGGCCTGGGTGGCAGAGGAAGTGGGACCAGAATGCCTTTTTCCATGCTCACATCCACATGGACAGCTGAGAGCAGCCTGCACCTTGAAAGAGGTGTACATTTGGAAACTGTGAGGCCAGTTCCCTGTGGCTGGTCCCCAGCATAAGGAATGCACTTAACGCTAAACTTCAAAGCACCAAGCCAGTCCACATCTTCCCAGGAGAGGGATGCAGCCTGGGCAACCTGTACCTGTAGCTGTGTTTGATATGCAAATCTCCCATGTCTCTAAGCTGGACTGTTTGTGAAACAGAGAGTAAAAATCAGAGTTAAGGAGTTTGAGCCCTTAGAGATCCTGGAGCCCTAAGGCCTCCTTTTATAGAGCAGCCACCAGAGGCACACTGAGGTGAAAGGACTCATCCAGGGACCCTCAGTTAAGGACTTACCCTGGGACCCTCAGTTAAAGGGCTACATCTCTTGCTTTGGATGTCAGGGGGCCAAGCAGAATCTATATTTACATCTCAGGGCTTACCTGCTAACCCCAGCGCATACATAAAATGTCTCCCAACAGCAGTTCTGAGATCTGAGAAATAAATACTTAGATAAAAGGCCATTTACCAAGACCCAAATGCCTTTTAACAGAGGCTGTATACCCAGCAGGATAAGCCAATTACCAAAGGATTGTGTTCCAAATGCAGCCTAACTGTCTCAGAGCCATGTCAGGGGGAATCAATAAGTAGTTAATCAATGGATTGATTGATCATTTACTGCTAGTAATTAAATTTGGGGGAAAGTACAAATTCTATTACACCTACAGTCAGTCAAAAGCAAAGCTCAGATCCTGGAACATGAAAGGAAATAAAAATAGAAACCCTGTGGCCACAGTGTTGGAGTTAGAGAGAGAGGAGGGGGAGAGAGGCAAGAGGGAGAGGAAGAGAGAGGGAGGAGAGGGAGAGGAAGAGAGAGGGAGAGTGGCATCTGACAGCATCACAGTCTTTAGAGTCAAAAGAAGCTCAGGACCACCCAGTTTGGCTCCCTCATTTAATGAGAGGGAAAGCAGGGCTCCCAGAGGTTTAGGGACTGGCCTGAGGAAACAGCGGGTTCATGTCAAAGCAAGGACTACCTCCAGGCCTCTTGCCTCCTGGTCCAGCGCCCTTAAAGTGAAAGGGCAGGCAGTCTCTGTTGTACAATTTGGGCGCAAAGTAGCAACATCACAGATGCTTTGCCAGCAGCCTTTCCCTTAGGGAACTCACTAGGGTCTCCCTCACCCCCCAACCCCCCGCCCCCCCCTCACAGGCCTTGTCCATTATCGCAGAGATTCATGGAAACACCTTCTACATCACGGCCCTCTGGCCACGTCGGCAGGAAGACCGCTCAGAGGAGGAGGCTTGGCCATCATACGGGAAGCCCACCCTGAGCACCCGCACGTGGAACGGTTTCTGGAACAGTAGGTGCAGCAGCTCGGGGACAAGCCCACGGGTGTCCAGGAGTGGACATAAGCATTGTAGAGACACACATGTTCTGCTCTGTTTCTTCTACAGTCTGTATCTTTACCATTCTCAGCTCTGTCCGATGCTTCTCCTGCGGTCCTTAATTTGAGCATCACTATAAGCCTGATGTATCTGCTGAACGGATTTAAAGACCTGAGATGTGATAGTCTAGGGCAATCGTCCATGCGGGGTGGGTCGCCTCTGAGGCCAGGTACAGAGACAAATGCTGCTTGTGCTTCCCTATGTGTGGAGGTGGGAACTGGAAAAGGGGGAAAGAAAGCACTTGGGTGGGCTGTAAGTTTTCATACTTGTTCCCCAAATTAGGTGGCAACTCCTCCAGGAAGCCACCCCAGACTGCCTGCCCACGTCTAGTCTCTCTTGACCAGTTGTGTTCTGTGGGGCTTGTCCCTCTCCTGGGACAGTTACATCACCCGTTTCTGAGGCTCCCTGTAGATGAGTGAAAAAGTCCAAGTACCTTCCTCCAGCTTGCCAGTGGGACTCGAACCCCCTTGCCCCTTGCTGCCGGTCTAAATGTGATCAAGGAAGGCAAACACGTTTTTATTACTTGCTTAAACTGAGCGGAATTAGATAGGTAAATCTTCTGGGATGAAAATCAATACATTCCAAAGCCAAATATCAATGATTTCTGATTATCCTCTGCTTTTGTAAGATCTGTGCTGGTGTTTCTGTTTATGTTAAGCACCTTCCTGAGCCCTCCCTGTACGGACTACAGCCAGCAGCGGTCAGTCCCCCTGGGGCAAGAACCCCGCCTCCTTGTCTCCCTCTCTTCCCAAGATGCCTAAGAGAGTGCTTCCCACCAGAGCGGATCCCAAGCTCTCACTGCAAGGCCAGCGGCCGGATGCTCCACTTCTCTCTGGAGTCTGTCCCCTGTTCTCACTCTACCCCCACCCTGCACCCCGTGCCCAGGAAAGCAAATCAGAGAGATTAAGGATTACTTGACATGCTCTGTGCAGTCATTGGTAACATCCAAGCCTCCCGCACCCCCTAATTGGATCCGCTGCCGAGAAGTCTGATTTAATCAGCCTGTGATCACAACTGGGGGGGTGGGGGGTGGGGGGTGGGGAGGGGGTGGTTCAGGAAAAGGATGAGCCTCCCGGGCCTGGGCTTGCTCTGTTTGCTGGCCCCAGCTGTGTGTGCACAATCAGCCTTTATTAACTATTACACTTCATTCCGAACAGCTGCCTGGGGAGAACATCGATTCATTCCCCAACCTTTTAGGCTGCCCTGGAACTTGGCGTGTCCATTTATTTATCTCCTTATTTCCGTCCACACGTGCAGGTTAGCCCTGTCCTGGGAAGACGGGGCCAGCAAATGGATTCAATTAGAAGCACATCCTCCACTTTCTTCCTACAAAGTCCCACCTTTCCTTCGGTCTCACCCGTGGGGTGGGTTTCCTGCAAGCCGCCCCACCAAAACTTGCAAGCCCAAAACAGAAGCGTCTGTGCAGGAGAAGTGAGAGCAGGGCTTGCCTCCAGAGCAATTTCCTTTGTCAATACTTGTCCACGTCTTCTGTGTACCTTATTGTATTCTCATGAGGACGTCAGTCAGCCCCATCCCCTTCCTGCCTCACCCCCACCAGCGTGCCTGGCACAGAGCTGGGGCACCTTTCTCCAGGGACTGGGGGCCCGCAGGTGGGCACTGGGGTGCTGCCACTCCTGGAGAATTTGGGGTTCTTGGTGCAGGGGTGAGGCTGAATCAGTAGCCTCATTCTATGGCAAAGTAAGGGGGTTCTAGGTGTAGAGGCATTTCTGATGGACCAGATGGGCCTGTCTCGTTCCTCTCTATGCACTGGGTCCCTCAGATGGCATGACGTTGTGTCCTGGTAGGGAAATCTGTGCTGAGCACTTCACGTGGGTAATGTCCCCGCATGTCCTCTCACCCCAGATATCCCACTACAGATTCAGGACCCCCGTTCCTCCACGAGGTCCCTAGCCAGCTCCCCCGCTTTTTCCGTAGGATGACAGACCATCACACTCACAGAGCGCTGGGTGAATGGTCCGAGAGAAAGAGGACCCTTACGAGGGCCTCAGAGAAACAGTGCTTTCCATCTCCCCTGCCTGGTGTTCCAAGTCTTTCCACCACTGCCTCCCGTGTGACTCCAGGCAGATTGGATGACCTCCCTGAGCCTGCATTTCTGCATATATAAAAAGGGGTCAATCTGCTCTAGCCTCTTGCCCTTTAGGGATGAGGTGTGTACAGATTTGTGGCAGGACCAGAATCTCCTCAGGCAGCCAGGGGAGCCGCTAAGATGACAGATGCCAGAGTCGGCTGCCTGGGCTCAAATCCTGCCTGCGCTGTTGCCTTGCTGTGTGACCTTGGGTAAGTTATTGCCTGTTCTGTGCCTCGGGTTTCCATTTATTAGATAAGGATAATAGCAGCCACTCCCTCACGAGGTTGTCACACCGATTTAAAGAGTCGATATATGTGAAGGACCTAGAACAGCGCAAGTTGCCTTTTATAATAACAGATGCAGATGGACAGTCTATCTCCTTCCTGTGCTGCTCTACACACACACACACATACTCTCTCTCTCTCTCTTTCTCTCCCCCATGGCTCCAAACACCATGACTAAAACCCCCCTCAGCCAGGCAGGGATCTTCTTGTTCTCTGGACCTGGGTCCCAGTCTGTGACTAGAAACGTGTCCACAATATGGTCACTATAAGGTTAGGCCTGGCTGTGAGTCCCAGTCCCCCGGCTCTGGGCAGAGGTCAGACCACGGACAGCGCCTCTGGTCAGGTGTAAAGGTCAGCGATGGCCCTCTGCACGTCTGCTCTCAACCCTCTTCCACCAGCAGCCCAGCCCGAAACTAGCCCGCAGACTCTCAGCTGGCCACTTCACGCTGTACCTTATCAATATCTCCTCCTGGTAAAATGCAAACTGCATTGAACTGTTCAGTCTTCAGGTTATGCTACGGTCTCCATCCTGAGTGATGTCCACTCTGGGGACCGGCGTTTATGAGTGGAGGGTCAGGTGGGGGGCATGCAGGAGGGAGCAGGGGAAACAGGGTTTTCAAGTTGGGAGACTGCTGTCAGGTTCCAAAGCCACCAGATTTTCTCATTAAAAAGTTCATTGTGAAGGAAACAATAAAATAGAGCCGACAGACAGTTAAAGGACTGGAAATCATGTCACAAACTGGCAGAAAAAAATCATTGACAGTTTTGATTAACACCCCCCCCCCACAAAGCAATCATAAAGGAGGCAGGAGGGAGATAGTATCGTTTTCATAAACACAAGCAGGGAAGGAGCAGACCCTCCTCAGGACAAGAGACCGCGGACATGGTTCTGACAAGTTCTAGATCTCTCCTCCTTACAAAAGCGGAGAGCTTGGACTACGGTGAGAGGAAAATCCTTCTGTTAACCTCCTAACCCTGCATTTTGAATGTAAGCCCCTCTAAACAACGGGGAGGCACCTTGGTCTCTCTTTGCAGTCCTGTGTCCCCCACCATGAGAACAGGCCAAAGACCTTCCCCTTGCAGCCTATGACCTTCTTTCCCAGAAAGGTCTGAGGTTTCCGTCACCACAATTGCACAGACAGGGCATGTCCCCAAGACCTGACCTTCTCCTTTCCTCCCCTACAGAATCAGCCTCCATCATAGACTGCCTGGGAGGGTCTGGGGCTGTTTGGAAGGACAGGGGGCCACTCAGTGGATATCTTCCCAAGCAAGCAGTATGGGTCGGAGCCTCACCTCATGGGGCCAGATGGCAGGGAGGGCCCTAGCTGGGCCCCCATGGGGCAAGTCACTGGGAAACAGGCCTAAGGGAGTCTGTGAGCCCTGCCCAGCCTCCAGTTAATCTCCTGCTCTGGATGCATTCCCGAGGGCATGGTTGGGCCCTGGAGACTCAGCTAAGTAAAGGCAGGGTTGTGTCTAGTGACAGGACTGCAATTTCTCCCCAAGAAGCAGCATACAAAGTACTGGTGGGGACACCCCTGACTAGCGGTGGGCTTGTGGGTCAATCATCTTTCTGGGTCTTGGTTTCAGTGTAGCTACATGAAGGTTTGAACCAGATCATTAAATGCCCTAGGAATTTTGAACACCCTATATTTATTATGACTGGGTACAAAACAAGATTTTCCCCCATGGTCTCGGAATTTCTTGTGAAGCCCAAAGGGTGAGAGTCACAGGGACAAGGAGCTCCCCGCCCTCAGAGGGGGCACCAGACTCTCCACGTGGGGCTGGCTAAGGGGTGAGGGGCACTGGCCCTGAGGCCCCAAGCCTGCTACCAGCTCCAGCCTGGGCCAAAGCACACACTGGGCCAAGGCCACAGTGTGAAGGTCTCACTAAGAGAGTGAACACTCTGTGGGGTCTCTGTGCGTGTCTGAAATCTGTGTCTCCCCAAGGTCCAGGGGAGGGGCTCAGTGAACCCAGGGACGCTGTGGCCACTTGAGAAGGTTCAAGAAAATCCTCAGGCGAGTGAGACATGTGTTCTGGGGCTATGGCAGGGGCTGGGAATGAGTCTGGCCTGTGGGCAGAGGCAGTAGAAAGGGCTCCAGATGGGGCGCCTGGGTGGCTCAGTGGGTTGGGCTGCTGCCTTCGGCTCAGGTCATGGTCTCAGGGTCCTGGGATCGAGTCCCGCATCGGGCTCTCTGCTCAGCAGGGAGCCTGCTTCCCTCTCTCTCTGCCTGCCTCTCCGACTACTTGTGATTTCTCTCTGTCAAATAAATAAATAATTAAAAAAAAAAAAAGAAAGGGCTCCAGAAGGTTGAATGGAGGGGGAGAGGGGCAGGGCCCTCTGCTTACCAAGGGAAGAGTAGACGTCATGGAGGGCAGAAGGGACACTAACCACAGCTACCTTTTACCGAGCACTTCTTATGGGCCAGGCTCCTTTTTAAGGACCTGACACATGTCAGCTCATTTAAACCTCCCTCTAGCAGGATACTACTATTAACCCCATTTTATGGACAAGGTGACTAAGGCCCAGAGAGGTGAGGGGACTTTCCTGAGGTCAGAGCTACAGAGCATCAGAGCCCTGCTCTGACCCACCAGGCTATACTGCCCTCTGCTAGAGCCATCTTAAAGGAAACTGTTCCCAAGGCTGGCCTGCCAAGGCCACAGAATGAGACTGTGTGCTATGTTCTCGAGCGAGGGTGAATGGGGTCTCAGGAGACACCAAGTAAAAAGTCACTGCCTGATTCCAGGGAATGGTACACTGTTCATGGTGCCAGAGACTTCTTCCAAAGACCTCACCAAACCAGGGGCAAGGGGGGGGGGTGCTGATCCAGGGCAAGCCACGGCGGCAGCAGCAAAGTAAATGACTTCCCAGCCATTTCCCTTCATCCCTGTGCAAAAATAGATCACCCCTCCATTCTCCTGGCCGGTCACCCAGCCAAGGTGAGGCCCATGCCAGGGGGAGGAGGAGAAGAGAAGGCTTGACAGAGGAGAGACGGAAGCTCTGATGGAGATTCAGGAACAAACGTTAATTGAGCATCTACTATGGGCAGGACCAACTTTAGGCCCTGAGGATATAGCAATAAGAAAACAGACAAAATCTCTGTCTTCTTGGGGTTTATGACCCAGGGAAGGGAGGGCAAACAATAAATGAACAAGTAAATACTGTATGTCAGATGGTATGAAGTACTAGGGCGTGTGTAAGTGCCCAGCAAGGCCAGGGCGCATGGGGACGGGTTGTTATTTTATATAGCAATCAGGGAAGGCATTTCTGACAAATCCTGGTAATTCAGTCCTGACAGTGGTTGGGGGGGGGGGAGGGTGAGCCACAGGACTACCTGTTGGAAGGGCATTCTGGAAGGGGAACAGCATGTGGAAAGTCAGCCCATGAGGCACGCCTGAGGCAGGCAAGGGGCCACTGAGCTTGGGGCTGGAGTGCAGGGCGTGGTAGGAGATGAGCAAAGACATAGGGGCCATGAGAAGGTTTTGAGTGGGCAAGTAAGTAGAGTTTTTAATCCTAGAAAGTCAGACAGCAGAAATGCCACAAGTTTGCTTGAGGTATCAGGGAGGAGTCAAGAAGGAAACCCCCAGCGAGGAGGTTGGAAGTGACAGAGGCAGGGGGAAATCAAGCTATTTCCGGACTGCACTCTATGAGTCCAGCCTCGTTGATAAAGTAGAGAAATTACCGCTGATTTATGTATTTCTGAGAAGGCCTTTTAGCAAACCTTCACTGAGCACTTCATCATACCAAGCACGGTATTAAGTATTTAAACTTATTGTCTCATTTAATCCTCATAACACTCAGAGGTGGGGGACACTTCTCCCATTTTATGGAGGAGCAGAGTGAGCCTCAGAGAGCAAGGACTCAAGCCAAGTGCTTCTGTGGCCAAAGGAGGGCACACAGCCAGAGGGGCTCCGAGGCTCAGGGGCCACACAACCCCCTGCTGCATGGAAGGACCTCTTTGGGCTGGCCACCGCAGAGGCAAACTTTGGGCCTGGCTATCATTGGTAAGCAGGAGCAGAGGGAGAGCAACGGGGGGAGTTAGATCCCCAAGTGTGGCAGGAATCACAAACCAGGTCCTGGCCTCCAACAGCGGCTGTCCCCAGAGAGCAAGGCGGCAGGGGCTCAGAGCGACAGAAGAAGCATCAGCTGGGGGGCAGCGGGAAGGGTGGGGCAGCCACCCCCCCTCACCTTACCTTGAGGATCAGGGAGAACTTCCAGAAGGAGGGACACTTGAGAAGGCCTTGAGTCACAAGGTAACTCTGCCCAATGGCTATTCTGAAATGGGGCTACTGGTGGCGGGGGTGGGTGGGTGGGTGGGAGCTTTCTCTCCTGCTTGGTGAGCAGCCACGTCCCCTTGACTCTGGTTGTGGCCCTCTCCAGCAGCATAACCTGCCCAGATTCCATCTGCCCTCAGCCTCTCCTCCCTTTCTAGGACAGCTCCTGGCTCTCTGGAGATAGGGGAGGATGGGGGAGCTTTAGGACACCATGGCAGACCCCTGTACCTTCCTTGCTGTCTGAGCCAAAGCCTGTTCTAATGTAATCCACCGAAAGACAGCCCAAGTTCTCCTGGATTCCGGAACAACAGCGGGAGGCCTACAAACTCCCCAGGCAGATTTGGTTCAGCTCATTCTTCAAAGGGGGGAACTAAGATCAGCAGCCTTTTCCTCTGAGAATGGATCGCATGTGCCCACCATGAAGACCAGCCCCTTAGCAATGGTTATATAGGAATCGGAAGCTGGGAACAAGGCCCTCCTCTCCAAGAGAGAGACATGCAGGGAACGGCCAGGCCCACAAGTTATGTCTCATAATCCCCTGGGTGTGGACAGGTCCTCCGCCACAAGCTCGTGGTGTCTGGGCTCCCACGGTCTGCACTCTCAGCACCCTGGGGGACTGGTTTGCCCTCTCCCGGTGGCTCATAGGCAGGTGAAGGCAATGCCCTCTTAAAGCCAAAGGCAGGAACCCAACCGGTGAGCGCTGGGGCTCTACCATTCAGCTTTCTTCCTTCATCTTCCTGAACTAAAATGAGGCAAGGATTGTTTTTTCTATTATGCAGAGCGACCTCAAGGCCTGGAAAACCCAAGGGACATGTCCCAGACTGCACAGCAAGAAGCAGAAACAGGCCTTCCGACCCCCAAGCCTGGTGGGCCCAGAGTCCTCCCAGCCCTGAAAGGCCCTGCAGAAGGAGCCCCATCTGTCTTGCAGCCCCTCATGTCCTAGCAGGCCAATAAGCAGAAAGTGCAGGGAGGTGGCCAGGGAGCTCTAGGGCCCTTCCCACAGATGCAGAAAGCACAGAAACAGAGGTCCAGGGCTGGCAGGGACTTTCTGGTTAACTGCTAACTGCTCTGAGGTGCTGTCGGCAGAACAGTGGGAGCAGCAGGGCAGTCCTCCATGCATCCTCGCATTTTGCTGGGGAAGATCAACCAAGGCATGGCCAGTGAGTGGGGAGGGTGGTATCTGACACCTCAGGCAGCCCTGTCCCTGCAAGCAGGTCCTCTGGGGCCCCTCCCCGCCAAAATAGTATAGGGCAGGATAGCTTGCAGCACCCCAGCCTCCGTGAACACAGACATGAAACCATCTGACCCTAAGATCTGGCCCCAGGCCGCCCGGGCTCTGGTCTCTCCACCATCCCCACTCAGCACCGCAGCCTCTCAAGGACTGGCCAACTCTGGGAGCAGAGGGGTAAGGAGGAGGAAACCCTTAGTGTGGCGAGTTATTCAAAATGTGTGTAGGGTGGGAGAGGGCTACCCCAACCTGAGCTTTGTGGAAGGACCTCTCCTCTCTCCTATCCTCCTCCGACCCCAGATTCTCACCCTACAGGGGTGATCAGGGATCAAAAGCCAGGTAGATTCAGACTCACCCTTCTCTAGCCATCCCATGCCCTCCAGACTTTGCCAGCACCCTGCAAATAAATCCCTCTGCAAATGGATGGCCCTAGGATCAGCCAGGCTTTGGGCCGCTGCCATGTATCCATCATGGTCCCTGGAACAGCAGCCTCAGCGGCTCCTGGAAGCTCAGTAGAAATGCAGCCCCTCAGACCCTGCAGGGCCCGAGCAATCAGAAGCTGCATTTTCAGCAAGTGCCCTGAAGTCTGGGAAACACTGCTTTGGACACATGGGCTGTCCCCAGCTCGAACGCCGCCCCCATTGGCTGGACCCCAGGACAGCAAAGTCCCGCCATACCCGGAAATGCCAAAGCAACCCTCCCCTTTTGCAGGCCATTCCAAGACAGGCAGGAGTTCAAGTTGGAAAAATCAAAGTCCCTCGACGTGCCCGGCCTTTATTGAATTTCCATGTTTAATTTGCAGAGCTGTGATGGCGGATGGAGGCGGCTGATTTCTCCTCCACTGCCACCCGTCCCCGGGCTTGCTCACCTCGCCCAGCAACTGCCCCCTTCTCCACTTACACACACAACAGAAACCCCACATCAGGACATCAGTCGTGGATACAGCTTCTTAAATTAATTTAATAAATTAATCCTTGGACTTCTTCTTCACCGCGTCCTTGGGGGGTCCCTCCTAAGGCACTGGGAAGAATCGCTAACACCCACATAAAAATCCTCCGGCTCACAGGAGCTGCTTCTATTAATATCACTCCAAATTAATATGATTATTTAAGCTCCTAACTGGCCGCCCGTCTCCGGTCTCTGCACCGTCCCCACTCAGCACCACAGGGAGCTTTCGGAGACATTGGGTTCCCCTGCAGTGGCTTCCCGTCCCCAGCAGAGCGGTTCCCAGTGAGGCTAAGACCGTCCCCTCCTCAATCTCCCCACCCTTCCACCAACTGTCTCCTCCCCCCATCCTACAGATGAGGAAACTGAAGGCCAAAGAGAATGTGACTTGTCCCAGTCCCCGTTGTTATTAATTGGCTGAAACAGAAGTCAGACCCAGATCTGCCCCACTTCCCACCAAACCGCAATATCCTCCCGCTGCTCTGGAGAGGGTACGGCCCTTTCCTGGTTGGTCTACTCACTGCTCCCCTTCTTCATCCCCTGTAGGTATCCCTTCATTCCTTCTCTCAAGAAGTACATGTCCAACAGCCACTGTTGATGTGACTAGCTTGTATCTTACCCTGCTTCAGTAGAACACAGATGCAGCTTACAAAGACATCCACAGTGCCATGAAATACGATGAGTTGGGGGGTGAGGGATGGAACGAGAAAGGGCCCACAGACTGCATGCTTCCCAGCAGAAATGGCTAAGAGTGAGGACCTACTGTGTGTAAAGCCTCCATCAAGCATGCTGATCCCTTTGGAGTGAAGAGATGAAAAGTCTGAGCTCAGTTCTCCAGGAGTGGGTCAACATCATTTCAAAGTTTGCAAAGCATCCTGGTGTGCATTTCCTGCTTTGAGTCTACTAATAATCCAGTGAGAAAGTGGGAGTTCAGAGGCGGAAGTGTCCTGCCTGGGACCACACAGCCGACAGGTGAAGGAGGCCTCTGCCTCCGGGTCTCTGCCTGTGGAGCACAAGAGTTAGGCGCGCGGATTCCAGAGCCCAACCGCCGGGCTTCGTAGCCTGGACCCACTGCTTCTGAGCTGTGTGGCTCTGGGCAAGTTACTCCACATCTCCAAGTCTCAGCTGGCCTGCGTAGAAAATGGGGGAAATAGCGGGCTGTGTGTATCTCGTGAGCCAAAGTCCTGGCTCATGTGCAGGCATCAAATAAACGTGAGCTAACAGAATTTCATCACACAGCTGGCTGTCTCCCGCCCATTACCCCCAGCTAAGTCCCAATCCTGGATTTAAGGAAGGACAGGGAAAGAGGGATCCAAAGGTACCCAGATTATGTGCTGATGGCTTCTGCCAAAATCATCTTCCCCTCTGTACCCTGCCTTCCCTCCCTGAGAGTGGGCACCAAGAAATAAACCCAGGGGAGGCTTTTCCCTCCTATTAAAGCCATCCCCAGCATCAATCTCTTTCTCCTAACCCTCGGATGTACTGATTCACTCTCAAAGGGGTAGAGCCTCCCCAAGTCCCTCTAACCAAGTATCGATCAAAAAGACCACAGTAGGGCTGGCACAGAGGGAGAATAAAAAAGGAGCAGATCACACACGAAGTTCTGCACTGATCTCTCCAGCCTCCCTCTTCCTCCCTGCCTCACCTCCCAACAGCCACCTCCCCACCGCTGGCCCGGGCGGCCCAGGCGGCGTTCTGAACCTACCGCTCCCTCCCACACGGAAAGGTAGGAAACCCATCAGCCCTTGTTTTTAGCTGGGAACAAACTGTTCACACATTCCATGAACCAAAAAGAGAAAGGGCGGGGGGGAAGAAAGGGGGTGTGTGGGATGAAGATGCTAGCGTATCAAAACCATTTAATTAGATACAGAGACTCGGAGGTAAGGAGAAGGGGGTGGGGGGAGAAGGGATGGAGTTTCACTTGGGAAAAAAAAAAAAAGAGGAGAGGAGTTTGGAAGGAGAGGGCCCGTTCTTTGTGCTAGTTTTTCTGTGCTGATGAGATGCGTCTGGGTCGTTTCAAAGGTATCTCCGGAGAGTTCAGCACTTTCCGTCAACAGTGTAACACTGAAGGGGATCTGCATGTGCGCCTGAGCAGAGTCTAGCCCCTTCTTCCTAAATTGCTGTGGCTTGCGGCTTGCCGCACTTCAGACCTTTAGCCAAAAGGGGGGCGGGGGTTGAATTTGCTTACCTAATTGTGACTCAGGAAAAAGGCTCTGACGTTCCCTTGTGAAGAAGCCAAGGTAGCCCCCTGTGGAGGTCAGGGCCGGTGCAAGGGGCATTCTGAGCCCATCATGGGAAAACATGGTAAAAAGGAGGTCGCCCATCAAAAGGGGGATAGCTAGGGATCCCTCGGTGGCTTCCTTTGGACCCGTCACCACATACTGGCATTGGATCCCATTGTGGGCAATAGAATTGTGGGGGGACTTGCAGGGTTCAGGATTTCCTCAGTCCTCCTCAGGAAGGACTCTCAGAGATCACCTAGTCAGGACTTTTCTTTTGCAGAGGAGGAAAGGGAAGCTCAAGAGATCATGTGACTGATTCAAGGTCACACAGAAAATGAACGGCCGGGGCTCCTGGTTTCCAGGCAGGCACTCTTCTTCTCCCCCGACCTTCCCATGATCCCCACCCCCTCCTTACCTTGTCTGGTCAGGGCAACATGCTGGAGGACACCAAGGTCACGGTCAGGGCACGCAAAGAGGACCCAGGCAGAGTGATGGGACACACATGACCCCAAGTGTTTTGAGGCCCCATCGTCTCCAGGGTGCCCACAGGCCTGTGGTAGGATGCAAGGGTTGCTGGTGGAGGGCGTGGGGCTTGCAAATCGCACCTAGGGATGCTCTGGAAAGGCCCAAAGCTTGGCTTTCTCCTCCTGAGCTGCTGGGAGCTCTGAGCTCCTCAAAAAGGGATGAAAAGGACTCTTAAACTTCTAGGTGGCTCTGGGCAGCAGCCCCATGTCTCAGATGGGCACACTGGCCCTACCTGGCTCTTGAGGGCATGAGGAGAATATGGTGTGGCCTGGAAAGTCTGGAAAGTTGTACAGTCTGGGCTGACGATGACTGCTCGTGGCGGCCCGACCACCACCCCACAGGCAGTGGGCATGAACCCCTTGTAACCACCTCATTTCAAACTTGCTTTTAGAGACCTGGAGGAATCCTGGGCCCTGAACATGTGCTCTGACCCCTCCTTCCTTGGGGAGGGGGGAAATTTGTCACAGGCCCATCCTCTGTCTGCTTCTGCCCCTGTCCTCCCTGTCAGGGCACATTCCCGGATTTAGCCCAGAGGCAACACCCTAATGGGGCACGGCTGGAGAGGGGGGAGCTGAGGTCCCTGGCTCCCTCCCCAGCATGGGGGTAACAGCTCTGGGCCAAAAACAGAGGCAGACAGAGCTGAGCCTGACTGTGGACAGCAGTCTGGAGGAGGGCAAGGGGGGGGGGGGGAGGGGGTGCTGGGCTCGGCTGGGTACCCCCTGGCTTAGAGTTCAGTAATGAATGTATCCCCAATATTGAGCTGCCCTGCACGTTGGCTGGGGTGCTGTAAAGTGCTTGTCCCACCCTCCATGAGTACCCGGTATGAGTAGCTTGTAGAGCACATGACAGCGAGGGGCTGGGTTTGGCCCGGTGCTAATGAGGCCCGACCCCGCCACTGGCAGAATAGAACCCAGCATCCTCACTGCTGGCCTAGAGCCCTGCTGTCTTTCCACCAGCCTCCCCACCCCGGGTCCTTGTTCTGCTCCGCAGAGCGCCCCCAATGAGTGTCTCTGAGACTCGTGATCAAGTCCTCTTAACCTCTGACAGGGGCCAACACCGTCGTTGTCAGGTGTACATGACCATAAGGACTTCGAGTAGCCCTTCCCGAGGGCACTTGAGTTAAAGGGGATCCAGAGTCTTGAGGAAGAGGCAGGCATACAGCCGGGGTAGGAGATATGGACCAGTGAGAAGGCAAGGGCCACAGGTGGGGAAGGATGTATGGGGGAGAGAGAAAGGAGGCCAAGGAGATGAGGCCAGAGGGGAAGGAGGAAAGCAGAGGAGCTCACAGTCAAGGGAACTGAAGGAGGAGGGACAAGTCCATGGGCGTTCTGGACTTGGGAGCCCACCTGTCTCCCAGTCCCCAGTTCTGCAGGGCACTCTGTCACCACGGACGGAGCACAGACTGCGCACCCAGCGGCTCACAGTACGCCGTGCTCCCCCGGACCCGGGGAGGCTCACATGACCATGTCCTTTGAAAAAGTGAGGAAATCAAAGCTTATAAGAGTAATCTCTCTAGCCTGTAAGGGAAGAAATCAAGCCTCTGACAAATTAAAACCATTATGGGCAGCTTCACAGACAGCAGGTGTCCTGCATTCCCACACAAGGGCCCCTCGGGAGCTCAGAACAAAGAAGGCTGGGTGGCTGAGACCTTGGATCCAAGCACCAGTGTCCTCCTGGCCAGTCCCAGTCACAGGCAGGGGCAACAGGCACCCTGAGATGCAGTGCGGGCAGCCCTTCCTGCGGGCCCGGAACGAGGCTGGCCTACTCCCCTGCTCTTGACAGCTGTTGGAGGAGGGAGAAGCTCCTTCGGGGCCCCTCTGGGAAAAACACCGGCGCTGGGAGAAGTGAGGGAGGAACGGGACACGCAGCAGCAACAGGGAAACAGACTGGTGTCCGGGAAGACGACGACTTAGAGGACTCGGGGTCTGTGACTGAGGTCCAGCCCCAAGAGGCACGAGAGGCAGGAACACGGTTGTGCCCATGAACCACCCAGGGCAGCACGGGGGTGGGTTCACGAACCATTCTCCCCTCCAGGCGGAGGGAGTGTGGGAAGTGTGCGCTGTGCGCGGGGCCAGGCTAGGCTGCTGCTGCTTCCTGACAAGGGCCCTGAGTCTCAGCAGGACAGCAGCTGGGAAGAGTCGGGAGAGGAGCTGCTTCCTTCCTGCCTCCTCAGCCCAACATCAGCCAAGAGGGCAAAAAGCCATCCTCTTCTCACACCCCTGCAGCACCCGTATCTCCTCCCCTCGCACCCCTGCAGCCCCCATCTTTCAGGGCAGCAAGAAGAACCCAGGACCAGGAGGCAAGTGAGAGGCTTCTGGGCTGGGGTCCACCAAGGACAGCCTGTGTGACCTTGGGCGAATCCCTGATCCCCTCTGTCCCTTGTATCTGCTGCCCACAATGATAAACGGCCACCTTACCTTTCTTAAAGGGCTGAAAAGAGAAGTTGCAGGACGATACTTCCAAGGGAATAAAAGCCCGAAATGAACGCAGTCTCTAATCACCGGCAACTTTTCTTTGAAACCATTAAGTGCCGAATAATACCGAGTCATGCAAATAGTTATCCTTTTCCTTTTACCCCAAGGTCAGCCTAACTGGGCTAAGGACTGGCTTGCCTCCTGCTGGCAAAGTATCCAGCTGACCGCCAGGTAGCCCTGAGGACACCGAGTCCTGCAGAAGGATCAGACTCCAGAGTCTCACAGATCGCTTCCCCACCGGGCAGCGCCAGAAGTGATGTGGCCTCGCCCTCCTCCCTTCCCAGGGTGTTCCTTCCAGCTGGTGGGTGCCAGTGCCGCGTCTCCCCTCCTGTCTCCAGAGCGAGCTGCCCTCCTGTTTCACCGATGAGGAAACCAAGACTCCCAGGGGCGAAGGAATTTGCGGACAAAGAGTAGTTTCCGCAAAGACAGACATGTTGAAGGCACCCCGGAAGCCAGCTCAGAGAGGGAGGGAGGGCTCCTTATTTTTTGTTTTGAGGTCTGCTTCACCTTCACCGTGTAATTTTTACCCATCTGTTTTCTAAACCTTCCTTACTTCGGGGGTGGTGTGTGGAACAGCATTGCCCAGGCACTGGCTAGAAATGCAGAATTTCAGGCCCTGCCCCAGAATCTGGTTTTCAGGGAGATCCTTGGGTAAGTAGGAGGCACGCTGAAAGGTGAAAAGCGTGGATCGAAAACAGAGCGGCACGCAGAGCAGGAACGACTGGGTTTGCTCTGAAGGAAAAACTCCTACCAGCTGCTTCTAAAATATGCTCACAGAGGAGAGGGAGGAGGTGCAGGCAGACATCCTCAGGTCTCTGGGATGCTCAGATGGGATATGGGGGGCGGTGTGGACAAGATGATTGCTCCAGGCTCCCTCTTGCCTGGGAGTCATGTCCTAGGCCCTTCTGGGGTCTCCTGGGGAGGAGCCAGAGGGGGCCCCACAAGCCCCTGGTGTTTCCCTGTGTGCTAGAGACTTGGATTCAAATGCTGCCACCTCTGTCGAGCTGAGACCAGCAGGCTTAATAAACGTTCTCCTGGAGGACAGGTATTTGCATCGGAAATTACCCTGGAACTTAATTCAGCATAATGTTGCTCAGACAAACGACACCCCTGGAACTCTTTGCCAAGGCCAATAATAACGTAACTGCAGACAGCAATAATGAATAGGAGCAGAGGGAAAGGGAACATCAAGGCGGCGGGAGTGGGGGGAGGCAGAGAGATGGGCTTCCAATCAGGAGGGGTTTTGGTCTTTTCATACAGCTACTAGCGAGGCACCAGCACACAGTAGGAGGATGTGAAAAGCCGGATGATTTAAAAAAAACAAATAATGAAGTAAAGCTAAAGGGAGAAACTGCTCCAGTTCACCAACTAACTAATAAACAGTTCATTGATCCAACCATTGCTTTGTTCTACAGATTCTACTGGGCACCTGGTAGGGTTAGGCCCTAGGGCCCTGCCATCATGGCCAGGTCAAGCCCTGGGCTGAGCCTCCTGTGGGCAAACCCAGCAGTCTGGAACAAGTGGGGGGCCCTGCGGAGGGCCCCCGCCTGGGAATTTAAAGCCCACGGTCAGAGCCCAGGCAACCAGGGAAGTAAGTAAAGCCAGTGTCCAGGTTCCCCCCTCTCAGACTTTTGCATCTACTGCCCTGGTCCCTGGACAATGGGATTTCCTTGAGGATGGCACATCCCTTCACTTTCAGAGCTGGAAGGGAGACCAGCGATCATCTTGCTGTGTCTATTCATTTCACAAACAGGAAAGTGAGGTTCAGAGAGGCAATGAGCTTTGCCCAAGGCCCCCAGCCAGTTAGCAGCAGAGACGAAGGAAGAACCCAGCTCCTCTCTCCGACCACGTTGTGCATCTCCCTGGCAGGCAAGGGACCTCGTTCTAGCACTTGGGGCAGGCAAGCCACATCTATCTGGATCTCAGCCTCATTGTCTGGAAACAGAGAGGAGGTGCCTTTCAGTAGTTCTCATGCTGTGCTCTACAGTTGGGTCTTGGGGACCCAAGGGAGAGGCGGGGGCCTGGCCAGTGAGCGGGGTGCTAGGTACACGCCCTGCTTCCAACAGAGCGGCTCTTTTTCAGTGGGCTCCCCTGAAACAGTCCATTTGAACCAAGGTTCCATGGCTGAAAACCCAAACCAAACAAACTACTCCAAGAAATTTCCCTAGGGTTCCTGCAACGCATGTATGGTGTACTTGGCGATTACGCAGGAATTGACGCCAGGTTCTCTGGCCCGTAGCCGCACCTGCCACAGCAAGGAGAGAGCACACACGGGAACAGACTAGAAAGCTGCAGGAACAGCATTTAGTAATAACGGTCCATTCCCGGAGCACGTGAGGTCTGAAGGGACCCACGGCCCCAGTCTCACGTGTGGGACGTGGAAGCTGACACTGTCCCCCAGCCCACGGGGCTCCCAGAGAGATGGGCCTTCCTGCAGACACACAGACTGGCCACAGGGGCACCCAGGCTTCTGACTTTCTGCCTCTGGGGATCCACCCAGCATCCCGGGTGCCACGGTCCGTCCGCCCATCCCCACCAGCCTCCCCTTCCTCCCACCGACTCAACCCAATTATGCGTGTTTACATTACAGTTACGTATAATTCTGCCATTTACATTCAGTTGCCGGCTTCTCTGTGTGCTCATAAAATATTAACATTGGAGGGCCGCTTGTTGCAGAAATGTTTATAATTTCTCTTCCCCATTATGGGCTTATTAATGATAATAATGCCGTTTCCCTGCTTAGGAGCTGGGACTATGGAAAGGCAATCACTCACCGTAGCTGAAATATGACAGTGGGAAGTCGGATCCCGTTCCCTGCTCGGCATTTAATCTTAATAACATTTTATCTTGGACGACAAGTGTGTGTAATGTTGTTTAAAAGCCATGACTACATCGACACTCTGTGTTCAGGAGAGCGAGTGGGGGTGGGGCGGGCCGGGGAGGGGGGGCGGGGGCGGGGGCGGGGGCTGTCCTCTCCCCTCCTCCACCTCCTCCTCCTGGGGCTGCCCGGCCCGGGCTCCCCAGCCTCCACCCAGCCCCAGTTCGGCATTTCTGCGATGAAAGGATTTTTTTTGTAACCTGTGAGAATGAAAAGTACTTAGGAGTCCGTCAGCCTTTGAAAACACAACTACCTCAAATGGGCTCTATTAAAAATGAATACGTCCATTTGGGCTGGAGAGCTGGGCCTAAAGGAGTGTGAAGCATTTAAGCTGCCTTGCAGAGGGACAGGTGCAGGTTTCCCTTCCCTAAGGCAAGGTTCCCTGTGATCATGTACTGGGGCCAAGCACCTCAGTTCTCCCCCAACCTTGGCTGAGCCAGCTTCCCATTTCCAGCCTGCTTCTCGCCATCTCCTTGGGTCTGACTCTTGCTTACAGTGGCCCAGGGGAGAGGGAACTCTCACCTGGTGCCTGTCACACCCTTTGCCCCCACCGTCCCACTTGGTGGGGTCCTGAGATACAGAAGGGTGTGGGCCTTGTTTTTTGTACTTCCCTCCTGCTAAACAGAAGGCTCTTATGGGAGGGCAGGTGCAGGGGCCAAGTACCCGGATGCTGGAGACTGTGGTGATGGTTCACGTGTGTCTGCTGCTCTCCAAAGTCATCAAGTTGGATACATTAAACACACACAGCTGTCTCTATGTCATCACACCTCGATAAAATGTTTTTTAAAAAAAGGATCATCATAAGGATAAAATTATAGGTATACATGGTATGGCACGCCCAGAACGTGAATTATATTCTAAGGTTACAATATCCATATTTCCTTTCCTCAATTCTCAGTCATCTAAGAAACTAATTTTATTCAGCTTTAAAAAGACACGTAGGATAGGCTTCTGTCCAGGTGCTCAATGACTAAAGGTTCGTTGGGATTGAGGAATTTTAAACAAAAATGAATGGTATTGGGTTGAGAAAAGGGAGCTTTTTTTTTTCAAGACCAGTTTTTTTATAAAGCTATTATTTATTTACTTGAAAGAGAGGGAGAGAGAATCTCAAGTAGACTCCACTCTGAGTGTGAAGCCTGACATGGGGCTCGATCCCAGGACCCTGAGACCATGAGCTGAGCGGAAACCAAGAGTCAGATGCCTCATCAACTGCACCACCCAGACACCCAGTTTTGTATAAGAACGCAGGATCACAGGATCATAGTCACTAGTAACTGGAAGGGACACTCATGACCTCCAAAATCAGCCTTTTCCCCAAGAATGGCTCCACCTGCTTCCCTGATGGCATCCTCCGGGCCCGACGAGCACATGGTCGCGACCTCAAGCTCACGGTCTGCATGCATGTGTTGCTGGCTGGGGAGACCCCCACAGAAATGTTTTCCCTGCACAGGACCCAAACCT
Source organism: Mustela nivalis (assembly GCF_964662115.1). Taxonomy (NCBI): domain Eukaryota; kingdom Metazoa; phylum Chordata; class Mammalia; order Carnivora; family Mustelidae; genus Mustela; species Mustela nivalis. Next base: position 21,395,660 of record NC_139028.1, read on the forward strand.
GCTGACCCGCAGCTCCCCGGTTCTGCCCTCGGGAGCTCACGGAACCTGGTAACAACAATCTGCAGTCTTTTCCCCAGACTCACAGCTCCCATTGTTTCAAGCGTTTCTCATGTGATGAAACTAGACTCCTCGCCGTCCTGAGTGTCTGCCTCTGACAGGTTCAGTTTGTCAAAGACACCCCTCCCACCACCACCACCACCAAAGCGTGGTGCTCAGAATCAGGGCTCTGACGTGGTCTGAGCTACACAGAATATGGGAGAAGCAGCATGTCTTCTGCCTTGGAATCTCCCTTTTAGCAATTCAGAGCCCACCCTTCTATTTGCCAGGAAACTCCTCATGCACACCACACAGTGTTTAGCATCACGGTAGCTCTGGTGTTGCTAGGACCGTGACCTTATTTTATCAAGAAGGAACCAAAAGCTCAGAGAGGTTAGTTCTTTTGTCCTTCGTCACATAGCACTGAGATCAGCATCTCGTAGGGGCTATTTTAGCAGCCAAGACACCCTAAGATCCTCCTGCTATCAACTCAGGGACAAAAGCCTTTGCCACCAGAACCTACATCAAGTTTCCCCAGCCTGCACTTACGGAATTGATCTTTTGGAAGGCTCCGTGCAGGACTTCTCATTTATTCCTGTTAGTTTCTTCCCTGTGCCCTTGGCCAGTTGTTGCCAGATGCAAGGTATTCCGGATCCTGATTCTGGGGTCCCCCAGATCAGCCATCCCTCTGCATCTGGGTCCCTCCTATAGTTGAAAAACATGCCTGCTGGGCTTTACTCCAAAGCCTGATACATTCCTGAGTAGGCAGATCAAGGCTCTAGCCCTGTAGCCCATCATGTGACCTCACCTGTCAGGTGGACGGCAGTCAGGTTCAAAACTTTCTTTCCGGGCACCTGGGTGGCTCAGTGAGTTAAAGCCTCTGCCTTCAGCTCAGGTCATGGTCCCAGGGTCCTGGGATCAAACCCCACATTGGGCTCTCTGCTCTGCAGGGAGCCTGCTTCCTCCTCTCTCTCTCTGCCTGCCTCTCTGCCTACTTGTGATCTCTCTCTGTCAAATAAATAAATAAATAAAATCTTTAAAACAAACAAACAAACAAAAAACTTTCTTTCCGGCACGATTGCTCCGTGAGCTACACACCATGGGCTCTAGGAATAAGCCTTGTGTCAGCAGAGGCTCCGGAACTGGGGAAGTAGACGGCGGGCCCCATTGTGCGGCTGGTAAGATGTATTTCTACAGAAAACTGAGCTTTGGAGCCTTGGTCCCTTCCCCTGTCTGGGAGGAGGCTAGACCGGATGGCCCAGGTTCTTTCCTCGCTCAGTACCTGGACGGGTCGGCCACCATCCTGCAAACCATGCAGCTCAGCCCTGCCCACAGGGACACAGGGAGACACTTCATCGAAAGCCTCATTCACGTCAAGACATCCCACGGCTATGATGTTCTCCTCTCCTACCAGTCTGGTGTCCTCCTGGCAACAGGAGACGAGTTTTGTGCCATGACTTGTTTCAACTGAACACGTGCTAGTTCCCCATGACCACAGAAATGCAGTGCAACTCCCTCCCATATCATGTCTGGTCTGTCTTTTCCCACTTTTTTTTTTTTTTTTGCAAATTCAGATACATTTCCACCTTTAAGCCTCCAGCTCCTGTGCTGTGTGTATGTCAGAACACTTATACAGTGCTCACGTCATGTCCTTTCACATTGAAGGAAAGCAAGGCACCGGCCCTGTGTGGCCCGGGACACATACCCCTGAACCACTCACTACAGTGCAATGTGGAAAGGGCCACACGAGCAGTTTGGACCAAGTCTAAGGACAAGGGATCTCTCATGATAAAGGAAAGTTCTGGAAGAAGTACGGGAGATGAAAGCAAGAAACCTGGCCCAGGGTATGACGGCCACATTTTCCAGACCGACAGCAGGCGAGTCTAGAGCCCACAGACGGGAGACTGAGCTTGTGTGCGCCTAGTGGGATTTCTCCTCTCAGTGGTGGCATGTTTCTGCTGAGAGAGGCTCAGCCAGCTTGGGCTCTGGAGAGAGGGAAAGGCCAGGACTGAACCACAGGAGCTGTGGTGTCACAGCTCTGGCTGGAGACCAGACAGGCGCTATGTGTTATCAGAGGCTCACTCTCTACGGAGAACTAGAAGGTAGGGAGTTCTGCTCATCCCAGTTCTGGTCGCCTGCTGACATGGTACCATCTTCCCAGCAGAGGCTGCCCCCCAGGGTGGGCTGGGGGCTTCTCCACCTCCCACTCTCCTCACTGCCTAGCCAGGGGCAGCTTGGGGGCCGGCCCCACCTCCTGCTATCCAGGCTCCTGACCCCCCAAGCCGGTACTGCAGCGCACAGCACAGAGCAGAGAGATGCCCACTGACTCGGTGACTTCTTTTCAAAGTTATCTGGCCTCATGTGGGGGCTGGAAATGCTGATCTCTCATTGTTACACAACAAGCTCATACTCGCTATTCAGCTCGCTCTCAGCATGTTAAATTCTTGCTCAACATACGGGAAAAGGACAGCTCACATGCTTGCCCATTAATAGTACAACCTCCCTTGTCATCAGAGGCAACCGCTGGCATTAAACAGCCTGAAAATCGCTACCTCCTCCACATAAACTTCAGGGTCTAATATGGGAGCTCACATTTAACAAGGCCCTGCTATCTGCCAGGAAACTCCTCATGCACACCACACACAGTGTTCAGCTTCACGGCAGATCTGGTGTTGCTAGGATTGTGACCCCATTTTATCAAGAAGGAACCAAAGGCTCAGAGACATTAGCTCATATGTCCTAAGCCACACAGCACTGAGTTGGCAGCACCGAGATCAAGCCCGGGCTTGGCCGACTCCCGTTCCTGTGCTCAGTCCCCTGCACCCGGCTACCTGCCCTCATTGAGCTCCTGGTCTGCAGGGATCCCCTTTGGCCGTCCTTCCTGGTGTCCAACCTGTGTTTGCAACTTTGGTCCTGCCTTGTGGCATCTGCTGGCTGGAAGGCGGGAAGGAGAGATTCGCAGGCAAACCTGAGGTCCACCTACTGGGTCCTTTTTCTCTCATGGTAAAACCACACTTCCCCTACCCTGATTTTTTTTTTTAATTGTGGTAAAATACACAGAAAATTGACGATCTTGATTGTTTTATGTGCCTAGTTCAGCGTTAATAAGTATATTCACACTGTTAGGTAACCATCACCGCCACCCAGCCCCAGAAACTTTCCATCTTTGCAAACTGAAACTCCACATCCGTTAAACACCGATTCCCCATTTCCCCCTCCCCGTGGCCCCAGACAATCAGCACATGGAACTTTCTGTCTTTACGAAGATGACGACTCCAAGTACTTACTTAAGTGAAATTGCATAGTATTTGTCTTTTTCGTGGCATTTCCCTTAGTATAATATGTCTGAGTTTCCTCCCCATTGTAGCACGTGTCAGAATGTCCTACCCTTCTAGGGCTGAATAATAGTCCGTTGTTATGTCTAGACACATTCTGTATGTCCGTCCCCCAGTGTGGAAGCTCGCTTGGGTCGCTTTCACCTTTTGACTCTCATGTCGAATGCTGCTATGAATGTGGGTGTACAAATCCCTCTCCGGGCTCCTGCTCTCAACTTTGGAGGGGCAGAAACCCAGAAGCGGAATCGCTACACCAGAAAGAAATGGTATTTTTAACTTTTTGAGGAACCACCGTACTCTTTTCACAGCGGCTGCACCATTTCACATTCCTGCCAACAGTGCACAAGGGCTCCCATTTCTCCACATCCTCACCAGCACACGTTATTTCCTTTTCTTTTCTTCCTTTCCTTTCCCTTTCTTCCTCCAGCATTCATCCTAATGGATGTGAGGTGTTTCCGCTGTGGTTTCCATTGGCATTTCCTTAATGATAAATAATACTCAGCATCTTGTCCGGTGCTTGGGGGGTCACTTTCACTTCTCCTTTGATTTAAAAAAAAAAAAACAAAAAAACCTGGCCCTGTACCCTCTGCACCTCCACAGGACAGTTTGTTGGCAGGGCTCTGAGGGAGCAAAAGGAATCCCTTTGCTCTCCTCATCCCATGAGATTTGGCCAGCATGGAATAGTAAGGCACAACACTATACGCTTTTGGGCTAAGGCACTGAAAACTTCTGTCAACGAGTAAGTGCCACTGGAAGAGGTAATTCACTAGGACTCATTAACACTCTACCTTGGATTCCTTAACCTGTGTTGCTATCTGGTCATCTGTCAAGGAAAGGGCCACTGGACAGGCAGGTCCTGATGGGGCGAAGGCAGACCCTGATGAAGGGAAAAGCCATGAAGGGAAGGAGAGGGGACCAGACGGAGTGTGTGAGCAAACCAGGGACTGGCCAAGGTGGCAGGGGAATGGACCTGTGTGGAAAGCCCTTGCCTCGGTGGACAGAGCGTGGAGGGGTCATGGTACAGGAAAGAGGCTGGGAACATAGGTTCTTCGATGGGAGGAGGACGGTGAGGAGGGGCTTAGGGAAAGAGATTTTAGGTTCCGATGAATGGAAAGGGATGTGTGGCTTTACACATTCTGGGGTGGGAGTTGCAGCAAAAAGAGAATTGTTGGAGGCCAGAGGGCAGTGATGGGAGACAGCAGGACGTGTCAGCCTCGGGAATGTGCTGCGTGGATGGCCACCAGCCTCCAGCCATGGCACCCTGGGCCTCTACCAAGCTCTGATGCCAGGACCAGGTTCTCCTGACAGCTCCCAGCCAGCCACGGAGATGGTGCTGACGCAAGAGCCAGGGCACCTCCAACACGGACTCCTCTCGGAGCTGCACTGCCGTCTGAGACCCTTCTGGCCAGGCCGCCTTTCTTCCTTCTCTCCTCTCCCTGCTGTTTATCACACCGCAGCAGCGTCCTCACCCGCCTCTGCCCTCTCTCCTCTCCTCTCTGTACGCCACAGAACTTTCTCTGAGTAAGTCACCTGTACATCTAATCCCACCTGACCTCTGACCCAAACTGACACAAAAGACACCCCAATACCCCTGCTCGCCCTCCCCCATGGCCCCATCCAGCCTCCTATTAAAGCCCACTTCCCTCCCTCCCTAGTTGGCCTTCCCGTCACTTCTAGAAGCTGAATGGTAACCAACGGAGGGGCAGCCTAAGTTCATGGACATTAGAGAGTTCACATCAAAAAGGATGGCACAAAGGCATACACTGACCTGTGTGTTCATATTTTGGGTTGGTAGGGGGACCCTTAGTAATGAGACCTCACACCTGTGTGACATCTTTCTCCTGGGAGCTCACGGATTAGGTGGCAGTCATTCAAAGACCTAGCCATATTCAACTCTGAAACCACAGGGCCTTGAATAGTGCCAGCCATCCGTTCGGCAGATATTTAAAGTATGAATGGTTGTATTCATCATAATAGTCCTCAAAAATTTCCCCCAGTTTTTTAAGCGTAAATACCTACTTCGTTTTCCCCATGACACTATCAAGTGGGCTGGGCAGAGATGGTGTCAAAGATGCTTACAGGGGTTGAGGAAGTCGGCTGCTACCTCAGGGCTCACTCCAATAAAACCCTTTGATCTGGAGCAGTGTGTGGCCCTTGCTCCCTACCCACCTTGGGACCCCTAGGGCATCCCGGCCAGGTCCTGCCCAAGCCCAGAGAAGCAGCAGCTCAGAACCCAAGGCCAGAATTAGGCTGAAAATAAATGTGTGAGACCAGCTAGCTATTGACTGACCTGCTTTGTGCTATTGATAACTAATACCTCAGTCACGACCAACCAGGTTCCTAGGCTGCACCTGAGGAGCTCGAATCAGCGGGAAGACGTGAGGAGCACAGGCTTCCCGGCAGGAAGAGCGGCTGGACAGACACGAATCTATACACGCAGCTTGTCCCCGCGTGAGCAGTGCCCTGTGAGGTGCCGGGGGGCAGCCCCAAGGCTCCCCTCCACCCAGCCAGAAGCCTTGTAGCCCCTTCTTCAATGTCCTAACAACACCACACTCCACCCAATCCCGAGTAGGGACAGACCTGCTCGCTGCAAGCCCTTGAACAAGCAGCTTTGGGTCCCCGCCTTGGAAGACAGAACAGAGTTTGCTTCTTTTCTCTTATTTTTGAAATGAAGCAAAACTAAAGCGAGAGAAGCCGCTGGGGGTCCGGGGGGACACACGCTTCGTGAGTGATGACACCACTCTGGGCGCCTCTGTCCCCTGGAGAATAAACCAGCACTGGAGACAAGCGGGCTTGGATAACCACTTATGGTCAATTAAAAATCCCAATTAACACTCCTGAAAGATAGTTCAATATTTGTCACTGAACTCTGGATGACATACATCTGATCGTGGGGGAGGGGAGACAAGGCCGCCTTCAGGGGAGGAAGAGCCGGAAGGTTGTGGAAAAGATCTCCCCTCAGCCCCAGCCGCGGGGGGCCCTGGGTACGAGGAGGCCGGCTTCTCTAGCCCTGCTCCCACCTATCCGGCGGTCGTGTCGGTACCTTCTAACACCGTGCCGCTGCCATTCCAGCACAGCCCCTCTGCCCGTCCTGTGCCTCCTGTTCCCAGCTCAGTGCTCACCCTCCTACCCTTGGGCCCTGTGGCCTGCCTGTCCTAGGACGTCACTCTCAACACTCAGCCTCATAACTCCCAGGCCACTCAGCCCAGGCCAGCCGTACAAAGGCAAACAACAGGTGCGCTGTGGGCCACAGACCACACCCGACACGCACGACAGCTGTGATCATGGCCTCGCTGTTGTCCCTTTAGAGGGCTCCCCCTCACTCCCATTCCCATCCTCCAGTTACACCTTGTCCGGTTCGGTACTGGAGCCCACTACTCCAGTCCCTCTTCCCACACCTCGGTTGGGCCCCTCCCACTTCTCATCTGGGCTCGCAGCTGACGCTAGAATGATCCTTCTAACATGCAAATAGGATTGTCTCAGTCCCCTCACTTGAAATAGCTCAATGGCCCGTATTGCTTTCAGGAAAATTCAGACCCATGGTGAGGCACAGAAAAACCTCAGTGACCTTGACTTGCCTCCACCCTTTCTTAACCTTATACCCACAGTGCACGCATGTGTGCGTGCGTGCGCGCGCGCACATACACACACCCCATGTGCAGCCCTCTGGAGTCCCCTAGAACATACAATCCTCTTCCTGTGGGATGTTCCCTCTGCTGGGATAGGCCTTTCTCCTACTATTCCAAAGGCAAACATGCATTCTCCATTAGCTTAAGCTTTGCCTCCTCCAAGAAGTCTTCCCTGACTGCTCCTCCCCCAGTTTGATTCAGATACTCCTCTATGGGTCTGCTGTGTCTGCAGCTGACCCTTCTCATGGCAATTTCCCTTCCATACCTTCAAAGTCGATGTCTTTTTCCTTGAAGTTTCCTTGATAACAAGAACTACATCTTTATTCACCTCACATTTCCTGGCACGTAGTGGGTAGTCAATATGCATTTGTTGCATGGATGGACGCATGAAAACCGAAAACAGCTTTATAAAAATTGTGTAATCACCCAGTGTTTGTGAATCAAACAGTATTTTCCAGTGAGCTTTGTTATAATGTCAGAGGTGCCTCACCCTCATTTCCAACCGTTAAGATACTGATGGTGGTTCTAATCCTCTAACTTTCCATATCTTCCCCCAAAGCCTCTGCCAGGTATCACTCAACCCCAAGATGATCTAGTGGAAGCTGATAGTTAAATAATTCCTGTGGTTAAGACTTGTTAAAAAAAAAAAAAAAGGACTTTCTGGAGTGCAAATAACCACCTCCAAATTTATGTACTTTGTAAGTTTGAATTTGGAGATTGCTTAAAATTAGTGGAGCACACTTGCAATTTCTCTGAAAATGTGACCGCAGTAGTGGCTCATCCTATAAGGGTGCACATAAAGGGGCAGCAGCCATTGGAGAATGTAGAAACTATGGGGAGAGGAGACAGAAGCCCATGGCGCATTTCAGGTCTGCTTGGCAACTCCATTATGCAAGCCAATGATTTTGAAGGAATATGGCTTGGAGCTCAGGCCTCCGCCTCTCAATTACCCCACGGCTATTCCATCTTGAGATTATCCAGCTGTCTTTACCACCCACCTAATGCTCTAAGGGGGAACTGGAGAGACAGTCCCTGGTCCCATCTGGAATCCTTTTGTCTGCCACTCAGAGAGCCGCCTGCTCCATGCCCCGGCCCCTTTCCAGACACCGGATCCCAACCTGGGAACGTTTACTTACCACATGTGACAAATATTGACACTAAAACCAACTGTTTCTGCACCTGCTAGTTTTCTGGTCCCAGAAAACCCTGGTTCCCAAGTGTCAAGTGAATTCTAGGCCCATGTGCTTGCCTGTCATTGAAACACCAAATTTCAGGGGCGCCTGGGTGGCTCAGTCGGTTAAGTGTCTGCCTTCGGCTCAGGTCATGATCTCAGGTTCCTGGAATCGAGCCCCGGGTTGGGCTCCCTGCTCAGTGGGGAGCCTGCTTCTCCCTTTGCCCCTCCCCCAGCTCATGCTCTCTAATAAATAAATACAATCTTTAAGGAAAAAAAAAAAAAGAAACACTAAATCTAGTCTTCTGCTCCACTCCTGACCTTGTCCAACAGCTGGAAATTGGGATTCTCTTTCAAGCATGTAGCCTTACGCCATGCAAAATCTCACACCTAAAGAGAGTTGAGTAGAAGTGGGTACGATCGTGTCATCCCCGAAGACATGGGATGGGTGCCCTGAGCACAGGGACTTTTACTGGACTTCCGTCTCCTCGGTCCAGAGCCTAGCCCAGAACCTCATACCTAGAGGCAGCCCGATAAAAGTTGGAAGTGACATTGACAGTGATGATCTTACTCGTGCTAACTATCACCACCCCACCCTGGTCAGACCCCTACCTTTCTACAGTTCCCACTGTGTGCTGGGCCTGGGCTGACCCATCACTGGGTCATCACCTAGGTCAGTTCTCCCAGCAGGACTGTGCCCATTTTACAGATGGGAAGACTGAGGTTTCGGAGATTAAATAACTTGTCCAGGATCACACGGTCAACAAAGTTCACTGTGAAGAAAGGAGGAAAGACAAGCAGAGGGAGAAATAAGTGTGAGGAAAGGAAGAATAGAGAGGAACACAGACAGGCTGACCTGCAGCAAAGAGGGGAAAGTCAAGATAGTGACATTTACCCCAGAAAGAAAGGAAGAAAGGACGAAGCTTCATGATCACGCCCAGACTTCTTCCTCGAAAAGTTCTAAGTGTTCTCACCTCTGTCCTTTTCCTTCCTACAACCCAACAAGGCGGGCCAGAGTATCCGGGTGCCTCTGTCCCTCTCATCCTTCCCTGCCCCCTCTGTCTCACCTCTGCCCTTACCCACTCTCATACACATTCTTAAAGAATTTGTGTAGACAGATGGCAAAATCGAAGTCTGGCAGAATCTCATGGCTAAAACGCATACACCCAGCTCCCCGGCCCAGACACCACGGGCCACACCAGGCACACTGACGGGGAAGGCCAGGGGCTGAGCCTCCTCCTTACACTTGGTCCTCCCCCGCCCCTCCAACCACCGACCCCACCACTGGCGTCTGGGCTGGGAGCCCCGGCAACCAGAACATACGTTCCCTAGTTTCGCTCCAGCCAAAGGGAAAAGGTAGATGTCATACACACCCACATACCAGGAACAATGCAAGTCTGAGTAACTGTTTTAATTGTATGCGAGTCTCAGCATAGCTCCCTGCACGGCGCCTCCAAAGCCATTTATTTTGGTACCTCGTAGCAGGGACGGTACTATCCACCGGGGGCCCAGCCGGGCGGGTGGTGACTAACAGAGACCTCTTCATTCAGGGGAACGGTGGAAACGCATTTCCCTTTCTCCTGTGCGCACTGGGTGGGCGGTGAAGGCAGTGAGCTAAGTAGAGACTGTCGAGGTATGCCTGTGCGCCCCGATGGGTGTGTGTGTGGGGGTTGGCAGCTCCCCCTACCCACGCCAAGGGAGGCAAGTCTGGGGGTTGGGGGGGGTGAAGATAACCCCCTACAATGCACAACCTAAAAATAGTATGCGTTTGCCTTTGACTGGCAATAGACGATTTCCCTCCCAGCAAAACCACCTTTCTAATTTTATTTTGCTTCGGCGGTTATTAAAATGAATTTGTATTCTCAGAGAACACCGGGATGGCTGTGGAAGCCAGGTGAGGGTTAGGTGGCATGGAAATCCAACCTGGGAATTAACCTCTGTCTTGGGCAATCCTAATTCAGAGCCAATTAACTTGTTTTCCCTTTAAGATCATATTACATTTTTTTTTCTTTTGTTAGAGACAAGACACTTCCACCCGCCAGAGTCGTGAAGGAGAAAGATTGTCTTCCCCTGCTAAAAACTCCACTTCTTCTCACCCCCACCATCTACCACGATTAACATATGTTCGGTATTATAGATACTCTCTGTGATAAACACAGGACTTTGAGGCTCAAAACCACCAGGGGAGTGGTCCAGAATTATCTCCAGCTAGGAGTGGGAAAGGGTGCTCAGAAAGAGAGCCTGAGAGGGTCCAAATCACTCACCCACATACCTTGTCCATCCGTTTGCCTCTAAGCAGAACTGTGACTACGTAAGCCCAAGCAGCGGAACATCTTCTTATTACTTCCACCCACTTCCCAGTGTCTCAGAATGTTTCGTCTCTTTGGTAGTGACGTTCGGAATTCTAAATTCCTGCATGTTCAATGGTGGGGGAGATGGGAAGCAGGTGGAGATGGAAAGTGTGACCTTAAGCCAGAGCTGAACCTCCCTGAGGTTGTCCAGTGGGGATACGCAAGGTACGTATCTTGCACCGCGATGTGCCTACTCCCCTGCCTGGCACGAAAGAATTCTAAGGGGGGCTCATTTCTGACCGCTGTTCACAGTAAACTTGGGCAGGCAGAGAGCCTACAGCGGGGATGCACAGCTCCTTGGTCTAACACGGTCCTCTCTGATACAGTTGAAAAGGTGAGTGTCCCTCACCCCAGTGAGCTTTATTTGGGGAGACCAGTGGGAATAAAGGGCCCTCGATGAACCCAAGTGCTAGCTTTGGGCACCAAAACCTTGGCCTCTGTGATCAAGTCACATGTGGAAATAGATCATGGCAAGTGGGCCCTGATTCCCATACACAGTGGTAGACACGAGCTTGCAAGAGCTGTCTCTGCTCCTGGGAAGTCTTGCCTAGGTTTGCAAATGGTTGGTCGGTGGGTGGGTGGGTAGGTTTTAGTCTCTCCAGGTTATAGTGGGAGAACCCGAAGCCTACAGGCAGGTAGAGATGAGAGTTTGGATAACCTCTAATTTCCGCATGACTCCACGCTGGCCTGCTCCCAGGGAGGACAGCAATCAGAACTCAGTGTTTAGTTTAGATAATCCAGCAGGATTAAGGGCTAGAAGGCAGTGGTGTGAATGGAAGGCCCTCCGTATGGTGAATCCCCTCAGCCCACGTGTCCTGAACCAGACTGACTGCTGGTAAACTACAAGCCAGGAGGGAGGTAGACGCATCTAGGCAAACACTCGTGGGTCCAAGCAAACCCTCCTCTGTGCACACACATGTAGCCTGAACGGGAGGCCTATGGTCTGGCCCCGCATCTGCCACTAATATCTTGAGCAAGTCCCTAAATTCAGTTTTCTTAAATTTGCTCAATTATAAATGCCACCTGGACCCCCTTATGTTCAAGCACAGATTCTCAGAGTCTTCATGAACTACTGACCTAGAGGAATCACATCGCACAGCATCTTTGGTTCGCGAGCCACAGGTTGAGAGCCTGGCTTTAGACCTCTGTTCTCTCCCCTACAGAATAAAGGCGATAGATCGACAGCCTGCTAAAGCAGTATCCTGAGGCCTGTGTCCCAGCTCTGAAGTCAGGTGTCTCTGTGACTGAGGGGGTTTTACGTTACCTACAAAGTCTGCCTCCCAAGTCAGTCTTCCAAATGTCTTCCTGAGCCAGCAAGCTGAGCCCACTCGCAGGCTTGCCAAAATGCTGGTGGAGGTAGACATCAGAGCTGCTTGGAGGCGGGTAGATCAGATGATTCTAGAGCGTTATCATGAGGCTACCTCTCCAGTCTTGGGGGACGGGGGTGAGAGTACCCCTCTCCATTCCTGAGGGGCTGAAGCAGAGACTAGACCCCCAGTGTACACCCACCAAGAAGTAAAGACAGACTGGATTGGGACAATGGTGAATTTGAGAACTGTCCGTTGCAAAGGACAAACCATGTCTCCAATGTCTACTCCCAGTCTGTGTCCTACACATCCCATTCCCACCAGCAGGACAGTGTGACTCAGTTTTCCCAGACTAATTATAGGCAGTCAAGGAGACTTGGGCGGGGAGGGACTTCAGACCTGCTTTGTGTAACCCTAGTACCCAAAGCTACGGCTCTGTCACATTCTCCCCATCCCCTTTGGGGGAGTGTCTGCCTTCTGCCCGACCATCTGTAGTGACGAGAGACTCACGATCTGTCCAAACTCTCTGGACAGTCCTACTATGAAGTGGGCTTGATATCAAATCTGCAACTACCTTAGTTACTCAAGGCCCTCCTGCTCTTCCCAAACCAATTAAATTCTGTTTTAACTTTGCGCAAGTTTCTTAACCTCTCAAAGTCTTAATTTCCTTTTCCACAACGTGGAGATGACAGGAAACAGCTAACTCCAAGGACCGCTGTGTGAGTCATGTGAACTAGTAGATAGTGCGTGGCACATCGTGAGCCCTCAGGAAGGGTCGGTCGGTGGCTAATATTTTGCTTCTGAGGAACTGATACATATTCCTTTGCACCTCAGGCATTCCAGAAGGGACACACACTGTCCTGAGAGTGAGAGTTCTCAGGTGCTCTGGAGACATGGGCAGGAAATAGAGGTCAGAGCTGTGCATACAAGTGAAACTTATACCGTCCCCTCAAGGCCCAAGACAACCTGACCCCTGCTGAAGGTCGGCGGTGGGTTGAGGTGCAGGCTCCCTCCCATTAAACGCCACCCCATAAACCATCCTGATTTCATCCAAGGCAGAGTCCAGTCTAAGAATCACAGCCTGTCCGAGTTGGAAAAACTTCAATTGTAGCCACTTGCTTTTTTGACTAAGGCAAGAACGTAAGCTCTCTGAGGCGCTATTTCCTCATCTGTAAGATGGGGATACTGATTCCACCTTGTGGACTTTTCATTTTGGAATAAGCTGAAATGAGGTACCGGACTTATGTCAAAGTTGGTACACTGCTACAGGACGTCAGATACTGGCTGGTATCAAGCGGTGGGCCAGTCAGCCATTAGCCTTGTGAAACAAGATGGCAGCCGTCTCAGTCAGCTTGGGCTGAGGCAACAAAACAACATAAGCTCAGTGACTTAAGTCTCAGAAGTTTCTTCTCTCACAGTTCTGGAGACTGGAAATCCAAGATCAAGGCACCAGCAGGCTCAGTCTCTGGTGAAGATGCTCTCCTTGGGTTGGAGACGTTTGCTGCCTCCTCGCTGTGGGCTCACGCCATAGAGAGGGAGAGAGGATACTTCCTGGTGCCTCTTCATAGAAGGACACCAATCCTACGGGGTGTGGTGCTGTCTTCAAATACAGTCTCATGGGAGGTTAGGACTTCAACATAGGAATTTGGTGTCAGGGCGGTGGGGAGGGTAAACAAATATTCAGTCCATAAAAGGAGCCACCGGGGGTTTGTAAGTGGCTATTCCAATCAATTGTGTGGGGAGGCAGATGGGTACAAGACCACAGCTTTCCCCTTCCCCTCCCCAGCCTCCTCCTGGGTTCACTGGCCTCAGGGTCAGATTTCACAAGACAGAAGCCAGTTGGTCAGCATCTTCTGGACACCAGACAAATGTCCTGATCCATCAGCCTTTGCCGCGGTTGTGGGGAAGATGAGATTCCAGGGAGGAGGATCCAATCCCTAAAGGTGACACTGACAATGGGACAGACCCAGTCCAAAGGAGCAAGGAGCAGAGACCCAGCTCAGCATCCCGGCCCCAGGCTGGGCTCCTCAGTTACACCTGCAAAGAAGGAATCACGGGACTCCTCCCAGCCTCAGCGCAGTCCTGCCCTTGGTGCCGGAATGACTTTCCCCTCTGCAAGGAACAGGTCCTGGAAGGCCTTGTCCTGTGGACAGATGATTATTCTGATGGCCGGGGATTTGTATTTTACTTTGCTTCCTCTAACACGGCCTTGTTTATTGCATGGATATTTCATGTCCCAGATTCATCTTGGGATCACGGTTAAAGGTTCCTTCTGTGCTCACTGAGTTGTCTCTGCTAATCATAAAAATCTATGTTGCAATTTCAGATTAATTAAAGCTGTAAACTGGGGAAGCGAGTGACTGTAAGTCATATTCCCCACTTCTCTGCACCTCTCAAAACCCAATCATTTTATGATACTCTTCCTAAGACTAATTTCCCCCCCAAAACCTATCTTTAGCCAGCAGGCAGGCTTCCTTGGGCTGGGCTATCCTCCAGTCATGGCTTCCTGCCTGTGGACAGTGGGATCTGACATACATTCTGGGCAAAGAGCCGCCTCCCCAATTTTAGCATCCCACACTATATCCAGCATGCTGCTTCAGGACTAGAATTGGGGAAACAGACTCCTGATTCGACCCCAGCTCTGCATGGCTGTGTGACTTAACCCATCTGTGACTCAGTTTCCCTGTCTGTGAAATGGAGATGACCACAGTGTCTACCTGGTAGGTTGCTGTTAGTATTAAATGAAAAGTCCTCTGTAAAGCACCTAGAAAAGCACAGAGTCAGGGGTGTCAGTCGTGGGCACTGTCCACTGACCATAGCTTCTGGATGGCCCTTTGGGTGTCAGGTGAACTACAGTGCCTTCTGCACACTGACCCCCCAATCGGGGAAATGGGAAGGACACCAGAGGAGGAGCATATGGAGCCCGAAGCCACATGGTACCTGTAATCAATACAGCTGGAGTCGGGTCCCTTCAGGGCCGCACAGCTGCACTCGGCGAGGGCTGTTCTCCATCTACACCCTGCCCCCCCTCCCCAACACTGGCCCACTGCTGGAGAAGCCAATCCAGTGGTTCAAGCTTTGCTGCTCCTGCCTTCTCCAGAGAAAACCAAGAAAATTGAGTGCACTCCTGAGTGATCCAGCAGAGCTCTCCAGGACGGTGTGCTTGAACAGCCTTTTCCCTTTATGCTTCAAAGTCGTGGCTATGATTTCTGCTACGTGGGACAGGCTGAGCCCAGTAAAGGCCAAGAAAAATGAGGCTGGGAGAAGACAGCTGCTCTGCTTTGCTCCACCCTCTTTTCTTTTGAGGAGTTAAGATGCAAACCCTACCGCCCTCAAAAATGCACTGACTGTGAGAAAGCACTGCTGTTCCCATTTTGCAGAAGAGGCTAACTGAGGGGTGGAATAGCCTGGGGAAGTCCCTGAGTGGAACCAGTTGTGGGGCTCAATAAAATAACTCAGGGTCCCATAGGGCAACCTGGCCTGGATGAGGATCCAGGCATTTCTTTCCCTCACCATCCTTTTCCTCCAGCCCACCCCACCCCACCCGCGCCCAGTGGGCAGAGGTGTCCAATCCCTGACACGAACAACCCTAGGGACGACACCCCTGGCAGACTCTGACTTCATTACTCAAACATCTGCAATTCCAGCCTCAAGAAAGAAGATCTGATTCTGCAGCTTCTCTTCTTTTCTTTCTTTTTTTTCTTTCTCTCTCTTTTTCTTTTTTTTCAATTTCATCCCATCACCTTAATAATTGCATCTCTGGATTATTTAATTCCACAATGAAGCCACTTCTGCTTATAACTGGCCTATCATCAGCCAGGATTAAGATTCATTTCAAATAAGAGGGTTTTTTCCCCCCCTCATTCCCCCCTCTTTCATTCCCAAACTGAATTTGCATTACAAAAAAATTAAACAAAAGCAGCTTTTTGAATCTCCACTCATTACTCCCATTACATTTGTTAACATCATTATCCTCAACTGAAGATGGCAACTATTATCAAATGCTGCCGTGCTTTTGTGGACCTCTTGCTATATTAGTTTAGAAAATTGCTTTAATGCATATGCTTTTAGAGGTTTAAAATCTACCATGGCATTATAAGCTATATAATGCTGTACATTTTTTAATCTAATAGTGCATGTATTTTTTTTTTTAAAGCACGTTGCCCCGAAATGAAAAATGCATGTGTGTGGTAAGGAGGAATACAAATGCAGCTGGAGAGATGCAGAACCAGCGTCCTGACCGGCGGACCCTCTTCCACTCCCTTCTTCCCGGAAAAGACATCACTCCCCCTGAAATCCAAACCCTGAAGCCCTAATGGGTCTAATGTGTGGGGCTGGGGGGCCGGGGGTGGGGGGCAGGCAGGGTGCTCCTCGCTGGCCCTGTGATGGGGAAGGAAACTGTTCTGTTTAGGGCTCTAAGCAAAAGCAAGCTCCTGCTCCTCATTAACACAGAAAAGCGCGGTTTCAGGGGCAATTACCGAATTTCTATATTCATAGAAATCCAGTTTCCCTGGAGAGAAAGGCTCAGGTTGGAACATTTATGAAGCGCTGGCTTCTTATGGAAATAAAAATTTTTGGTAATTACACAGGAGCTGCTCTTTATCTGCTTCTGCATTTTAATGATGGGGAATGGTATTTTGTTAGTTTCCTTTTTTTTTTTTTTTATTAGTATTAAAGCACACGCAGGCGACAGCATCCTTGCTGGCATCCCAGGGATCCATTCATCCTAATAGCTGAGAACGAGCGTCTGCGTTCCTGCTCAATCACACTCAATCACTCTGCTCACCAAACCAGAGAAAGCAGAGATGCAAAAGACATGACAGTCCTCAGCCTGGCTCCGTGCTCTGGGCTGGTAGCTTGACACCTCCAATCCCTCCCCTAGGGCCTCCTGTTTTCTCCTCCCACCCAACCACCCCTACCCCTCCTCCATACCAGCCTTCTTTCTTGGGGTTGAGTGGTGTGTTGTTCCTCAAGGAAAGCCAATTTGGGGGCAAAGAGGTATAAAGTACGTGGGATTCTCTTATTTCCTCCCTCCCAACCCCCTTTCTGCAGCAAACCCCCACCCTCAACCATGCAGAGCTCATGGAAACATAAGCGATTCCATGTCACTGGAATGGGGCTCCCATGACAAGGCTCCCTGCCTCAGTTTCCCCACGGCTCCCTCCATTCCCAAGGCCCTTGTTGATAACTTTCAATCTCGGTCTTGTGGGACCCACTGGGTCTCCTCCCTCCGTTCCCCATATTTGAGACCTCACTTTATGGAAGGACCCCTCTCTCCCAGGGAGGCCTGCCGTAAGACACCAACCCCACTCCCAGAGCTATTGGAGCTGATTTATAATGGTTACAAAAGAGGTCAGAGCTTGATTAAGCTTAATAGATCCATTAATTACACCAAACAAAACAAACATAATGAACATAAAAATTTACGACCTCCGTCACCGACTCAGATGTGTCCCCTTGTCAGGTCCTGACAGATTCTGCAGAGCCTATCCATCTCGACTTCCTGTAGGATCAACGGCCTGTGGCCAGGTGGCCCTGTGGACCATGTGGGTGGCAGAAGTGGAATTGCCCTGGGGCCCCCGGACTCCGTTGCCGAGGAAAGAGTCACCCTGGAACCATCATCCCTCCTGCCGCCCACCTTCACGGAGCAACACAGTGCAGGTGAGCCCCATGGTCACACCATCATGGTTAGCTGCTGCGGCCTGTCTGGGCCAAATCCCGGCTTCGCCATTCACTAACTATATGCCACTGGGCAAGTCAGTCCGTCTTTCTGGGTCCTCACCTCTGCACCTGTGAAAGGGAAATGTTCGCAGACCATCTCCCCTGGGGTGTGTGTATGTGGTTCATGGAGGTAACTCAGACCGTCACAAGGCCCGTGGTCCATGCTCTGTTACCTGTGTTTCTTTGGGCCTTATTGTTAATACAGTTTGAATAAAGACAAGAAACCATCTACAGCTCCTGGATTTCTTGGAGAGCTGCCTTTATTCCCCTTTTGTGAAGGATAGGGAACTCAGTCCTGACATAACCCACCCCTAAGTACTAAAATCTACTGAGTGCCTAGCACATGGGTGAGAGCTGAAAGAGCCCCTTAGCCTCCGCAGGGAGTGTATGTCCAGAAATGACTTAAAGCATCGGCAAGAGCCCAGAAGGGCATCCAACGGCATGCTTCCCCCACCTTGCCATTTCCCACAGGAGGAGCGGGAGAACAAGAAAAGTTCAAAGGGATTCACCCAAGGAAGCTGGAACAAGCCCCCTGGGCTCCTGGCCAGTGCAGGTGTCCTTCTGTCTGCTCTTCCTTGCATGCAATAGTGCCCATCTTCCCACCCATGTAGTGTATCACAAACCAAAAGAAGCCACGTCAGGAGGAAAAGAAAGCAATACGGGAACATATGAATTAAAACCAGAAATCACAATCCTCTGGCTTGGCATTATGGTTCCTCACGTTCCCAACACTCTTTGGTCTCTGAAGCAACCATCCTACCTTCTCCAGGTTTTGCTCGAGCTGCTCCTGCCCCCTGAAACGCCCTCCTCCTCTCCTTGTTCCCTTGACCAACTCCATTCCTACCCCAAGACCCAACTGAGGTTTTCCCTCTTCTTCAGTTCCCCTCAGCCATCCCGAGACGTCCTAGAGACAAGGGCACCCTCGCCTCCTCTCCGCTGCCCACATGCCCAGGCACGGTCCATTGTCAGTGCAGCAATTAATGCTTCTTTGTGGCTTGTGTTTTGGGCTTGGCCATTTCCTTATTCACCGGAAAACAGACAGAGCACCTGCTCCAGGCCTGGTAGTGTCCTCAGCATGGGTAACGTGGTGGCGAACGAGAGAGCCATAGTTCTCGGTCTCATGGAACTTACCATCGAGGGACACTAATTTCATCTTGTGCATCTTTGACTCCTCTGTGCCCACCAAGGGCCCAAAAGAACAGTCCCTGCCTGAAACGTGACGCGGCAGTGGCCGAGGTACTCAAGGGAGGGGCAGAGGTGGCTAGCGGGGGGCGGGGAGGGGTGCGGCTGGGCAGACCGGCAGGCAGGTGGATTATTGGGATCTCTGTATAGAGCAGGAGTTATGGTTCTGCCTGGAGCCCACCCACGGGGCTTGCGACAAGCCCGGGGGAGTCCAAAGATATTCACTCAGTGTGGTTTAACCATATATTACCCTCCCCCATCCATTACTCCATCCCTGGATATCAATTCCTGGTCGGTCACTCGGCCCACAAGACCCTGAAAATAGATTTAAATTATTGCTTTATTTCCCATCCAGCTCAGGGTGTTGATTTATGCTGCCCAAACAATCAAGGCTTTATCTCAGTCACCCAGCAGCATTAGCCACAATTTATCATGGTTTACTTCTCTCTTTACTACCCAGCGCCTGTGCCTATTGGCTGTGTCCTTCTCTTCTCAGGAAGGCGCAGCAGCAAGCGGGCATGACCGATAATGGCAGCGGAGGCCAGGGTCGCTCCCTGACGGTCTGGAGCGGGGAAGCAAGAAGATGCTTAACCTAGAGATGCTTTGATCTCAGGTGCGGCGGGAAGACTCCAGGCCGGGACACCAGGGGTCCTGGTCCCAGCTGGGCTGTTCACCAGGTGAGCAATGTGAGCCAATCGCCGCCTCTCCGTGGGCTCCATCTCCTCATCTGTGCTCCTCCCTGACCTCTGAGGGCTCAGGAAAGAGCTGATGCAGCTTGGAGAGCTGTCCTGACACAAGAGCTTTGGCTTTTGGCTTTTAAGAGCTTAACCTGACCAACTTTACCCACACCTTGCTATTCTGAGACAAACCGAGGTCCCATTAGAGCCATGAGCTGTGGCTCGAGCCTACCCTACGGGAACAGGTGAGTGCACTGAGCAAGAGTGGAGAGCGGGAAGTCAGAAGTACTAACCAAGGGCACCTGGGTGGCTCAGTGGGTTAAGCGTCTGCCTTCGGCTCAGGTCATGATCCTGGGGTCCTGGAATCAAGTTCTGCATTGGGTTCCACACTCCGTGGAGAATCTGCTTCTCCTTCTGCCTGCCCCCAACCCCCGACTCTCCCCCTGCTTGTGCTCAATGCAGTTTCTCTCTCAAAAATAAATAAAATCTTGGGGGGGGGGATAATGCCAACCAAGTGTGAGACTTGATCCAACTAGATCAAAAGTCCAAGTCTGACCCGCTGTCTGTTTTGTGCAACCTGAGAGCTAAGAATGGCTTGTACTGGTTAATATACTTGGAGGAAAAAAATCAGAAGAAGATTCCATGACACATAAATATCCCATGAAATTCAGATTCTAGTGTCTATAGATAAAGGCATTTGGGAACACAAACACACCTGGTAGTTCACATATGGTCTGCAGTCTTTTGCCCTACCTGGCAGAGTAGTGTAGTAGCAAGAAACCTTACAGCCCACCAAAAAAAAAAAAAAAATTTCCTCTCTGGTCCTTTACAGAAAAAGCCTGCCCAACCTCAGCTAGGTGACTGGCGTGTCTGGGACTAGGCGTGTGGCCCTTGTTTTCTGCTTAGTTTGGGATGGAGACTCTTCTAGAAGGAAGAAAGGATCTCAGGAGGTTTTTATCAGCTAAGGAACACCCCCCTGCCCAGGGAAGCCAGAGATGAGAGGCAGCTTTGAGCCCCCGTCACTGGGAAGGTTGATCAGGCTGGTTCCTGCCACCTGGTAGAGTGAGAAGAGCCAAGGACATTGCTCGTGCCTCTGGGCCTTTGCCCATACTATGTCCTCCACCTGCACCATTCATTTTCCCCATCGACATGTTCCATCCCACCTAACCCTCAAAGGTCACCTCCTCCAGGAAGCCTCCTTTACCTGTCCCCAACTGGAAGGGTTCCATCCCCCTTGGAGGCCCCTCTGCATCCATTAGAACTTCTCTGACATCACTCATTTCCTCCACGAAGGACAACAAATGGGTTTCATCTCAGCCTGGTTCCAAGTGACTAGAGGTGGCTTCCTGTGTTGATAAGGAGTGTGAGGCTGCTTGGGAGCTCAGCAAAGACTATCCTGATCCACCAGCAATGGCTGCTGTGGGCGTGGGAGGGGGGTGAGGGCCTATCCTGGGGATTAGCCTTCCCTGTTCTATGCTGGACCACGGAACACAGCATCAACCCCATTGTGAACTACAGTTGACCCCTGAACAATGCCGGGGCAGGGGGGTTTAGGGGTGCCAAACCTTGTGCAATCAAAAAGCCACATAGAATTGTTGACTCCCCCTCCCCCAAACTTACTATTGACCAGGAGCCTTACCAATACCATAAACAGGAGAGGACCACGTATTTGGTATATTTGTCTGCATTCTACACTGTATTCTTATAATAACTTGAGCTGGAGGAAAGAAAATATATTTTTCTTTTTTTTTAAATTAACATAAAATGTATTATTTGCCCCAGGGGTACAGGTCTGTGATTCCTCAGTCTTACAGCATTCACAGCACATGCCCTCCCCAGTGTCCATCACCCAGCCACCCCCATCCCTCCCACCCAAAAAGAAAATATTATTAAGAAAATGATACGAAAGAGAAATTCCATTTACAGCACTAGGCTGTACTTATTTTTTTTAAATCTGCATACAGTGGACCTCTGCGGTTCAGACTGTGTTGTCTGAGGGTTAGGGGATGGTGGCTCACACCACAGTATCCCCCCTCAACTCCACGCAGTGCCTGGCCCGGGGCTGAACTCAGGGGAGGCTGAGTGGCTCTTACCAATGATGCCTTGAAAACATTTGTCTTGTTCTCAAAGGACCGCCCAGCAAGGCACCCCTAGGAGGATGGGGAACACACACCCTCACTCCCGCCCCCACTTCACCTACCTGTCACAGGAGGAAATAAGGCATAGGGACAGAAGAGCCAGGTCCCCCTCTGGGGAGGAATCCTTGGCATTTACACAGCAAACAATACCCAGGTGAGGCGACGTGTCAACAAGGCCCGACTCAACGGCTCCCATGTCTCAGCATATTTTAAATGTTTGCCACATGCCAGACATTAATATTTTAACTGCTGCACGTCCCTCGCAGGCTGAGCGGCGTCCGGAACACAGCATAAAAATGGCATGATAACAGCCCGGCTGCATGCGAGGTCAGTGGGGCACGGCAGGCGCTGGCCCAGGCCTCTCCCCGGCCACCCTCACCCCCACGGGCCCTCCCCTTGCCTGAGCCACAAGGCCTACAGATCACAGGGCTGTCTGGGGGGGAAGTGGTGGCTGTCAGTGGCCAGGGGTTCTCGGGGGCCCCCCAGGACTCCATAAAGGTTCCCAGGCCCTTCACCAGGGCCCCATCTTGGGAGGACATAAAACGTGTGGAAGGACCCACAGACTCCGTTCCCAGCCGAGCGACACGCCCGCTATCCAATAACCGGACACAGCGGGACAATTCAGCAGGGGCTTCTTGGAGGGGAAGAGAGAAGGATGAAAGCCCCCTCAGTGATCGAATTCATTAATGGGTTTGATCCACTGAATGGCTCCCACATCACTGATACCCCTTAAGGCAGAAAACAGGGGCTCAGCGTGAGGGTGGGCAGCCTATTAAATACTGCTCCCAGTTTTCCTTCCTGAAAATACATGCAAACCAGATAAGCATTTAAAACATTCCCCTCCCTCATAGCAGACCTTTAAAAAATCCCTCACTGGTTAGAAAGTCTTAGAAGCTACCTGGTCCTGCCAGCTTGGGGTCAAAACTCTTCCAGGAAGCAGCGTGGGGATTATAATTACAATTACTTGTTAATAATGACAGCTAGCATTTAATGAGCATTTTCTATGTTCTAGGCCAGCGGGCAGCAAACTTTTTCTTTTTTTTCAATTTTTTTTATTTGACAGAGAGAGACAGTGAGAGGGAACACAAGCAGGGAGAGTGGCGGGAGAGGGAGAAGCAGGCTTCCCGATGAGCAGGGAGCCCGATGCGGGGCTCCATCCCAGCACCCCTCAGGGATCACAACCTGAGCTGAAGGCAGACGGTTAATGACTGAGCCACCCAGGTGCCCCAGCAAACTTTTTCTGTAAACGGCCAGATAATAAATATTTTCAGATTTGTAGGCTAGACTCGACTCTGCCGTTGTAATCCCAAAGCAGCACGGACAATTTAAAAAAGGTGCATGTGTTCAAACAAGTTTCTTTACAAAACCAGGTGGTGCACATGATTTGGCCCCTGGCTACAGTTTGCTGACCCTTCTACGAGGCAGGGTGCTGTTTTGCACAAATAATCTTATTTGATCTTCACGATAACCCTAGGAGATGGACACTGTTGGGACTCTCATTTTTAGAAATAATTGCCCATGTCCATAATGTCGATATGCCCTGTAGCAGGACTTCATACCACTTAACTGTATTGTCCCAGTTAAGAATCTTGGAATTGGGGCGCCTGGGTGGCTCAGCCGGTTGAGCATCTGCCTCTTGATTTTGTCTCAGGAACAAGGATGATAATATTAGTGGACATGTGCGGAGTACTTACTAGAAATCAGGTACCATTCTGAAGGCTTTCTTTATCCTTACCACTCTGCTATTAGGGCCCACTTTACAGGTGATGAAACCAAGTCCAGAGGCTGAAATGACTTGTCCAAGGCTTTGTGGTTTATTGTCAGAGGAGAGATTCGAACCCAGGCGGTCTAGTTCACCATTCTGGTGTCTTAACTGCTTAATTCTTAAGACAGTCTTTAGAGCCTCCCACAGGCAGAAGGCCCAGGGGTTTAGGCCTCTGCTGTATCACTCCCTTGTCACTGGAAAAATGCCAGATCCAACTTCACCTTCCACCATGCCCTCCTGTCCCTGTAGCATATTGCCAGAAAAAGAGCCCACGTGCCTGTGGCCTTCTGGCCCTGAGCATACGTGGGGTTTCCAAGGCAGAAAAGACTTGAAATCTGGATAGGAAAGTCCCAGGGGTCTGCCATCCCAGCTCCCACCCCCAGCCTCCACCCGGCCCCTGTCCATGAGTCCCTGCCAACCCCAGGTGCTGGAGCCCTTGGTAGGCCCTGGAGGGACCAAGCCCCCACTGGTCCCCACTGGTGCCGAGTCAGCATGGGTAGGCCCAGAATAGGAGCAGCCAGAGAGCAGCCGCCACCCGCACACACCGCTCATAATGACACCCAGGCAGCCAGGTACAGAGCAGACAGCAATTTTCCTTTTTACTTATTGGTGCAAGGCGAGTCAGAGAGCCTGACAGGGCCCCAAACAAGCTGTCAGGAACTTCTAATTAGGGCTGAACGGCATAAAGAGTGCACACGCCCTCCAGCCTGGGAATTAGCAGGACAAAGTGCCGAGATGGAGTCAGACAGGCTGAAAGAGGGAAGCCTGCTGCTGGGAGGGGGTGGGGGAGGCCAGGGAGCCGCCGCCGCAGCAAGAGGTGAGCCAGGGCTCCACCGCAACTCTGAACGAAGACGAAAATACTGGACCAGATCCCCTGTGCCTTCGAACCCCACTCTGTCTCCTCCTCCTCACTTCCCAAACCGTCCCCTGAGTCCGGGAGAGAGGTCGCAGAGTGATGTTCTAGCAGGGACTGGAATCAGCCACACCTGGCTTCCACCTGGGCTCTCCCACTATCCTAATTCCAGGTCCCTCGCTTACCTCCAGGTGGTGCTGAGAGGATTAAAGGCTAAAAATGCCTTCAGGGGCGCCTGGGTGACTCAGTGGGTTAAAGCTTCTGCCTTTGGCTCAGGTCATGATCTCAGGGTCCTGGAATCGAGCCCCACATCAGGCTCTCTGCTCAGCAGGGAGCCTGCTTCCCCCTCTCTCTCTGCCTGCCTCTCTGCCTACTTGTGATGTCTGTCAAATAAATGAAATCTTTTTTAAAAAATGCCTTCAAATCTCTGAATGCTTGCAAATTGACACACACTCAAGAAATCCAGGACAGAGGTCACGGTCACTATAATCCGCGACTCCTGAGGATGAGCTAAACCCCGCATCAAGGACAGGGCACAGCCCTACCCTCTGAGGAAACATTTACTGGCACCTACAGAGTATATTATGTATTAGATTAACCCCCTCAATTAGGCAAGGCTCAACTGTTGCCCAAGGCAGGCCTTATAATCCCCATTTTACAGATGAGGACATTGAGCCCCAGGTGAAATGACATGTGGTAGCTTCTGGGTTGACCTGCTACAGTGAATCCCCGTAACAGCAACTATAATGCGTCAAGCCCTGTGCTGAGCAAGTG
The DNA here is from genome assembly GCF_964662115.1 of Mustela nivalis. Classification (NCBI taxonomy): domain Eukaryota; kingdom Metazoa; phylum Chordata; class Mammalia; order Carnivora; family Mustelidae; genus Mustela; species Mustela nivalis. The sequence continues at coordinate 21,420,599 of NC_139028.1, forward strand.
ACGCACTATTTCCCCCCACTAATGCTCCAGGCACAGGTTCAATGACAGAGAGCCCAAAGACCTAGAACCTGAGTCTTTGCACCAAGCCAAAATGTGCCTCCCTGTGATGTCTGCCCGTGTGGGTCCTGGGTCCTCCCTTTGGACGCAGAGCGAGCCCAGCCCCTGTGGACATACCAGCCCTGCGGGAGCCGAGGGAAACAAGCACCGCCCCACCCCCACACCCTGTTCTCCAGTTATTTCAACCATCCCTCAATGGTTGACATATTAGGCAGTTAGTTAGTTATTACAGTCAGAGGTTCCTGAGTTCACACTCCTGACCCCGTCCTTCAGCAGGGACCTGCCTCATCTGGTCAGCGTCCTTTTGAAAACGTGGAGCCTGCAGTCCCCGGCTACCAATCTATTGGCCTGTTACTATCCCGGAGCAATCTGAGGAGCCTTGCTCCTTGCCCCCATAACCCTGATTCAGCCCAACATGTAGCCAACCTAGCCCCTAAGAGTTTTTCAGGTACGCTGCTGACAAGTCTTGCACCCCAGCCTGTCTCAATGTCCTTTTGATTCTAGAAACAGTAGTTCCCTTGTATTCTTTTTTTATATATATATAAAGAATTTATTTATTTATTTATTTATTTATTTATTTATTTGATAGAAAGAGAGAGAGAGAGAATGAGCAGGGAGCAGCAGACAGAGGGAGAAGCAGGCTTCCCCTCTGAGCAGGGAGCCCCATGCGGGACTTGATCCCAGGACCCTGGGATCATGACCTGAGCTGAAGGCAGACGCATAATAGCCTGAGCCACCCACGCGCACCCCGCCCCGTATTCCTATTAGATATCATCTTATGTTCTGCCCGTAACTCTAATCCACTGAAATCACTATCATTTTAATTTTTTTCACAGCAAAGGAGTTAAGAGCATAGGCTCTGGGGCAAGATGCGCCAGGACTAAATCCTGGTTCTAGAGCTGGTTACCTTAACCTGTTTATTCTCAGTTTCTGTATATGTAAAATGGGCAGAATGATATTACCTACCTCCTCGGGATGCTGAAAAAGTTAAATGTTAACACAGGCAATGTGTTTAGAACATAACCCGCTATACCATGTTAGCTTTTCTTTTTTTATTATTTAAAAGATTTTTTAAATTTACTTGACAGAGAGAAACACAGCAAGAGAAGGAACACAAGCAGGGAGAGTGGGAGAGGGAGAAGCAGGGTCACCGCTGAGCAGGGAGCCTGATGTGGGACTCGATCCCAGGACCCTGGGATCATGACCTGAGCCGAAGACAGATGCTTAACAACTGAGCCACCCAGGCACCCCAGATTTTATTTTCCTTACCACAATCATACAAGGTATTTATTATCCCTTTGTAGCTTTAGGTCATTCACAAATCTTATCAGTATGTCTTCCACATTAGTCATTGAAAGAACAGGGATCCCCATGTCCTCAGAAATTTTCCCTCCAACTGATCCCAATCCATCAGGCATTCATCCCCCCAGCTTTTGACCTGCTGGAAATACTCCTCATTAAATACCATCCAGGGTACAAATCTGCAGCTGGTCCCCAAGGATGCCCTGAACGGTGATGACTAACACCACGCCGAAACCCTCATCCTGTGAACACGCTTTGACCTACCAGCGCTTCACAAAAGAACGAGAGGTCTGTCTGTTGGGAAGCCACCCTGATTTTTGGTGATCACCCCTCACTTCCCTGTATCTACAGTCATCCGTTCCACATCTGTTCTAGAAGCTGGCGTGGGGGCTGGCGCTGAGCGCAGGGTGGGCTGTTGGAACCATTCTAGCGTCCTCACCCTTGCAAGCTGAACCCCTGACCGGCTCTACACGGACAGCCCTGTCTGCAGTTCCTCACGGTTCGGGGAGGCCCACTGGGATCCAGCGCCCTCTCCCGCGGCACCTGCCCCCAGCACTCACCAGCTCGGCCCTTCAGCAGTCCCTCCCATGTTCCCTTTCCCCAGTCCCACCACCGACCTCTCAGAGGGTGGCCCTGCCGCCTGCCCCCGACTCCCAGGAGGACTACACCAGCTGTGCCTGACAGCAAGCCTGCGCCACCCTGTTCTTGCCACAAAAACAACTTGAAAAGCCCCTTCCTAAGGCTTCAATGTCATTTTCTTGCCTTCCGTCTGACTTCATCTGGGCTTCAGCTGTCCTGACCCGTGTCTTATGGGGCGCCGTGAGCTGGCCCCGAGAGCTCCTTCTGGAAGGTCTGGTGAGAATGTGAATCCCTTGGGGGCTGGAGACACAGTGCCCAGGCCCCTGGGTCTGCCAGGTGGGGGTCTGGGGAGGGAGTCTGGGCCAGAGCAGGAAGCAAGAGGAGGAAGCCCCCCACCGGTTCCGAGGAAGGGGGAGGGTGGGGGAGGAGGGCAGCCCACAGCCCGGAGCTGTCACACAGGCCACCTCCAGCCTGCCCACCGGGATGTGTGGCAGCTCCCCACCCTGGGCCCTCCTGCTACTCTTTATTCATTAAAATGCTCAGATGCCGACTAACTTTATTTGCTCAGTATTTATTTCGCTGGCCTTGAAGCGGGAACAACAGGCAGCTTGATTGAAAGGTTGTCTGGTTTCATTGTGGCTCCTGTAAGTAATTCTACAGCCTCGGTGGAAATGGTATTTTATAACTTGCCAGAGCAGATATCCCTTCGTGAATTGGAATAGATATTCCTGCGTCACCTAAGCTGCCGTCTTCCTGATGCCCGGGCCTCTGAGAACCACTGCCCTTTTCTGCCGTGCACCACGACAGACACTCGGTGTTTTTCCAAGACCTGCACATGAGAGCCCTGCTGGAAAGAGGGGAGGAGCCTGTCACCCCCGAATCGGGCCCCACCCCGCAGAGGGGAAAGGGCTTAGAATGCAGGGGAGTCTCCAGGATAGACCATGCCAAGGGGCAAAACCTGGGGTAGTGGGTAGAGAGACCCTGTGACGTCTGCTCTTTCTGTGGACGCCGTCCAAGGCCAGCCAGCAGCGCTGGGCCCAGTCCTGTCTAGAGAAAGGGATGGCTGAGATGTTTTCTGGAGAGCATTAAAAATAGGAGGAATCAGAGCGCACTACGCTTCCCTCCCACCAGCCCCAACTGACTCCCACTCAGAAATTCAACAGGCAGAGCGCCTTCTCCAGTGGAGCTGGGCACACTCTCCCTGGACTGGAGGCAGGCTGGATCCGGGCCTGCTGCCTGATGCGATCCCTTTGTCTGCCCCTTCGGAGGCCAGAGGCTTCCCAGGCAGAGCAGGCCTCTGTGCCCTTGGGCTCCCGGCAGCTGAGTGCACCCCACCACACCCCCCCAGCCCTTTCTGACCCGGCCGCACCTCCCTCTGCTGGACCTTCGGAAAGCTGGTGCAGAGCGCAGGCAGGCCTGTCTCTCCGGCCCCTAGCGCGCTGACGGCGGCTCTGATCGCGGCTCCGCAATCACCCTCTCCTTGCTATTATGACTAAATCAAGTTGGGTGATTTATTTCCCACTTATCTTTCCCGTTTCCGCTCCCTGTCCGATCCGCACTGTTGAACATACCAGAGTGAAAACATATCATCTGTTGCGATCAACGGCTGTGGAGCCAGAAAGCACTGGCCTCCCTCTGCCTCGTGGCGGAGAGGCCCGCCCGCAGAGGCCAGACCCTCCCGGAGCCCAGTGGCCACTCCAGACCAGGAGGGGAGGTCCGGGAGGTTCCGGGAGCCTCTGCAGAGGGAACAGGCCAGGGATAGGCTTTAAGCAGGAGGGAAGGGAGAGGTGGGAGAAGGCCGCAGGCCTCAGCAAGAGGGCACCAGAGCCCCAAGGCTGTCTTGAGTCCAGGCGTCACTCGCTGTCCCTCTCACCTGTCCCACCTGTGCCTTGCAGCTGCCCAGCTGGTCCTGTCCCACCAGCCCCACACCATCCCTGTCCTGCTCCTCTCCACCCCCCAGATGAAGGGAAAGAGAGAACCTACCCCTGCCTGACGTCCTCAGGCCAGGCAGGCCACCGTCTCTGGATACGCCATCTGCAGAGGGGCCGGCCGCCGACAGCCGCCCCCACCCCCCGTGACGGGCACAACCATGTGGGGATCCCGAGCACCGAGGCTGTGGCCAAAAGTCTGGGTGAATGGCTTGGCTCCTTTGGGCCTCAGTTTCCTTTTCCTCAGAAGAGTGATAATAGCCAGTGGTGCAAAGATTATGTGAGGTTCTGTGTGACTAGAATGCTTCAGGATGTGGCATTTAAAGCATTAGGCCAGATTCTTCGGTGTGGGGGAAGGGAGAAGAGGGACCTCACCTTGGTGCCATTTGTTGTTGTTGTTGTTGTTGTTATGGCTATTGGAAAAAAAAAATCACTTGGGTGATTTACTTTTATTTCATGTTATATTTTTATGTTTGTTTACGTGAATAGAAGGCCCCGGGAAGCTCACCGCCCAAGCAAAAGGTACATTAGGATGTTTTCTCTGTGTTCTAGAAAGGCTGCCCCTTCCCAAGACCTACAGACCCTGTGAAGGTAAAGCCACATATCAGGGGAACGCAAGGGCCTTCCAGAAGGGAGGGGGCCGAGAATTCCCGCCGTGTCTCTGCAAAGTCTGAAGGTATATGCCATCTGTTGAGTGAGCTAGGATGGCACTACAGAAGGTTTGATGACAGGGGCGCCTGGGTGGCTCAGTGGGTTAAAGCCTCTGCCTTCGGCTCAGGTCATGATCTCAGGGTCCTGGGATCGAGCCCCGCATCGGGCTCTCTGCTCAGCAGGGAACCTGCTTCTTCCTCTCTCTCTGCCTGCCTCTCTGTCTACTTGTAATCTCTGCCTGTCAAATAAACAAATAAAATCTTTAAATGGGCAATGGGGCTGGTGACGTGCCCAACCAGCAGCAGGAAGATGGCTTTAGGGAATGACGGTGGTATCGAGACACAAGGTACGGGGCCTTCCGCCCTTATAAGGAAGCTGGACCAGCACAAGCAACCTGTAGGAATGGGAGACCTTGGGATAGCAGCCAAAGCAATAGTGTGGCATATTGTACCCCAGGTGGCATTTAGCTGGATACCAGGCACACAGCATTCAAAAAATATTGGCTCCTAGTAGTAATGATAGTTGACATTCTTTGAGTGTGCCCTATGTGCCAGAGAGTTTCATACCTTTTACATTCGCTGACTCACTTAATTGTAACAAAACACTCTTAAGTAGGTACTAGGCTTACCCGCAATATTATAAATTAAATAGGAAGGCACAGAAAGGTTAAATAATTTACCCAAGGTCACAGAGCTAGTAAGTAGAAGAGCTAGAATTTAAATTAGATTCACAGTTATTGCGGTGGATGATGAAAATTCTAGATCTTCCCCCACGAGCACCAAGACCATGTTAACCATTTGAAACACCATGGGACTAGGAGGTTCCACAGATTATAGACAAGCCTTGGAAAAACAGGGGGTCACTGCCCAGAGAGGACAATGACCCTAGCTCGCTCTTTCTTTTTCTTCCCTCCTTACCTCCCTAAGCACCTCTACTTCTCCACTTCCCCCAAGCAAAACCATCTCCTCAGAAAGTATGGATTGAGTGTAACTGCAGAACTTAACACATTCTTTCTGGTGTATTTGCCTTTCAACCTGAAACAAACTCAAGTCAAAGGAATGAACCTCTAACTGTAGAATATCAGAGCCAGGTGAGGTGAGGGACCACAGCCAGTTGAACACCAGCAGGGATCAAGGTTCCTTTCATACATGTCTGGACGTAGTCCATGTCAGAAGCAGCACCTGATCTGACCAGCAGCACCTGGCCTCCTCCCCTCATGTAGGATCTGGCTGGTCCCTTTCACTGCTTGTGTTTTATCTCGGACTCTGTGAAGACGCTAATTTGGAAGGAAGTCATCTCTGGACAACACAAAGGCATTCAACAAAAGTTAGAGTGCTTCCGGCAAAGTGGGGTCAGAATCACAGAGATCTCATCTCTCAGAAGGGAGCCCTCATATTCCTGGCTCAGGTGAGGGCCTGGGGGTCTGGTGCTTCTGGAGGTCTTAAGACAGATGGGGGCCAGAGATTAGGGTTTGCTCTGGGCTCAGCTGTCTCCAAAAATGGTGGTCCCCTCCTTTGCTGGCCTCCCCACTGCTGGCACCTTTGGTTTGCCCTCATTGTTGCTGACTTCTGGGTCATCCTTGGCCCTCGCTGCACCCCTGTGGCCTGAGCTATTGCTGCTCGCCCTGGGGTGAAGGCCCTTGCTGGCCAGTCACCGTCTAAAGCCTGTCAGGCCTCCCAGTGCTGGGGCATAATCTTCTCCTGAGTCCAGGTGTGGAGTCTGGGTGAAGTAGGGACAGGCAGCATAAAAAGAGCAATGGTTAAGAGCCGAGAAGCCAGAAAAGAAATTTCTAGTTTAGTCCTAACCCACTGTGCGACCTTGGCTAAGTCACTCAACTTCCTGAAACAGAAGTGGAGGGGTAAAACCTTGCTCTGCCCACCTTGCATGGCTGTTGGGAAACTCAAAGTCAGAAATAGATTATAGGAGAGGGTTTTGTGGACTATGCTAATGTCAGGATCATTGCTAATATTGTTATTCACCATCTCTTGTTTCTAGGCCTCTCTACAACTCTGAGGGACTCCATGAGAGTATGTCTTGGGCTAGCGACCCTCTGCCTGTCTTCCCACAGCACTGGGACGCCTCTTGCCCCACACCATCAAGGAGTGGCCTGGTCCCCACAGACACCCTCATGGTCAGCAGAGAGCAAGGCTGGTCATTGAACACTTGATTCAGGATCCTAGGAAGCATTCCAGAGCCAAGATAAACCCTGAAGCCAGCAATAGCTGCAAACTGAATTGCCTTTTCTGAGTAAGGGGCTCTGTCAATGTGACATGCGCCCCAGAATGTTGGGTCTGGGACAGGCCTCCTTGAGGATCTGTTCATCCTGGTGTGGTACACACGTTCCTCCATCACGATCTACTGAGGCTCCCTGAGGCTCTGCATGGAAGATTCTGGATTCTGCGAGAAAGTTCCAATATCAGCTGGGGTATCCGAGAGGCAGGAGTGCTGCATTCATGCCCCACTGGGCCAGTTCTGATCAGGTGTGACTCTTCTTCTTGAGGGTAAAGATACCAGCCCTAGGGAGGTGAGGCTGCATGCCCAAGGTCACCAAGACAGAGTCCAGAGCTCCTCCCACTCCACTCTCATTTGCAAACTCTGTCCTATGAAGTCACAAGGGTTTTGAGGACTTCTCTAAAGATCTGCCAGAGAGCCAGAAAGGGAGGCCAGGACAAGGCCCAGTGGGCGGGGGCTCAGGCCTTCTGCTCCAACTTGAGCAACTAACTGCCTCTTTTACAGGTTTTAAATATTAGGGTTCTAAGATTCCATTTTGTATAAGGATTTTGCTGCCTTAAATATGTTTTAAAATCATTTATACTGTACCAAGATACTGAATCATCTCTAAGAGCTTCCAATCGCTTGTCTTCCTAGAAAGTTTCTTGGGCAGATAGACACAAATCATTTAACAGACAGTTACTGAGAATCTGTCAGGCCAGTAGGATAATGACCCAGTCCTTGAAGAGCGAGCACTCGGGCAGGGGAGACAGTTAACTAGCGAACCACAGGAAAAATGGCAAGTGCTGCTGCATGTTACATGGGAAGAATGAAGATAGTGGGAGCTCAGATGGGGAGGGCACTGGCTAGGGGGTGGAGGGGAGCCACGGGGAAGACTTCCTACCCAAGATGACATCCGAACCACACCCTAAAGACAGTGGGTTCAAGGGATTATCATTCCCACTGTCATCAGCGAACGGTCCATGGGCTCATGTGGGAAAGATGGAGCCAAGGGAAGTAAGCAGGATCCTTTCAGATGATCTGGTAGCATGGTCTGGGGAGAGGGAGCAGTGATTCGCTGCCCCAGGGAATCCTGACATCAGAGGAGTTACTTCATGCTAGCCAAATAAATCCAGAAACACAGAAGAAAAGATTCTGTTAGAACCATGTGGGATTTATCCCAAGAATGCAAGGGTGGTTTAATATTGGAAAATCGATTAATAAAATATGCCACATCAATAAAACAAGGGACAAAAACCACACACTCATCTCCATAGACACAGGAAAAGCATCTGACAAAATTTAACACCTTCATGCATAAAACACTCAACAAACTAGGAATAGAAGAAAACTTTCACAATCTGATAAAGTTCATCAACAAAAACCTAAAACTGACAGCATTTAAGTTGCCAAAGAGTGGTGGCTTTTCCCTAAGATCAGGAACAAGAGAAGGATGTCGACTCTTACCACTTTAATCAACATTGTCCTGGAGGTCCTAGCCAGAGAAATTAAATGAGACAATGAAATAAAAGATAAAAGACATCCAGATTAGAAGGGAAGAAGTAAAACCAACTTCTATTTGCAGATGACGTGATCCTCCTAGAAAATCCTAAGGAATCCACTCAAAATTATTAGAATACATAAAACCAGTAAGATTATGGGATACGAGATCAACACACAAAATCAACTGCATTTCTACACACTAGCAATGAACAATCCGACAATGAAATTCAGAAATAATTCCATACGGTAAAAGTAACATCAGGGAGATTAAAACACTTAGGAAGAACTTAACAAAAAAGTGCTTACATTATTAAAGATTTGAATTATAAAAGACTATTGAAAAAAATTAAAGAGGACTTAAATAAATAAAATTCCATGTTAAATAAATAACATTCCATGCTCATAGACCAAAAAACTTAATATTGTTAAGACAGTAGTACTCCAGGGGGCTGCACAAGCAAGCATGAGCAGGGATGGGGCAGAGGGAGAGAGGGAATTTCAAACAGACTCCATGCTGAAGCAGAGCCCACATGGGACTTGATCTCTTGACCCTGAGATCATGACCTGAACTGAAATCAAGAGTCAGATGCTTCACCGACTGTGCCAACAAATGGTAGCAGCGCAACCAGATCTCTACATGCAAAAAAATAAAGTTGGTCGCCCTACCTCACACAATATATAAAAATTAACTCAAAATGAATCACAGATCTAAATTTAAGAGCTAAAAACATAAAACTTTTTATGTTTTCACACAGGATCTTTAGGACCTCAGACTGGGCAATGGGTTCACATCTATGACCCCCAAAGCAAAAGCAACAAAAGAAAAAATAGGTAAATCAGATTTCACCAAAGTTGAAATGTTTTATACCTCAAAGGACCCCATCCAAGTGAAAAGACAACAACAGAATATAAGAAAATATTGGCAAATCACATATGTGCTAAGTGACTTGTATCTGGAATGCGAGAAGAATTCTTGTCACTGGATAATAGAAAGACCAACTAATTGAAATATGGCAAAAGATCTGAATAGATATTTCTCCAAAGAAAATACACAAGTAGGGGCGTCCGGGTGGCTCAATCGGTTAAGTGTCTGCCTTTGGCAGGTCAGGTCATGATTCCCAGGTTCTGGGATCGAGCCCCAAGTCATGCTTCCTGCTCAGCAGGGAATCTCTTCCCCCTCTCTTTCTCTCTCCCTCTGCTCCCCACCATGACTTGTTCTCTCTCTCTCTCTCAAATAAATAAATAAAATCTTTAAAAAAGAAAATACACAAGTGGTCAATAAGTCCATGAAAACTGGCAGACACGTGTTCATAGCAGCGTTTTCCCGAACACCCAAAAAGTGGAAACAAATCAAATGGGCACCCATGGATGAATGAGTAAATAAAATGTGCATTCACGCAACGACACAGACGAACCTCGAAAACACTACGTTCAGTGGGAAAAGCCAGACCCAAAGAGCCATATATTCTATGATTCCATTTACGTGCGATGTCCCAAATGGGCAAATCCATCCAGGCACAGATCGGCAGCTGCCCAGTTCAGGGTGTGAGCCGGGAGGAGGAGTGGTGGGGAGTCACAGCTCATGGATGTGGGGTTTCTTTTTAGGGTGATGAAAATGTTCTAAACTTGATTATGGTGAGGATTGCAGAAATCTGTGAATATACTAAAAATCATTTAACTGTATACTTTATAATCATAAATTGTGAATCATATACCATATGAATTATATCTCAATAAAGATATTTTTTTTAAAGATTTTATTTATTTATTTGACAGAGAGAAATCACAAGTAGATGGAGAGGCAGGCAGAGAAAGAGAGGGAAGCAGACTCCCTGCTGAGCAGAGAGCCCGACGCGGGCCTCGATCTCAGGACCCTGAGATCATGACCTGAGCCGAAGGCAGCGGCTTAACCCACTGAGCCACCCAGGCGCCCTCAATAAAGATATTTTTAAAAAATGACTAGAGAGCCTGCCCCATCCTGCCCTAAGGAGGTAGTTAATCATGCAAGGGCCCCTTAGAGCTGCCTTAGCAAACCAAGTCCAGCAGAAAGAGCCACAGCCCTCTGGTTTACCTGAGTTGTGATTCTAGGTCAGGAGAGGTGTGGTCTTCTTATGGCCCAAGGTCCTCAATGTGGACACGGGAAACTCCACAAAGTTCCCTGCTTCCCTCACCAGCTCTGTCTCCTGCTGCTCCAGGACAATGAGGTCACCCACACACACAGGCTGCCCCTTCTTCCTGTAAACCTCTTTCATGCAACTTCTATGCATCCCCCAACACCCCATTCAGGCGTGGATTCCCCCCAGGGAGCCTCCTTGAGCCCCCGGAAGCGGGGCAGTTGGCCCTCCCCCATGCTTCCTCTGGTTCCCCAAGTCCGTGAAGACAGGTCTGCCTATCATCTCACATCACTGTAAATGTCACTATTCCGTGATTCTTGTACCACGGGCTTTAAGTTCCGTGCAAGCAGAACCACTCTTATTCTCTCGGCAGCTTCAGTATCTAGAGCATCCGGCACACAGTAGGTGCTCAGCAAGGCGGATTCGACAGCCCACCCAGGCCATTTTCCCAGCCTGAACCTGGGCAGCTCCTGCTGGGACTCACACGAGGGAGGAAGGACAAGCATCAAGGACAGGGGGAGAAAGAGGGCATCTCGAGTGGGCTCCCTTCCCCTTCCTCTTAGCAGTTCCCTCCATGTTCAATGGCCTTTTGGTCCTCCAGCTGCCCCTTCCAGGAACAATTGTGTAAGGTCAGCAGACTCTTGAAGATTGAGGAGTGTTGGAAAGAAGAGAGGACAATCAACCACGGAGCACTGCCTGTGTGCAGGTACCACGCTTGGAGCTCTCCCTATATTCTTTATTCCTCAAAACAAGCAAGGATCATTCTTGCTAATTTTTCCAGACAAAGAAGCATGCCCAGGATCACACAAACAGCAAAGTGCAGGACAGGAATTCCAGTCTGGGTCTTCCTGGTCATAAGAGTTCTGCCTCCCTAGTTCCCACACACAGCCCTCTTTTGGAATCTGTTATGAACCAGCCTTGTGCCCTGAGGAGAAAAGATCACTCCTCTGGCCCCAGCTCCCTCCATTATAAAAAAGAAGCACGTAAATGACCCAGCCAGCTCTTTTGCTGTTGAATAAATGATGGAATTTTAGACACAGGCAGGGGTCCTGAGTATGCACATTGCCTGGCACTTCTCAGAGCACACACACATACACACACACATAACGTCAGCTCTGCATCCACATCAAATCCAGCGCCCAACCCAGGAAGGGCCAGAGTCTTGGTCACTTGTCAGGCTGGAGAGTTCTCACCTCTCTCTTCTGAAAAGTGCACGGTAACTGCCCAGTTTCCCTGGGAGCCAAGTGTGAAATCCAGAAAAATCCAGGAATTATTATTATTATCATTATTAGTGTTATTATTGCATGCAAATTGTGCATGACTAACTCAGGAGGAGGGGCATACTTTCTTTTTCCAGATCCTGCAAACATCGGTATGATAATAATAAAAAAAAAAATTATATGCTTGAAAACATGCACCCGGCACTGCCCTATGTTTTCTTCTAATTGTTCCCAGAGCCTCCAAGAGCCACATTTAAATAAAATGAAGCAATTATTTAGTCTGCAATTAAAGATCGCAGAGATTTATTTTTAAGTAGGAATATCATACTCGGGGGTGAACTGGCAAGAGAGGAGGACAGAAAGGGCCTGTGCCACGAGGTGGAGGCGGGAAGGAGGAACGAGAGGTTCAGGGACAGCGTGGCCCTCCACGGGAGCAGCCACGGCTCACGGGTGAGAGGAGGGAGAGGTGGTAAGAGGCAAGAGGCAGCGGGAGCAGTGGATCTGCAAGAGGCTGTCTGAGGCCTGGCCCCTGGGCAGCTCAAAATGGGTGTGCGGGTGGCTCTATGCCCTACAAAGCCCAGAACCGACCCTCATCTGCCTGGATGCTGTGAAACTCCCGTTTCCCGAAAGTGCTTACAAGTGCTCCCCATTTAGGCCTCAAGCAGGGCCCGGCACACAGTAGGCTCTCTGCAAATCGTGAACGACAGGTAGAGAAGCAGACTGGTGGTGCACGCCCTCACTTAGAAAGCCTGGCACGAGGCAGGCTGAGCGATACGGCTCGGACTCTGTGGGTCTTTGCTCCCGGAGAGCACCTGCTTCGTCCCCATGAGCGTCGAGGTTGCCCAAAGGTCATAGTCACAGCACCCTGCAGAGGAAAGCAGTGTGACACGGGGGCCCCGAGAGGCCACACGGGAAGCAGCCCGTAGTTGGGATGGAGGAATGGGGACAGGGTGTTGGAAGTGAAACTGGGATCACCCCCAGCTCGGCTTGGATAACCTCCACTCCTATCTGAAGCCCCTGCTTCACTGGCAGTTCCCTGGGGTGCTACCCCTCCACCCCATTGTCTCCTGGGGATCCCTTCCTCTTCCCTCGCTTTGGTGTTTGGGGAATGTCTGTCTCATTCTCTGTAAGCTCCGTGGGGGCAGGGACAGGACTGTTTTGCTTCATAACATTTGTTGATCACATGATCTATGGGTGGAGAGGCGAGGAGGGGGTTGGGGAGGGGATAAGGGGCTCAGGAGGCAAGGCCGGGCCTGAGCTTTGGAGACAAGGACTCAGACATGTGACACTCAGCACAAAACATGGCCTGGAAATCTGGAGGCGGAGCTGCGGTCGCTTGCCTCTCTAGGTGGCCGGTCCCCATCCCATGAGATAGCCTGAGGGCCATTTAGTGGGGATCCAGATCACGTCATTGGGGGGCAGAAGCTGGGGGGACTTGGGCTCTGAGGGTCCCACCCTGTCTCCTTTTCCAGGGGCTCACAGCCACCGCGGCACCGAGGTCGGGGAGGAAGGAGAGCAAACAGGGGGATCTCCGCCCAGAGATGCAAAGCACGGGGTCCCAGGTTACCCGAACCCCAGCAGCAGAGCCCTGATGGCTGGTTTTCAAAGGACTCCCACCTCCATCCCCTCATTCCACATCTCACAGGCCACGTATTTTTGTCCTCATTTTATAGATGAGTAAACTAAGGCTCAGAGAAGTTGCAACATGGACCTCAAGGTCACACAGGTCAAAGATAGGCAGATCCAAGACACCTGCCCTAGTGAGAGGAGAGGCTGTGTGTGTGTGTCTCCAAGAGGGGAACAATCATCCTTTTAAAAAGCACATGAAAAATCCAGCAAGAAGGCTGGACCTCCACAGAAAGAGAGGGGAACACAAAATATCTTTTTCTTTTCCCAGAATGGCAGCCTGTGGGAGCCTGCGGGCCCTCACATCTGTCTCCTCATACAAAATGAAAGAGGTTTTGAAAAACAAGAGGGGCTATAATAAAGCATAGACTGTGCTGGGTGCGGAGCTGTGCCCAGCGTGTCCTGTCTCCGTCACCACCACGGAGACAGCGGCCACGCTGTTCCCTCACCCAGGCTTGCCCCAACCCCAGGGGCTCTAGGAGAGGTGTAGACAGATGGACACGGGGGGCCCAGAGCCCAACTGCTCAGGGCAAAATCCCAGAGCCACAGCTCACCCCAGGAGCCAACAGGGATTCATGCTCTGAGAGGAGTGGTGCGATTGCTTCTCTGAGCCCAGCCCCCATCTGCAAGGCTCCTCAGGGCTCTCCCCGAAATCGGACCAGCAGTGGCTCTTAATGGGTCTGTATCAGTTATCTACTGCTGCGTAACAAATCACTCCCGGGTTGAGCAGCTTAAAATGACCATTGTTTATAACCTCACACAGTTTCTGAAAGTCAGGAATCAAGCAGCTGATGGGAGGTGGGGAGGTTCTAGCTCAGGGTCTCACATGATTCTGGCTGGTTGCTGACCTCGGGTGCAGTCAGCCAGAGCTAGAGCAGCCGTCCCCAGTTTATCTGTCATGGGGGTCTATCAGGCCTCGATTCCTGCTGGCTATTGACTCGGGGCTACCGTCCCTCACCAAGTGGGCATCTCACTAAGGCTGCGTATGATGGGATGACGGGCTTTCCCCAAAGCCAGTAACCCAAGGACAAGAGCCACAGCCTTTTAAAACTTCATCTCAGAAATGACCTCATCACTTTTGTCATTTGCTAGTGGCCACACAGACCAACACAGATATGGTACGGGATGGCGCGACAGGAGGTCTTGGACGGTGAGGGTCATCTAGGAGGTGCTGCCGTGGCCCACTGCAGCCGACTGGTGGAGACGATTCTTCTAAGTGTGCCACCCCTGGCCCTGCCCTCTCAATGTCAGTAGTTCCCCCTGCTCTTCCCCTCCTTCCTCACTCTCTTCCCCCACACTTCCAGAAGCTTCTCTGGAATATTTCTTCTCATGGAACCATGGGTCCCATGCCCTCAAGAGCACGTGATGAGAAAGTAGCTTTGGCAGGAACGCAGAAAACATCTGTAAAAGGGCAGAGGAGAACGACCAGGATTCACAGGCTCAGTCAGATCTGAATTCACAGCCCCGCCCTTACGAGCGGTTATAAACAGGGACAAACCCTTTCTCCTCCTGCTTCAGGTTCCTGATCTGGGAAATAGGGGTAATAAGAGCCAGCTCGCAGGGCTGTTGTGGGGGTGAATGAGACAGTGTACGCAAGCACCTGGCACAGAGTAGGAGCTCAGCAAACCGCTGGGCTGGTTTCAGCGTGGATATCAAGCTCCAGGCAGAAATCCACCACTGCTTCTCTCGTGTCGCTGTTTACAGGGGATGCCGTTCAGCCGCAACAAGCCTGTCTAATGAATCGGGAAGCTCAAACTCTGTTCTTGGCTTTGGGGCAGTGGCTCTAAATTTTCCAGGCCTCAATTCCGGGGCCTCAATTCGTTACAAGTTAGAAGAAACCAATTTCCACTAGTTTATCCTTTCCAGGAATGCAGTGCTGAAAAAGAAAGAATGAATACAAAAGGCCTTTCGGGATTTCAAGTATGAGTGTAGCAGACTGATTCTGCGTCCACTGCATTTCATGTCCCCATAGAGTTGGGCCACTTGGTCAGCAAGTAGACACTGAGCGCCCACTACGTGCTAAGCATTATACGCTGACCAGCCATCCCCAAAGCAGATCACAGGCTATGGCCCTATGAAACTGGCAGAGCACAGCTACGGGCCGACAGAGCAGAGAACCACCCCTCTAAGAGACGGGCTGGTCCTCCAGGGGAAGGTCCTGGATCTGGGATACCAGGTATACCTGAGGTGGGCATTTAAGGTAGCGCTGACTTTTATTACACAGATGGTAGTCCAGCTCAGCATCGAGGACGTCCTCCAACCCAGCAACCGTGCCGGCTCATTTGCTGGGCCCTGGGAAGGCTTCACTGAGAGACACAGGCAGAGAGGGGTCTATGGAGGGTCACGTGGGCTTCCCACATTGGGAAGGGCCAGAGGAAAGGGCAGGGAGGCGAGAGACAGTGTGGTAGTCTCCAGGGATGGGGAGAAGTCTGGCCGGTGCCGGTATTTATTACAGAGACAGCGAGGAGGCATGAAAGGTTTCAAGTCAGGCGGTGATACGGTCGTATCTCTATTTTAGATAGAGGTGGCAAGAAACTGGAGGCACCGGGGCGCCTGGGTGGCTCAGTGGGTTAAGATGCTGCCTTCGGCTCAGGTCACGATCTCAGGGTCCTGGGATCGAGTCCCATATCAGGCTCTCTGCTCAGCAGGGAGCCTGCTTCCCTCTCTCTCTCTCTCTCTGCCTGCCTCTCTCTCCATCTACTTGTGATCTCTCTGTGTCAAATAAATAAATAAAATCTTTAAAAAAAAGAAAAAAGAAAAAAAAAGAAACTGGAGGCACCAAAATAGTTAGGAAGCAATTGCAGGTGGTAGGGGTGAACAATGATGGCTGCCTGAACTCGCCGCACGTAGGTCACTCACTAGAAGCTTATGGTTGAATGTCTGTGTGTGAGTGCACATCTACACGCAGAGACACTCTATGCCCTGGTCTAGAACGGGACCGTTTCAAGTGGCACCTGACATTTGCTTCCCCACCCACACACTCCGCACCCACTTCCCACCCCCTGCCAGCACCCCAGCCATTCCTACCTTCCTGGGACTCTTCTGGATCACATCCTCCCCATCTCCCAAACAAAATGAGGCCTATTTTGCATTCTGGGTCATTTCCTCCCTACGAAGAATTTTGTGAGCCTAGCAGTAATTAGCTCCCTGTTCCTCCAGTCTTCCCTCGGATGCTGACTTCAGCCAGACCCCTCTGGCTGACGTCAGCATGAGTCACACGATGTCAATGTCAACCACACTTCATTCTCACCTGCTACGGTGTGCACACGGGTTTCGGCGCACACTTGGTTGAACGTACACAGCTTACATCTCTATTAAAAAAAAAAAAAAGCACCCATGCATGTAGGCATAAAAATACGGACTATCGGCCTTCTGTTCATTCTGCCGGGCTTCCGGGGCCAAAACCTTAGGTTGCCTGAGGATCCTGTCTGGGTTCTGCTAGGATTTTCCTTGTGACCGGGGAAGGAGTTTAGCATAGGCCTCTCCTAGGCTAACTTCCATGACCTGCTGGCAGCCCCAGTATAACGATTTCTCAGTCCAGGGAATGCTGACCTTGATGGCTACCAGGTACCAGGCAGGGGTCACCTTGCAGCAGTCCCTCATCACTGCATCTTGGTCCTTTTTATGCTAAGAGATGATGGGGTGTATTGTCACATCCTAAAAGGAGAAGACTAGAAGAGTCTCCCAGAACACAGAAACACCTGTAGCCCAGGGCAGAAGAGACCAACTAAAAACACACTGAACACTTTTCAGACAGCTTCTAGCCCTCCAACCCACGTCTCGTCTGACCCTCCAAACAGGGACCCAAGGTCCTAACAGCAGGTGTTTCCACTCCTGATTGATAAGGAGAACAAAGGTTCAGAGAGCTGAGGTGACATGTCTAAGCTGATGGACTAAGAGCCAGAAAAGGGACCCGAACCCTGGCCTCCTATCTCCCACTGCACATGTTACCATGAAAGATTAAGCCAGGGCAGTGGCTCTCAAATGTGGTCCAGAATCAATATCACCTGCGAAATCACTAGAAATGCAAACTCGAGGGCCCCATCCCAGACCGACTGAATCAGAAACTCTGGGGGTGGGATCCAGCCGTCTATGTTTTAACAAGCCCTCCAACTGACTCAGATGTGCACACAAGTTTGAGAACATGACCTAGGACATGGAGATGACTAATGAGGTATAACAGATAAAAGGACTTTAATCCCACAAAGCTCATGTATCGACAGGGAGTGCCTGGGAGCAGGTGGTGGCTGCCTACTTCAACTGCACACAGCGTGAGCCCGCTCACTGAAATTAACCTTAGTTACCCACTAAAACCCCCAGTATATATTCTGGATTCTGTGCATGGTTATTCAAGTTGTGCACTGCACAATTCAGAAGGAACGGTGCCCCAGAGATGTGCTGCCAGCCATTAGGGGTGGCCATGCTTATGGGTCTCATTGGGTGGCTGCAAAACTGATTGTCCAGAAAGAGGGTGAGAAGGTGGAGCCAGCATCATCACATACTTAAAACCATTTTGTTCTAATTCTAGAGCCTCTGGCTCCTTACCACAGTCCCAGTACCAACCCCTCTATGATGGCACATGTCCGTCTCTACACTGATCTGTCTGCTCAGACAGCCTGAGCACACACCGTGCGTGCCCTTAGGAGTTTAGGGGCTGTGATATGGACCCGTCTAGAGGAACCTGTGAGTAAGGATTCCCAGAAGGGATGTTTTTAACAACCAGAGTGAGACAAAGAGAGAACAGGCTGCCTCAGGAGGGAGGGGAAGAGTCAGGCAGAGGCTGAACAATTACCCATAACAGGGGAGGACCAGACTTCTTGGACATATTTTTAAAATTAATCGTGGAAATAGTTCTGGGCAATGTTTGTGGTTAACCCCATTTTATTGATGAGGAAAATGGAGGTGTGGAAAACATAAAGAACTTGCCCTGGGTTCTGCAGGTAAATACCAGAGCCAGATTTTAGACTGGGGCCTGGCTCCAAAGTTGTGCTCTTTCCCCTTTATCGTCCCACATCTAAGGCTTGGTGACCAGCTCTCCCAGCTTGTCTGTGTACGCAGGGCAGCTCCCAGGACATGGAACTTTCCAGTGCTAAAACCAGCAAACACCCTGGCAAAAACGGGAATGAGTGAATAGCCCTAAGACCGAAAGTCTTCCTTTTGGGGTCTGGTAGGACCCCATTCCCAGGTCCTCTCTATTCAGCAACCCCAACCCTGATCAATGGACCTCATTACTGATGCTGAACACCCCTGCCTGGTATCCCGGGAACAGCTCGCCCTGACACAGGTGCTCCCTGACCTTGCCACCTCACCTTCCCTTGATCCCAGCCATCTCACAACTGTTGACAAGAAGCGAGCCTGGTCTCATGAAGCAGCACGACTTTGCCAAGGTGGCCTGTCCCGGGCCTCCCTGACTCCGAGAGTGCGTCCTTATCATTCAAGAAACGAGGCCCACCGATCTGCACAGCCGAGTGTGCTGACATGTCCCTGAGAACATGCCCACAGGGAGCCCCTGGGGTTCCACTGGGAGGAGCTGCCCGCGGGGCATGGCTCAGCCGGCCTGAGGCCAGGGCTGTCCCTGGGACAAGCACTTGGGCAACTGTGGGCACCCCCAGCAGGCCTCCTGGTTCAGATGCAGATGCCCAGCAAGGGAAAGGGGAAGCCAGTCACCCAGCATCTCCTTCACACTAGGAGCCTTTTCTCTGTTCTCTCATTTACAGATTTTCACAGTAATCCTGGAGGTGCAAGCGTTCGGCAGAGAAGGTGTGCTGTCCTCAGGGACCTGTGCCTCCCCTTCCATGGCATGACCTTGTTCTTGGAAGCAGCAGCCCAGTAGGGAGGAGGGGCTCCCCCCCTCCGCCACACACACACACACACATCCCCACCTGGACTTCCTTCCCTCTCAGTGGGAGGTCCTGGCTGTGGATGGGATGCGTGCTGAAGCCCGAATACAGGCCCTAGGCCTGGCCTCCTCAAACCTCCCGCGTCACCCCCCACCTTCCCTCTCTTCTGCTACCCACCTCTGAATGCTGACGTCCCATGCCATGCTGAGATACCAGATCGCTAAACACAGGGAACCCCTGGTTAGTCGAGATCCCTGGATGACCAGGGGGAGCCGACCCCCACCACCTACCGGTCTCCGTGAGCAAGAAATAGATTAAGTCGCTGAGATTTGGGTTTTTTCGATTAAAACAGATTGTGTCACCTTAATGAATACAGTGTTATTCCCACTGACAGACAAGGAACAGGCAGCACAAAAATGCTCGAGACTTTCCGAAGAACACATGGCAATTAGGGGAGCTGGGCCCCCGGGTTCCTCCGCACTGGGCATGCTCTCTGTGCCCCAGCCAGGCCGGCTCACCGCCCTGCCAAGGCCACAGGCCTCCAGACTCGGTCCCGGGGCCTGCCCCTGGACTCTCAGCATCTCCAGGAGGCCTGGAGTGCCGCCTGCACCCTGAGGGATACTGGGGTTCACTCCACATCACCGCAGACAAAGCCCAGGCTGGCTTTGGTGTACCTTCCTTCGCATCAGGGAAGGTGAAGTGGACAATAGAGCCCCCAGGATGTGGCCCTGACTGGGTGGTCGGACTGATAGGGCTTCCAGGCTGCTAATGGGCTACCCTGGAGGAAACAGAAGGAGCCATCGTGTCTCCTCAGCACCAGCTCCTTGACCATGGGTCCTTGGAGGGGGACCCGGCCCGCGGTTGGACAACAGCACCCTCTGTCCTACTGGTCTCGCTTCTAAAAGCTTACATCTGGGAAGCCCTCAGGATACATGCTGAGGAATTATAAAACCCAACAAAAGAACTCACCCCAAGGACTTGCACTGCATTCGAAGGAAAGTCTCAGATTCCTAGGCCCTACCCTCTTGACTCCCAGTCTAGTGATCACGGGACAAACATGGAGCTCATTCACAGACACAGCTAAGTATCCACATGGTGCCAGAGGTCCGTTTTGGGACCACAGGGGGGGTTCTGGGGCTTCCCCACCTCAAGCCCCGCTGTGGGGCACCCCAGGTCCCTAACACAAGATTTCTCTCAAATGCTCTGAGGAAAGAGCAGGATCAAGTCTGTTTGGTGACATGCTGGGCTTGGAGGGAGCAACGCGGCTGGGCGGAGCATGACCGCTGGGAAGACAAAGCGGGGCGGCTGGGCACAGGGAGCCAAGCCAGCCTCCAAGGGCCATGCCCTGTGCACGCAGCCAGCTCCCGCCTGCGCCATTTACCAGCAAACACGTGTGCCACGCAGGCCAGTTTATCTGTTCAGCTCCAATTCCGTCTGCAGAGTCAATGTGTTTGGATCAGAGAAAAATTTCAGCAGGGGAGGGAGGGGCCAATCTTGTCTCTGATCAAGAACAGGCTCTCTCAAATCCAGCCCGGGCACACAGCAAACAGCAGAAATAAACAAGAGGGGAGCGGGGTTACCTGCGATGCTGTGGCCTCCGCACCCCCTCACACCCCCATATCCTGAGCGTCCCTTCTGAAAGCGCATCTACCGAAGTGGTCACCCCCTTCTCCCCTCCTTCCACCCATCCGCCCACCCCACCCACCCGTCCAGCGGGTATAGAGAATCCGCTCTGGGCCAAGCCCTGTGCAGGCCGTGGGAATACAGAGAGAAATAAGACATGGTTTCTTGCCCCAAGGCACACACCGTCTGCAGGGGAGACAGAGAAGTAAATGAGCAATTTGAGCAGAGTCTTACGTAGCACAGCCGAGGAGCAGACCTGGAGGAAAGAGAGGGAGCAGGAGACAGGCCCTGAGGTGCAGGGGGAACAGGATGCCTGGACAGGACACCAGGCTCCTGGGTCGAGGTCAGCCACCCCCCTACCCCCGCCCGCCACCCCACAGGGCCGTGGAACAGCCTGTCTGCACACACACATGAACGAGCACAGAGCCCAGCTGTGACCAGCGTCTGCCCCAAGCCTACCAGATACGCTCAGTTCTGGACATCTCTCTCCACACCTGTGTGCCTCTGGGGCCCCTGCCCTCCCAGGCCCCCCAGCAAGCCCACCAGTTAGTTCCCTGAGATGCAGGGTGCTGAGTGGACTCCAACACCTCAGAGCCGCCTCGTCCCCTGCTCTCTGGCATAACCCCCTAGGCGGCCCCAGCCCGAAGCCCAGCATCTTCCGTGGGCTTGCTTTCTGACCCTCCAACAAGGCTCGGCCGCCCCTTTTCTCATTTAATTTAGAGCTTGCTAGGAGAGAAACACCTTGTGCTTATCCTCAGCAATTAATCCTGAGCAATTAACTGGCAGAATTTAATATCCATAAACACACCGGCAGCCTACTTATGTGGCCTGCAGGGATCACATCCCCAGACCTGTGTGGGGAGAAGGTGGCTCCCAGCCTCCCCCCCACTCTACCCAGCAGCACAAGACAGCGCTTCTTCCGAGTGCTGGTTCCTTCTGTCACCTGGAGCAAGATGGCTCATCAGCATGTTTCTTCGTCTGAAAAATGAGTGCCTTGATCTGTAAAATGGGCATAATCCTACTTCCGGTCAGGCTTTGTGGTTAGATGAGCACTTCGCCTAGTCCCTGACACCTAGTAAAAGATAACATTTTTGCTCACCATGTGCTTGGTGCTACTCAAAGTTGTTCACTGGGGTAATCTCAATGAAACCTCACAGATAATGCTCAGAGAGGTTAAGTAACTTGCTTGAGGTCACACAGTGAGTGGCTGAGCTGGGATCCAAACCCAGACAGTCTGGCCTCACGGCCCAAGCTCTTGACCACCACAGCATGCCTCCCTAAGACAGGTCCTCTCAAACCTTAATGCACTGAAGCAATAGGATGTGTTAAATGCAGATTCTTTTCTGGGTAGTGCAGGGTGGCGCCTGAGATTCTGCCCTTTGGACAAGTCCCAGGCCATGCCAGGTGAGGCTGTGAAGACAAGAGGCCTCTTTCTCTTTCTTCTCTTGCAGAAAGACAGCCTTTCCAAGAGGCCTGGCTTCCTGGGATTTCTGAGTGGGAGGGAACCCTGGCAATCCCTTAGTCCTGCTGGGCATCCCACCAGGCCTGTGGCCACTGGGTGTTCCCTCCTCTATCCCACGAGCCCCAGCCATGGGTCCCCCTAGTAGCCAGAGTTAGGGGGCGAGAAGGCCGCATCAACCACACCCTCGGTCCCTCAGGTGCATGCCATTACGGCCTGAGCCAGAGACAAGAAAAGGGGACATCCGTCCCCAGGCCAGGGTTTGATTCTCGACAGGGGGACCATTAGGAAACTACTGGAGGTAAGAGAAAGTCCTCAAATATAGGTGAAAGTGGAGGAATTTACGGAATTCCTCCCCAAAAAGGTTAGCTCTGAGATACACAGTCCCCGGACCCATCCCTGACCCCCGCCGAGGGCCGGTGGAACGAGAGGAAGTGGAAAAGGCCCAGGAGCAGGGGTGGCCTGACAGCCGCAGTGACCATCGCCCAGGACAATGGCCACCTCCTAGGCAAACCTCGCCAGCCTCTCGTGGAAGAGGAGAGGTCTGGCTTGAGGCAGCAGGCTGCACGCTTCCATGACATGAAGTTCAAGACCAGGCAACACTAATCCACAGTGACAGGCACCGGGAGGGTGGTCACCTTGGGGGGTGGGGGGAACAGCTGGAGGGACACATGGGAGGCTCCGGGGCGCTGGTGAGATTGATTGAGGGGTGGCTACAAGGGTGTGTACATTTTGTCAAAATGCACTGAACCGTGCACTTGAGGTCTGTGTGCTTTTCCGTACGTATGTTATACCTCATTAAAAAGTCAATTAAACACACACACGCATACACAACCTGGCTGCAAAACACAAACAAAACAAAATAAAATGAAACCAGGGCAGGGTACAAAGGGAGTCGAGGCTGCTCCACCCCAGGGAGATTTCCTCCCCTGAAGGACAAGGCGGGGCAGGGCCCAGGGACAGGGATAAGGTAGCAAAAATCCTGCCACCCTCTATCCTTGGCCTGGAGGCGGGATCAGCACCGGCCCCAGGGGAGCCCTCCCCGACCCCCGACTCCTGCACCCCTTTCTCTCCCATGCCACGGGCTGCAGGACGTCAGTACCCAGACAGACTCCCAGCACGCTGCGAATGGGCCCCCAGCACCCCCCAGCTTCAGACGGGCTGGTCTTGGGCCTCAAGTTGCGGTGTTGGCTGAGCCTGTAGAGTCTTAGCTAGGTTTCCTAGACTCAAACCCCAACTGTGTGACTTACTCATGTGCCTCCCAGGGCAAGCCCCTTAATTACTCTGTGCCTCAGTGTCTCCGTCTGTAATATGGGGATAAGAATGGTACCCTTCTCATAGGTCCTCCTGAGGATGAAGGGAATTAACATAGGCTAGTGCTTAGCATAGCGCCTGGCCCACACTAAGACTGTGGAAGTGAATCCTTCTTACATTCTGCATTTTTTACGTGTTAGGCACCTCAGATATGGGCATTTGGGAACAGGCCGGAGGTCAGGGGACAGGGACCTGGGCTTGAGCCTGGGGCTTTCTGTAGCTGGCTGTGTGGCCAAGGGCTCTGCAGCCCCCTCTCTGTGTTCTTGCCCAGTCCCAGGCCCCGGGAAGCCCAGGGAAGTGCATGGTAGCTATGGTAGGGCTCAGAGCCCTCAGGAGAGGGCTGGGCTCTGCAGAGCTGAGTCAGCCTCCCTACCACTGTCAGAGGCCGCTCTCTGAGATACTGAGGTACTCATCTGACTACACTCATCAGGACCCCTCCCTGCTTTGGGCATGCCGGTGGCCACTGGGGACCACAGGGTGCCTTCTCCCTCCTCCAGGCTCTGTCACGTGCTGTCCCCACGGCCAGGACCCACTCTCCCAAGCCACTCCTCACCTGGAAAACTCCTGCTCACGCTTCAGGACACTGGTGACCTGACCTCCCACGTCTTCCATGGAACCTCCCCTAAATCTGCCTGACCCCCCACTCTCAGGGCTCCCTTAGCCCCTGGGGACATTCCTCCAATGTAGCCCATAACGACACGGGGTGGGAACCCGTGTTTCTGGAGGTCTATCCCGCTTCTGGATGGTGGCTCCCTGAGAGCACCCAGTACATGAGACACGAATAACAGAATGAGGGAACCCAATCCAGGGGCCACCCAAGCCACACTTGAGCCAGAGTCCAGGCTCACAGTCACACTGCCTCTACTGCCACTCCCCACTGGGACCCCACCTTCAAACCTGACCTTCCATAAACCTGGGGCCTTTCCTCCACAACAAGACAGACATCACGAAGGTTTTCTTTTCTTTTTAAAGCAGCAATCCCAACCCCTAAACCCTGGAAGGGAGTTCCTTCAAATTCAAACTACTCCCCTGATGGGATCCCGGCCTGGTCCTGCTCACAGGCAACCCCCACAAGCAGCCTTGGTCGGCCTGTGGCCCGGGGGACCCGCGGTCAGTCCGTCAGCGTGTATGCACTGTCCTCTCCCGGTCCCTCCTCACGCATGTGCCAACAGCACAACACGAAGGGCGGGGCAGGAGTTCCAGAAGACTCCATGAAAACCCCTCCTACTCAGAAAGAAGCACATGCAGGAATAAAAACAGCTCGGCCCTAGGGAGCTGTTCACGAGAAGGAGGGCCTGGCCCACCACCACGGCAGCCAGACAGCAAACTGACAGTAAGAAGTAGGAGTCTATCTCCATTAAGGGACACCGCAGCTCTGCAACCCTGGACAGACCAGCCGGGTCTCCAGACCTCAGTTCCCGTAGCTAACGCGGGACGGGGAGATGCCCAACTCCACAGCCGCAGCGTGTACAGAATGCAGTACTTCGTGGGGAAGAGTTTAGTTAAACTGCCCTCGCTTGCCCTGAGCATCCAGACAAGCCTAGGCGTTGAGGCCAGAATGAAACCAAGGTGATCCGAGGTAGGGGATCAGAGAGAAATGCCGTCACAGGGTCATAAGCCACCAGATGAAGAAGGGTCTTGAGTCTCACCCCCTGAAGTAGGCTTCCCTTCCAGGAGCCCCACAAAAATGCCAGGAGGAACATGGGCTTCCTGGGACCCAGACCTGCTGTGCTATCTACAAGCTGCGAGACTTTGGGCCAATGACTTCACCTCTCTGAGCTCAATGCCTCCGGGGCAAAACAGGGTCAATAAAACCCCAACTGTGAGTTGTCATGAAAAAGCGAACACAGAGCAAGAATATGCGACACATGGTAGAGACTCAGTAAATGGCTACTAATACTGTCACCAGCATCTGGCCCTGCTTTGGCCATTCTCAGTAATGCGGAGTTCACTACCTGACGAAGGAATCTGAGCCACTGCCTGATGCTTAGAAAAGTCCCACTGATACTAAGCTGCCTCTGACCTCCCCATAATGTCTGCCTGCTGCCCCTCGTTCTGCCTCCGGGAGCTTCCTGGAACCGGCCCGCTCCCCCTCCCTTGTGGTAGTGGCCCAGACACTGAAAAGTAGGCAGGAATCGTGTCTCCCCAAATCTCCCCTCCAGCCATCCAGCCCAGTTCTACCAGCTTCTTCCTAAGACCCGCCCCTCTCTGTGCACAGCCCACCAGCGCCCTGCAGGAAGCAGCCCGGATGGAGCCCCTGTTCCAGCCGCTACTCAGGGCAGGCCCAGGGCCTCTTTCACCGGCCGTCTACTTGGAGATGTGGATTGGAAGACAAGGGGGCTAGAACCCCAGCCTAGAGACTCTGCTCTGGAACCTGGAGCTTGGATGCTCTGCTGACCTCTGTTCAGGGAGACCAACCACTGAGGGCAGTAGACAAGGGGCTGCCACATCTCTCCCACCTCAGTCCCCCCTCGATCAGGACAGGACCACTAGAGTGCTGCAGGCAGGGGCTGGCAGACAGGCCCCGGGCCAGGAGGCTCCAGCTGGCCCTGCGGCCCAGAGCTCACCTCTGACACAGGCCTTGTAGGGGCCCTGCTGGGCTCTGAGGCTAGGGTTCTGTGGTCTTGCTCTTCTATGCAGGTGAACAGCCCCATTCCCCAAGAGGAGCCAGTGCCCAGGGAGGCAGCTAAGGGAAGGACAAGGCCCAGAGCTACAGCTTCCTCCTCCAGCACCCTGCACCCTGGTTCCCTGGTCTTGTCTGGGGCAGATGGGGTGTGAGCCAGGATAAGAGCCTGCAAACATGCCAGAGACCAGATGCTGCCTCGAAGCTGTGCCTTCCCAGGTAAATAAATTACACACCAAACGCAAACAATCTGCTGCCTGCCTCGTCCCATTCCGAGGGCGGCCCCGTACACGGGAATGAACACTTCTCTAAGAAGCAGCTTATATCCTTGGAGGGAAGGGGGGCTGGCCTGGGGGAGGGGCTGGCACTTACCCCGGTGCCTCCAGCGCTCTGTGTCTAACAGCCTGGCCATCTCTCGTCAATGGCTGGAAAAGGGACTTTATAAGCCTTCTGCTGATAGGGCAGTGGACAGTGACCAGCAGACCTTAGCCTTCAGAACTGGAGCACCTGCTGGGGAGGAGGTGGCAGGCGACCTGGATCCTTGGCAAGGTGCTGCTGAACCCAGCCTGCCGGGGGTGGCGAGGGGTCTTCTTAATGGGCCAGAGTCAGCGAGGCTCCACGGAACGGCAGGGAAGTAGAGGTCTGCGGGGAGGCCCCAGCACGCCATCCCAGAGGATGCCGGGAGCCCTCCTTCCAGCAGGGACAGAGCTGAGGCAACACCTCCTGACCCCCAGGAGGTGTTGGAAGAGATGATGGGAGGCTGTGAAAACCTGAGCTCCGGTGGTCCTTCATGACGCAGACCCCCCAGGCCAGAGGGAACCCCAGAGCAAGGGACATGGACACTTAGGGCAACGAGCCTGTGTTAGTGTCGTGTATCAGGACTGGATCTGGCCGACAAGAGGCACTGAGGAGGGACAGCTCAGAGGCTTGCATTGCTGTTCTCCCTTTGCTCCCAACAAACCATGGGACCCTTCTGGGCCTGGGTTTCTCAATGGGAAATGTGGGTACAGGGGCATCTGCACTAGAGGAAAGAGAACGTGGAAGAGTCATCCTTCTGTAAGAAGCTGGGGGGGCAGCACTGAGGGGATGCCATGCACAGGACTCCCCAAAGCCCTCGGGGGCTTTGTCTCCGTCCCCCTTGCCCCCTGGCTCCCCCGCCCATGCTGCAGACCTGGCATTGCCTTTACTCTTCACTGAGGGGAGTGGGGAGGGCTGGTCTGGGCGGGTAGACCCCTGTCTCTTTGCTGAGCTCAGGGTAGAGCCAGTGTAGGGGGACTGGCCCTCTACCACTTTCAATCTCTACCCGGGATAGTCAATTATGAGGGTGATCACCTTGGGGGAGCTTTCAGTGGCTTGAGACCAAGAGCCTTAGTGAAACGGTCAGCTACTCATCGGCGGTACCTGCGACCACAAGAGCTGGGCAGAGAAGGGTACACCGCACCGGTAAACATTGACCAGGGGGCGGCTGGGTGTGTCTACTCTGCCAAGTTCACGGGCTATCACATGCATGCCATCTTCCCTGGGGTAAATGAGGGAGGGATAAAAGAAAACAGAGTGTTGGCCTCTGTACTCATCCTCATCGCGAAGTAAAGCCTCTGAATGAAAGATGCCTGGCTGCGGAGTCGGGAGACCGGTTCCGGTCCGATCCGAGAATAACTCGAGCGAATGAGAAGAATTACGTAATTTATGAAAATATCTGACTCGGTCAGCCAGGCTGGACAGAGACTGTACAACAGGACCACCCAGCCCAGCCCCTGGCCTCTGAGGGCTTATGTTCTACGAAACGGCAGCGGGCTCCCAACAGCTGGACCTGGACGGGAGTGGGAGGGCAGTCCCGCCGCCTTGCAACAGCCAGGAGATGCCCCCTCTCCGGGCGGGGTCCGTGCGGTCTCCACCTCGGCCTTCAGCCTCCACCTGCCTTCTCAGGCTCCCTGTCTAGGCCTCGTGCTTTTTTTGGGTCTTTCCAAGGTTTCCATCTGGGGGAGGCCAGAGGCTGAGGGCGGGGGCCGGCGCCGCCCATGCATGCGTGTTTATGTGTGTTTGTGTGCGCAGGCGTGTTGTTGGCACGGACGTGACTCTGCATTATCCAGGCCCGTAATGAGTCCTCATTGCAATGGGTTTGATGGAATAATTATATTCTGGAAAAACTGCAGGAAACTGCGTCCCACTTCTTAAAGGGCAGGATCATCAAACATTTGTGCTACATTATTTGCAGTCACACCTTCTGCCGCATCTGCTCCCTTAAAAAAAAAATCTCCAACTCCAATCTGATCTGAATATATAAATCTGAATTATCACAGCAAAGGCGATATGCTCACACCTTTTTTTCCTTTTTTTTTTTATCTGTTGCCATGGTGATTAGATAAAATTCACGCCAAGTCTCCAGGGAAGGATGGAATCATTTCAGACAGTTTCTCACCCCTCTCAAGCTACTTCTCCCTGTAACATGCCTGGGCACCAGCTCCGGGCTTGGGCAGGAAGACGGGCAAGAGGACAAGTCACCACCTCTTTGGGTAGCCATGGATGAGCGGAGGCAAGAGCCCTTCTTCCAGAGGTGCTTTCAGGGCCAAGTAGGGCCCCGAGCCACAGCCAGCCACCTGT
Source organism: Mustela nivalis (assembly GCF_964662115.1). Lineage (NCBI taxonomy): Eukaryota > Metazoa > Chordata > Mammalia > Carnivora > Mustelidae > Mustela > Mustela nivalis. The sequence goes on from NC_139028.1 coordinate 21,449,250, forward strand.
CCTCAACTCACAGCTTCCTCGGCAACCCTAGAAGCCACCTGGGGAGGAAGATGGAGGCTCAGGGGGGCAAAAGGCAATGCCCTTGTTCAAGGTCAAGGCAACAGAAATTGCAGAAATTGACCCAGGGCCATAGCCCTGCTCTTCCTAAGTATTGCTAAGCAAGGAAGGAGGTTTTCCTCCAAAAGGAGAGTTTTGACCACCAGCATTGGGTCTACATCTGTGTCCACTTTCCATCAGGGCTTCCTTGGGCTGAGATTCTCACAGGGGTTAATTATCAATGGATGTCATTTATCAAAAGGTTTTGCAGAAAAGGCATTATTGACCTAATTGTTATTTAAGACCACCAGTTCATAAACCTCTGCCGTGTGTGTGTACACGCGTACACGTGTGTGTGTGACTTCAACGATGCAGAGTATATTACAGGAGGCAGAGACTGCCTCCCTCACACGAGCCTTCTCATTTTTATCAAAAGTCCCAATTCCAGGGTAGGGGAGACAGGCACTCTGAGCTTGGATTCTGGGAGGCCCCTTTTACTGAAGCCTCAGGGAACTGAACTCAATGCTTGTAAAAGCTGAGAGTGGCTCATTATTAAAGCCACAGCTGAGCAAAAAGGGGAATGCTCTGTGAGCCCAAACCTACAGGGTGGGACCATAATTTGTGTGTATTTACTCAGTGGCTTGCATCAGGGTCTCATTAGTACCCCCGCCGCCGAGAAAGAGGAAGGGGGTTGGGCACATATAATTTTAAGTGAACCTCCCAGCAGGGTTTTACCCCAGGGTGAGTTAGGAGAGAGCTCCCCTGAGGACAGGAGAGGAGGCTGGATCTAGCAGAGGGCTCCATCTAGACCCCTCCGAGCCAGCACACATTGAAGAAAAGGACCACGAAGCAGGTCACTGGCACAATAAAGACCTATTTGAGTATTAACCAGAGAACGTGTCTTGTCAGTTACCCACCGCGACTGGGACACGCAGCAGAGTAGCCTGGGGGAGATGATAGGGTCTGGGGACCAGGATACTGTGGTCTGCTCGAGGCTCCGTGGGACCCTGCTGAGGACGGTTTCCTCCTCTGGATCCCAGTTTCCCACTCTGACAAGGAGGAAGCAGCTGCCTATTCCCGTCACTGTGGGGAAACGCTGCAAATGCTGACATCAGGGGTGGGGTGGCCTGAGGTGGTGAGGAGGACCCCAGGAGGACCGAGCAGACCCCTCCCCAGCCAGGCCTGGAGCACTCAGGGTGGTGAGCCAGTAAGAACAGCTGTCCTGGGGGAGCTGGGACCCCAGGACGGTGGCAGGGGGTGGTGGTGTCCTCGCTGGTGGTGGTGTCCTCGCTGGGAATCCTGCCCAGCCACTCCTCAGCTCCCCACCTCAGGCAATGCAACCTCTCTAAGCCTGTTTCCTCGCATATAAAACGGGAATAAATTTAAAACCCACCCCACAGGGTTGCTGTCAGCTCTAAATGGTACGACGCTTATAAAACATGTAGCGTCTGTCTCAATACGTGGTAGCTGAGAGAATGGTGATGATGGTAAGGGTGATGGAGAAGCCTAAGGGTGACGTCATTTTAGCAAAATGCGATGCAAAACAGCACCAGCTTGGGAGTGAGGAGATCTGTGTTCTAGTTCTCTGCTGTGTTTTGGGGAAAGTAAGTCACTTAATCTCCGAGCTTTATTCTTCATCTATAAAGTGAGAGCCTACTCTGTTACGAGCTTGTGCAGTAAGACTCATTATTCTCCATCCTCAAAGGAGAAAAGGTGGGCATTGAGGAGTCAAGCACTAGGAGTTGCACAAGGGCATGGGTTAGTTGGTGACTGAGCTAGGATTCAGACCCCAGAGTAAGAGTGTCCCCCTGGGGAACCCTCCTACACTGTTGGTGGGAATGCAAGCTGGTGCAACCACTCTGGAAAACAACATGGAGGTTCCTCAAAATGTTGAAAATAGAACTACCCTATGACCCAGCAATAGCACTACTGGGTATTCACCCTAAAGATACAAACATAGTGATCCGAAGGGGCACGTGCACCCGAATGTTTATAGCAGCAATGTCCACAATAGCCAAACTATGGAAGGAACCTAGATGTCCATCAACAGATGAATGGATCAAGAAGATGTGGTATATATACACAATGGAATACTATGCAGCCATCAAAAGAAATGAAATCTTGCCATTTGCGACAACATGGATGGAACTAGAGCGTATCATGCTTAGCGAAATAAGTCAAGCAGAGAAAGACAACTATCATATGATCTCCCTGATAGGAGGAAGTGGAGAAGCAACATGGGGGCTTAAGTGGGTAGGAGAAGAATAAATGAAACAAGATGGGATTGGGAGGGAGACAAACCATAAGTGACTCTTAATCTCACAAAACAAACTGAGGGTTGCTGGGGGGAGGGGCGTTGGGAGAAGGGGGGTGGGGTCATGGACACTGGGGAGAGTATGTGCTATGGTGAGTGCTGTGAAGTGTGTAAACCTGGCGAATCACAGACCTGTACCCCTGGGGATAAAAATATATGTTTATAAAAAACAAAAAAAAAAAAAAAAAAAAAGAGTGTCTTCCTGGGCTTCCACACAACAATAACTGCCAAGATGACGTGTATACACTTTTGTTGACAGTCAAGGGAGATACGTGGCTAAGTTGCTGGCTTTGGGCAACAGTCATGAAAATCACCTTGAATTGGCGGCAGCTGAGACCCATGACTCCGTGGGGCTTAGAAGCCGCCTTGGCTGGCCCTGCCTGCTGCCAGAAGAAAGGCAGAGGCCTGGAAGATTATTCTAGAGAGCCTGGTTCTAGTCCCAGCTCTATCACTAATTATAGGGCTCTGGACCTGATTACCTGCAAGTCCCACCCCAGTAACTAAGACTCTGTGATTCCACGATTGATTCATTCACTGGGGCCTGGGTGCAATAGGCACCGTTTGCAAGGGAGAGGCTTAGGTCTGACCCAAAGACCCCTAAGGGAGATGGGGGAAGGCGGGACCACCAGGGACGCACAGAACCAGCCGACAAAGATCCTGGGTTCTTTCCCTTTAAGAGGAGCAAAGATCCCTGACTTCTGGATTAGGCTGTGCAAGCCAGGAAGGGGGAGGGGGCTGAAAAGCCCCCTGAGTCTGGAGATTCAAAGGCGCCCTGCCCCTGTGTGATGCAGAAACTCTTAATTGGAGCTGTGCGTGCAACCAGCACCGATCACTCCATGATGTGCCTTTTTGAAGCACAGAAGGCAGCCCTTCATTAAATCCGACACAGGGGAATTAATTCACCTCACTGCCATCACTGTCTCCGTTATCCTCTCCCCTCCACAGCCATGGCTCCTTGATCTGTCCCACCTTCTTGTCGAAAGTTCTCCTTGAGATGGGAAGCTTCCCCTGACTGTCACCTGCGCTACGACTATATCATGGGCTGGGACCCTGGGGGGCAGAGGCGGGCATGGGCAGGGGAGTAGGTGGGCGGAGAGATGGCTCAACGCACGTGCGCTGTCATACGGAGAGGAAGGAAGGATCCCGGGCCATGATGGATCCTTCTCCACCACCCGCAGAAGAAGGAAAGGTTTGAAAGCTCATGGTGACAGCTAACGGGTTCACCCCTTTTAGCTATTCTTGACACGGTGACTTTATAATTAAAGTCCCCTCGGGAGACTTCATGGGGAGACGGGGGAGGAAGGAAAGGAGAAGGGGCCGCAGGGAAGGTACCTGGGCCACTCTGTGTCGTCAGAGTGCTACATCACCTGCAGGAAATCAGCTTCAAACCAACCCCCTCAAGGACCTACAACTACCTTCCTATCTACCTGTGACATTCCGAAGTTTCTCCGTACTCCAAATTGGGTGGACCCCCCCCAACCCCGTGCAAAGATGGGGCAGGAAGACCCCCAGCACCACCGTGGGCACTGGTCACCCCCATCATAGGCAATGTCCTCCTTTTGCCTCGAAACGCCGAACCATTATTATCTTCTTTCTACCTGTGCTGAGAAGTGTGAACAGGAAGCCCCACCCCAGGGCACCAGACTCTGAGATCTGTGGGTCCAAGGAAACAATGCTTCCAAAGCCGTCAATGGCTTCCAGTGTAAGTCACCAGGCAGTGCTGGAGTCTGGTTCTCTTTCTCCATGGAGCCCCCAAAGACTTGTCCAGGCCTTGCAAGGACATAGAAGCCACCCATAAGGCCAGGGACAGAAAACGTGGATGAGGAGAACGCTAATCTGTGACGGAAGACAGAATTTAAGGAAGAATTTTGCTAAAGGAAGGAGGCAGATCCCCAGTGAAATCCTAGTTGCTGGTCCTGACTCCTGTTGAGGTGAGGGACAGACAGGAAATAATCCGAGGGAAATAATAACTTCCACCACTCCCCCCATTTTATAGGTGATGAAGCTCTGAGGGGTTAAATAACTTTGTCCAAAGTAGACCCCAGCCAAGACCCAGACCCTGGCCTCCTGCCTCCTGCCGCTTGCTCTCTCCTACACCAGAGCTTTTCCCTCTCGAAGATTCCCATGGGCTCAGGAATTCCAAGCAGACAACATCTCCTTGAGACTATAATCAAACTACAGACAGAAATGCAAAGGGAGCCATTTTAAGGAGTTCCGGTTTTATACCCTTCTTAGGAAATCCTGACCTTTCCTCTTCACCGAGTCACAAAATCAAGTTATAAGGTTTCCCCACTCATGGGGGCGGGGGTGGCTTCTGAGTGCTGGGGACTGACACCACCCAAACAAGGGAGCACCTTGCTGCAGAGTGATGAGGGCAGCCCGGCAGCCTGTCCCCGACCCATCCGGGACACCGCACTGTACCCGCCCCACCAGTGTCCCTGGGGTCCTCATCACTGCTGGGAGGGCAGCCCCTTTACCTGGGAGGAGGGAAGACCACTCTTTGGTAAAACATCAGAGGAGAGAGGAAACGATGCTTCAGGGCACCCTGGTGGCTCAGTCTGTTGACTGTGGGACTCTTGGTTTGGGCAAAGGTCACGATCTCAGGGTCGTGAGATCAAGCCCCACGACGGGCTCCTTGCTCAGCAGGGAGCCTGCTTGAGATTCTCTCTCCCTTTCTCTCCACCACCCACCCCTGCTCTCATACTCTCTCAAATAAATAAATAAATCTTGGGAAAAAAAAAAAAAAACCAGAGGCAAGGAGGAGAAGAAAGTACACCACCATAGATTTTCTATTAAATATATTAATATTAATCAACGCCAACACTCTTCCTGAAATTGTGTGAAAGATCCGAATGACCCTTTGAATTCCCCCCGTTAGGAAGGTTAATTTGAGACAAAGAAAAAGCGGCATCCCTGAAATGTGGAGCAAAGAATAAGAATTGGGCATCGCCAAGAAACCGCAACCGTGGAAAGCCATGAGACCGGACGCTTCCTGGAGAATGCAGATACCCTGGGGAAGACACAAGGCATTTCCTAGGATATGGAATTGCGCTGAGAGGCAATTTCATAGCTTTTAAGAGGCAGGGGCTATCCTATCGATATCTGGGTTATAGGAAAGTATCATTGTTCTTCTTTTAGACATGAGGAAGTTGAGAAATTCGAGACCCAGGGCTACTGAGGGCCAGCAAGCTCGGATGGAGCCAGGGCCACAGGGTGGCTGGAAAAACCTGATCCCAGCTGTCCCGGGAGAAACAGCACGCTCTGGCCTCGCAAGGGCTGGAGTCTCACAGAGCCCTCTGTTCATACCATCTGTGGTGCGGGGCTTCTCTCCGGCCCGGGTTTGGAGAAAGATGCTGACTAACTGAGGCATGCCTGGAGGGGACACCGAGGATGACATCAGATCGAATCCCAGAAGGGACAACTGCAGAAATAGGGTGCTCAAGCTGCCAGAAAAGGGACCCGGGGTGCGGGGTGCACGACAGGGTGAGGTCTGTCTTCTGCTAACTTCGAGTCCCCCAAGGCAAAAAGGAAAACTCATTCTATGTCAGTCCGGGAGTGGGGAGGGGCCGGAGGAGGACAGGAAGGGTGCGTTGCAGGAGAGCACCCTTCAGCCCAGCAGAAGAAGGAACTTTGTAAAAGAGGAAGTTGCTAGAAAAACAGGAGTCGCTGCGACTTCGCGAGGTACCTGCACTCAGATATAGCCTTTCCCATTCTCAAACCACTTTGTGTTTAATCTCCTCAACACAGACCTGCAACATTTAGAAAACCGTTAGAAGGAAAGCAGGAATCATTCCTAAGCTCAGTGCCCAGAGATAACCACAACAGGCTGTCCCTAACAGCCTGGAAGCATTTCCTTCAAGATATTCATCTACAAGACGGATACATGGATTGTTTTCAACCGGTTGGAATCCTATTACCTAGATAAAACGTATTTTCCACTTAACGTATTGTGATCTTTTTCTGGTGTAATTAAAAATGCACTGGAATATTTCATTATATTACCGTACCCATAAATTATTTACTCATTCCCTTATTATTGGGTATTTAGGACCTTCTTACATTTTTTTTTTTTCACTGTTGGAAATAACATCGGCGTAAACAGAAATCTTTGCCGCCATCTTTGGCTACTTCTTAAGGAGAGGGCCCAAAGTTTACGGGCGCTGATGGCTTCACGATGCCGAACTATTTCCCCGAAAGGTTCCATCAGCTCATACTTGCATCAGTGGTGTGAGCACGCCCAGCTCTTCGCAGGCTTGCCAAGATCGCCTCAAGGTTTCCCTGAAAAGAGTACTCCTGCATGTGAGAGGAGATACAATACGTCCCTTTTCGGGAACATGCCTATTCATGATAATAAAAAAAAAAAAAAAAGGTAGACATTCAGTCTTACACGCACATACACACACGCTGGTATGCATGCTAGATCTCTGTTCTTTGTTACTCTGGCAATACTTCCAGACCCTGGAGGACCTGGACATAAATCTAGCCATTTGAGAAAGAGACCGTTTCCCTCACGGTGGAGTAGGAGTTTTCTTGAGGCCTGGATCCCAAACCCAGTCAAGGCCCCAAAGGGCAGCTTCAGAAACGGGCTTCTTGGTTTCCAAGGCCCTTCCCGCCCTGACCGTCTTCCAATCTACCCTCGTGGGTGTGCCCTGAGCACCTGGGGATACACGAGGGCAGGGGAACAGAGAAAGGGAAGACAAGAGGAATCGCTGGTTCAGGATAAATTGGGAGGAAAGGAGGTGTTGGGAGAGGTGTGGGAGGCGGCGGCAGCTGGCAAGCCCCACCCGACCCCTCTGTCCTGCCGGTCCCAAGGGGGGGCTCCCCAGGGGCACCAGGAGATCAGCTTTCCCTCTCAGCTGTCCTGGGGGCCCATGACCTGGGCTCCTAGCTTTCTCTTGTCATTTGAGCTGAAACTGGGAGTAAATCTCTCCAAACGGGTAATTATCCAGGCCTCTCCCCCATCCCCAAGTCATTTGTCCCTTCCTAGATGGCCTCTGATACTGACCTACTGCCCCTCGGAACAGAGGGACAGACAGACGGCTGCCAGGATTGTCCTTGGCTCCCAGCTCTGAGGAAAATGGCCAGGCAAGGGACCTCAAAGCCCCATGAATATGTGGTCTTCATTTTCAGTGGCCTCCTGCTGGGTCTCCAGACTCTCATTAAACCGGGAAACAGATTACAAAGGGATCCCGAGCCAGACATGTCTCTCCTCCTCTTTTATTTACACCACTTTTTTAAAAATTAATTTATTTATTTGTCAGAGAGAGATCACAAGTAGGCAGAGAGGCGGGCAGAGAGAGAGAGGGAGGAAGCAGGCTCCCTGCTGAGCAGAGAGCCCGATGTGGGGCTCGATCCCAGGACCCTGAGATCATGACCTGAGCTGAAGGCAGAGGCTTTAACCCACTGAGCCACCCAGGCACCCCTATTTACACCACTTTTAACCACTGTTGCTATCAGTTCTTGAGCAACAACACTACCCAAGGCAGCCATGGGCAGAGAGGGCAGGAAACAGGTCGTGGAGGGCATCACTGATGTGGGTACATGTACTTGTCCCTCCCCAGCTCCACCAATAGATCCCCCTGGGATCGGCTTCCCCCACACTCACCAACAACCTGCTCTCTCTCCGGACTCCTGGCCGCTCAGCCCTGGAATGTCATCCAAACTGCGACCCCGCCCTTCTCCCCACATTTTGCATTTATTGTGTTGAAACAGGTGCTTTTCTATTTTTTTTTAAAGGATTTTATTTATTTGACAGAAAGAGATCACAAGTAGACAGAGAGGCAGGCAGAGAGAGAGGAGGAAGCAGGCTCCCTGCTGAGCAGAAAGCCTGATGTGGGGCTCGATCCCAGGACCCTGAGATCATGACCTGAGCCAAAGGCAGAGGCTTAACCCACTGTGCCACCCAGGCACCCCGAAACAGGTGCTTTTCTAATGAAATTTATCATGTTTATAGAAAAGGATAAAAATAATATAAAATCATCCATGTTTATTTTGGCTCTATTTTCTTCAGATCTTTTTAAGAAGAACATTTTAAGAAACAAGACATTCTGCAAACACTTGTGCTTCCTCCAGTGAGAGCCCATTGCCTCCTTCCTCAGAGGTAAGCGCTACCCTAAATATGGTGTTTCCCATCCTCATGCATGTTTTTATACTTTTGCTACATATGTATGTATCCAGAAACAATGCAGGGGACTGCTTTGCATGTTTTCAAACTTTATACACATGGCACCATATCGTACGCATCCTTCCGCAATTTGCTTTTTTTCCCATTCAACATACTTTTCGTGACATGTCCAGGCTGATTTGTAAAGCTCTATTTCATGCATTTCCCCTGCAGTATAGTATTTCATTGTAGAAATCTAAGCGATTTAATTTATCCATATTGGTTTCCAATTTTTTGCTATCACAAACACAGTTACCATGACAATTCCTGTCTTGCCCATACGCAAGAGGTTCTTTAAGGAACATACATGTTGGAAGCTCTTTTCTTTCTTTTTTTTTTTAATATTTTATTTATTTATTTGACAGACAGAGATCAGAAGCAGGCAGAGAAGCAGGCAGAGAGAGAGGAGGAAGCAGGCTCCCTGCTGAGCAGAGAGCCCGATGCGGGGCTCGATCCCAGGACCCAGGGATCATGACCTGAGCCGAAAGCAGAGGCTTTAACCCACTGAGCCACCCAGGCGCCCCTGGAAGCTCTTTTCTTGACACGTCCATCTCCCCAGCAGGACACAGACCTGTCACCGTGTCCCCGGTGCCCAGGATGATGGGGAGCACAGGGGGCCCAAAGAGTGCGTTAAACTGAACCAAGGTGGAAGGGTGTTAGGAAATCATCTCTCCCAGGCCCCCCACTTACAGATGAGGAAATGGACATCCAGAGAAGGGACACAAAATCAGATCATGAGAGAGCTGGGCCAGGACACCTGCGCCCCTCCCCACCTGCCTGGCCCAGTCTCCATCACATCCTGGGGAGCAGGTGACCGTCAGACAAGTGATCCACACAAGAGAGGGCAAGGAAAAAGGCAGAGAGGTGTTAAAGAGGTCATGCCTGGACACCGGGCTCTCAGCCTGGAGGGTGGTCTCACACTGAACTCTCTCCCTCTGGATGAGGCCTCCTATCTGGACATCCCCATCGAGACCTCAGAGCTGGACCCCTGGCACCCAGACCGAAGCCTGACTTTTGTGGTCTTGTTTTATGCAGCAGGAGGAGTCCTGCTAGCCCAGTCCGGAGGAAGACCCTGGACCTGGGACCCAGGAGACCCAGACGGATGGGCTAGAGGTGAAGAGCGGGGCCCCAGCACCTTGTGTCTTGGGATGGAGTCCCCGGTCCTCTCCTACCAACTCTGCGGGCCTTAGGTGAGCTACATCAAGTCTACATGCTTCGTTTTCTTCATCTTTGAAATGAAGCTAGTAATCCCCACCTCCTCATCATAATACTGGGAGGACTACCCAAGGTCGTCTGTACTAGGTAACTCACACCCGGCAAGCAGGCTCTCTGCACAACTTGGCCTCACCTCCGGCTCGGACCCTCCTTTCTGGCCTTGGGACTCCTCCTGTTATCACCATATTCACTTGTGTAACTGCTGGTGCAGCCAAGTTTCTGCCCATTCATCGTGGGCCACAGACCATGGGAGACAGAAAAGATATTCTGTCTTTCAGACGTGACGTCACATCTGCCACCATGCCTGGGTCCGCGTCTGGCCCACCGTCCAGACACTGAATACGCTCTGGCCCGCGGTGCATCCCCGAGTACAGGAGGGACTGATGGGGCAGCACTGCAAAGTCACGGAAACTCTTTGAGCCTCTGTTTGTGCCTATGAAATGGGGGTGACCAGTCCATGCTGCACAGAAACCTTACGAGAGGCTGAATATAACACATATAAAGTGTGCTATGAACTATAAAAGCACAATACAAGTTTAACTCACTAATATTATCAAAAGAGACTGTTTAGCTTGTCTTTATTCCCTATGCCGCTGACACTCTGAGGCCCACCTGCCTTCCTGAAGGATGCCCAGTGATAATTCCTGGGAAAGTCTAAGGCAGACTTAGACTCCAAGAGACAGAGACAGACGATCTTCATGTTTCTGGGAACCCCCTTCATCACGGAAGACCCACTCCCCAAAGTCCAGACCATTTCCCTGCTCAAAATCTTCCCGGGGTCCCCATTACCATTTAATTACATTCAGCTCAGTACGGCCTCAATTACTGCCCAGCCCTGAGTGTGTCCTGCGCTCCAGTCAAGCCAGGCTGCTTCCCCGAAGAGCACGCAGCTTTGTTCTCAGCACCCCAGGACTTTATCCCCGCGGCCTCCTGGATGCAGAGCAAGGGGTTTGCAACCCAGCTGCTCCCCAGAATCACCTAGGGGAATGTCACAAATACGGACGACTGGATCTGACCCTCCAGGGATCTGGACTTAATTGTCTGGGGTGGGCCTGGACAGAGTTTTCTAAAAGCTCCCCAGGTGACTCTGAAGTTGAGCGTCAACGGGTCTAGAACATTCTCCCTTGTAAGGAGCGCAGCCTGCCAAAACAATCCATTCTCCAGGACCCATGGGAAATGCCACTTCTTATGTGGCGCCTGCTGCCGGCACACCAGACAGGGCTCCCCGCCTCAGAGCCCCCAGGGGCTGTGTCTCTTCTGGGCCCTGATCACACTCTGCCTCATGTCGGGGTCACCTGTTTCCCAAGCTCACCTGTCTGTTAGGCAGCAGGCCTCTCCGAGGCAGGCTTGGGGTTGCTCTCTCTTTCAGGCCTCTGCCCACCCTTTCTATGCCACACCTCACAGTCCTCATCAAACAGCGATTGAGCCCAGGCTTTCTGTAAAACTCAGAACACCTAGTTCACCCTCAGTCCTGCCCAGAACACGAACAGGGGAATAGGCGACGGTCCTCTGTTCTGGAGAAAAGGCCAAGGTCTATGCACTCGCCCACTCCTGAGCTAGATGTTTCTAGGCTGATGCCCTTCCCCAGAGGCAGTGGGTCAAGGGTTTGCCTTGGGTCTCAGCTCTGGGGTGCTTCAGGGTGGGCAAGGGGAGGTCTACACAGGAGAGTGAGTCTCCTCTTTCCAGAGGCAAGAACTGTGAATGTGAACACACGAGACAGTGCCCAACCACTCATCACCAGGGAAATGTACATCAAAACTACCATGAGGTACCACCTTACACCTGTCAGAACGGCTAACATCAGAAACACAAGAGACAACAGGTGTTGACGAGGACGCAGAGAAAGGAGAACCTTCTCGAACTGTTGGTGGGAAGGTAAGCTGGGGCAGCCACTCTGGACAACCGTATGGAGGTTCCTCAGAAACCGAAAAGTAGAGCTACCCTACTTTTAGTAGCAATCGCACTACTGGGCATTTACCCAATGGGTGAAAAAACACTCATTCAAAGGGAAACGTGGCCCCCGATGTTCAGAGCAGCATTATCCTCAAAAGCCAACTTATGGAAGCAGCCCAGGTGTCCAGTGAGAGAGGTCAGATAGAGAAGAGGTGATACACACACACACACACACACACACACACACACTATGGCATGGTATACTCAGCCATAAGAATGAACAAAATCCTACCATTTGTAACCACATGGCTGGAGCTAGAAAGGATAATGCTAAGTGAAATAAGTCAGGCACAGAAAGACAAATACCATATGATTTCACTCATATGCGGAATTTAACAAACAAAACAAGCAAAGGGACACACACACACACACAGAGAGATGGACAAAGCAACAGGCTCTTAACTATAGAGAGCAAACTGGGGGTCACCAGAGGGGAGGGACTTGGGGGGGAGGGGGGAAACAGGTGACGGGGATTACGGAGGGCCCTTGTTGATGCCAGGTGTAGAATCACCACACTGTGTACCTGACACTAACATCACACTGTATGTTAAACTGGAATTTAAATAAAAACTTAAACTGAGTGTGAGTATATGAGCACATATAAGCACACATTCAATATGCACAAACTATATCATACACACTCATTGTACACACATACACACATATACATTTTGATTAAAATGAGTTTCTTTCGTGAGTAATAAGAGGAATTTCTCCAAGTCGCTTGAGAGCCTCAAGCAAAGACCCTTGGGAATCCCTGTCTATATAACGGCATCTTGTGCACAGGAAGCGCTCAAAAAACATTTGCTCAATTAAATAATGAACTGAAAATGCAACCACTGATTGTGGCTTCTGCCAATACAGCCATTTAGACAGATTCAGGGGATGAAGCCAACACAAGACATGGCACTGTCCGCTACCGCCCGATGGAGCCCGTGCCTTTTCCCGGATGCAGGCTGTGAACAGGGACCACAGGCTCTCCACATTTGTGTCAGTAAAAACAGGCTCTGGAATGCTCCAGACACAAGCCTTTTCCTTTCTGTGTCCCACTCCGAGGGGTGGTGAAGAGGTCCCCAGCCATATGCTCTCAGAGGGGATCCCTTGACAGAGAGCCCCGCAGACCACCACACAGAGGTCAACTCCAGTGCCCTTCGTAGCTGAACTCAAAACCCAGACTCCCCACCTCGCCCCCTCCACTGCCATTCACGGTCACAGGCTTCTTTCTTCCACTTTCTCATCTGCTTCACAAAGGAGAGTCCAAGTTCCTAAAGATGTGGTTGTTCAGGTATGTTCTGGCTCTGATCTGGGGGTTGAAGTCTCTGGTGTGAGAGGAAAGTGCTTCCAACTTAGAAGCCTTAGTGCTGGCCTCTGAGCCCCGCACTACCGTTCTGGAGACAAAAGGCTGTTCCTGGCTCCACCAGCTCAGCGCTCCACACTGAGAAAGGCAGGCTTCGGCGGACACAGGAACACAGCAAGATGCCCGCTAGGCCACAGAAGCCAACATCATGTTAGGGTTTGGACTTAGCCTTCTGGGGAAGTAGCCTGCCCCGGCCCGTCTCCTCAATCTCCTGGCCTTATGCATCCAGCCCTGAAGGCCAAGTGACCCCCATTGTCAGGAGACCCCAGCCCGGCTCCTATTGACTCCTACCTTGGTGCTCCCCCCTGCTCGCTCTGTCCGCATGCAGACCCTCTGGGGCCTGGAGGAGATGTGACTAATCCTGGAATGGCTCTCCTGTGTCTGATCCACACAAATCAAAGCGGACAAGTACATATAAAGGTTGTAAAAAGACAAACAAACAAAATCACCCCAAAGCCACATCTATCTAGAAACCCTCTAACTATCCCCAGAAAATCTATTTTCTCCACCTAGGAGAAGTGTCTAACTTCTCATCTGCACAGCCACTGAAAGTAAATCTTGGAGATCAAAAAGGGTCCCACGGGACGCCTGGGTGGCTCAGTGGGTTAAGCAGCTGCCTTCGGCTCAGGTCATGATCCCAGCGTCCTGGGATCGAGTCCCATATCGGGCTCCTTGCTCCGCAGGGAGCCTGCTTCTCCGTCTGACTCTGCCTTCCACTCTGTCTGCCTGTGCTCGCTCTCGCTCACTCTCTCTGACAAATAAATAAAATCTTTAAAAAAAAAAAAAAAAAGGGTCCCACAGCCCACAGGGAGTAAGTGGAGCGGGTCTCCCAGGCCCAAGCGGACACCCATTCTGCTTTGCTCCCCCAGGAAGAGAGCAAACGAGGGCTGGACTAGCAGCCGCAGAGCCACACCCTTCCGAGTCCAAGGGTCAGGGTCAGCCCCTACCTCCTTTGGGGAATTGAATGAGAGGACAGCAGACCGCAGCAGAGAACCTACTGTGTGCGGAGGGGAGGGGGTGCAGCAAAGCTGGTGGCATCGGGGGACACAGACTCTCCTTCCACAGCTCCCTAGTGCCGGCCCCTGCTCGCTACCGCTGCCCCGTCCCCACGCAGCTCAGGTCCTGGCCATGAGGTCTCACTGATACGCAACAGAGTTCAAAATCACAGGCTTGGCAGGAAGCGCCATCTATACATAGCTCTCCCATTCTGTAAGCACCGTTGGCTTCTTCTGAATAAATGCTACCCTACATTAAATGCCAGAATTCGGCGAGCAATGCTGCATGTTTGCAATGAGATTGAGAACGAAAGGCAAGATTGATTCTGATGTGAACACCAGCAAAGCAAATGGGTTTTTGAAAACCCTATAATTTCCCTGCAACCCTTGACTTCACTAAACACACATTTTTAGACTACAGCACAGTTAGGTAGGCATTAAACAAAAATGAGGTAGTCTAATGATGATTTATGTGTAGGATAACCTTCTATAAAGAATTCCGCTCTGATTTCAGGGTAACTTACAGAGGTGCCAACTTAACCAAACAATGCCGCTTGCTCCATGTCCACTGCCACGGCGTGATCTCAGGGCAAAGCATTTGCCTGCAATTGTCTTAAATCTGCGGAAATTCACCCAGTGGGCGCTCTGGAAATGCGGCACCTGCCATGAACTAAATGGAAAAGCAAAACACGACACATGCACACACCGCCAGAGGCACCTGTGAACACAGACAATTTTGCTCGACTGCGGAGCCGTGGCGGATGGTTCTGGAACCAACCAACTGGCGTGCAAACGCAGAGCAGCCTGCCTGCCGGGAGACTGGAAGGGGGACCGCGGAACTGAGGGCATGCGGTCTGGGTGGGGTCTCACAGGCCTCTGAGGGGCAGGCGTCCGACTGGAGTTCTTGTATCTGCCCTCCCTGGCTGGGTGACCTTGGGCAGGCCTCGTGATCCCCCCCACAAGCCTTGGTTTCCCTGTCTGTGAGGCGAGGTTAAGAATACGGCCCCCTCAGATGGAACTGAAAGATTCACTGAGATGATGCCTGCCAACAGGCTTTATAAACCAGAGAGCTCCATACAGAGAGAAGCTGACAGAGACCATAGGGTATGTATGGTTTGAGAGGTGGCCCAAGTCATCTCCAAGAGCTGACATCAAACGGCTCTGGGCTCAGCTCCTTACTCTGTGGCCTCGAGCAGGTGACTGAGCTCACCGTACATCAGGCTTCTCGCCTGCAAAACGGAGCTCATAATGGCAGCCGCTATACAGGACACTCGGGGGATTCCAGAAAATGACTCCTGAAAAGCACAGATCAACTAAGAGCTCAGTAAGTGATCACTTCTTTTCCTACTAACCATGATCATCACCATGATCATCATCTCCTTTCCGGGCCCTCGACGAGGGAGAGAATTTCTCTGCTGATTCTGAAGCTCTCCCTGTCATCTCGAACCTGTAAAGGCTGGTTTATGGCTTGAGAAGGTAGGATTTTCTCTCTGCACCCCAAGGAATACATTAAGGCTGTCTGAATCTGATGCCCCTTCCCCATCAAAGCAGACAAGAAACAAACAACAACAAAATTAAGGGCCGGCTGCCTTTTCCTTTCTGCAGCTGGCTTGGTATGGAAAGCAGTAATTGCCTAGCAGCCCTGAGACAGCCCTTAGGCTGGAGGCATGAAAGCCTGTTAGAGGAAAAGGGCTTGGCTCTGGGTTCAAGCAGTAGGCTCTGCCACGGAAATGCTGCGTGACCTGGAGCAAATTGCTTGGCCTCTCTGAATCTCATTTCCTTTATACCTAAGAATGGGGGTAGCAGGCCTGCCTCACAGAGTAAAGAGGAGAATTGAATGAGAGGACATCCAGATACCTGCTGGCAGGACCCCTAGCCTCACTGCACCTGCTTCCTCGCCTGTAAAGCGGGGAAGGTGATGGGGGTTCTCCACGGAGAGCGTGCAACGCACTTCCTACACTGGATGGTGGATTCTAGGAGATACTAGTTGTTACCAAGCCAGAGTTTGAGCATGCTGAGACTAGACCTGGCAGTTTGTGGAAGGGATCTTCGCTGTGTTGGTACCAAACCACAGGCCTTCGTTCCTTCCTGCAACATAATTTTTATCAGGTACAGGGCAAGGCACAAATGAATTCAGAGATGAATACTGCAATGTCCATGTCTCAGTCATCTGTTTCCCTCATTCTGCCCAGATACCATCACAGACTGTTGGAGTTAAAACTGCCTCAGTGGCCCTCTATCTAGCCCTAGTCCCACACGGCCTTCTCAGCATCTCACGTTCCGCCGGCAGCCCCGTGTCCAATGTGGCCCAAGGCTGGACAACGTCATGAACCCGGGGGTGGGGGAGGTCATTTCCCGGCTGTGTTTAAGCAACTCCTTCTCCACCTGAGAATCCAAGTCTCTGCAGAGGCCTGATTTCCATCCGAAGGATTCCATGCACAGGATCCATTATCCCCATTTCACAGAGGAATAAACTGAGGCTTATGAAAATAACTCGCTCAAGAGCACCAATTAGGACTAGCAGACCAGAGTCTGTCTTCTTTTCACTGCGTCCCTCCTCATCTGTCAACTGTCTGCTCCCATCTGTTACCCGGTTTTCTATCAGGTCGCCCTCTCCTTGTGGATTTGCAGCAGTTTTTAAAAATACATTTTCGCGTGTCAAGTTTCCACAAGGTGATAGAATGTCGTGCTTCGGAGCACACACAGTGGAGTCTGAACGCATCAGGGTAAGCTGTGGCTCTACCACTTAACTAACTTTAGGTGCTTCGTTTATTTTCACCGAGGCTCAGTTTGTTCATCTCTGAAATGGGGGAGTAATAACCCCTCATCAGATTGCTGTGAGGCCAAATGAGCTAAACACAGAGAACGCTTTGAACAGAGCCTGGCAACGGAGGAAGGGTTTAACGAGTACGAGTCATTATTATCGTATTCCCCCTCCACACATACCTTTTTTTTTTTTTTCTTTTTCTAGAACTGGCAGGACCTCCATGGCTTGGCATCTTTTTCAGACTGCTCTCAGCACCTCACCTACCCTCCAAATCACCCCGTCCTCCGCCTCCTTGCCTGCCTTCACCCCTGCTGCCACCTCCACCCGAAGTATGCTTTCTGCCCCCAAGGCCCTTGGATTTCAAGACTCGACTACAGGCCTCCCTCCCCTCACGAGGCCTCACAGGGCCGCCATCAGAAAGCATCATGGTTCATCCTCTTCGCGGGATGGTACCATAGTCCCTACCCTGGAGCTGCTGAAGGGAACAAGCAGGTCACGGGCAAGTGCAACTCTTCTGCAAGGCCTGACCCCATGTCCATCACCCAGCAGGGGTCCAAACCCCATTGGTTAAATTGTCTTGAGGGCACCATTTTCTTCATGTTAGCCCAGATAACCATTCCAACCCCTTTTCTCTATATGGCCCTAAAGAGTCAAGAAAGGAGAGTCCCGATTATTTAAAAAATATATATATATTTTAAGGTTCTATTTACTTATTTGAGAGAGAGAGAAAGAAATGAAAGAGAGACAACAAGAGCGAGCATGAGCAGGGAGAGGGGCAGAGGGAGAAGCTCGATCCCAGGACCCTGGGATCGTGACCTGAGCCGAAGGCAGATGCTTAATTGACTGAGTCCCCCAGGTGAACCAGAGATCCCCCAACTTTGCATCACACAGCAGAGCATCACAGAGGGAACCCACAGAAACCATCTCTCTCTGGGTCACTCTGGAGCAGTTCCATGAAATAAAGACCAAGGGACCGGGCACCTTAAACCCTGAAATACCTTCCTCCCTGCCACATGAGCACTCAATGCGGGGAGAGACTGGCATCGTGTCATCATCGTTAATCATCTTCAGCGGGACTGGAAGGGAGAGGGCCCCGCAGAAAACACAGCGCCTGCTCTTGCTGGTTCTATCTTCCCGGCATGAGGATAACACAGATTTCAAATATTACAGGACAAAACACAGTTCCCAGCAAGGAACCGAGAAAGTCCGGAGGGAGTTCACAAAAGGATCCCCCTCGAAGAAGGTTAATCAGGGTGATTTTTCAATCCATTCATAGCAGAAACCGGAAAAAGACATCATGGAAAAAAGTGGTATTTGAACCAGACTTTGAAAGATGGGTAGGTTTTCGATAGACAAAGAACGAAGTCTGAGAGTAAAAGCAAAGCATCCCATGAGCAGATAAAATAGCATGTCCTGAGAATGTCAGGAGAGAAGGGGAGAAGGGGAGCCCGAGAGCACCTCGGTCTTGACCTGGGTTTATCAGTAAGTGTGAAGGCTCTGCCCCAGGACCTCCAGAGCCCTTCCAGCTCTAACAGTCCCTGACTCTATCCGCTTGTGGCCTAGAAGCATCCAAACTGGTTTCCAGGCACCACCCAGCTCGCTCCTGTCTGCTCCATCCCCCGTCCAAGTTGGTGTAGACATATGGGATCTGAGGTAGTCTCCGTATCAGCCCGAGCAAAATGCAATTAATACGTTGAATCTGCATTCCAAAGCAAACCAAGACCGTATGTGATTGTTTACTGTGTTGAGATTATCCGTCTCTGCCCATCAGAGCTGACAACATGAACGGAATCCTAAACTCCCTGATCAGGACGGTCTTTGTGTCTCCCACTGGGCCAAAAACAGAGCCGGTGCCCAATAAAGCCTTCTTGTTAGAATGGCTGTTTTGTTCCCACATCTTTCAGCTGGAGATCTGTGGCCCTTCAGAAAAGCCAGAGCCTCTGGTCACTGAACACACAGCCAAAGGTCAGTACAAGGATTGGGGACACGTGTCTGTCCCCAGGCAAGTGCAGGAGACAGGAGTTCCTCCCCTGTGGGAACCTGAGGACAGTCCATTCTCAATGAGAAGCCCGCTCTGGGGAGGCAGCAGAAAGCAGAGGCGCCTGGAGGAGCCGGGTTCAAACCCAGGCTACAGCCTTGACAAGCCACGAGACCTTAGGTAAGTTGCTTAATTTCCCCGGGCTTCAATGTCCTCATTTATAAAATGAGAAAAGACCCAACAAAACAAAAATGTTATCTCTCTTAAAGGGTTATTGTGAGGATTAGAGATAATTTAGGTCTCAATACATGATAGATATTATCATTAATCTTATTATTATTATGCTATGACAGGTGCTACGAGGGCCCTGGGGATAAAGAGATGAAAAAGATACAGCTGTGTACCCCCCTGCAGCAGGCAGACAGAAACCACCACCTATCACGTAAGAGGAAATGACGGGAGTGCGCTGGGAATGGAACCAGA
Organism: Mustela nivalis; assembly: GCF_964662115.1. Classification (NCBI taxonomy): domain Eukaryota; kingdom Metazoa; phylum Chordata; class Mammalia; order Carnivora; family Mustelidae; genus Mustela; species Mustela nivalis. Next base: position 21,468,511 of record NC_139028.1, read on the forward strand.
GAAGCGGTAAGCTCTGCCAGCAGGCTTATGCAAGGTCTCCTGGAAGGCGACACATGTGGACCAAGTTTAAAGGACAAAAGAGGAGTGGGGTATCAATAAGGAGAGGAGGGATGGGCACAGAGGGGACAGCAAGATCAAGTGAAAACAGGTGTGAAAACACAGGAGCAACTTGGAACTCTGGGGACAATCAGGGAGGTGAGCTCACAGGCTCTCTCCCCAGGTGAAGGTGGGCTACGGTCCAGGAGCACTGCCCCGCTAGCCAGAAAGGACCCCTCTGACCAGATTCACCCTTGTCCCTGTTTCTGCCCACCCCCACCCCCAAGGCACAGGGCTTCCAGCCCAGGCAGGGCCTGATGACAACCCAGCGTTCCAGAGCCCCATCCTCATAGACGAGGGAGCTGATCCAGGCTGGTCTTCCAGAGCACCAGCAGACACATCTGGCCCACATCTGAGCAGTGTCCAAAACTCCCCTCTGGGGCCAAGAGAGCCAGTCAGGATGCTGGTGAAGAGCATGCTGGGAAACTCCCACAAGGAGCCCGCATCGATATAATCAGGTCTGGTGGAAATTAAAAGCTATTAGGAACAGGGCCGGATTTATCTTTATATCCAATAACATGCATTGTAATGGTGATCATGCAGATGGGAAATTAAACCACATCTCGGCTTCACCGGAGGCCTTAATTTTTATTTATGTTTGTGCACGGCCCTTGGCCCTCTTCCCCCCCACCCCACACACTCTGGAGAGCCGGTTCTCCTTGTCAAGACCAAGGCCCCCAGGAGAGAAGTAAAGGGTAGGAGTCTGCCAGATCATAGGTGAAAGGTTCTGGGCTCCTACATCTTTAAGTAGCCCAATGGAAGGAAGAGGACCAGCTTGGAGGAGGGGGAAAGGCAGGGGAAGAAAGGGGCTCGTGTAGTAGGTAGCTCTGGGGAAAGTACCATTTTGGGAAACGTTGCATGTTAGTCTCTCCAGCCTCTCCCTGGGGAAAGCACAGTCAAAAAGCTGCTTAGAGTTTCAGCAGGGAGGCTCCCCTGCCCCTCCCCAGTGTGGACAGCTGGGAAGGCTGGCCTGGGAACAAATACCCAACTCATGGAGCTGTTTTAGGCACCAAGCCTTTAATTCCTTCCAAACCCCCTCAGAGAGAGGCGCTGAAGGGCAGGCTCCTCATTCGCCGGGGCCCACGCTCACCCCCTCGGGTCCCCGCCTCACAGGGCATCTGCTCTCCCCCTGGTGATGTGTCCTGGGGCCCTGAGTAACCCGCAAGGCCTCCCATTCCTCCCCCTGCTCACCAGCACCTGCCCCTGTTGGCCCCGTGGTCTGTGGAGGATCTGAACCCAGACCTGCACATCCAGAGATCAAAGTCAACACTTTCTCTTTGCTCCAGAAGCTGACCCTAAGGCGTCAGGGGGAAATAAAGGGCTCCTTGATCCTTCCGTAACCATTAAATCTTCCCCCACTGTGAGAAGCTGCTATCCAGCCTCCCAGACAACATGCACACTGGGTACAGGGTGAGATGGATGGCAGAGAATCCTATTTTTATGGGGGGAAAAAAAACAATAAACAATTTGCATTTTCCAAAATTAAAGCAGGCAGCATGGCGGCCCACGTTCTGGCCTCTCATCCAGAGCCCGGAGGAAGCAAAACTCCAGTCTCTGGTTCTCTCACATTCCTCCAGGAACGTGTCAGTCGGATTCATGTGCTTTGGGAAGTCTGTCCCTGGATGAACACCAGAGCTGTAGAAGGATCTAGAATGATTATGGATGGAGGTTGGGGTGGGGGAGGAAAATTCTCCAAGGCTAAAGGAAAGAGAGGGGTGCTAAAGAGCCAAAGTTGACCAGAGCCCTGCAGATTAGCGTCAAGCCCGCTTCCCTGATAATTATGCCCTTTGGGGCTACCAGCCGTGTCTTTACATCAAAGACAGCCCTGAAGCACCAACTACAAGGGTCGCCTTGGGGAAGCTCCCTGCCTCCAGCTCCTAGGCACAGGAGCCAGGTAAACCCGCCTTCTCTCCCATCTGAGCTAGACTTCGTACCTCCCTGCACCCACTGCGCTCACCCTTACATCAGTGCTGTTCCCACATTCCTTCAGAACTGTTCCAACCATCCATCCATACTCCCCTGGAGCACTGACTGAGCACCTGCCCTGCACGTGCAAAGGGGTGTGCCAGAAGCCAGAGACGTGTGGATGAAAACCAGCCAGCTACCATCCTGGGAAATTCAGTCTAATGGGGGACACGGAGCCGGTGATGTAGTAAAAAGGGATACACCATCATCATCATCACAGCCACAGCTGTCCTAGGTGTAAGGCAGAGTTCAGAATGTTTCCGAACAGATTAACTTCTCGAACCCTATAAAGTAGGTCAGTCATTATCCCCATTTTATTACAGTTGGGGAAACTGAGGCACTGTGGGGCCAGTGACCTGCCCAGCTGGTCAAGCAGTGGGCTGGGTCTCAACCCAGACAGTCTGGTGCCAGGGTTCAGGCGCTTCCTCACTGCACCCACCTCAACCCCACAAAGCCTTCCCTAAAACCCAATGTTGACCTTCTTCCCCTTCCTGAGGTCAAGGCCATCCTTATCTAGAGCACACATTTAAAGCCTTGGAGTCACGCTCTGCTGGACACATTTGTATGGTGCAGGGAGGCAGTTCTGTGTGGGGGGAGTGCACAGGTTGGAGGAAGAGACCCGAGTTCCAGCCCTGGCCCCCTGCTTAATAGATCCATTACCCAGAAGAAGTGACTTAACTCCTGGGAACCTCAGTTTCCTCTTCTCTAAAGTGGAGGGAAAAAATACACGTCCGGATTTTTATAAGGACAAAATGAGATCAAACATGGAAGTTTCTTAGCCACTGCCTGGCATACAGTAAGCACTCTGATAATAATCATTGTTATTTAATACTACTACCAATAATTAATGATATTTTAATGAGTATAACTCTGAGTCCATAAACTCAAGTGTGTAAGAAATACCACATTTATGTTCTGCAAAGTGCCTTCAGTCTGACTCAGTTGGATAAGTGGGACCTTCAGTCTTCATTACTGGGGCTTCCCCCAGGGATGTGCCAAGGCCTGGGATCTCTCCCCACCCGGTTGTCCCTCCCTGCATGATCGCTTTGGGTTTTGGCTGTGCACCTAATGCCTCCTCTGGATGCAGAACACTGGCCCCCATCCCAGACCGCGTGGAGCCTCACACAGCCACCCATTGTGGGGACCAACCGCTTTGCCCAGCTGCACCCACTAAGCAGCCTACAGTCCCATTCCCCATCCCCGGGATTCGTTTGTCTCCCATTTGTTCCTTGTCCTCAGAGGCTCTCTTTCCCAGCCAGGACACCCATCCCAACCTTTCCTATTAGCCTATGGTTTTACAAAAGGCAGGAAGAGCAGCTGTCTTTAAGTAGATCTGGATTCCCGTCCTGCTAGGAGCTCTGAGGCCAGGAGACATAACGGCCTGGCCATCTGCTTGGAACTGAGAAGGAAAAGGTACCAGGGGCAAAACACAAATTAACGTCTCCAGAAGAGTAGCCTGTGGTGTTGGCTATAAATAAGCCAAAGTATGGACTCTTCTAGCTAGGTTGTCGGAACCGTGGAAAGAGCTTTAAAAACACTGATCACAGTTCTCCCCCAGAGATACTGATTTGGGGTCGGTCCCAAGCACCAGTGTTTTTCAAAGAGCTCCCCGGGGACTCAGGGGTGTAGCAGGATTAAGAACCTGGGCTTTACAGGTGTGACGCATTGATGTCTGCCTCCCCCGGCTAACCCGGAAACCTGGCAGCTGGAATCATTCCGTCTCACCAACGATGGGACATTGGGGCTGCACGGGGGCTCTCAGCACCTGGCCAAGTTCCCCTGTTTCACAGAAAGGGAAAACCAAGGTCCTCCGCAGAGAAATGAAGAAAAAACAGGAGAGTCCACACCTGATGCTGGGATGAAGGCAGTCACGTCGGAGCCATGGGGGGAGAAAACCCTCTATTTTGTAGCGAGAGGCCAAGAGGTATTTTGAGGACTCGAGGTCCTCTCTTAAGGTTTCCAGACCTGACCTCCAGTTGTAGGGAAAGGGAACGAGTAACAGAAGGCCAGCTCTAACAAGGCGAGCCTACGACATGGTACCAACCTCATCCCCCAATACCAGGCAAGGGCGAGGCCCACTAGAATCCTAACAGGATCTTCAACCAACTTCAAGAGAAAAAAAAAAGACTCTTGTACACATGAAACTCAGGTCTGGTCCGGTGCTCAAGCTCTAGTCATTCCACGCAGGAACACGGACAACCGCCAGCTCCGGGCTCCCCTCCCCCACTTTGAAGCCCATCACTTTAAAGGGGTTTCCAGCCTTACCTCCCACTGCAAAGAGCAAGGGCAAGCAAAGACCCAGGAGCCAGAAAGATGGGGGTCCCACTCTTTAGGGGGAGTAGGATCCATCCTCTATCTGATGGGACATCGGCACGCCCAGCAGAGGCCCCCAGCACCTGGGTTTCACTGACCGGCACAGACGTACCACATACCAAGACGAAACCAGAGACGCTTTGGGGCCAAAGCGTCACAGAACCCTGAGAATGAATCAGTCACCGGAACCAACCTCAAGAGCTCAGCTCAACAACCAGCTCATCACCTCTGCTCCATCTCTCCCCCCGCCCTGCAGCACCCCTGCCTGCCGCGGCCCCACAGGGCTCCTTACCTGGGATGATGGAGACCGTGTCCTTCTCCCAGGACACAACGCTAACATATTCCTGCACTGAAGAGGGGATGAGGCACTTGAAGACAGCCACGTTGCCACGCATTGACCTTTGATCCTCCACCCGAACGGTGTAGGGTTCCCTGAAAACTGCAGAGAGATGAGGGGGTGAGGAAAGGGGGTGTCACAAGACTGTGACACAGTGGGGGCCCAAGAAGGGAACAGAGAGCCACCTCAGGTCCCTCGGCAGCCCCAGGCCTCCCCCCCCAACACCACCTCCCCCTCCTCCCATTTAACTAGCCCAGACGTTCCTGCCGTGATCTTACTCCTGCCTGAGCAACCTCCTCCCTGCTCCCTCAGAAACGTCCAGTCTCCCCTGCAAGGCCGTGAGTCCAACTTCGAACCTTTGTGATTTCAGTATTTAATAAACCATTGGATTGGAGGGGCCTGGGGTAGCACCTAATTCCAACATTGGGATCGCATCCAGCAAGAGGGTATGTAGGTAACGAGGAAATGTGATAGGATTCCTCTAAGGAAACCACACTTGATTTCCTACATTATTCCTGGGCCGTGGGGCCAACAGCTGGAGCACGGTGACCATCATTTGCCAAAAATAGGAACTGTGACACGTGATTCAACCACAGACTTTTGTGCCACATCAATGTGAAAGGTGGCCTGGGAAAAATATCGTTAACACATGGAACTTTCTAGAAGGGCTTGGTGGTTTATAAGGAGAATGGAAGAGAATATTTAAAACTGTGATTGACTGAAAATGGACAGTCTCCAAAATTCTCTGAAACAAAGTATCCTTATTGTTTCCTCCGATCTCCTGACACTGCCTGCAGCCTGACCCCCAGGCTTGCCCCTGCTTCCAAAATCTAGCTCGCTCTTCCCTGCAGCACATGCAGTGGAGGCCCCCTGCCTCAGTCCCAGGGCTGGTTTCAAGGGGCACAGTCACCTGCCTCCCCCGTCTACAAGTCGGGTCCGGTGGGTGGGCTGGCTGGGCCTTGCAGGTGGGGCCCAGGGGCCATCCTCGGCCTCTGCCTCTGCCTTGTCCTCTCTGCTTGGCCTCTTCTGGGGCTCACTCCATCCTCCCGCCCCTCCTCTGCCAAGCAGCGCTGGTGCATCCAGATCCCCACTGCCTCCCGACCTTGTCCCTCAGCAGGCACCTGGGCAGCGTGCCCTCCTGCTCTCCCGGCCACGGTTGCCAGGGTGATGTTCAGGGCCCCGCGGCCCTCTGGCTGTGCACCTGCAGCCCCTCTGGCTTCATAAAGAGCCGCTTAATTGGCTGTGTCTCTAGTCTGGCCAGCCCTGCCCAGCCTCCTCAGGCCTTTCTTCTTCCCCTGCTTCTGGGTGACGTGCCGGGGAAGAGATACAGCTGGAGGGGGGGCGGGGGGGACAGAGAAAAGGGAGAGGAGAGAAGAGCCGCTTTGCCTGTTCTTCGGGGCAGTGGTCTGGCCTTCCATGGGTGTGAGCGGGGCACAGCCAGGGATGTGAGGGGAGCAGGCAGGAGGCCAAGGGGGAGTAAACACAGGAGGAAAGCAAAGTGAAAGAGTAAAAAAAACTGGGGTTTGGGGGAGCACCCCCTGGAGAGTCCCAGCGAGCCGGCAGAGACCAGAGGTGAGGAACAGGCCAGCAGCCCCTGCCTCCTCCTCTGAGTGCTGCATGACCCTGCTGGTTGGCCTTCAGAGCCTCAGTTTCCTCATCTGTAAAAGGACACAACAATGGTGATAGCAGCGTGTCGAAGGCCTGGCCCAGGGAAGCACCACAGAAAGGTTGCTCACCGTTCCAGTGACACCTCTGACCCACGGGCCATGGGCCCTTGGCCAAGCCATGTACCCTCTCCTCGTCTCAGTCCCTCACTTTTAAGAAACACTTTATGGGATTATTGTGAAAACTGCATCCTAACCCAGTGACAGGCATGTAACAGGAAATAGGATGTTACTTCCTCTTAGCCCAATCCTCCAGGCGCTGGAGGCCAGGGCTACACCAAACGCCGGCCTTGGGCCTCCCAGCTCAGCACCTGGTGGTGTGAGGGGAGCAGAGCGAAGGAACTAGTCCTGAAAAGAAGTTCCACGGGAAGCCCCAGGAGATACCCTGGAGTTGGTCCTGGGTTCCAAGAGCTCACATCTCCCCTCAAAGCAAGCCAACAGGAAGAAGACTAGCTCTTTAATTAAGAGCGTCCGCCCCACTTCACCCCTGTATACACCCATTCCTAGCTACTTGGAACCTCAGAGGCACTCCCAAGGCAGAAGGACCCTGGAAGTCAGAGAACTTGCAGGATCCGTCACTTGGCAGGCGGGTTGGGAGGCCTTCCCCGGAGCCTACTCTTCTCCCCCGACACACTCACCAGGAAAGATGACACCCCAGAGCCCGGCACCATCACAGTGGGCTAGCTAAAATGCTACCCGTCCTCTCCCACCCAAAAAAGCTCTACTAAGGAAACTGTTCTCCAAACTTCAGTGTTTCATTACGATTTAAGGCACACCTTGGAAACGATGACAACACACCAGTGTTTCATGACATCCTCATTAAGAAAAGCTGATCTAAGCCATTCCCTGAACTCCAGACCTAGCCCAGAGAAATGAGCTTTTCTATTTTCTCTAAAGACAAGAGCTGAGATACCCCTACTTCCTGGCCTCTGTCGGCCCTTCCGAAGACCAAAATGCTTCACTGCTCAAATTTTCCGTCATGAATTTTACCTAAATGCCCGTTCTCAGGAGGCAGAGTCTACTCAAAGATCCATCAACAGCGGAATAGATAAATAAACACGGTAGAGTCGAACAATAGAACACCACACAGCCATGACAATGAACGACCCCATTCAACAAGGCACAGCAGCAGGGGCAAATCCCACAAACACAATAGTGTACAGAGGATTCAAGAAAATACCTGCTGTAGGACTCCATTTATATAAAGTACAAAAATAGGCAAACATCTGTATTGTGAGAAGTCAGGACAATGGTTTTCCCCCAGGAGAATGGTGACAGAAAAGACCATGAAGGGGGCTTCTGACGTGCTGATCTTGTGTGTCTTGATCTGGATATTAAAGCTGGTGAAAATTCACCAAGCGATCTACTTATGATATGCACCCTTTTCTTTAGATGTTTCAATAAAAGGGTGTTTAAAAGAAAGAAACTCAACTGGGTGTGTTTTCCTAGAATCGAGCCCTGAAATGAACCCGGGACTGAAAGGAGCACTGTCTCGGTTAACCGTCGCAAGGAGCAATGACTGGGACAGGTACCGGTCTCAGCTTCCCGGAGGAGAAAGTATAGACACAGAGAAGTGTTTTCTTTGACTAAGGCCATGCAGTAAACTGGGAGCTAAGATTCCAAAAGGCTCAAAAACTCTCCCTGAGAGGCGGACTTCTGCAACGCCACCCCCTCAGCAAGGCACCCATGTCTCCCCAGGAGGGGGGCTCTGCCTGTGGCCCATCACCACCCTCCGGACGGAGCCCCCCACCACCACCCCGCAGGGAGCAGGTGGCCGGCCCCTTACCTGCTTTGACGCGGATGTTGGGGCTCCGGATCTTGCCGGCCGCATTCTCCGCGGTGCAGAAGTAGTCATTGTCGTGGATAAAGCTATTGAAGGCGGAGGGGGAGAAGGGGTAGAGCTGCAGCGTCCCGTTGGCGTGGACATGCCGGATGTGCGGCACGTCGTAGATGTCGTCCCCCGTGGCCAGGTACCATCGAAGGGCCGCACTGGGGGAGCCCGCAGCCGGGCAGGGCACTACCACCCCCACGGAGCTGGAAAAGGTCACCTGCTGCAAGGAGTCATTTACAAAGTAGAGGCTGGTGCCAACATCTTCAGGGCGAGCTGCGGGAAAGGGGAGAGGACGGGCTGATTATCCGCGTTTTGGTAATAACCTCCCAGGCCCCTGAGGCGTGCGCCCACCCCCATTCATGTTTCAAACACCAGTCACCCAGGAAGCATCCCCTAAGTGCCAACTACACCCCAGCCACTGGCATGGTAGATAGGAGACAGTTCCTGTCCCACAGAAGCTTCCAGCCTCGCAGGAGAGTGGCAAAAGGTAAAGACATCCCCTTTTCCATGCCAAGCCAAGCCAAGCCCACGGAGAAGAGATTGGCCATCGCTCTTCTAGGTCAAAGGGTCCGAAGCCATGATCCACTATTGGCCTCCACTGTTGACATTAGGAGAGACGCTGAAATTGCTTGGATCATAAGCCTTTATTGAGCACCTGCTACACAGCAGGCAGGTTCACACCATGACCTCCATTCATCCACACAACCCTGAGAAGAGCTGGCATCACCTCTCTTTTTTTTTAATCATCCCCTTCTATAGGCTGAGAGTAGTTAGGTGACATGCCAGAGATCGCACAGGTAATAAGCTACAGAACAGACATTTGAACCCAGGGGCGCCTGGGTGGCTCAGTGGGTTAAGCCTCTGCCTTCGGCTCAGGTCATGATCCTGGGGCCCTGGGATCGAGCCTTGCATCAGGCTCTCTGCTCAGCGGGGAGCCTGCTTCCCTTCCTCTCTTTCTGCCTGCCTCTCTGCCTACTCGTGACCTCTGTCTGCCAAATAAATAAATTTTTAAAATCTTGAAAAAAAAAAATGTGAACCCATCCCTCTTAGGGAGGGTCTTCGTGCACTTCCTATCACACACAGGGAAAAGGCGAAGGATCTCGGGACGGTGCTGTTAAGAGGAAGGGGGATGCTTGCTTGGGGCAGAGAAAAGGACAGGAGATGCTGAGAGGGTCTCCCATCATGGAGGCCGTTCTGGGAAAGGCCGAGCCCCCGAGGGCCGAATGAGGACCAGCGCTCCGGTGGGTGGATAAGATCTGGGCAGGAAGCAAGAGGCCCACCCAGGTTCTCAACCTGGCCCCGAAATGGACCAACTGTGGTGACACTTCCCTCTCTGATCCTCCGCTCCTTCGCTTATAAAATGCTGGGGGTGGCGGGGGGGGGTGCGGTGGATGGGGCTGCAAAGACCTCATGCATCTGACTGTCTGACGGGTTCCCATTACAGCGCCCCATCACGCGGGAGAACTTGCTCAGCCCGCAGCCGCCTGATGGGGGCAGGGCCACCTGACCCTGAGGACAGCTGTCTGCAGCCCTCACGCTGGCATGTGGCCTCCATCTCTCCCGCCTGATGGCCCACAGCCCTGAATAGTGGAATCCAATCCTTCCTCCCTGCTAAGGAGCCACCTTAACAAGGGCCACCTTGGAACAACGAGTGGGGACAGCCCTGGAGAAGAGAGGGCCCAGTCCCAGGTCTCCAGCTGCAAGCCCCTCCCCTGAGGTCTCTAGCTGCAAGCCCCTCCCCTGTACCCGGAAGACCAAGGAGCAAACAGACCACTCCGCTGCTTACTTAAAGAACGTTGCAGGGGACCCAACTTGACCTCAATTTCCACAACTTTATGAGGAGGAGGAGGGCCTGCATCCAGACTGTATTAATATTCTTGGCTTAACTCTGAGCCGAGCCTCCAGGGGGAATATACCGGGCAGCTCGTTGAGGGAGGCGATTAAGCCTCATTGGTCAGAGCAATTCACATCATCTCATAAAGAGCTCCGATGAAGCCATTAGCAGCAGTGCTGGAAAACACACTCGTGGGCTCCTTGCTGGGGTGTTGGGGCATCCTCCCGACAGCAAAGGGATTTGCTGTCCCCTCCAGACACCGCACCCCTAGCGGCTGCAAGGCCCTCGGGGAGGCCGTGGTCTAACCTTTCCCTCCTCCTCCTCACACTGCCTCCCCTGGCGAAAGCCCCACTGTTGGTGGGTGAGGGGACCCACAGAAGCTCAGAAACATGCCTCACCCCCAGTGGCTAGGGTACTGTCCAAGATCATGCAATCACAGCATTGCACAGGTCCGCAAAGAAGGCTTAGAAAGACTTCCCTTAGCACCCAAATTTGCCAGGCTCCCTTTCCACGGGCCTGCTCACTTTCTGGGAGATCTCCTTAGCGAGATTCCTTCAACAAGCATCTGAGAAGCATCTTCTACAGGCCAGGCACTGTCGTAAGCACTCGACTGATGGGGCTTCTCTCAACATTCCAACAATCCTGTGTGGTAGGTACTGCTGTGTCATCCCAGGCTACGCATGAGGGAGGTATGGCCCTGGGAAATCAAAGCAACTTACCCAAGACCACACAGCCGCTGAGTGAGGGCTCTGGGATGCAGACACGGGAAATCTGAGCCCCAAGTCTGTCTTCTGTACAAGTAGATGATTGCAATAATAAAAAGGTGGATTTCACCTTCCTCAAACACCACCTGCAACCAACATCCACATTTGGATGGCCAAGTACAAGATTAATACACCTGCACGCATAGATACACACACACTCCTTATGGGAGGGGCCACCGTTGAAGTCGACATTTCAGACAATGCTTAGCCTGTGGGAGCAGGGACATCACTCTGGGGTTCTGGATGCTTCCTCAGACAACCTAGTTAATCAGACACTCTCCGTGGCAGCTTTATGGATTAGGGGAGCCAAAATCCATCACGGGACAGAAGGACTCTACATTGTGCCTGAAAAATGGACTTGGGAAGCTGAGAAAGGTTCCTGACAGAGAGGAATTCTAGAATTATCGGATTCAAGAACAGGGTAAGAAAATGTTTATGCTATAGCCCTCAGTAATAATAACGCCGTCAGCAATTAGAACCACCACCACAGCTTTCGCTGTTAACTGTAGGTCAGGCTCAGAGCTAGACCCATTACAGATATTATCTCACTTAATCTTCATGGCTCCCTAGGGGATGGTATTAATGTTATTTTGACCTCACGGATAAGGAAATTAAGACTCAAAGTTAACTATCTTCTCCAAAGAAATACGGTGTCCATGCCGGAGCTGGGACTGGAGCCTAGCCAGCGTGCCCTTACTTGAGGGCCCAGGGACAGAGCTGCTCTATTGTGTGAACCACACTGAAGACAAACCACAGAATCTGGTTTCCCAGGCTGGGTACCTCTCCCTATCCTTCCCTTCATCTCAACTCCACCCCTAACACAGTCCTAGTTTCCAGCTCTCCCTGCTGGAAATCTGCACCACGCGCCCCGCCTGCGAGCCTGCCCCTTTCCCCAGACCCCCTCTGCTCCCACCAGGAGCCCCAGTCGCAATGAGAGCAGCCTTCCTGCACTCTGAGCCTTGGATCCTGCCAGAGCCAAGGACACGGGGTTCTCAACAACTACAAATGGGTAGATTTAATTGATGAATGGACTGGGACTGTCCAGCCACCTGTCAGGGCTGATGAAACGGCAGATTGATAGCAAAAGGTGAGTAGCCTCATATTTCTCTCACCTCGGGATGTGAGCTGCTGTCTTCTGAGTCTGGGGGAGCAGGGGAGGATGAGACAAACCATTCATTTCTGCTTAGGGCTCTGACAGTGCATTGCCATTATGAAACATCACCCTCAGGTGTAAAACAATAGCGTCCCGCACTTACCGCAGGCTCATACTTTACCACCACAAGGCACCTGTCAGCCCAGAATGCAGACGCCCTCTAATAAACATTAATTTAGCCTCATCCCACCTGCCAGGTGATAGGCATGAACAAATCTATAAAAGGGAAACTGAGGCACTGACCACCCAGTAGCCCAAATCTCTGCCTCGTGCCAAGAGGAAGGTTGTTGGCCCAAGGGGCACCCGTGAGTGGCCGCAGCAGCCATGCATCACCCAGCCATGAAAGGGGGAGTAGCGAGGGCCTCACTCCAGCCTTTATGGGGGTAGGGGTTCCCCTCCTTCTCAGGTCCCTGTTTGAACCTTCAGAGCAGGGACAAAGCTTCAGCAAGCTCTCAGAGCAGCACAGAAGTGGGGTACAATTGACAGAGCCCTGGTAGGCGTCTGGTGAACTGCTTTCTCTCCCGGAGCTCACCCCGGACCTGCTGTGTGACCTCAGGCAAGCCACCAGCCTTTCTAAGCCTCCATGTCCTCAGTCAAAAAGACAGGGACTGCACCATCTTACCTGCCCTCCAGGACTGCAAAGCAGGGAAAAGAAAATGTGGAAGAATTTGGTTCCCCACAGAGAGGATGTGTGACTAAGAGGGACAGGACTGCTATTTGCATGCCCATGACCTCCAAGCGGTCCAGGGTGCCCACGGTTCCTGCAAAAGTAACCAGGGCACAGCACCACTCTGCAAACCTGCAGAACTCAAGACCCTCTTCCACTCAGCTGACTCCCGCACCCTTCCAGACTCCCTTCCCCAGGTCCCTTTGGGCGCCGAGGGACCGGAAAAGTCCTATTCTTTCCGGGGATGTTTAGGGAGCACCAGACACATGCCCAGCAGAACCACAGCCATGGGTGGGAGACACCACCTTCCAGGAGCTGGTAAAGGAGATGGCCTTTAAAGGAGAATAGGGATGGTTAGCCCCGAGCCCTGGGGGATGTGCATGGAAAGTACCAGTTCTGAGATGCCCTCTTGAGGGGATATGCAAGTTAGTCTGCAGCTAGAGGACAGGGCTGGGCATGGGAGAGCTCCAGCTGAGCCTGGAAGGAAGATCTAAACAAGGGCACTCCCAACAGAGAGACCAGCCTGAACAAGGCCTCTGTGGCAGCCAGTAGACCGCATGTTTGGGGGACCCCACAGAAACCTTCCAGGCGGGAGTGCCAGCTGGGCTTGGGGAGAAGAGGCAGAAACAGCTGGATTGGCATGTTGGCCCCTCTGCGGTAGAAGGCAACGGCAGTGCAGTTTGCAGGCTTGGTAACTGGGTTCCGGCAGGTTCTTGTGCCTAACCCTGGGCCTAACTTCATCTTGACCTTATACTTATTTCCCTGAAGGCTTGGTGGCTTAGCTAACGGTACAAGTTCTCCAAAGAGAGTAGACTCACATTGATTGAGCCCCCGCTACATGCCTGGCACTGGGCTTGCTTGCATGCTTCCAGAACATTCTCTCACTTAACCCTCACACAAAGGTCTAAGGTGGTCCTGTTAGTCTCATTTTATCAGTAAAGAAAAAGAGGCTCATGGGGAGATTGTACAGCTCGAAGGAGGAGGAGCCATCCTTCAGTCAAGGTCCATCGGGTCCCCAGCCTGAGTGTTTTCTGTCTAAATGCTGGAGAGTTCAAAGTTTGGGGCCTTAGGAGGGCCTCCGACTTCTTCTCTGGAAGCCAGTCCCAGTTTGGAAACCATGCCCTCACACAGGAAACTCCTACCTCCCCCTCAAATCTCAGCGGCTCCCCCCACCGCCCCCCTGCCCAGCTCTTTCCTCTCTGCAGACAGAAGCAGGCATATTTACAGAGAGAAAGAGAGGAGGGGGGAACACTTCATAAATAAAGAGAGAGACATTCAGATCAACAGCAAAGCTTCTTCTGGTCAAAGGGGGAAATGGATTTTTAATAGAAAATGGAAGTTATGGGCTTGGATGTGATGTGACAGACGCCCAGACTTAAACCCATTTAATCTTCTCTGCCGTTTAACGTGGAACACCGCCCCGATGCCGTGTTTCAGAAAACAGGCTCCAAATCGCTGGGAGATTAGAAGCGTAGAAATAGCAGCGCAATATTTTTAAACCAGAAATCGCCCCGAGGCATTTGGGCTGCCCCCAGGGTCACCACAGAAACCTAAATATCCATCACATCAACTCCAGCGCTAGCCCTCCCGCCGTCTGGCCATCCGGATTAGCTGGGCAAAGGGAACTTGACACCCTGTGTATTGGACACCCATGGGCCCACACCCTGCTGGCCTGGGCTGGGCTGGGGGTGTCTGGCCCACTGGGGCTTCCTCCCAGGTGGACACTGAAGTACCCCCATGTCATCATCCCTAGTCATCACCAATGACAACCCAAGGGAACTGAAATATTAACACCTCGCCGCCTCCACTGGGAGAAGTGAGTCATTTTGTTCTCTTCCTTTACAATATTTACTCATCTCATTCACTGGACTTTTCAACCAGGAGCATTTGTCAGGGCTGGACCTGCAACCCGCCCCCCAGAGATGGGCAAGAGCCAGCAAGGGGGTGTCCATGCCTGCACATAGCAAGTGGGTCCCAGGGCCACAAGGGCAGGGGAAGCAGGCAGGACTGTGAGCTCCCATCCCCATCACCACTCTATCCCCTGGGCCTCCCGGCTCCCGGCACTTTGCACAGTGGTTCAAGGCCAAGACTCTGGAGCCAGGCTCCCTGGGTTTGATCCAGGCTCTGTCACTTTTAAGCAAGATAACCTCACCTCTGCGTGCCTTAGTTTCCCCATCCATCAAATGGGGGTGACCTCAAGGATTGTTAGGTTGGATGCATTCATGTAAAGGACATTTTCTGGAATCTGAGTGCCTAGCAACACGTATGTATTTGTTGCTATTATTAGGAATATTATCTTAACAGGCAAGCGGTTATTTGTGGAGCAAATATCCCACCGCAAATACTTACCTCTCACCTACCGCACTAGCGACAGCTACTAAAGACAGTTCTCGGACGTCATGATGTATGATCAGCTGGAGGGCTGGTTAAAAATGCAGATCCTTACCTAACAGGTTCACGGAGGGCCTGGAAACTATTTCTGATGCATGTGGTCCTCTGTCTACAAGTCAGAGTAACGCTCCCTAGAGAGAAGAAGATTGGCCACCCCAGACTTCCATATCACCTTTTCCAACAATAGCCCGTTTTCAAGGGCTTAGAGGACGGGGGCCTTAGCACCATGTTAATTAACTTAATTCGGTGATGGAGTTAATAAAATAATAGTGGTGTGATCAATAGCAACAAAACATTGCGATGGCCGCATGCTGCTGCCCCCAGGCCTCACACAGAGTTTTGTTTTTTTTTTATGCGGATCTGGCCTGGTGAGTTTCTGGGGTTAATTTGCCAAGTTCATTACCACGCTGCATTTGCATACAAAGGTTTTCACACAAGATAGATTATTTGCCCTCACTCTGTTTGTATCCCACAGTTGGAAAAACTGGGTCCAGAGGGAATCCACCAATGGGACCTCAGCACAACCGGGTCAGGACCCAGGAGACAGGGTCTGGTTCCTTCATCAGAAAACCTGCTTCCTGTTCACCTTTGAGACATCCTGAGGCTAGACCCTGGGGAGGAGAAGGGCCAGTCTCCCCAGAGGGTGTCAGAGCATTTACAGGCCCTCTGAGTTGGAACTTGCCCCAGGGCAAGACTGAGCAGCCCAGACCAAGTCCCATGCTTCCCCCAAACCTAGCACATCTGCCCCACCGCTTACCATCACCATTTCTCTGTAACATTATCTTGTGCCAAGCACTGTGAGCAGCCCTTGCCTGGCACTACAGTCAATTTAACCCCTACAACCACCTCTAAGGTAGCTACTGCCCAGACCCCATTTTACAGATAAGGAAACAGGAGGTTAGTTGGTGGAATGAACCTGGGTGTTATACGCATATGAGGAATCAGTCAATTCTACCTCTGAAACTGAAAGAAACAAAAGAAGGAAGGAAGGAGAGAAGAAAAGAAAACGATATTAGGTCAAGTAATCTCGGTGTGTTCACACACTAGCCATAGCTGCATTTCTCAATGAGCACATCACATTCTGGACTCAGACTGTCTCCAGGGTGTGCACACACCATGACGGGGGTTTTTCTGGTGAAGGAGAGAAGTTCGGGGTATGACATTTCTTATGTACTTGGGACTGTCCCAGTCTTCCAACATCTCATCCCTGGGACACCCTCCCACAGTTGAACGCCAGCAACCCCTACCCTAGTCCTGGAGGTGACCAGAAAGTCTCCGTCTGCAAATCCCCCTAGGGAAGCAGTCCTATCCCGATGAGGAGGATGGCTCCAAATGCCCAAGTCCTCCACCTCCCCAAAACCCAGAGGGATTTTTTGGTTTTGTTTTTAACAATTCTCAGCATAAACATAGTTCCTATAACTGGCAACCAGAAACCTGTAAGACCCAGTAAAGATCAGTCATCCTTCCACCTACAAGGCCCCTCACCACCGGCTCCAGGAGTTATGAGCCAACAGCTGACAGCCGAACAGACTCTTTAATCTCCTAGCCCCTGGCCGACAGGCCCTGGGAGGAGAAGGCCCCTCACCGCCAGAAGGTCTTTCTAGGGAGGCGGCTCAGACAGCACAGTTGTCCCTAGAGAGTCCTTGATTTAGATTGTTAACGCTTGAGGGACTTAAGAGATTATTTTGTCCAATCTCCTTCATTTACAGATGGGGAGCCTGAGGCCCAGAGGGGCACTGGAATTCACCCCAGGTACACAGCTTGCCAGTCCCCACTCAGTCTCTACTGCTCTTAGAATTCTGGCCACCCTGCCTGTAGAGCCCAACAAAGCAGGAATGGCGGGGGGGGGGGGGGCACTCGTGGGGAAAGGCCAAGACATTAATGGGGGAGCAGGAGAGCAAGCAGGGGAGCTGGGTGCCTGCAGAAGTGGCCTCCGTGACAGACATCTGTCTGCAGATGGTCACAGCATTGTCAAGCGGAAGAGGGCTTCACCGGTATCCCTTGGCCTAAAAGGCAGAACCAGGGCCCAGGAGCAGAAGGCCCAAGACCTAGACTGCTTGGTGGATTCGGAGGATGAGCTCTGTGATAGTCAGAACTGTGTGGCCAGAACAGGCTGCCTTCAGAGGAAGGTGTTTTCTGTGCCCGGAAGCGCCAGAGCAGAAGAATGAGGGGACAGCTTGTGTCCTCAAAGGTGCCTTCCAACCTGGAGGACTTCTACCCGTGACAGTCATCAGATCTCTCCCTCACACCCCAAAAACAGGTCCCGAGACCTGAGACCCATAGACCCCATGGCTCAGGGGGGCCATCCCAGAAGCAAAGTGATCACAACCCTGACTCGGCCACGTTCTCAGGGTCTCGATTCTGGTGCTGGCTGTTACCTCAGATGAGGTCACACAGGTAGGACTTGCTCTTCCCAAAAGGGACTGGGGATTCCCAGCAATGAGAATCACCTTTGCAGACTATGTCCAGAGGACTATGGGATAACCCCGCATCCTTGGACCTGGGGAGCCAGCAGAGGTAGGCGCCCCCCCCCCCGCCACCGCCCCCTGGGGCCACAGGGGCAACTACAGGCCAAGTCAGCTCCAAGAGGACAACTGCCAGCCTGTCTGGACCTCATCTGCTGTTGCCCACGTTGCTATACATGCGGGGCCCAGGAGCAGGGAGACAGCCACACACAGCTGGGAGACTTTGGTTGTTCCTGTCTGATGAAGTGACAGTAATTATATCTCACATTTCAGCAAAGGATTTATAAGGCTAGAAGGGTTTTACTGTGGTTTTTACATGTGTGTTCACAGGTTGCCCTGTTTGGTTTACAACGCGTTGTCACACGACGCACAATGATAGGCCCCTTATCCTTCTTGCACACACATAATAGCAGGTGCCCCGTGGAACAGTCAGGGTCCCGTTATTTCCCCCACTTTACAGATGATGAAATAGAGGTATAGGAACTCTTAGGTAACTTGCTGAAATCAGGCTGAGCTTTGCCATGTGGGCCCACAACCTTCTTTCCAACACATACACATACACGCACACGCATAATGGATATGCAACCCCATCATTTGAATAACCCTGTTCCTAATGAAGATGGTGGTGACCTTGGAAACTGTCACTGTAGGCATGAGGGAGAGCAAGGGCATGGGGGAGGTGGGTCTGAACGGATGGGGGGAGTAGCAGCTGGATGGCAGGGGTGGTACCCTGAGGCTAATGCAGCACAGAACAAACATCTGTTAAGCAGGGCACACAGGCTGTTGTGCCCCCAAGCCACTCTGGCAGTCGTGGACCCAGAGACCACACGCTGACATGGGCAGCACTTGACCTCTGGGTCCTATGTTGCTTCACTCTGGCTGACTGGGTCATAATGGGAGAAGTGGTTCCAGGGACCCCCAAGGTCATGGGCTACCAGGGGTGTTCTCTATACACAAAACTACCTGCAAAAAAGCAAGGCTCATCCTAGCAGAGAGAGACACAGAAATCTATCCAGCTACAAGGGATGGGGCTCACCCTGCATAGCCCATTTATACAGGTGTCATGGCATTAAATCCAAGATAGTGCTTATTCTGTCCAACTATGGTAGAGATTCACAACCAAGCCTGGCCTTCCTTTGGCAGGTGTGCAACTAGCCTCTGCCTCCCCCTCATAGCCAGGTCCAGAGCCAACCTTTGCCCTCATCTCTTTTCCACTGGTGGCTTAGCTATAGCTGGGGAAAGGGAGTGTGTTGGGTTTCCCAGGGACACAGCTATCTCGCTGAGAATGGGTCCTGCAGGTTCCCGGGTGAGGTGGCAGAAGGAAGCAGCGATGTCCCCTGTCCCTGCCACCCCACAGTCTTACTGCTATAGGTCTAAGTCAGTTGGTTTGGCCAAAACTGCAGCTGATTGATTCAACTACTCAGGACAGGACTTGATGATCTATTCAGAGGTAAGGGCAGAGGGAGGAAGGTGGGAGCAGTGCAGGAAAAAAGAAGAGGTCTAGCATTTATTGAGTACCAACTACATTCTCACTACCTTATGTGTGCTATTGCCCTTAACCCCAATTAATAGCTGGAGAAAGGCTCAGAGAGACCCAAAGTCACGTATCTAGTAAGTGCAGAGCTGGGATATGAATGGAGGGTTTGCTTTGACTCTGAATTTCCACACCAGCGAGTTGCCACCTTTTTTCTCTTTACAACCCCAATATATAAAAGGCTCGGATTGAAAGAACTAGGCATGGAGCGACTTGAAGCTCTGCCTGCTGACCCTCCCCTCTCTACCTCCAGCCCTCCCCCAGGCTCTACCCATGCCAGGGCCCTCCTGGATCATTAGATATGCAGAAGAAAAAAAAAAAAAAAAAAAAACCTCTGGAAGGCCTTGGAGCCGCACCTGCCAGGGCAGGATTTGCTCCTGCCCCGGAAATGCAGACAAAACCATTCTGGAAGCCACATTCCCACTGCAGGCGTCCCAGCTGGCTCCCTGGGAAGGAGGAGCATTCCAGCTGCCCTGAATGTTTGCTCCCCAAGCAGTACTCCACAACTTCCCTCTGCGACCACCGTGCCCGCCTTCCCAATGAAGCGGCCTTAGCAATGTTAGAATAAGCAGCCCAGGGGCCCTGCCCTCATCTCTCAGAGACCACAACCCCCCTCCAGAGCTGGAAGTGCCATCATACCTCTCCTATCAGTTGCTGCTTCTCCCACTACTGACCACAGCCCCAAGCACCCAGCTTCCTCCACTCTGAGGGCACATGCCCCAGAAATCTAGGGTTAGCCCTGGATCCCCATTGCCCGAGTGCCCCCACTCTTCAACCCTCTTCATCCTGCAGCACAAGAGGGACAACCCACACCCCAGGCTTGTCTGCCTTAGGGTGTCTTGGCCCATCACCACTCATCTTAGACCAACAGCAAGCTCCAGGCTGCCTTAGCAGGTGAGCTCATCCCTGAGCCCCCGTAGGCCTCAAGCTCAGAGGCAGGAGAGAAGCACTACCCAAAACACCAGTCCTTCTTCCTGCTCCTGCCCCACCCCCATGCCACGCCAGGAAAAAGTGCCTGAGGAGAGGCTGCTAGCACAGAGAGGGCCAGGCTCTTGGCCTGGCTAGGTCAGCATGCAAATCTGTATGCAAATCATATGCAAATCTAGGGCCTGCCCTTGGGTTCCTGGCACTCTGCCATCTCTGCTGCCTGTGGCTCACCCCATTCAGGCACCTGGGTCCTGGCCAGATCTACCGGGCCAGGGGCTGAGAAAGCACTTTGGGAGCAGGGGGCTCTGCCTCTTGACTGCTTCAAATGTCTCCAAGAAACACCTCTTCAAGATCATGTGGGAGGTAAGAATCTCTCAGCCTGGTATCCCCACCCCTGAAAAAAAGCTCTCTGAACATCACCCTCCCCTTTAATTCAACCACAAATAAAATCCACCTTCCCCAGGCTGATTAGGGGACGGAGCAAGGGACAGAGATGGAGTTCCTGAAGACACCGAGACGACAAGCGGGGCTTGAGGTCTGCACCCCTCTATCGAAGGCCAGCGGTCCTAGAGGTGCTCTAGGGCAGACTACCACCCTGCGTCTGAGGGCTCCCAGGCTCTTTGGGGGGCTTGTTTAGCAAAGCTCTGCTGGGCCAAACGGCCCTTTCCTTGCCCACCTCCTCCCGGTTCCTCAATCTAAGAAAAACAAGCCTCTCCAGCCGGTCTCCGGGGATCTGCTCAACTTAACCGCTGCCTTTGGGTCAACTGCTTACTTGCTTTTTGTTTCTAATTGAGCTCCCCATTCTGCTGCCGAGATATATTAAAGGCAGCTGACTTTGATGCCCAGAAACACGAAGCATCTGATAGGTCTGTCGGGCATGATGGCAATTCCATTCTCCGGCATGTTTTTCCAGCAACCGGGGCCTCTCTGCCCAGCCGCCCCCTCCTCGGGCTCACGGGGCCTTCACCTGCTTCCCCGAAGTTGTGTCTGCTGTTTCAAGATTTTCAAAACACCTTCCCCCAGCGTCTCCCCACACAACCCCCTCCCCACTTCTAATTAGACACCGAACAGAGTGTTAGAGATTTTCTTAATGGCTTGACGAAGCCTTTTAATTCGGTCTTCTCAAGAGAGAAGAACCATGAGTCCCCGTCCGAGAGGCTGGGGTGGGAAATGGGAAAAAAAAAAAAAAAATCAATGCAACCCATTATTTTGGCTTTTAGAAAACGGGAATTTTAGTGCCGGGGAAGCTTGTTCTTTTACACAGTAAAAATGCAAATGTAGGCAACACAGATGCTGGCCCGCTGGATGGAACAACGGAGAGCGCCTCACTGGGGTTCATCTGGCTGCCCGAACCCGGATTTGTTTTGACTATAATAAGGCAGCTATTGGAGACTCAATAACCGATTATTAAAACACCTTCCCGGTTCAGTTCTGGGGAATCGGTCTGAGCTCAGGCTTCATCAAAAAAAGGTATTTCGAGAGGAATGGAAATAACAGAAGCTTAAAACACATTCAATAACCGCTTAATTCCATCCAGAGGACGCTCTATCCCATCTTGTTTTCTCTCTCTCTCTCTCTCTCTCTCCCTCCTCCCGCTCCTCACAGATGGACATACAAATTATTGCAAGAGGATATTGTTTTCTGTAACAGGCTCGAACACTCACATTTACATTTTCCTTGGTGCCGTGGGGGTGACTGGCAAGGAGAGAGAAAATACACCAAACCCCATCGTCCCTGCGCTGCCCGCACCCCATCTCTCCCAGCCGCCTCTCTATCGGCCCCCCACCGCCGCGCCACTCCAAGCAGAACAAGCCCCGGGGACCAGCCTGGCACCTAAGACCCAATTAAGGCACGAAGGAAAAGAAAGGCCTGTCTGGCGAGTAGCCCTGGCGCCCGACACAGATGCTGGAGCCTCCGGATGGCAGGGCTGCAAAGGCCACCACGGATCCAGCTCACCTGACACCTCCAGCCTCCCCTCGGGGCCCAGGGCCAGTGGCAACTTCCTTCTCAAGTTGGGAAGGGTTTTTGCTCCTCAGCCTGTCCTGTGGCCTTCTGGGCCTTTCTCCACCTATCCCCCCAACCCCCATCTGCTTCCTCCCTATCAAATAGCTGAGACTTAATTTATTAATGCCAGGCTTCTGGAAGGGGGAGGGCTGCGTCCTTCAGGTGCTTGCTAAGGGACAGCCACTCCTAGGGAATGGGCTACTCTGAAGGAAGTGGGGGGCTGTGGGGAGTGCAAGGTTGAGGACAAAGCTGGGCAAGAGTGTGCAGGAGCTCCATCCCGTGCTTTCTCGCCTGACAAAATGGAAAGGGGGTAGGGGGGGCGGAGCGAGAACTAGCGAGAGAGAAAGCTGCCGCTCCTCACCTTATGTATTTTTAATATTAATGTAATTAAAGCTGCAAGCCGAGCCAGCCTGCGGGGGCGGAGGGAGGCAGGAAGAGCCTGGGGAGAGGGAGACTGGGGTTTAGTGCGGGGTAGTTTTGAACCGGAGACGGGCTTCTTGCTCCGCTAAAGTGGGAGGAGAGGGTGCTGAGCAGGGGACAAGGGGTTAACCAACCTAGACCAGCCTTGGCCTATCACCCAGTGGGCCCCATCGGGCCTCAGAAACTCAACTACTTTGTCCAGGCCACCTCTCGCCCCGCACCCCGATCTCTAGGCAAACCCCAGCAGTATCTTGGCCTTCAGTCTGGCCTTAACCAGGCGGTATTTACAAATAAAATAAGGGTGACCCTCCCCCCGCCCCAGCCCGCCCCCAAGCTGGGAGATACTGCAGTCAGCTCTGGCAGGTTGCAGACTCCAGACCCCTGAGGGCCTCCTCAAGGGAAAAACGAGACCCCTCCGGACCGCCAACCCTCCACTGGATTGCCCTTCCCCCATCGCCTAGGGGTCGAGAGCTGGAGCTCAGTCAGGGCCACGGGCGGGGCAAGGTGGGGGGGAAGAAGCCGCCCCCAGGGCGCGAAGGAGAAAAGTTAGAGGGCTGAACAGGTAAAGCTGAGCTGGCACCAGAGCGTGAGTGCTCCGCTGCGCAAGGGCGCGGAGTTCGGCCGCCTCATCTCCCGCCATCTGCGCGCCCCAGGGCACGTCCTCTGTGATAGCCTGGAAGCCCGAAAGCCAGCGACAGCCTGGTCCCGACTCAGTGCCCAGGTGACTCTGGTCGTAAATGTCTGTCCCCTTCCAACCCCCAGTCCCGGCTACCTCGAGGATCAGGTGCGTGGCGCCCCAGCAGCAGGTCTGGACATGCCGGACACCTGGACCCACCCCTAGCAACGCCTTCTCTCCAGGGAAAGCGACACGCCTCCCCCCACAAACTGAAGACTATCCCCATGTCCAGCTGACCCGGCGCTGAAGCGGAGTCTCGCACCTTGGGGCGCGCTGCCCGAGGTGGCCCCGGGGCGGCACAGCCAAGCCGGGGCTAGTGCCCGGGGCAGGGGGTGAGACAGGGTTGGGGGCAAGGCGACCTCTGGGTCTGGAGAACAAACTTGCCATTCGAGGGACCCCAGCTCTCGGAAGCCCCCGCTCTCCCCGCCCCGCATCCAGCCAAGGCGCGGGTGAGCGCCATGCGGTGCGGCGCAGGGGGTCCGAGGCGGCGGAGGAGCGCAGGGCGGCGGAGGAGGAGTACGCCTCGGAGTCCGAGGCCCGAATATACGAGGACTCCGGGGAGAACAGTCACGGCCTGAGGACCCCGCCACTCGGAGGGCACCCCGGGGTCCCAGCGCCACCAAGCCGCAGGAAGCGGGCAAGGGGCTGGGGGAAGGGTCCGGGGCAGAGCTGCGGCCCAGCCGGGGGCGGGGAGACGAGGGGTTCCTCCACCACCACCCCTGCGGGCGCGCCCCAAAACGGCAGGCGCGGGTGACCGGCCGAGCGGTCCAGGGCACACTCTCACCTGACCTCTCTGCGAGTGCCCGCCCCGCCCCCGCTGCGCCCCACCCGGCCCCAGGACCGACCGAGGTCTGTCCCTCCGGCACCTGGAGCCCGCCGGGCACCCCGCCTCGCCGCTCCCCGCGCGCGCCCCGGCTCCGCCGCCCCCGCCGCCCTGCCGCCCGCGCGGGTCTCACCTTTGTGTAAAGAGTCCAGGAGCAGGAGGAAAGTTACCAGCCACATGCCATAAAGAGGCCCTATTCTCCGGGGAGGTGGTCCTGTGGCCGGCCGTGCGGCAGCGCCTCTCCCCCGCTCAGCGCGCTCCCAGCCGCCCGCACTCCGCGCCCCGCTCTTTCTGCTCCTCAGCCCAGCGCTCGGCGGCGGCGGCTCCTCCCTCCTCGGCTCCCTGGCTCCTGTCATCCGCGGGGCTGGGCTAGGCGGCCGCTCTCCCCGCCCCCCCGCGGCACCCCGGGTGCCGAGCGCCAGCGCGAGCCCGGAGCCCAGCCGGCCCCCAGCCCCACGAGCCCAGGGACAGGGCCGGGGGTTCGGACCATCCGGCCGTGGCCTTGGGTTCGCCGTCCAAAAAGCGAGGGGTCCCTGCCGCCCGCCGTTTCGGAGCCTGTGGTCGCACACAGACATGTGTCATACATGTTCCAAGAGACCGCCATGCTCGGGCCAAGGAGGCCCTGTGTCTCTCGGCCGTCTCGGTCACCTGGGGCCAATGCTTCCTGCCTCCTTCTGACTCAGTTTACTGACTCCGTTTCTGACTCCCAATGAAATCCAGACTGAGAGTCTTTGGGGACCCCCGGAACTACTCCCCACCTCAAAGCTCAAAGCTGCGTGCCCTGCCAACCCCCCCCCCCCCAGTTCTGCAAGCCTACCTTCTGGGGAGCCTCAGAGGAGTCGGGCCACCCTCAGGCCACTGGCCCAATTGTCTTTAGCCCTTGGCACCTGATGCTGATTTAAACAATTATTTACAATAAACAGTTTAATGACTGCTCTACCTTGCCCGTCGTCCTCCTTTACCTTCACCTAACCCCCCGCCCCCTCTGCTTTCTCGCCAAGCAGAAATTGGTTTATTCCTTATACCAATCTGCATCAAGTTGGCATGGAATTGAACAGGACTCCAGGGAGGGCATCTCAGTTACAAAATGAGGGCTGAGGACCTGGTGTGTGCCAGGCACCGGGTTTGGCCCCGGTGAACAAAAGCACGGGGGTCAGGTCTGCTGTGACAAGGTTGCTATGGTTAGAAAGCTCCCCTTATGTGGGTAATTCCA
Organism: Mustela nivalis; assembly: GCF_964662115.1. Lineage (NCBI taxonomy): Eukaryota > Metazoa > Chordata > Mammalia > Carnivora > Mustelidae > Mustela > Mustela nivalis. The sequence continues at coordinate 21,493,588 of NC_139028.1, forward strand.
GAATAACAGCCCTCCCAGGAAGCAGAGAAGGAGTCCACAGGAGCCTGGAGAACGGACTAGGAGTCAGGACGGGACCTTTTCTTGTGAAGACTAATGCAGGCAACCTCAGCTGCTCTGGTCATTTGGCTTGGCATGCTTCGACCCATTTCCTTGGGGTGTGCACGGAGAAGGGGGACGTGGGCTGCTATTGGCTTCACCTGACAGAGGAAAAATTTTACTTCCTCCAAATGTCTTACCTAAGTTCAGACCAAAGAAGTAGGACTCCTCACTCCCAGTTTTGCCAAAATACCTGCAGACATCTTAGCTAAAATTTTCATTGAAGTATACATTTCCTTTTTTTAGTGTTAAAATATACATAACAAATTGACCATTGTAATCATTTTTTTAAAATATTTTATTTATTTATTTGACAGACAGAGATCACAAGTAGGCAGAGAGGCAGACAGAGAGAGAGGGGGAAGCAGGCTCTTCGCTGAGCAGAGAGCCTTATATGGGACTCCATCCCAGGACCCTGAGATCATGACCTGAGCCGAAGGCAGAGGCTTAACCCACTGAGCCACCCAGGCACCCCTGTAATCATTTTTGAGTATACAGTTCAGTGGCCTCGGATACCTTCCCCATCTTGTACCACTCTCTGCTTCCAGAACTCTTCCATCATGCAGACAGAAACTTTGTGTGCACTAAGCTACAAGTTCCCATTCTCCCCTCCCCCAACCCGTGGTAATCACCAATTTTCTGTCTCTGAATTTGCCTATATGGGTACCTCACATAAGTGGAATCATAACATATTCATCCTTTTGTGTCTGGCTTATTTCACTTACCATGACGTCTTCAAAGTTCATCCGTCTTGTAGCCTGTGCATTTCCTTCCTTTTCCTGGCTGAATAATATTCCATTGCATGCATAGACACCCCTCCCCCCCCTTCTGATTATCCATTTATTTGTCAACGGACATCAGGATTGTTTCCACCTTATGCCTATGGTGAATAATGCTGCAGTGAACACTGGTGTGCAAATACCTCTTTGAGACCCTGCTTTCAACCCTTCTGCATTTATACCTGGTAGTGGAATGGCTGAATCATACAGTCATTGTTTTTTTAACTTTTGGAGGAACTGCCCTGTACATTCACTTTTTCCATAGCATGCTTTAAGAATTTAAAGGACTCTCACCTGCAATCACTCTTCATAAACTTCACACTCTGCTTTGAAGCTTTATCAGCCCCTTTGAAACAGGTGAGAAAAATCGAAGCTTAGCTTGTTCAAGGTCACTCAGTTTGTATCCCAAGCAGGCCTCGAACCCACATCTCCTGACTCAGGAGCAGACTCCTCCCTGGTGCTCAGCTTCATGACGCTGTCACCCCTCTGATAGTGGATGCTTTTTCACTAGGGATTTCACCCTGTAAACATAGCGGCAGGGTGGGGGGGGGGCGGTGGTAAGACTGCAACAGGTGTTTGAGATGACCCAGCCCCACAACCTAAGCCAGGCAGTGACAGAGCCCCGATGAAAGGGGCTGCCATCTGCTGGAAGGGGACAGGTCACAAGTGGGCCCAGGGCTGCCCAGAGCGACTTACGCCCCATATGCTGGAAGGAGAGAAGGGGATCCTCCTTCTGTCATTTACCTGAAGAACGTCCTATAACCTGGATGTCCCTTCTATACTGGTTACACCTGCCAGCCTTTAACTGTGCGTAGAGGGCCAAGTGTCTCCTGCAGGAGGAGGCCATTCACTGTGTCCACTCTAGTCTGGCTGTCCCCTAAAAAGGAGGCGTGGCTGCGGGAATGGGGTGGCCAGGTGGGGAGCACGGATTCGGTGTTGCTCTCTAGCACCCGGAAGCTTTATAATGTCATGGTGGGAGGTGTGGCTTTGGAGTCAGAGCTGAGTTCCCAGCCCGTGCCCAGCCACGGTTCCCTCACCTGGAAAGTGGGGACTGGCCCCAGCATCTACCTCAGGGAGCTGTTGCAAGGAGGGAGTAAGACAAACCCGGCGGCCCCCACGTCGTAAGCCCCTATCACTATTGTTCCTGGCTCTGCTCAGCGGTGGGGGAGAGAATCGCTTGACTGGGGAGATGTTGGGATGACAGCCTGTACCCCACACTGTGACATGGCCAGAGGTCATAGAAACATGGAAGGAAAGCACATTCGAGGCTGGAAGGGTGTGGGGAGACCGCCAGCAAGGGAAGAACCAGTCTCTAGCTTTTGTCCCTTTTTAGCATTTAGGAAGCTCTCTTTGGGAATGACAGCCTGGCTCAAATGTGTTCAGAAGTCCCATCTTCACTGGAAGTGTACCCAGGAACTAGCTTGGCAGAATCAGCAAAAATCCTAGCAAGGGGAGTCCAATAAAAAAGCAAACCCTGGGGACGGAGAGTAGGCAGCTCGTCTCACCCACGCTCACCTTGAACCCTGGGGTTCTCCTCCCATAACTAATAGTTTGGAAGAGCTATTTTTTTTTTCATTCTGATAAAAGGGACGACGCCTTCACCATCCCCAATTAAATGGAAGCCCTCACACCCACACACAAATGTAGGTACACCGAAGTGAGAACAAACACAGTTGTCCAGGCAAACATTCATGTGTACAGGTAAACGTAAACACTTAACGGCAAGCACACCTGTGCTCAAATGCAATTTGAACATAATCCAAGAATTCTGCATTGGCACCTATGCCGATGCCTTTAATTTTATTTTTTACAAATGCCTGAAATGCGTGGGATTCATTTCCAGTAAGGACACCCCACCCATTTAAAAACGGTGATTAATTTCAATATTTGTTACATCAGGATACTGGGTGATCACGTGGTGTGTGTGTGTGTGTGTGTGTGTGTGTGTGTGTGTTTTACCAGAGCTAGCTGGAGAAGCGCCCCATATTGGGCTCCCTGCTCAGTGGGAAGCCTGCTTCTTCCTCCCCTCTCCCCCTTCCCCTCTGCTTGTAGTCCCTCTCTCCATATCTCTCTGTCAAATAAATAAATAAAATCTTTTAAAAAAAAAAGGTATATCATTATTTTAGCAAAACCTTCATATGTGCTCTGAAGTTCTTTAAGAACTTGATTGTAAATAGGGTTTTTTTAAATAAAAGAAATCAACGCCGAACCAGGTCAGTGTTAAAAACTTCACTTTGGGGGGCGCCTGGGTGGCTCAGTGGGTTAAGCCGCTGCCTTCGGCTCAGGTCATGATCTCAGGGTCCTGGGATCAAGCCCCACATCGGGCTCTCTGCTCAGCCTCTCTCTTTCTCTGCCTGCCTCTCTGCCTACTTGTGATCTCTCTCTGTCAAATAAACAAATAAAATCTTAAAAATAAAAAATAAAAACTTCACTTTGGGGGTTATATAGCTAATTCAGGATTGACCTTCTTAGTATTAATTCACTGACTGGAGGAGAAAAAACAAATAAGCATTCTCCCCCCCCCCCTTTTTTTTTTTGCAATTGTTTTAATGTTATAGGAAAAGTCCTGGACTGTGAATCAGAAATCCTGGATTCTAATCTCCTCTCTGCCCCCTTAGTCAGCTTGTGGGATTAGTTTACCCTTTCGGGCCTCCGTTTTCTCCCAAATGGGTTGAGCTAGAATGACGACCAAGGTCCCTTCCTAACACAGAGATGAGGTGAGCACAGATATGCACGTCCCCCCCTCCTACCCTGTATAGGGAGGTGCGTGCCTGTCCACACACATGTGCAGGCAAAGAAACATACACAATTCATACCCAGATACTCAGAAGCCAACACCAAAAAAGTCCACAAAATAAAGTTTTTCCTTCAAATGCATGCACGTATTTCTAAAATATTTCCATCTTCTTGAGATTCTTGAGATGAATCATTGCAATTCACAAGTAATGAAACCTACATAAGAAGGTAGTGTATGGGGACACCTGGGTGGCTCAGTTGGTTAAGCAGCTGCCTTCGGCTCAGGTCATGATCCCAGCGTCCTGGGATCGAGTCCCACATCGGGCTCCTTGCTCGGCAGGGAGCCTGCTTCTCCCTCTGCCTCTGCCTGCCATTCTGTCTGCCTGTGCTCGCTCTCTCCCCCTCTCTCTCTCTGATAAATAAATAAAATATTTAAAAAAAAAAAAAAGAAAGAAAAAAAAAAAAAGAAGGTAGTGTATGTCCTTAAATTACCCAGGCTTTCCTTAAACCCAAATTCTAGGTGCCTATCCAGGGGAATATCTAGGTATGTTACACCACTCACTCTCTCAACATTTTAGATTGTAACATCATAGTTCTAAGCTCACTGGAACAAAGGGCTCAAAGCCCAGAGCCTTCTCCCCCACAGATGGGGTCTCTGGGGTTCCATTGCCCTTGTACAGGTCACTGTCTCTGGTGGATGGATGGCAGGGGGCTGCAGAAACATCCAGCAAGGCTGGAGTCCCCCCCTAAAAAACCACGGTCTCCCTCCTGCTGCTCCCTCTCAGCTCACAACCCCCAGACTTGCTGAGAAGCCAACCCAGAGGGGCTCCCTGAAGTCCAGATTCTGAGGAGCTGAAGTTCATGGTCACACTTCTCTCTGGGGGTCAGGGTGGGGTGGGAGGAAACCAAACTAAGAGAAAATGAAGGAAGAAAATTCTGTGAGTTGGAACTAACTTTGCTGACTCCTCAAGTTGACCTTACTTCCTTCGGGCCCACAAGACACTCACAAATGGGTTCACCAAACCGTATTTGAGCACCTTCCATCCCGGAAAACCAGCTGGGCCCTTCACTCCTCCCGTCTTGAGGTTACAATGCCCCTTCTCCACCTGCGTGAGCCTCCTTTTTTTTTTTTTTAAAGATTTTATGTATTCAGCAAAGAGAAAGCAAGAGAGGGAACATAAGCAGAGGGAGTGGGAGAGGGAGAAGCAGGCTTCCTGCTTTCCCGCTGAGCAGGGCGCCAGAGGCGGGGCTCGAACCCAGGACTCTGGGATCAGGACCTGAGCCGAAGGCAGACACTTAACCAACGGAGCCACCCAGGCGCCCCTCCCCTTCTTTTTTTTTTTTTTTTTTTTTTTTTAAGATTTTATTTATTTGACAGAAAGAGAAACTGCATGAGCCTTCTTCTGCAGCAGGGCCTGGGTAGGCCTCACAGCTCTCCCAGCCCAGCCCCTGGCTCAGCTTGTCCCAGTTGCCAGCACAGCCTGCAGCTTTCCTCTATTCACTCCATGCTGTGGCTCTTCCTGCGCGTGCCTGACTCGTCTCCTCTTCTAGACACAGGCTCCTGACTCTGGATTTGCCCCTGCAGAGCCCAGCCTGGTGCCTGCTCCTTAGGGACACTCAGTAAATGCCGACTGAAGGCCCAGATGAGCCCGTCCTTTTAGAGTTACAGACATCGGAGTACGCCGTCATGGGTCATGCCTTCCAGAAGTAGGTCCTTCCCCTGGAATCAAAGCCTTCAACTTTGCAGTTCTTGTCTTGGAGTTTCCAGCCTGGAAGGGGAGCCTGTGGCAGGGCAGCTGAGCCTACAGGACCACGGACACGGACGCTGGTTCTCCACGGACATCTGCCCAGTCGCCATCGCCATCAAGCTGGGCTTCTGGGATCCAAAAGCTTCAGTTTGCTCTCATTTCAGTTCCTTGCCAAAAAGTAGACAGATTGGCCCAGAACGGTCTTGCTCAATCTACAGAGAGGTCTGGGATGTCCCAGAGGCAGATCTACGGGGAGGCCAACACCACCGGAGCTCTGGGGTCCCACAGGGCCCCAGGCACGTGCTCAGGTGGTCAGGCGGTGTTGGTGATCTGGTAGAACACTACAGTTTCAGTGTAATCCGGCATGATCGCTCCTTTCTCCCACTCGGACTTTTGTGGGTCTCATGTGCATTTGGGGGCTCTGACTCAGGATCTCCCCACATGAGTGAGCGATGGAGCCATCAGACTTGGGATTGGTGAGGTACACTTCCCGGGTCCCCAGGCACCACCATGGAGCCATCCTGGGGTGAAAAATGGCTTGCCCGGGCACTCCCACTGCCCCTGGGGCCACTTGGCTCTGTCATCCCCCAGGGGGCAGGGTTCGAGCTGGGTGACAAAACCACCACAGCTAAGATCCCTGCACTAGAGGCTCGTGTGTGCCTCCTAAAGGAGCAAAAAGGGCAAAATGATTAGCGGAGCCAGAAGCTAGTCTGTGTAAAATTATGATAAGTAATATTAAAAAAAAAAAAAGCGGTATGGGGGTATGTCGGGCAGTCAACACCAACATTATTTGCCCCGGTTTTGTGATGTTTGTGGTATTGGTGAGTTGTTTCAAGACTGGTACTCTGTTGCAATTTTTTTTTATTGTTCTTAAGAAATAATTGCATTTGTGCCTAATTTGGGGTTCCGTAATCTTATCCTGTTTCCCTTCAAGAAGTCCCACCGAGTGGTCTAAGCTTCGGGTCCCTGACACTGGAACCCATCCCAGGAGCTCCCCATGGACCACACGGAGGCAGCGGAGCTGGGCCTAGAACCAGGCTTTCTGGACTCTGGCCTAGAGCTCTTCCCACCAGAGTCCTTTGCCTCAGAGACATAAGACGATAATTCGCGTGTTTCTCCAGTGCCATGCGCACAGAACGTCCTCAAAAACACATGGCTTCCCGAGGAGACGGTCCTGCACGGTGAAGCGGAAGTCAAGGCTGGCCCTGGGGCATGACTTTGACTCGAGGAAAGTCCTCTTCCTGGGAAATCTGGCCATTTCACCACAGCCCCGACCTGTCAGTCCACAAAGCAGAGCATCCCAGGGATGGAAGACAGGGATGGAAGGTTTGCTGCCAAATCCCCTCTGTGCCCTCCCTGTGGACACTATCCTTCCTGTCACCCTGAGGGGGGGCATCAGCAAGAAGGACTGAGCGATCCCTCACCGCCCGAGAGCCGTGGGAGACACCATGAGCCCCTGCAGACGATCCGAACAGGATCAGAGGTCAGAGTCACAGAGCCGGTCCGGAATGGCCAAGGTGAACAAGGACATTGTGTGGGGACAGCAGGCTACCTCAGTCCAACAGCCTTAGACACGGCAAAGGGTCAGGAGCGCCTCAGAGCTCACCTCTCCCAGGCCTGTCTCATACCCACGGGCTCTCCTTACACCACCAGACACGTGCGAATGCAGTCCCTGCTTGAATGCTTCCAGGGACAAGGGACTCCCTCCCCCCACACAAGCTCATCTTACCACCCGAGACCACATACACACTCTTTTCTTTATCAAACCTGATCTGAACTAGCCTTCCAGGGTTCACAGGGTGTACCCAATCTCTGCCTGATGACAGCTTTCCCAACACTTGAGAACAGCCACCCCAGGCTCCCCGCAAGCGTTCCTCTCGCCAGGCTAAATACTCCAGTCTGTCAACCTCCTCTTTTCCAACATCATTTCCAGACCCTTCACTCTCAGGGTTTCCCTTTTTACACACACTCAACTTCGACCGCAGCTCTCTTAAAATCAGAGTGGACGCGACACTTCAGATGAAGTGTGAGCGGCCCCCAGGACAGGCGCTATCGCCCCCCCGGGGAGGTCTCTGAATTACTCTTTACGGTCACCCGAGGCTTCACCGGCCTCTCTGGCTGCTGCGCTGAAAGCTGGGCCTCTGTGTCTTGAACCACAGCTGCGCCGCCCTCCCCAGGCCGGCCACCCTGGTGTGCACGATCTGGGAAGGTGAGCGTGATTAGACACAGAGTGTTGGGGGCTTGAAATACCTCGTGGGTATTTCACACCCACTGGATAAGGCTATCCCCGCCCCTGCAGCCTCACTCCTCCCCAGAGAGGGGGCGGGCTTCAGCTGAGAACACGGGAACATCGAGCCAAAGGTCCCATCTTCAGGCCATATGGCTTGAGAGCTTCGTATCTTTATTAAACTTGACTTTATTATTTTGGGGGGGCATGGGGGAGAGGGAAAAAGAGTCTCACGCAGATTCCCCTTTGAGCACAGAACCCCATGCAGGGCTCGATCCCAGGACCGCAAGATCGTGACCTGAGCCCAAATCAAGAGCTGGCACTTAACTGACTGAGCCCCCTGGGTGCCCATTAATTTGACTTTATTTTAAACCAGCTGAAAAGTCAAACAGATCGAACACACTGCGTTCCCCAAGTGTGCCATGAGAAGGAAACAGGTCATATGCGAAAACTAAATTACGGTCAAATAAGATGCGGAAAACCGTGGAACCACCCAAGGTAAAAAGGTGCCCAGAGCCTTGGAAACACTAACGGGCATGGAAAACCTCCAAGTGACGGATGCAGGAGGAGGCATTTGGAGATCGGTTTCCCACATCTCCTGGTCTAAAAATTCTGTCCTTTCACTGGCCACCGCCCACAGCGTGTCCGTCTATTTATTCTTTCAGCAACGTTGTGCCCAGTCCACATGCAGCAGCTCCCAGCGTTCCCAGAAAGCCCAGCATGGAACCACTGCCCTGGGGGAGCTCGGGCTCCAGGGTGGGGTTGGGGGGGCGACCTGCAGAGAGGACAGAGGGAGGTCCATGTGCCGGGTCAAAGGGTCAGAGTGAGAAGGGGCCTGGAGAGCATCTACCACCAGCATTTTGTGTCTCAAAGGAGGAAATGGTGCCCAGGAGGATAAAGGACATTCCTGGCCGCATGGCCAGAGGGCTCGGATGGGACTTAGCTCCTGGGCTCCTGACTCCCAGGTCTGCACTCTGCCTACCATTCTGTTCATGGCCCCCATCATGCGGATTGGGCTGGAGGACTTCTAACTCTCTTCTAGGGCTGAGATTTGATCAGTCTGTAAAAAGAACTTCTTTATTTATTTATTTACTCATTTGACACAGAAAGAGAGATCACAAGTAAGCAGAGAGGCAGGCAGAGAGAGAGGGAGAAGCCGGCTCCCTGCTGAGCAGAAAGCCTGATGCGGGGCTCGATCCCAGGACCCTGGGATCATGACCTGAGCTGAAGTCAGAAACTTTAACCCACTGAGCCACCCAGGCGCCCCTAAAAAGAGCTTCTTAAGGTCAGAGAAAGGGGTGGCCAGAAAAAACCCAGGCAGGACGTGGGTGGGCTTACAGCCTGCATGATGGGAAGTTGGGAAGACCCTGGACAGGCCCAGCTGGAGGGAGAGGGGTCTCCCTGTGGGGTTTCCACCCATCTGAGACACCCAACACAAGGGGGCTGGGGTGGTGTCTTCCCAGACTCACTGCTTAGGACCTTGGAGCTGAGCTGAATCGGTCAGTTGCTTGTCCGAGCCAGCCGAGGTAGCTCTTTCTTTTGGTAAACTAGAACCAGAGCCATGAACTCCTGATAGTAATGGCTATAACTGAACACTTGCTGTGGGTCCAGCACTATGCTAAGTACTGTACACGCATCATCTCAGTTCACCCTCAGAATAATTCCGTAAGACCGGTATAATTTTTATCATCCCCACTTTACGGATAGTGAAACTGAGCCAGAGAGAAATGAAGTGAATTGTCCAACGCACCCAGCTGGTGAACATCAAATGCCCAAGCCTCGAGCTGGACAGTCTGATTTCAGAGGCCTCGTCCTGTTTCATTGTCATTGGTTGGTCGTGTTTCTGCTGCCACATTTTTAAAAAGGTTTTAATATAGAAAATTTCATATCCAAAGGAGAGAGAATAGTATAATGAATTGCCACATACCCATCTTCTCGCTGCTACAATTGTTGACTCGTGGCCAATCTTGTTTCATTTTTATTCCCATACTCCCCCCACCACCCGCCTGCCACCACTTCCCATCACCAAGGATTTTTTTGAAGCAAATTGCATGCATTATATAATTTCATCTGTGGATCCTTTAGCATGCATCTCTAAAAAAATAAGGCCGAATCCTCATTCTCAATCACTCCACCGCGTGTGTTCTGACTGAGAAGTAGCTCCGGCCAGGTACCCCTCAGCCTCTCTACATACACATACACACACACACACACACACACACACACACGATTTCAGGCTAGCCACTGCCTAAAACAGCTGAACGTGCACCCTCTGGGCACAGAAGCAACCAGCTCACCGGGCAGCCAGTCCCAAAGTCCTCACCCCACAGCTTGGCCAAACGGCCTCTCTGGCCCTCCTCAGGGTGTCTTATGACAGCCGAAGCCCCTGCCAGCAGTCTAGCTCCTTTGGAGATGGAAAACAGCTGGACGTGGCAGTCTCCTGCCTAGTGGGGTTGTTGCCACAAGAACAAGTCTTTCTCAGCCAGCCTGGACCTGGCCCCCAACCCTGGCCCTTCCCTTAAATCCAGTCAATTCTCCACCCTGCCCGGTCTAAGAGCAAGAGATATGGAGAAGATGTAGCTGAAGCACCTGGATTTAGTCTGCAGTCAGAGATTCACGGTGCCTCTCATGATCAGGCCTCACTTCCCTCATCTGTAAAATGGGATCAAAACACTTACCTGGCAGAGTGGCTGTGAATGTCCGAAGAGATGGGGGAAGGGGTGCCTGGCTGGCTCCGTCAGAAGAGTGGGCAGCTGTTGATCTCAGGGTCATGGGTTCGAGCCCTACATGGGTGTAGAGATTACATAAATAAATAAATAAATAAAACTTTTTTAAAGATTTAAAAAATAAAAAAAGGGATGGGCAAGTTTTATCTGTGGGTTTGTTTGGCTAGGGAAGGATGCAGTACCTGCTATGGCCAGCAGGTGTCATCCAAAGACCAGCACCTAAAATACCGTGGGGTGAAACTGGTGGGGGTCTACTCCACTGAGAGGATTATCTTTCCAGTATTAAAGCCAGTTGGACTTGGGGGAAGTGGGAAAAAGTTTAGCATGTGGGATTTCTCCTTAGAAAAGCCAGTCTGGAGGCGCCTGGGTAGCTCAGTGGGTTAAGTCTCTGCCTTTGGCTGGGGTCATGATCTCAGGGTCCTGGGATCAAGCCCTGCATCCAGCTCTCTGCTCAGCGGGGAGCCTGCTTCCCTTCCTCTCTCTCTGCCTGCCTCTCTGCCTACTTGTGATTTCTTTCCCTCTGTCAAATAAGTAACTAAAATCTTTAAATTAAAAAAAAAAAAAAAGCCAGTCTGGTTGTACCCAGAGTTCAAACGTGAAACTGTGCCACCTTTCAAGCAGCTCATAGGAAGGCCCCACAGCGAGACAGGCATCAAGAACCCCATTTTACAAATGAGGAAACTGAGGCTTCAAGGAGCAAGTGACTTGCTAAAGGTGATACAGCCACTGAGTGATGGATGATGTCCTCTTAGCCCGTCTCCTGTACACATGTGTGTGCACACGCACACACAGGTGGCGCAGGGAAGACAGAGAAATCCCAGGCTACAGAACCAGGGATCAATATTCTGCACGTCCCAGGGAACGTGTGTGGGCAGACTGGTATGGGACTAACGACTGGCCCCTGGGAAACACCAACCAGAAGAATCTTTAATGGGTTTAGGTTCTGTGGTTTCAATAACAACTTCCACTTAAGCTTGTCGAAATGCCTAACACAGTGCCTGGCACATCACCTGATGTTCAAATACTTCACTCTTTTGCCGAATGAATGATTGAAAAGGTAGGCCCGTCCCCCGCCTCCGGGAAAGCCCTAGTTGACCTTTGCTTGATCCCTCAAACCCATGCTCTGGGTTCACAGGTCCTTATGGCCGCTTTATACACATGATCTTGTTCACTCTTTAATGAGCGGAGTACCGCAATGCCCACTTTACAGAAGAGGAAGGGGAGGTTCCGACATATGAAGGGGCTCGCCCAGTGCTGCCTAGCTAGGCAGTGGCAGAGGCGAGCTTTGAACCCATCTCTGCTTTTCTACCTCCAGCCCCTCTTGGCTGCACTCCTCCTGCTCGATAACATTTTCACTGCACGGTTTGAGAGGAGGGAAAATTTCAGATTTAGGAACGAGTGAGTCTTCCTGAACTGCCCGGAATTACCTCACATCTGGGGAGAGGGGACATCAGCAGCTGGTCCAGACACCCCAGGGTCAGGAGAAATCCTGCCTCAGCAGGAGCTCCAGGGAAGGGAGGAGGATCCCAGTCGGGCAGGCCAGAGTCTGGCCCATTCCCACGAGAGGGCACTCGGGGAAGGACAGGAGCCTGCCTCCCCCTCCTCAGTCTTGCCTCCGGGGTGTGGGTCTGCTCTCTGGAGGCGCATCGGCTGCCTTCCCTCCCTCACCGCCCCTCAGGGCAGTCTCCAGCGCCCTGTGGACCCCTCACCGGCAAGCCTCTACCCAGGGAGTCTGGTTATCTGCCTCCCCCTAGTGCCACAGGAGGGGGTGGGACTCGTCAGGACTCAGGGACCCGGTCCAGGCTGCCCACCCTGCCGGCCCCGCTGTCACACCAGGCGAGGCTTCCCAGGTGGAGCTGTAGTCTGGGCTCACCCTCCGCCCCACCTGTTTCCGTGTTGGCCTCTGAGAGTCACTGGAAGGGGTGAAGGAATGACGACCTTCCACCCAGGTTCTGGCTCTCCCCTGAGGGGCCGGGCTCCAGACAGGGGCCTGCAGGGTGGCGGGGAGGAGCCAGCCCGTCCAGGTCTCCCGGATGCCGGGGCCAAACTCTTGCACCCTCTGCTGGGTCCCTCCCAGCCTCCTGGCCTGCTGGGCGCCCATACAAACCTTCTCCCTCACACACACACACCACACACAGAAGGGAAACCTATAATCAAGACACAAACCCTCCGCTGGTCTCAAAGGACCTGGGGAGCCCACAGGCTGGCGGTGGCCCCGGGGGTGGGAGCTTCTGGAGAATGGGCCATGCCAGGTCTACGTGGTGCTCAGGAGGGTCTGGGACTGGGACCTCTGCTTGCACCAGCCTCCCCTTGGGGCCTGGCCTGTCTAAGGGTGGGACTCGGGGGTCCCTGCCTCTTGGTCCTCCTGAAGTGTCCTGAGAAAACCCCACTGAAGAACAAACATGAAAGCAGTAAAGGACAGGGGCTGAGGTGCCTGGAGGGGTCCGGGAAGAGGCCGCAGCTTCAAATGCTAGAGCCTTGGGACACTCAGCAAATGGCCTCGGCTTGTCACAGCCTGGTCAGGAGCAAGGAACCACCACGGGTTAGAAATTGTCTCTCCACTGGGGAAAGTGAGGCTCAGGAGGGACTGGCCCACAGTCCCGAGTAGGACACCATCACAGAAGCCAGGGCTCAAAGCCAAGCTGGCTGATTCCAAAGTCTATGATCTTTACCATAATGCCAAGGAAGAAAATGCGAACTGTCCCCAGGACAGGTCCCCAGGACGGCATCCTGAGTGAGCACACATGCACCACCCGTCCAGATGGGGACACCCAGCAGCCCTCCTTGTCCCTTGGGAGGTGGAGGGGGGCAGCTGTGGGCCATCACTCATTCATTCAACAAAGGCTTACTGAGCACCTACTATGTGCCAGGCACAGGCTGGGCTCTGGAGGTTGGTCAGGGACCCCTCAGAGAGGGGCAGTAGTGTAGGCAGACACGAGGGGATGGTCAGGATTTGGGGAGATGGGGGAGGCGTCCCCTAGCAGGTCTCCAAGGGTGCTGGGGAGAGCCAGGCAGGAAGGGTCCCTCAGTAGCCGAGGCCCAGCTGAGCCTATTCCACTGCCACCCTGGGCAGGTGTGTAAGGGCTGAGGCCACTCCCTGATGATGTTATTAGCTGTGTCGGGAGCATATGGTCCGTGGACATGAGACCTGAAATATTATTTACTTCAGGGCAGAGGACACTCACTGACTCCCATGCAAGCTGGGTCTGGCACGACTCTTCCTGATTGATAGGCCTTTCAGGAAACAAAGACCACAAGAGAATTCAACATGCTCCTGGCTCGGGGCCAAGCCAGCCTCCTCTCCTATGCTTTGTCAAGTGTGTCTTTTTGTCTGCCTTCACCACTCGCAGGTGCCTCTGCCTGTGTTTGTGGTGTGTGTGTGTGTGTGTGTGTGCGCGCGCGCGCACTCACACGCATGCACACACACCCTGCTTTCTCCGAGCCCGGCTCTCCCGGGGGCAGGAAGGAACAAGAGATCTGCTACAGCTTCCCCACAGAACTTTTTCCCTCAGTCCCTTGACTTGGAAGCCAATGTCTGGTATTTTTTGCCAGGCTCAGAGACAGACTAGGGCCTTCTCAAGGTCACACAGCAGGCCAAGGGCAAGGCTGCCGGTGAGGCCAGTTCTCCCTCTTTCCCTGCTCTAGCTACACGGGACCGCGGGGTGTGTCCTGGCCCACAAACTGCTGCCCCAGCTCGGAACTTCCACCTTTTCTCCCCTTCCTCTGCCACGCTCACCTGGGGAATTCCTTCTAGTGACACCAAAGAAGCCCTTTGGGGAAGTGACAGAATTTCTTGGAAAGGGAACCAAAGTTTAGAGCTCTAGGGGCAAACAGCAACCAGGAGAACCTGGGAGCTTCTGGGGGTTGGAGGAGCAGGACTGAGGGAGGTCACACAGGGTGGGAACAGGCAGGCCAAACAACTGGAAACATAGGTGCCAAATCAGAGCTGCCCCCCACCCCCCACCCCAGGCAGCTCCTTCCAGGCACCAAGCCCATCCACAGCTGCGGAGACAACCCCTCTTTCAGGTCTCCCCCGCCACTCCCCTAGCCCCTCCAGTGTCGAGGCCGAAGCCCTGGGCACCCAGGTTCCAAGTTCTAAGTAGGCTGGCTTCCCAAGTACTGGGTGGCTCAACGTGAAGGGTCTCCAGGCTGGGAGGGGGGCGCGCAGGCAGAGCCGGGGCTTTCTTCCCATGGCTGGGCCACGCCGGGCTCGGTGCTGCCCTCCCGCGGCCGTGGATGGAGGCTGCCGTGCTCCTGGTTCCCAGGCCCTATCTGATCCATCTTCCCAGCCGGGGACTCAGGGCCACGCCAAGACAGGGCCTGGTGGCTGTGGCATTTGCCTCTGATCTCCGCTGGCCCAGCGTGTGTCAGGCGGAGGATGAAGAATGGGCCCGCCGCTGCCGCCCCAGAGGCCTCTGCTGAATTGCAGTTCAGAGCTCAGCTGCCTGGGGCTGCGGATCGACAGGGAGGCCATTAATCTCTCCAGCAGCAGCCCTGCCCTGAGCAAGAAGGGGGGGGCTGCTGGGGGAAGACTCAGCTCTGCTCTCTGCTCCAGGACCTCTTCAGCACTCCCTCTGAGAGAGGCAGGACCAGAGTAGATGCTCAAGGTGGGTTCTTTGGGGCACCCCCTCCTCGCTCAGCCCGGCAGAGTTTGGGATTGCTGGGGATGAGGGGGGAGTCTCCCAAGGTCCCAGAGTTTTGAAAAATCAGAGGCGCAGGGCAGGGGCATCCTCACTCTGGAAAGATCAACACCTGTAGGTTCCAGGGACCAGCCAGTCCAAGCCTCCAGTCCCTTGGACAGGGAAACCAAGGCCAGGGAGGAGAGCTTCCCCACCATGGGCCACCTAGCCCGAGTGTCCAAGAGGGGATCTCCTGCCCCCCAACCCCACACATATGTGAGCTCCCCATGCCCAAATGGACAGAGGCTGGGGGAGAGTGAGCAGGGGGCACTCGAGCCTGGGACAGGACGACACTAACTGATGGGGTCACCAGTAATACTGCCCCATCCTGACCTCGTCCCCAGCTCTTCTTGTGCTCGGAGGTTGGTGGGGAAAGGCCAGGGTAGGGCAGGCTCAGAAGACCCCAGGGCCCTCGTGGCCAAGGCCAGTGCGTACCTTTTATGTCTTGAAATCACCCTCATGCGGGAGCTGGGGTGAGGCCACCGCCAGGGCAGGATGCTGCTGTCTGCCCCCTCCCCAGACTGTGAAGCAGGCCAAGTTTTCTGGGGCCTTGAGTCTTCACTTCCTGTCTGTTCCCCGCCCCTCCTCCCATTCTCCTAGTTGGGCTCACCTAGTGAGCCAATCACCTGCAGCTTCGCCTCCAAAACCGATTCTCCTGGGGGTGGCGTTAAACACCACCAGCAGCTCATCAGTTAAGGCAGAAGCCCTGGGGCCCAGTCTCTGCTGGGCACAGCCGCCCAGACAACAAGCCAACCTCTCCCACCTGCCGCCCCACAGACGTCACTGCTCAGCGCCTCTGCCTCTCTCAGGTCCTGCTCATGACATTGATTAGCTCCAACTATGAGAGGCTTCGTGGTTACCCCAAGCGCCGGGAACAAAGTTCAGACCACATGATCACTGCCGTCCGGCAGCGAGGGCTCGAGACCCCCAGCCCAGAATCACCCCAGAACAGGACAAGGGATACGCTTGAGGGATGTGTAAACAGATTGAGAAGAGTTCCAAGCTCCTCTCTCCCCGCCCCGCGAAACCCAGGGCACGGGGCAGATCTTTCAGAGGGCCCTAAGGTCTGCGAAGGGCTCCAGGCCCTGGAAAGAGGAGTTGAAAACGCCAAATTGGGAGTTTTAAGACTAAGACGCATGCTCCCTCTGGTGTTGATAATGGAAGTTGCATCCCCTCAGACGAGGGTTTGTTGCGTTGGGTGACGGGGTCATTCATCCAATCATTCCCAGGCTTGGTTGTTCTTTGTGACCCAATTTGTGTCCGAGTTGTGAAAAATCCCAGAGTGAAGTGAAAGCTCAGTAGTTCCCAGTGCATGTGACCTTTGTGGAGAGGGAAGGGAAAGTTTACAGGAAGGCCCTGTACCACAAATAGGTCACAGACCTCAGAATGGCACTTAGCTCTGTGGTTCTCAGCCCTGGCTACTCTCCGGGGCCACCTGGGCGCTTTTGTGGGCTCCACCCCAAGAGTCTTAGTCAATAGGTCCAGAGGGAATGCTGGGTGTCTGGTGGTCCAAACAGCACCCTGGGTTCCTTGGGGTCAATAATCTGGGACCCAAAGTAGCCTCACATCTGACAAGGGTGAAGGGTGTACAGCAGGGGTGGAGAGCAGAGTAGTTCCCCTGGGACCATCCTCCCTGTGGAGCAGCTAGAATGTCCCTCCTAGCTGGCCTCCTCAGAGGTCTGTGTATAGAACATTCTAGAAGTATGACTCCTTTCCACTGCTCTGGACCACAGACCTGCAACACCGCCTCCTCCTGTCTTGCTGTTGTATCCAAGAAGCTTCAGGAGCAAACCCCCAGGAAAGTGCCCCTGGCTGGATGCACCCCATTCCATTTCATCTCTCCCACCATCATGGACAGGTCAAGTACACGCTCCAGCTTGTGTATGGAAATACTGAATTCTATTTAGGGGTGTGGCCTGTCACATTTTATTTGTCTTTGGGGAGCCCACGTTTGGAGCAGGGGGTCGCAAAGACCTTGGCCTCGAGGTGTAAGTAGCCAGGCCCTTTAACTCTTTCCTCTGCTTTCTAAGCCCACAGGTGGTCAGTGGGGATCTGTCTGCCATCCCAGGTGTCAGTGAGAAGAGTGCTGGAATGGGAGCCAGAGACCTGGTTTCTAGCTCTGGCCCTGATTCGGGCTGGCTCTGTCACCTGGACAAGTCCCTGCCTTTCCCAGGGTCTCAGTTTCCCTTTCTGAGAAGTGAAGCTTAACTATTTTGCTCCCTAAGGACCTTCTGTGTTCAAGCCTTCTGTGATTCTGTGAGGGCTGGCAATCTTCGGGATCTAGGGGCAGTGGATTTAGACAAAGAACTGAATTTGCACATGGAAATTTGCACGTGGTGGCCTACTCTGCCTGTGGCCCCCAAACTACCCTATTCGTTTTAAATTTAAAAATCTTAAAAAAATGTTTATTCTAACTATCTTCCACACCCAACGTGAGGCTTGAACCCATGACCCCCCTGTTCATGGTAAACTCCACTCAAATGAGGCTGCCCGGGGTTCTCCTGCCAAGCTCTCCCCTCCCCTCCCTGGCAGGCTTACAGACCCAGATGAGGAAAATGGACACTAGGTGGTGCCATGATCCAGGCACCCATCCTTTCCTCAGGGAAGAGTTGCAGAGGGAAGATGGGCTCCTTCTGAGTCCAGCGCCGCAAGGGGGCCACAGGCTTCAGGAAGTCAGGCTCTGGTCCGAGAGGCAGCCTGACGCCATCGTGGCTCCAGCTGCCTGTGGCTGGGTGCCTGCCAGAGTGGACAGGGCTGGAGGAGAGGGTATGCAGGGTACCCAGGTCCTCACCCTCCCTGTCCACTCCCTGGCCCTGGGTTCAACCAAGGCAGCACCCAGATGGGTGGAGGAGAACAGGTGCAACGGCGGTCCCCAAGCCCCAAGAGTGGAAAGGGAGTGGCCTGAGCTTAGCACCAAGGTCAGGAGGTGGGTAGGGAGAGAGCGCGTGAGCCGAGGTGCCCACCAGCCCCCCCAGATCCACCCAGCAGAGAGCTCCAGCAGCAGCACCCTGGGCCTGTGTAGATAGCCCAGCAGCACCCAGTTGTCATTGACCTTCAGGCTTCCTGGCTTTCTCTCTGCCTGGCGTTCGGAAGGCAGGCTGAGTCCTCGGTCCTTGGGGCTCCTTGCAATTCAGAGGGCAGGCAGAGGCCTGCGGATGGTGGTACTGAACTCCCTGTCCAAGGAGGCAAGGGCACCTGAGCAGCTCATTGAAAACCAAGAGACCAAACTGTATCGTACTCCAGCTCGGAGAGGCGAGTCGGTCATGGCAGGTACGGGAGCGGAGGAGGGAGGGAGGCAGGCCAGGGAAGGAGCTGTCTCTGAGGCTCGCTTTATTATTAACAGGAGGCGGCCTGGGGTGGGAGGAGGCCATGCAAACCCAGGGGTCACATGGAGCTTGGCGCTTTCTTCAGCCTGAGGGCCTTGGCAGTGCTGGGGACAAAGGTCTACAGCTCAGAGAAGGCTTCCCAAGGTCCCCCCTGCAGCGGGGACACAGCTGACTCTGCAAAGACAAAGACAGGCTCTAGGTAGCAATGGCAGCAGGAGTAGGGATTTTTCTTTTATTCCTTATTCATCTCATTTTTCTCTTTGCCCCCCTGCCTTGGCCACACACACCATACCAGGCACTCGGCCATCAATGGAAAAACCAAAGTGGGTAGCAGACCAACTGGCTGGTGGCCAGTAGACCCCGAAATCCTCCCTGGCTCCGCCCAAGCTCTGCCTGATTTCTCCAGGGCCC
Organism: Mustela nivalis; assembly: GCF_964662115.1. Lineage (NCBI taxonomy): Eukaryota > Metazoa > Chordata > Mammalia > Carnivora > Mustelidae > Mustela > Mustela nivalis. Next base: position 21,512,316 of record NC_139028.1, read on the forward strand.
TCCCTGGCTCCCGGCTCACCTGTTCCTCCCCCACTTACCCGTCATTACAGATCGTCACCATTGACTTGCCTGGGGTTGGGGAGGGGAAAAGAGAGGGAAGACATCAGAGGAGGAGGTCACCAGTCTCAGGGTCCCTAAGGTCAGGGACCCCTCCTCACAGGCTTTGGGGATGAAAATCCTTGGCCTGTGCCTCTTTTCCCCCCAGTGTCCCCATCGCATTCAGGGACCCTAGGCCGGCACTCACCGGTGCTTCTTTTTGCCCCCACAGCGGAGTCTTTTGCCTTGAAGAGAAAGGAGATGAGTTTCCATCAACCTCTTGCTTCCAGGGAGAGCGTCTCTGCCCTGAAGAGGGCAGCACGGTAGCCTCTACTCCCTCCTTCCCACCAGAGCCACAGGGGACCATTTCTGTCCTTATACAGGGCTGGACCATAAGCATTCTGTTAGCCCGTCTGTTAGTCAACAAACATTTGCTGCAGCCACTCCATGGTAGACTGTGAGCTCACCGAGAGCAATGGCCAAGCCTGGGCCATGGCAGGGCCCCCGGCACAGAGCTGAGCACACAGTAGCTGCTCCATACGCTCTTGGAGGAGGAGGACTGCAAGTCCAGAGCCAAGATCTCTGCTCAGGCCTGTCTGCCTCCTGCGCTTGTGTGCTCGACCTCGACACAGTGCCACCCACAAGACACTTCCAGCTGAGCTGGGGAGAGCGGCTGTGTCTGCAGACAGAAGCCCCCCCAGTGGAATGGCCCCAACCATGGAGGCGTTAGAATCCCAGGATTGTGTTTCTGTGTACTTTTCTTCTGGTTGTACCTAACCAAGTCAATAAGCATTCACTAAGCCCCTGCTGTGTACTGGCTAGGACTGGGAGATACGCAAGGATGCTTCTCTCCTCCAGAGCACTCCAGGCCTATACCTGAGTGCTGCCGTGCTAGCCCAAACTTTATAAGTTGGATCATCCCTATTTAACAGATGAGCTAACAAGCCCAGGGAGTTAGGGATCCGCACCCAGTAAACTAGCAGGGGGCTCAAATGCCTCTGGCTCCCAGCCACACTTGCTCTCCAGCAGTCTGTGGGGTGGGCTGGGGTAGGCGGGTGGACACTCTGGGTTCAGCTGAATAGACTCTGCTTCCGGCTGGCTGTGGAACCCTGGGCAACTGGCTGCACCTGTCAGGATGGGTAGCTTTCCCATGGGACAGTAGTGATCATCCCTCAGAGCTGCCGAGATTAAATGGACTGAGATGTTGCTCACACCAAGAAAGGAAAGTGCCCAGATCTGGCCAAGGGAGGTATCCTGTGGGGGTTGGTTCCCCTCCCTGGCTTGAACCCCGTGTACACTGGAGGGTCCCTGGCTGGCTGGATGCAGCCAGCTCTCCCCTCCGCACCTCCACCCTGGGCCGCCAGAGGGCGCACTGGAGGGAACGGAAACTTCCTTTGTGTGACCCAAGGACCAGGCAGGGAGGCGTCCCATGAAGCCTGTGTCCATCAGAGTGTGGGTCAGTTCCCACATCTCGCATGGGGGAATGGAGGGGACCGGAGAGACTCACTTCCCTTCTGGGATCTGGGAAGAGGGTGAGAGGGCTTTCCCCCACCCCTAGGGAACCCCTGATCAGTAGCTTTGAGAAGACATATGGCCCCGTGCAGCAGCCCCTTCCGGCAGCCCACTTACTGAGGATGATAATGAGCCCCACGACGAAGGCCAGGGCAGCAAAGATGAGGCCCCCTTTGCGGACAGTCTCATAGTCTGAGAAAGGAGAGGGCAAGGAGGTGGGATGGGTCTACCCAGGCACCCCCCCCCCCCCACCAACCCACCCCTGCAGCAGCCCCAGGCTACCAGAGGAAGATGGCGGCCGTAACCAGGGGATGCCAGGAAGCAGGGTCTGTGTGGGATAGCAGGCTCGGGAAGGGTGGGGAAGGGGAGCCACCAGGCTTACCGTAGTCGAATGGGTCCACTTCCCCCTTGGGGCTGCCACCTGAGGACAGAGCCAGAGGCAGGGTGAGCCAGCCACAGAAACAGTGGAACTCCCATCCTTCCCTCCCAGCCTCCCCAAGAGTCTAAGTGGGCAAGAGGAGGCTGGTGGGCCTGCTAAGGTCACCACCAGTGGGGGCATCTGTCCTAGGCCACCTTGGAAGCCGTCCACTTGGGACCAAACACCAAGCATCCAAACAGGATGCTGGGCTGCCTGGGGGGCCTCCAGCAACTCTTAGAGGGTCGTATCTTTCCTCCCCTTGCTTCCTGCTACGGTAGGCCAGGCCATGGGAGACATTTCCCATTGAACTCATCATTAGCCTCGCTCCATGTGACTAGTCCACGGCAAGATGTGCCGCAAATGCTTGTGGAATGAATGAACGGAGGGGTCCTTCACTTCCACTGACCAGAAGGAGAAAACTGAACGGGTTTAAAGTCCCCTATGAGAGTTAGGGGCAGAATTGGGTCTTGGACTCAGGTTTCTGGATTCTTCTCTCTTAGGTTTCCATCCTCAAGGGGAAGCAAATTCTTTTAAGAAACATTAATATTGGGGCACCTGGGTGACTGAGTGGGTTAAAGCCTCTGCCTTCAGCTCAGGTCATGATCTCAGGATCCTGGGATCAAGCCCCACCTTGGGCTCTCTGCTCACCAGGGAGCCTGCTTCCACCTCTCTGCCTGCCTCTCTGCCTACTTGTGATCTCTGTCAAGTATATAAATAAAATCTTAAAAAAAAAAAGAAAAGAAAGAAACATTAATATATACTGTTTTCCACGTGCCAGGGGAAGGCTAACAAAACATGAGCTCTTTTTATTGTCATAAGCACCTGTGAAGCACTGATACGATTCCAATACAATCCCTAGAAGCTGGAGGCACAGAGAGGTTAAGTAATGCCCTCACAGTAACACAGCATAAAAGGGAGAGTTGGGATTTGAACCCAGGCAATAGGCTGCTAAGAATCTAGGTACCTAGCCCCTTTGCTACATTGCCTCTCAGATGGTCAGAAGGCACAAAACATTTCAAGGCCACGTATGGCCCAGTCCCTGGCCTCCTGTGCCGTTAGCCCACCCAAGCTGGAGCTGCTCAGCACCAGAGGTCACAGCTCTGCCCTCCAGCCCCGGAAACTGAGCACATTGGCCTTTGGGTAGCCCCAGGGTGCCTGGCCAGGGCTTTGCTACCATGGTGGAGGGTGGCCCCCCTTGCCTACCCTGCTCAAGCCTCATCTTGGCACCAAGGAGGCAGTGTCTGAGGTAGAAATCAGTACCTCCCAGGTTGTGCTGAACAGTGCCCTGTGGGGTGGGGGACCTGAGGAACCCAGTTGTCCCCTGTGTAGCCTCCCTGGCCAGAAGGGGCCAGTGCTTGGGCCTCTAGGGAGGACTATGGGGACCCAGGACGCGTCCCCATGTGGGAGCCCATCAATCTTGTCTCCCGGATTCAGTTCAGGTCTTGTTCAAGGTGACACGGAGAGTTAGCCCCAGAGCCATGACTAGACAGGTGGCTCCCGTCACCACACCGAGAAACCGCCTCCTTCCTCATCCCTGTCTTGAGCCATTCCCCACCCAAACCCTCATCTTTTCTAGGTCCGGCTCAAAGCCCACCACAGTCAACAGAGGCCCCTGTTGGCCTCCAGGCCCAAGTCACCCCCATCACGGGATCCTTCTGGGGGTGTCCCACACTGTGGGGCTCTGGCCCCAAAGTCAGCCTAACTCCCTTCCCCTCCTGCTCTGAGCTCAGGTAGTTTGGAAAGATACACTGACCTAGGACAGGTGCAACTCCTATCGTCAAGAGGAGAGCTCATCCCTGGCCCAACCCCCAGCTCTAACCTGGCACCCCAGGTCCTGCCATTCAAGCTATATAGCTATATTCCTTCAGACTTAGCACAGCATCCCCTTTGCAAAGTAATTGTTTCTGAAATTGTCTAAAGAGGCTGGCAAGTTTGGGGGAGGGGTGCTGGGGTCTCTGGAAGGCAAGGGTTCCAGGGGTCCAGCTCATCCCTCCAAAAGTGGTCCAAGGAGAGGCCACCGCCTGCTTCACGCACGTACACGCACACTCACCGTCGCCCGTCGCGGACCCTGCCATTCCCCTAGCAGACTGGGCTGGTCCCTCTCCTGCTCTGCTCTGGGGAGAATGCCGGGCAGCGGGGAGACCAGGAGTGAGGTGGGGGGCGTTAAACATTAACAGTGCAGGTAATATTTGCCCGAGTCACAAGAGAAGCCCCGGGGTGAGTGGAGGGGCTCCCTTGGAGGCAGGAAGAGGTGCAGGGACAGGCAGGGGCAGGGAGGAGCGAGCCAAATCCCTCCTGAAGGAAATTTCCAGAAAAGGGTTGGGGACCGGTAGGCCAGTGTTCTTCCTCTAGCCGGAGAAGCCGTGGCTGGGGCTGGGGCATGGGGGGGGGGCGGGGACGTGGGACTTTCAAAATATAGTCAGTGTCCACCAGAGCTTAAGGGGCCACATCGGGAGTCCAGAGACACCCGCATCCCAGCAGCTGCCCACCTCCCCGACCGCTGCGGAGACAAGGGCTTCAGCAGCGACTTCTGACCCGGCACCCAGGGCTTCCCTGAGACTGTCCCCAGGCGCCTGGCCCACCCCCACCTCACTGCCCACCCCAGCCCAACACGGCTGCTGCTGTCCTTGCTTCCAGGGCAAGAGCCCCACCCTTCCTGTTGTTTCCTTCACCCCTCGGGGCTGCAGCCTGCGGCTCACAGGCTGCTGTCACAAAGGCTTCAGTCATCCCTAACTAATCCCTCTCTCCCTGCCGCCTCTGGCATTTTCCTTCCACAGGCTGGCTGCTCCCTTGCCGGGTTCCCAGGTTTCCCAGCGTTGCGCCATCGGCTCCTTCAGGAAGGGGTTGAGTCGACCACCTGGAGAAGGGCTTGCTTTTCGGACCCACAAGGCACTTTCCTACCTAGTATCCCTTTGTGCCTTGTGTTATTTCCCATTTTACAGATGAGGCAGCTGAGGCCCCGAGTCACACAGCGGGGGAGGTGTGTGTTGGAGGACCCACAGGCAGGCCTTGGGCCTTGGGCATCAGGTGCTTTCCCACACCTCCGAGGCGGCCTCCCAGCTCTGTGGTGGCCTCTTTCACCTTGGAGACCCTTGGGCTGGGTACTCCATGGGGGCTTGCATTCCTGGCTGAGTTCTCGTCCATTGAATGGGCCTCCAGAACAGGCCAACGCTCAGTGGTAGCCACAGGCCCAAAGCCAGCCGTCGGCGTCCACCGAGGATGGGCTGGTCCTCCTGAAGGGACCTAATCCATCTGTTACTCCCCTTGGGGTGGTTGCAGGGGATCAAGGTTTGAGTTCATTTCCTGGCCCCTCCACCTGCTAAGTAAATGGCCTCTGCCCAGTTACTGAACCTCTCTGTGCCTCAGTCTTCTCATCTGTGAAATGGGAGTACTCCCTGCCTCAGGGAGTTGTCATGAGTTGTGAAGAGCAGGGCACACAGCCTGGGACACAGCTAGTGTCACTGTTGTCACTGTCGCATCTGTGCTCACCGGAAAATAAAGGGCGCTCAGCTTCTGTTGAACATTAACAGTTGGATGCAGGAAAGCCAACCCCCTCCAGCGAAAATCAGCACGGGGTGGGGTGGGGGGGTGAGGTAGAGAGAGAACATCACCGCTGCGACCAAAAGCACTGACACCCATTCTGCTCTCCGCTTTCAGAGCTGAGGGATGAATATTCATAAGAATGATACAGTTCAGCTAATGCTTAGTCGGGGCTGACCCTGTGTCAGGCTCTTTACTTATTTATTTAAAAAAAAAAAAGATTTTATTTATTTATTCGACAGAGATCACAAGTAGGCAGAGAGGCAGGCAGAGAGAGAGAGGAGGAAGCAGCCTCCCTGCCGAGCAGAGACCCGATGCAGGGCTTGATCCCAGGACCCTGGGATCATGACCTGAGCCGAAGGCAGAGGCTTAACCCACTGAGCCACCCAGGCGCCCCTCTTTACTTATTTTTAAGATTTCTTTATTTTGAGAGAGAGAGCGAGAGCAAGGAAGCGAGTATGCCTGAGTCAGAGGGAGAGGGAGAGAGACTTCCAAGCGGACTCCCCGTGAGCACGGAGTCCACGTGGGGCTGGATCTCCCAGCCCCGAGATCACAACCCAAGCCGAAACCAAGAGTCAGATGCTTCACCAACGGCACCCCCCAGGGGCCCCTTGTCAGGCTCTCCATAGACACTGCCCCACTGGACCCGTGCTCGCTCCATTCTACAGATGAAGAAGCTGAGGCTGATCATTTGCTCCCTGCAACGACCACTGGGGGCGGCCAGGAGGCTCACTGGGCAGACCAAAAAGATGGAGGGCAAGGAGCTCGAGGGATTGGCCTGCAACATCCTGATAGTGACAAAACCAGGTCTAGAAATCCAGACCCCCAAGGCAGTGCTCCCAAAGCTACTGCCGCTCTCCACACAGGACGCCAGGTGTCCCTTACTACATGTTCTCTCGGTAGCTTAGTGCCTTCTGTCTGTCTTTGTAAGCTACTGCGGATGCTAGACTAGGTGCAATAGTGGATATAAAAATGGGTGGAAAGGATGGGTAGATAGATAGATGGAGGGAGGGAAGGAGGCAGAGGGGCAGAGATAGAGGCAGAAATAGGAAAACAAGTTGTTATCTGCATTTTAAACTCTACATGCAAGGCCCTGTTCTGAGCACCTAATAAGAATTAAGCCATGTAGGGGCACCTGGGTGGCTCAGCTGGTTAAGTGGTTGCCTTCAGCTCAGGTTATGATCCCAGGGTCTTGGGATCGAACCCCATGTCAGGCTTCCTGCTCAGTGGGGAGCCTGCTTCTCTCTCGCTCTCTCTGCCTCTGTGTGTCAAATAAATAAAATCTTAAAACAAAAAAAAAGAATTAAGCCATGTAATCATCACAACAGCCTTGAAGTAAGGAAGCCCTCATCAGCATCCCCATTTCATAGATGAGGCACTGAGGCACAGAGTCAGGTAAACAAGATTTGAACCCAGCAGCCTGGCTTTAGAATTCCTGCAGATGGACAGGTGGCTAGACAGACAGACCGAAAAGGAGGCTGTTGGACAAGCGGTCTTCCTAGTTCCTGCAGCTCTGAGATGCTCAGGGCAGAGATCCCTCCCACACCCAGGACTCTACCTTGAGATGCCCTTGTTTAGAAATCCTGCCTGTCCTGGCTTCCGCTTTCCCTGCCCTTTTCGGGGAGCAGGCGGCTGCACCCGAAAGTGAGGAGGGGGACACCTGTGTCTGAGTCTGAGTAGGCGGGAGGCAGGGGGTTCAGGGAACTCACCCAGGTACCACCTGTCCATGGCAGGAGCCGCAGGCGTGTCCTTGGTGGCAGAGAGCAGCGAGGCGCTGGTTGCCGAGGGCCTGGCTGGAAAGTGTGGCCCTCCCTCCCTCCCTCCACACCTCATCGGGGGCCCCTGGGCAGGAAGAGACAGAGTCGGGGAGGAGGGGCTGGCGAGGGAGCCCGCACCTTGTGCCTGCCTGCCTGCCAGCGGGGACGGGCTGGGGCCAGGGATCCCGGCCAGAGAGGCTCTGACTTCCCCCAGAGGAAGGGGGAAGCTGGGAGCCACAGCCACTGGCCCCTCTGCCCCTACAGGAGAGACGCCGCAGCGGGTGCCCTCCAGGAAGCCCGGGGTGCCTGCCAAGGTCACCCTAGCGGTGACTGAGAGAGACTCCGACTGCCATTTGTGGGCCCCCCAAGACTTCCCTCAGCTGTACCTCCACCCTCCAGCCCACCGGGCCTCCGCCCGGATCGATCCTGCCCCCGAGTCTCATCCTCAGCTGGGTGTCTCCTGAGATGGGTCAGAATGGCCGCAGCCCTGGGCAGCAGCCCCTGGGCCGGGCAGGGGTCTTTTCAAGGCCCTGCCCAGAGCTTGAGCCCCCAGCTGCAGGTAGTAGGGCCGAGATGGGAAGCAGCTGGGGGCCCGGAGGGCGCACTGGTGTGGAGTGGCTCCATGGCAACCAACCCGGTCTCACCTGGGACCCTCCCAGGGCAGCCCCCAGTGACTTACCACGGGCTGTGATGTCGGACCCAACGCACCCCAGAGGCCCAGCCGGAGATAGTAGCAGCCTAACGAGGCCCCTGAGGGCGGCTGGTGGTTGCCAGAGGGGGCACGGCCGGAAGAGGCTGAGTCTTTGTTCCCCTGCACTTGGGCCTCTGGTGGCCTGGAGCAAGGTGGCCGCAAGCAGGCTGAGTACGGCTCACTCTGGGCCCAGGACCTCCCTCGGTGACTTGGGGGCCACCCTGCTCAGCCACCCCGGAAGGCACACTGAAAAGCAGGGTTTGGGAGGTGCTGGTTCTGGCCCCCATCTCTGGCCCCCCCCCACTCCAGCCAGAGAGAGGACAACTTGCCTCCTATCCCTCCTTAGAGGAATCTCCTGCCCCTGGGCAGGGGGAGGAGATGACTAATAACCCCACAGGGAGCCACCTCCTGGCTGGAAGACTCTGGAAATGTAGAAGGGCAGGCCTGGGAGGTGCATGATCTGGAGGGGCTGAGGTCTGTCCCAAGGACCCCAAGGGTCCTGCCTGCTGGCCGAGCCGCTCCCATGACCCAGCCTTGTCACACATTCCCAAGTGGAAACTTGCATGTTCTAGACAGCTCAGGGCTGCCAAGCGGAAATTCTCCAAGCCAGGCACTTGGAGAGATCCAGAAATCTCGGGGCTAGATGACGCTTGAAGAAGTTACCTGGTCCAAATGTGTCAGTGGTTTAAAAACATGAGGATCTCAGCCACAGCCTTTTCATACCCTCCCACAAACACACACATACACACATAGTGTGTCCCCTACCAGCCCCTAATGCTGCAAAAGAAGGCATCTGGATCCCAAATGGAGACCCTGTGTCATGGACTGGCTAACTAGAAAGGGCATCCAAAACCATCCTACCCATCCCTGTCACTTAAAAGGGCTCACTCTTCCTGCTCCAACCCTTTGAGGGCTCAAAGTGTAAACCATCCTATACTGGCCCCAATGACATCTTTGACCTTGTCTCCAACTTTCCTGTCCCTTCTCTCCACTCCAGCCATACTGATCTCCTTGATGCTCTTCTAACCCTCCAGGCATGCTCCTGCCTCAGGACCTTTGCACTGGCTCTTCCCTCTTCCTGAACATTCTTCCTCCAGAGAGCTTCCTGGCTAACTCCGCTCATGCCTCTCTTCATTGATTGACTCAGAAGACCCTTCCTGGCACCCCAGTCTAAATTGTTCACACCCACTCTGCAATGTCTCAAATCCCTTCTTAGTTTGTTGTGTTTTGGTTTGTTTTCTCCAGGAAAGCAAGGATTTTTGTTGTGTTCATTCTTAGATTCCCAGTGCCTAGAACAGAACCTGGCACATGGTGGACCCCCAGTTCTGTTAAACAAATGAACGCATCCCGGAGGTGAAATCATTTCTCTAGTGGTACAGGAGGCCCAGGACCTGCCTAACGCAGACTCTTCCCCTGAAATCCCGTCCTAGAACAGGTAGCAGGAACTAGTTTGCCCCCACGGAGACAGAGTGGGTGGTCGGCAATGGATCCCCCAGAGTCCATCTTGGGGAGTTCCCCCCCACCCTCTACTTCCCCCAGCATTTTACCCAAAGACCTGAAGCGATTTTCATGAAAGCTTCTATTTCTCCTTTCCGGGGAAGCCCGGGGCTAAGAGTCAAGTAGGGCTACTCTCTCTTGCTCACACCCAAGTCCTCCCTCAGACTTTTTCATGTCCACCTCCAGCTGAGGTCATTGGCCTGGCTGACGCTGGGGACAAGGGAGCCCTCCTTCAGCCCATGGCCCACGATGCCCGGCACACCACCCAGGAGAGCCTCTCTTCCTACGGGTCCCTCCACGCAGGAACGCCCCGTGGGACAGACGCGCCCTGAGTAAGCTGCTTTGCATCCCGACTCTTCGCTGTAGACACTGTGACGCTGGGGAAGGTTGCTTCTCCAGGTCGCCTTCTCCCATGTATACAGTGAGTTGAAGCACCTACCTTGAGTGGTTCTTGTAGGAATTGAGATGACGTGGGTAAAAACCTGGCCAGAGAAGGTCCTCATGAATGTGAACTTCATTCTCCTCCCCGGAGGTGACCGTCTAGGAGGCAAGGACCCTCACTGCAGTCCCTTCCCTGGGCCCAGTCCCTTGCCAAGGCGTCTCGGAGGCAGTTTCCAGAGCACCCTCCCCTCCCAACCCTCTCTGCTGGTCCACCACCCACCCGCACCCCCAACCTTCCTCTCCTCCCCACACCTGCACAGCACCGCTGGCTGCTGCTGGGGTCCAGATGTGCTGCTTCTTTCAGTCTTTCTCAGGATATGGGGCCAAATGGGGTGGGAGTGCTCCTCTGATGTCTCAGAAAGGCTCTAGGGCAGGCAAAGACACCCCCAACCCCTGCGCCCTCCCTTTGTCTGATTATTCTAGGCTGGAGCCAAAGAGGACCACCCAGCCATACTCTGCTTTCCTCCCCAGACCCACAGATCAAGGAGACCTTTGGGAGGTATGGAGAGGTAGCCCTAAGTCCTGGTCCCTCTTCCAGCATGGTCACACCCAGTGGGACAGTGTCCTTGGTCACCATGCCTCAGCACCCCCGCATCTTCCCCAAGCAGTTTTCCAACTGTCCCCTGACTCTTCAGTCTCAGGGCAAAGGTCTGGGTGGTCACTTTTGGGTTGCTGGGATGGGAGGGCGGCATCCTGGGACTTCAGCTGAGCACCGTCCACCTGGTGCTCAAAAACTAGCCAAGAGGTAAAGGCCCGCACCACCACCCCTCCCCAGGAGGAATGTTCCAGCTTCGCCACCCCTGCATGTCTGGGGCCGCACATCAGAGCGCATGGCCTCGGAGTCCAGGCCCCTTGCAATCCTCCCAGTATTGGCTTACAGCTGGGAAGAAGCCAGAAGCCCCTAGAAAGCCCTGCATCCTGGCTGGGGCTGGTCTGCGGCTGCTGGCATGTGTGGTTCTGCAGTCTCTGGCAGCTTCCAGGCCCCATCTGGGCTGCCCAGAGGCCCTGAACCCCAAGGAGCGCTGGTGCCTGTCTCCTGCTGTCGCTGCCAATGCCAGGGTCACTGGGGTCTTATAAGGCGAGGCCAGGGGAGGTGGGTCCTGGAGGGTCCATTCCTTAAGTGTTGGCTTTAAGATGACCCGAGTTGTAGGGCACACAGGTCCTGGGAGTTGCCAAAGGGCAATGTACTATGAGAGTCAAGGTCACTGAGGCTTTCTGCTCCCTGAGCTGGCAGGGACGCAGACGTCCTCTTCTGTTTCTACAGCTGCTGGCAAGGGCGAACCTGTTTGACCCACCTCTCCCACAGTGAATACCCTGGAGAGAAATGCATTCTTGACTTTTCTCGGAACTCACGTCTGAGCTTGAACTAGAATAGGGGTTATTCTCTCCAGTGGTGGTCCTTGACCTCCTAGAACTCACATCCCCCCATATCTCTGAAAAGCAGCTTCAGGCCCCGCCACCTCCAGGACCAAGCCCACCCTCTCTGCTCCTGCCCTTCCTCCGTGACCTTCTGGATTATCCTGGTGTGGCCCAAATGACCACCTCTGGCTTTGTGCCCATCTTTGTCATTTATTTCACAGATGGCCGAGTCTGGCCTATCGCAAGAACTCAGCTCAGGGTGTCTGTTAAATGGCTGCATCTTCTCAAAATCCGGTGCCCAGAAATCCTCACTTGGTAAGAGTCCCATCCACTTCATGGTTCTCGAGGGTTCCAAAAGAGCTTTGGCTTCCATGAGCTGCTTCATTCCTTCCAGTGACTCAACCAAGCCGCTGTTGTGCTCCCCGTCTTCCAGAGGAGGAAATTACACTGTAATGTGAGTGAGGCAGAACTCGAGCCCAGGTCTGACAGACAGAAGGGGCACCCTGCTACCTCAGAAAGGATGCAAAAGGAAATGATGGTAATATAACTATTAATAATATACTATCTGCATGTATAAGTGTCGGTGTTTTATGTACATTGTATCACTTTGACCTTGTGAGGGAACAGGAAAGTTATTGATGGACCCATTGCACGGGGAAGGAAACTGAGGCTTACAAGTGGCATTCCTAGGGTTTCAATGGCACCCAGCACACCCTATGGCTAGGAAGGACAATGGTGTGCAAAGAAAGTGACAGAGATGCTGGAGTATGCCTGAGCTCACTCAGCTAACGAGGAGAGGGGGAGACCAGGGAATGTCCTGAGCCTCCTTCTCCTCTACTGGCCTGCCTCCGAGCCTGGCTCAGAGGCAGGAGCCCCCTCCTCCGGACAGTGCAGGGGGCCCTCCCCCTACCAGCCCCTACCAGCCCAAGCCTCCCATGACATCCGATCTAGCGTCACCTGCCCGGTCATCGCTGCCTTAGCAGGTGCCCTATTATTGTGCAAGCGGGCACAGGGCTGGGGCCGGCTCCATAAAATCAGCAGCCGGTTGGCTTGAGCTGGCTGATTCTGCCCCCCGGAGTGTAGCTGTGACAGCAATGAATCACACTAATGGTGAGAGGTGGCATTCTTCCTCTTTGTGGCCTGGAGACAGGCATTTCCAAGCTCCTCCCCTGGCTCAGGCAAACACACCTGATCTCTCTCTCTCTCTCTCCCCCTCTGGACCCAGAGTGAGGCAGAGCAGCCAAGGACAAGGTAGGGTGAACCAGATAGAGCTGGACAGTCCTCCCACCCTGGCTTTGCCCGGCCACCCCTGCCAGCCCAAGATCACTGGGAGGCCAGAGCCCTCTTCTCCATAGGAAGGAAAGAGAGCCCCGTGACCTTGGCGTGTACTTCAGCCTGGCATCCCCCCCCCCACGCCCTGCCCACCCCACCCTCCCTGAAGCTTGTACTCTGCCTCTGACTCTCTTCCAAGAACAATTTGGCAAGTTCCAATCCACAACCTGCAAAAAACCCAGAGCGGTGGGGAGGGCCACAGCCTGGGGGCCCAGAAGGCAGATTGACCTATTTTTATGTGGTGTTAAGTAAACACAAACACCTCCATGCAAATAGACTTGAAAATCTTTGGAGTGGAATTCATGGGGAAGGAGGCAGTAGTTGGGAGATAAAATGGCCCGGACACCTGGGATCACTCTCTGAGGCCAGGGGACTTAGCACTCCCTTCTGGGAAGTGGCATGACATACCAGCTTTCCTACATAACCAAGTTACAGTTCCTATACCCAACCAAATTACAGAGAGCAGGCGCCTGCCAGGACTGAATAGACAGACATGGTCTCGCCCAGCATGAAATGCTGGTCCAGAGGGAAGACACACATTAAACAGCAATCCATGCCTGGATTCTGGATTCTTCTTCCCTGGCTCTACAACCCTAGGGGCTAGAGGGAGAGGGGCTTCCCCATTTTGTATGGAGGAGATGGGGTGGGGGAGAGGGGTTGTTCCTCAGTTTGAGCTTGGACCTGGGTAGATTAGGCCATCCTGGGTAGATTCTTATGGTCCCTCTTAGCCAGGGGGTCCTATCAGCTTGAATACTTCCAGTGACAGGGAGCTCACTCCCATAGCTGTGGGAACCAAGGACTGCGCCACCCCCCCAACATGAGGCCAAATTCTGCCTCCTCCCATGTGCACTTGATGGGTCTATCTCCTTTCCTTTCCTGTGCAGAGAGAAACAGGCTTGGAGCTGGATGGGCCTGGGCTGGACCTTAGCTTTGTCGCCAGCAGTGCAAACTCGGGCCAATCCCACCGAGCCATGGTTTCCTTATCTGTAAAATTGAGATGCCATAAGGTAGTACTGTTGAGTTTGGAAGCTGATCTGGAACGTGGTCAGCCCAAGGTTTGGCACATATTAGCTGCTTTATTTAGTTACTAATACTAATATTATAATATTTTTTAGGAAATATATTATTAATTTGTTATTATATATTAATGCTAATATTATCAATCATCCATTTCTTTGACTCTTTGTTATGTGTCCCATTTCCAGGCCACAAGACCCAGAACATAGTCTTGCTTGCGTAAGCCCTGAAAGGATTTTTGAGACTTTTGAGCCCCTGTAATCACGAAGTTGACAATATTGCGGTAGATCTCAATGAAAAGCCTCCTTTTTTTCCCCCCCACCAAAGACCTAGGGGACAGAGGGCAGGGCAGTTGCAGAAGTAGGGAGGGCTCCCTGCATGTCCTGGGGGGGATGGCCGAGGGTAGCCAGAGACCCGGGACCCTCGGGACCTGCACCTGCCAATTCAAAGCTCTACACAGAGCTCTAGCTCACAGAACCTAGACAGACCCTTTGAAGATTTGGGGATGGGGCGGGCCAGGAAGTTACATTAGAACAAGACTTAGTCTTCACCCACTGGGAACAGTGTCCCACAATAGAAACACACAAGACCACAGAGATGGGGGCGTACCCCGGGGCCCTCCCGGAGGGTCGCTGGCAGCTGGGCTCATTTGACCAACAGTCCTTTCCCGAACACTGAACTGGAATGTCTTTGGGGGGACACTTTCGGTGACCTCTGGCTCCTACAAGCCACCTCCTGTGTCACAACAGCAGGTTCACCAATGGACATTATCTGCCTGGCCTACAAGGCTTGGAGCCGACGTATGGAGTGCTTCAGTGTGAGGCTAAAGGCCAGAGTCCGTGTGACTGGAACACAGAAAGGAAGGGACTCATTCTACCTGAAGTCCAGGAAGGCTGCATAGAGGAGGTGGTATTTGGGGTTTGTGGGAGATGAAAAGGTAAGTAAGGGTCTGACCCACCCACACCCTCTTTGCCAAGTCCTTAGGTAGCAGCCCAGAGTCAACCAAGGGAAGAGGTTAGAACCTCTGGTTCTCGGCCAGCACGCCCTCAGGGGAGCTACCTGGACTCTCGGCTTCTGTGCAGGCCACACATCAGGTTCAGGTCCTGCCACAGGGCGGAGCCCGAGCTCACAGACTGGGGAGCAGGGGGAGGCAGGAGGGGGAAGGAGGGGGAGTGGAAGCAGAGGAACTTAGCGTCCAAGCTGCTGGCCCACACATACCCCGACTGCCTCTTCAGCAACCACCGCCTCCCTCTGACCAAGCACAGAGTCCCCGTAGCCCTACAAGCACCCTACAAATACTTCAGCTTCTTGACACAAAGGAAAGCACTTAGAGCCACTAGGAAACAAATGGTGTTTTATTCCTTTCTGTGGCTGAGAGGGTAAGTCACAACACGGAGAACAGCAGTCCCGGTCACGGCGGCGCCGTTTGGTTAGTTTCCACAAGAACACGATGGATGGGATAGGGTCTGGCTGGACTCTCCATTCTCTATGACCTTCAACCTTTCGCTGTCCCCTCCGCTGCAGGGCTGTGAGTCCCTGCTAGGTCTGTCTCTAACCTGCAGCTGGCCCGCTGCACCTGCCTCTCTAACCAGGGAAGGCGGGGCAAAGGGTGCAGGAGCCGTTGCTTCCTCCCCGCCAACAACACGGGGGCAGAGAACCCTGCTCTCCCGGCTGCCCCTCCCCAGAGTACTGGCCCCAACAGAATGGGTCCCCTTGGCCCTCGCCTCCCGGAGACCTCATTCAGGAACAGGAATCTGAGTCCAGAAGAGCTGGGCTATCGCTGGGAGTCTCAGAAGCAGGGAAGACGCAGGAGAGAAGCAGGGTTCCAGAGCCCATGGGGTTATTGCTGAGAAGATATGCAAGGGGCACATTCCCCAAGGAGTAGAGTAGAAGCCCCGGGCCCGGGATCCCAGGCTGCTGTGCCACAGGGCCAGGCAGAGGAGGACTCCGTGCTGGAAGCCCCAAGAGGAAATGACCACAGACGGGGCAGAGCCTGCCTGGAGGCAAAGCTGAGCTCACCGGCACCTTGCTGTCAACTTCCCATGGCCAAGAGACCCCAGAACAGACTCAGGTCGGGGCGGGAATACAGAAGCCAGGCTCTTGTGAAGGAAGTGAGAGAGGCCATGGAGAACGATCACAAAGGTGATGTAAACCTTCCCAAGTCCCGAGACAACGGGAGACCCCCACCCGTGCCCCCTACCCCCACCTACACCCACCCCTCAATCAAGAGAAGGGACTGGTCTCTCAAGGGAAAAAGCAGAGTCCCAGGAGTAGGAGGTGATAGGGCCGGGGCACAGGGGAATAGGGAGGGGCCGGTGGCGGCATGGCTCAGCACCTGCCCAGGAAAGCGAGTCCGGGGTCACTAAAATACAACATCACCCACAAACAAGCAGCCACAGAGACCACAGTCATCAAACACACACACAGACACATCACAGGAGGTGGACGAGACCGCAGGCCACGGGCAGGGGAAGGCGGGTGTTTGTTGCATCACTAAGTTGTGGACCGTGTTCCGGGGATGGGGAGGGGGCAGGGGACACACACGTTCTTGGCTTCTCCTGGGGAAAGATCTGCTGCTGAAGTGGCCGGTGTTCTTAAGCATCAACATTGGCATCTAAAGGTTGGAGCAGCTCCCTTCGGGTTCCGGAGGCTAAGGGGGGAGAGAATTTAAATTAAAACACCACTTGGGTTCCTTCCAGGAATCTCTACCGGCTGTCTCCCTGCCTTCAGCACAGCCCCTGTATCCCCTGAAACCCGCAGGATGAGACCTACTCCGAACACCACATTCCGGGCAGCAAGCGGACTACGAGCCTGAAACACAGGGAAAGAAGGTGGAGGCGGGGGAGGGGGTGGCCCTCAGGAGAGGGCTTCTCTCAGCGGGGGCTGGAACCTGGGACACATGGAAAGAAAACTGTTAAACCCAGGGTTTCTATGTCAGGACACTCCCAGGAGAGAACAAGGTTTCTGAGGTAGTTCAAGTTTAAAAAAAAAAAAAAAGAAGACAGGATAAGTGCTAGGTCATGCCTCCTGCCCTTGAGCCTCCCCATACCACTCCCAAGATGGGACCTGCCACCCACCACAAAGAGACAGACCACCACACGACCAGCCTGGACGCCCACTCCGAGATTGGCATCTATGGCCACCTCACGCGTGGGCAATCACTGACCTTTCTGAGCCCATCTAGAATAGAAGATGGACGTAATGCGCCCTGCTCTGCTCGCCTGCAGGGCTGTCATGAGGACGTAAAAGCACTCAGTAAAAAATTCACATGCAAGTGTGCTGTGTCACTGCACTCATGGTAAAAGCTGGTGTACCAGGCATTTCGGTAAGAGGAATCTCTTCGCTGACAATTCAGGATGAGATCATAGACCTATTACGCTTTCCGTGAGGCAGACGCGAGTAGACAGGACACTGACCTCCACACTCCCCGGGCCCCAGCATATTCTAGAGAGCTCAGCAAGTGACACGGGCGGGGACACAGAGGGGCGTGGTAGAAATGGCTGGAAGCTAAAGGGCCTGACTTCAAGTCCCACCTGTCACGTGCAATCTGTCTGTCCGCGGTGACCTCCATGTCTTTTATTGATAAAAATGGGGCTCAACCCCACCTGTCCTGCTTCTTCTAGCAGGCGTGAGTGTGAGTGTGTGTTTTGTGAGTGTATTTTGAAAACTACGGCATTTGACGGTTATGACTCCCGTGTCCCTACAATGAACAGTGGAAGCAAACGCTAAAGGAATGCCCGTGAAGAGGGCACACGGAGGTAGGAGGGAGGGGATAATACACTGTTCTCCCTAGCTTTGTGTAGATCTTGAAAGTTTTATTATAAAATGTTAATATTTTAAAAAGTGGCCCTAAGGTACTTTCTGAATCATCATTAAAAGCCATTATCTTTATGCTCCTTTGTATCGGGAGTATTTCACGAACTATAATTTGCCCCCAAGTCTTGCCCATGTGGCAACGAAGATGACACCCCATTAACTTGACCGCTGCGTTCTGCAGAGGTCTTAGTCCCCAACTGTTTACTGCGCATGTGCGGGCCGTCTCTCCCGTTCCCGTCTGTCTGTCTCACCCGCCTCTGAGCACGGCTCCTAGTAAAAGCGGTCCCACTGCTCTTCTCTGAGGAATGAGCAGTGACGGGGCCAGAGGAAGACACAGGCAGGCAGAATCTTACCTTCCTACCCGAGGGCTACACTTCAGTTCTCTGCTTTCTGGGGCTCCGTTGCTAGGGGGAAAAAAAAAAATAGAACCGATTGTAAAGAATGGACCCCTTGTCCTGCCCAGGGGGCATCCGCACCTGTGCCTGATGCGGGGGGGGGGGGGGGGGGGGCATCTGACCCGCACAGTGGAGAGGCGACTTGGCAGGATGTGGGGTCAGACAGATCCACATCTTGCCCCACTCCTTGCTGGTTTTAGGAATTTGGCACATTCCTTAACCCTGCTGGGTCCCTCAGTTATAAACTGTGGATAGTGATGTCTACTCCAGCAGGCTGTGCGCCCATGAAGCGGGGTCTGCCCGACATAGAGCACCTGCCCCATACACAGTGGCTGTCACAAGTCCCAGCCCGTTTGGTGGCAGTGAGGGAGCACGGCGGAGCAGAGGCCCCAGGGACCTCCTTCCTGGCACGGATGCGAGAGCACGTCTGGTGAGCTCTAGGGAGGCCATGGTGTTGGGCAACCAGCCTCCCTGAGCTATATGAGGAGCCGCCCAATTACTTCCACGCCACCCAGGCTGGTGGCCAGGACACGTACCATTCGCAGTAATGAGGGTCTCCACCTGGGCCTCTTCATCTCCTGGAGCCCTACAAGAGGAGAGACACAGCCCTCCCGTTAGAGGTCCGCAGGGCAAAACCGCTCTCCTGGCCGCACATGGCTGTCTGGATCTGGCCCCTCCCGAGTCACTACGGGGCTGGAGCTCTCTCCACCAAAAGGGTGCATGGGGCAGGGGGAGAAGTCGGGATTGCAGGGTGCAGGGTCAGGGGAACCCACCAGCACCCTTCAGTGTTGGCCCCCAAGACAGGTAAGTACAGGCAGGACACACACCCCTAGGCCTGGGGGCTTGGATGTGTGTCCTGCCAGACTTCAGATTTCTGAGGTCCAGTGCTACCCCTGGTTTTTAGAGTGGATTCATGGGGTATGCCCCTTTATGGGTGGGGAGGTGAATGATAGGGAACCCAAGCTTCTACTTAGCCAAAGAGCCCCACTGAATAGGTGACAAGCAGGGACAGTGTCCCAGGTCCTGTAGAGAGGAGGACCTCACAAGAGGCTCTGAGGCCCTCTGCTCAGCTGTCTCAAGGGCCTCCAGACAAGGGTCCAGCACCTTCTGGCCTCCCTCCCCTTCCCAGTGTATATCAGAAGAGAGGCGGGGCTAACCCTGGTCATGTTTACCTCTCTTTTGCCTCAGGAAATGCCTGGCAATCCTCAAAACATCTACTCCTTACACCCATGGCCTCTTTCTGAGATAAGAACCCAAAAGAACACTCATTTGGGTCCCCCCCGTCCCCTCCTAGTGTTGTCCCCAGATGTCCACAGACACGGCATCCTTACCGGGGCTTCTGATTGAAACTGCACTTGCATCTGCGACCTGAAAGGCAAAGAAACCAGCCAAGGTCACGCTCCCGGCTGGAGCTCAAGGTCCTGCTCCTGGCTTGACCACAATGGGGCTGCCATAGGGGACCACATAAAAAGCACAGCTACGTGTAGCAATCCTCTGTCGGCGTAGGACTTTTCTGAGCCAAGGTTCAACATTCAATGGCTTTACTACCTACCACAGTCGGCTGGATCAGACCAGGCTCCATGCAGCCCAGGCTCATATAGGAAAGACAAACACAGGGCGCGTCCCGGGTGGGCACTCTGAGGACATTCCCCCACGTTCGCCTCCTGGACACAGCACTGGGACAGCTACCCTGCCCCTTCTTATTGTCTGCTGGTTCTCATCAAGCATTTACTTTGTTTGTTCCTCACGGTTTCACTGAGCACTTACTATGTGCCCCACGCTGTATTCGGTCCTAGAGATAACAGGGAGAACGACAGTCTCCTTCCCGCTCCCCGGGGAGAGCATGGCCAGGCTCTGCCCCCGTTCTCTACCTGCTTAGCAGCTTACAGACGCCCCCTTACAGAGCGGACAGGGAACAGACCAACTTACTCAGGATAAGGAGAATCCCCACCGAGAAGAGCACCACGGCAAACACCAATCCCCCAATCCTCAGCGTCTGGTAGTCTGCCAAAAGAGCAAGGGGGAGACATGGAAGGGAGGGAAGGCGGAAAGGAGCGTGGTTTGCCCTCCCCGGGGCGGGGCTGCACCTCCCCCTCCCTACGCAGGGTTCCCATCACTGCTCACCATAATGAAAAGGGTCCTTTTCTTCCTCCTGCTCAGCTGCTGAAAAAGTAAACAAGTGTGGGCAAGAGAAAGACAGCAAGATCTCTGATTCCCGAGTCTCCCCCAAGGCACACAAGACTCACTTCCCACTGAAGGATGCCTGGGGAGGACAACCCATTAACCAGAGATACCTAGGGGAGCACCGAGGGGTGGGCCTTCCTACTAGGGCCAGCCTGAGAGCCGAAGGGGGAGCTGTCAGAGGCCCCGTGAGCTTCTGCTTCTACAGCACATCACATCCTTCGTATTCTCACGTCATCCCCCGAGGCAGGGTCTAGAACCCTCATCCCCCGAGGCAGGGTCTAGAACCCCCTTGTTACACGTGGGGAAGCTGAGAAAGGAGGAAAGACATGTGACTTGCCCCAGGCCAGAATCTAGAGTAGGTCTGGCTCCCAAGGTTCAGGCCTGAAGTCTACAGGGACCCCGAGGGCTGAAGGGCTTAAAGCAGAGCCTGCTGGGCCCCTTGCCGGACAGGTGGGCAGGCTTGTGTAGGGTCTGGGAATACTTGCTGCCTTCCAGCACCTTCTCTGCCGACTAAAGCGGGGACAGGGGAGTCACTTATCAGCCACATAGAATGTGAGATTCCCCCCAGCCCTACGGTCCCAAAGGGCCAGGACCTGGAAGGGTACTTACCACTGGCCAGGATGGTGGGAGCCAGCAGGCTGCATAGAAAGATCAGCACCGCCTCCATGGTGTCTGTGGACGGAGGAGGGAACGTCATTCTCTGCACAGGAGACTCTCCACCCCCCCACCCCCAGCCTGATGTGAGGGCTGAGTCAGGCTCCGGGCTCCGAGTACTCTCCACACGGAGAGAGTTCAGGCAATTGAGCCAAAGCTGCCGTGGCAGAGCGTTCAGACAGCTCCATGTGCAGGAGCTCAGCAACTTTGACGGAATCCACGCCATCAGCAGGCACAATGACTGACCCATTCTGCAGGTAAAGAACCTGAGCCTGAAGAGGTTAAACGACACCTATGGGAGAGTGAGCAGCAGGGGCCCAGTCCTCGCCCAGCTCGGAAGCCCTCCACCACAATGCCTCTCCTGTATGGAAGCCAGAAGACACTAAGGGCTTTGGAAATGACCCCAGCGGCGCCCTCCTCCCCAGGCCATCCCCCCCCCACTTCACTAAGATGTCTGGGACTTCCTGGCCCAGTTCCCCACAGGCACATGCACCGGCAGAGTCTTTCTTCCGTAAGACGAAATGGGGCAGGTAAGCGTAGGTCTCCCTAGTCCAGCCAGCCACACGGGGCAGGAGTCTTGCTGCTTACTGGTCTCCATATGGGAAACTCTGAAATGCTGACAGCTGTCCCTTCAGTTATGCCCGACACCCTCACCTCGACAGGGCCCGAGCCAACTCCTCCCACAGCTTTAGTTCACAGTCCTCCAGAAAGGCGGTTTGCTCAAACCAAGGCAGCGTGGACACTGGCTCTCGGAGCCTCAATGCCCTGATCTCTCCCCTTCCCTGGACTTCTGCTCGTGAGCTCATCAAGCCCCTGTCCCTGGAGCCAGGGACCCCAGGATAGGCCATCTGCATGGAGGCAGAAGGTGGCCAGGTGGTCCCTTCCAGGGACAGATTTCAGTGGAGTTACACATCCCTCCCGCCTGGGCTTAAGGAACTGCAGTGAAGAGCCAGCAAGGAAAAGCAGGGAAAAAACCCAAACCAGGAAAGCACGAGGCTGTCTTCCCTTTATCCAGGGGGTGACACCGGCAGTGGCCTGACCCCTGGACCAGGACGGAGTGGCCAGGACCATGCTTGCTCTGAGGGATCCTCCCTCGGACTTTCCCCACCCCAAGCGAGCAGCCCCGGGTGCCCTGCCCCTCTCAGCCACCAGAGGTCACAACAGCCACATCCAGAGCCCCGAGGAGGCCCAGCCGTGGACGGGGGAGGCCGCTTGGGTAGTGTGTATCAAAAGGCAGTAATTGACTTCTAATGCCATCTCACCTAATATTGGTAATTCTTTTCAATTTTACATACCTTATATGTATAAAAACGTAGGTAGGTAGCACACACATATAACGAAGCACAGTAACAAGATCAACACCCATAATGCAAGAATGAGACCTTCACCGACACCTGCAACCACACACCTGTACTTTCTTCCAGCCTAACCCCCGGCCTCACTCCCACAGGGGAACAGCACCCTGGACAGTAGACACCCATACCTGTGTCATCATTCCCTTGTTGTTATTCAAAGACATTTCTTTTTAAAGATTTCTTTCTTTCTTTCTTTCTTGGAGAGAGAGAGAAAGCACGTGAGCAGGGGGAGGGGCAGAGGGAGAGGAAGGGAGAATCCCCAGCACAGTGCCTGCTGAGCCTCATGCAGGGCTTGATCCCGGGACGCTGAGACCATGACCTGAGCCGAAACCAAAAGCTGGACACTGACTGAGCCACCCAGATGCCCCAAAGACATTTTTTTAAACTTAACATGTAATTCACATACCATGAAACTCATTTAAAAGTGTACATCCAGCACTTTTGGGTACCTCCGCAAAACTGCACACCCACCATCGCTAATTCCTGAACACATCCATCACCCTGAAAAGAAACCCTGTCCCTGCCAGCAGTCACTCCCATTCTGCCCTCCCCACCTCCCACCCCAGGCTCGGACAACCCCTGATCTACTTTCTGTCTCTGTGGATTCGCCTATCCTGGACACTTTATGTAAAAGAATTGTCCAATATGTGCCCTTTGGTATCTGGCATCTTTCACGGAGCAGCACATTTTCAAGGTTCATCCATGTCAGGCGTCAGAACGTCACTCCGTTTTACAGCTACTATTTCAGCATATGGCTAACCCTCCTGCTCTTCTTCTTAAAAACCTATTTATTATGCATGAAATAAAATGGTGTTTAATGGAGCTTTTTTTAGCTTTGTAATTACGACATGTTGTTGTTTACAGGGACTGGCTATTTTTGGTTCACGTGATGTTTCTAAGTTTCATCCACTGTGACGTGACCATAGTTCATGCGTTTCTGAAGTCGTGCAGTATCCCATCATGCAGATTAATTATTCTGTCCATGCTCCCACCAGTGGATTTTTTTGTTGTTGTTTTTCCCATTTTGTGTGATTGTAAATAATGCAGCTGTGAACACTTTTCTGCATGCTGCCCAGGGCACACATGCAAGGCACTGTTTTTCGAATTTTTTGCCATCATTTTCATATGAAATACTTTTTTTAAAAGATTTTATTTGACAGAGAGAGACACAGCAAGAGAAGAACACAAGCAGGGGGAGTGAGAGAGAGAGAAGCAGGCTTCCCACGGAGTAGGGAGCCCAATGCGGGGCTCAATTCCAGGACCCTGAGATCATGACCTGACCCGAAGGTAGAGGCTTAACCCACTGAGCCACCCAGGCGGCCCTATAGCTTCCCTTCTTAAAATAAAACGGCTAGGCCCATGAATCGGTCACTGTGCAGTAGAAAATGCATGTTCTAGAGACAGGCTGAGGAGTGAGGTCACTGAGCTGTACTGTATACAAACTACCCATCTTACAGAATACTCGCGAACTCCTTTCCAAAATGATCATGCCTGTTTCCACAACCCACCAACTGCATGACTGTCCCTATTTCTCTGTATCCCTAGCAATATTTGGCATTGCCAGACTGCATAATTTCCGCCAACTGAGAGGTGCAAAGTGTGGTCTTCATTTGATCCCTTAGTGATGGAGTTGGGCATCGGTTTATTTGCCATTCCTGTTACTTCATCAGTGATGGCTTTCATGACTTTGGCTCCTTTTTTTCAAGTGGGTTAACATGATTAGGATACTATCCATTTATTATTCTGGATATGAAATCTTTGTCATTAAGTACTGCAAATGTCTCTTCCCAATTAGTGCTTTGACTTTTCATCTTTTGTTGCTGTCGTGTCATGACCAGAATGTCTTAATCCTAACGTAATTGAATGCAATGTGTGCGTGTGGTTTTTTTTATGCATCTTGTGGAAGATAATCTTTGTCGGCCCGAGTCAGAAGGAATTTTCTTCTGGACATTTTACAGCTTTGCCTTTGACATTGAAATCTTCATTCCACCCAGAATTGGTGTTCATGTACGGGAGGAGGTAGGGATCTACTTTCTACTAGCTGTCCTGGCACTATGTGTTGGCAACCCATCCCCTCTCTCCTCTGGAATGGACCTGCTGCTTCCATCACATACCCAGTTTCTACTCAGGTGTGTGTGTGTGTGTGTTTCTGCGACTCCTTTTTTGATCCGTTGGTCCATCTGTCTGCTCCCACGTCAGAATCAGTGTCTCAGCTGGTACAGCCTGATAATAATCTTCCCATGTGGTAGAAGAAATTCCCCTCTTCATTTTCTCCTTTCTTCTCTTTCTCTTCTATCAGGAATATCCTCCCTATTTTTGGTCTTTTACTCTTACATAGAAATTTTAGAATCAGCCTGTCCAATGCATCTAACACGACTGAGGATCTCATTGTAAGAGATCTGTGTGTAGAACCACCCAGGGAGAACTGGCATTCGTGTAATCTTGAGTCTCTTTCCCATAAAAACACCTTTTCATTAGTTTACGTCCTTTTTAATGTCTTATAATGGTTTTATAAAGGCTTTTATATCGGTCTTGCTCATCTTCTATTAGATTTCTGCCTGGGTGCCATATGCTTCTTCCTGGTATTTTAAATGCTATCCTTTGTGTGTGTTTTCTAACTTTTGCTGGCACAGAGAAAGGCAATTGATTTGTACATATTGACCTTAAATCCAATCTCACTAAACTCTCTTATTATTTCTAATAATTTACCTGTGGAGTTTCTCTGTGGACACATCACCAGTAAATGACAGTACTGTCTCCTCTTTGCCGATGCTTACCTTTTGTTGATTTTTATTTCTTGTCTTGTGCCCTGCCAGGCCTTACCGTAAAATGCAGACTAGAAGCAGGAGTGCTGGACACGCACACATGCAGTCATGTTAGTGGCTTTTCTTTTTACTTGTATTTCATTTTTGTGTGTATTTTTAGTTCTTCCCAACCTTACTGTGATGTGACACCTAACAATATGTTAGGTTTAAGGTGCGATAATTCATTTGATGCTTGTTTATGCTGCAAAATATTGCCACAATAAGATTAGTTAACACCTCTACCACCTCACATAATTACCTTTTGTGTGCATGGTGAGGAACAAGAAAATGTGGCCTAAATACAATGAAATATTGTTCAGCCATCAAGAGAAGGGAATTATGGATTTTAAATAGATTTCTTCTAATGTTTTATAAGTTCCACCTCTAATCCTGGTTTTCTAAGATGTTTCTGTTTTACATTATTTAGGAATGAGTGTTCTACATCTACAGATTTGACCTTTAATCTATCAATGAAAGAAATTATGTGCGTGGATCATCTAATGTCAAATCATCCTTGCACTGCTGGGATAAAACCAATGTATTGTCTTCTTAGTAACCTGATGGTTTTGGTTCACTGAGCTTTTGTTTAGGATTTTTGCATTTCTGTGCTTGAGTAAGATTGGGCTGCAATTTTTATTTTGTACTGGCCTTCCCTGGTTTGGGTATTGTGGTAGTCCTGGCCTCACAGAACCAGTATTTCCTCTCTTGCTCTTCCCTGGAAGAGTTGGCAGAAGACTAAAATAATCTATTCTTCGAATGTCCAGTCGTACTAAACTGTGAAGTCATCCGACTTTGTCTTTCCTTTGTGGGAGGATTTTCAGTTGTCTTTTCCACTCATTAATGGCCATGAGACGCCTCAGATTTCTCTCCTTGAGCATATTTAATGAGTATGATTTTTAGAACAATTTGCTCTTTTCTTCTTTCAAACTTAATGCCATACCGTTGTTTATAGTATTTTCTATTTATTCTTAGCAACCAGTAATTTCTATTGGACCTGTGGTTATGTCTTTTTTTGCATTCTTCATATTGTTTGTGACAACTCTTTTTTTAATGATTTTATTTATTTATTTGACAGAGAGAGGGATCACAAGTAGGCAGAGAGGGAGGCAGGGGGGGGGGAGGAGGCTCCCTGCTGAGCAGAGAGCCTGATGTGGGGCTGGATCCCAGGACTCTGGGATCATGACCTGAGCCGAAGGCAGAGGCTTCACGACTTCACAACTCTCTTTTCTTCATCAGCTCCACTAGATATTCACCTATTTCAAGTCTTTTCAAGAACCTGATCTTGGTTTTGCTGATCCTCTTCACTGTGTTTTAAATTGTCCTCCATCCTGCCCTTATGTGTTCTCTGACTTTATTTATTCAGCATCTCCCTCTACTGGCTGAGAGATTATACAAGCTATTTCTAGTTGAATGGTTACCTTTGGAATTTCACCATGGGTGTTTGCTATAGACTGAATGTTTGTGTCCCCCAAATTCATGTATTGAAACCTAATCCTCAATGGGATATACTTGGAGTTGGGTCTTTGGGAGGTGATTAGATCCTGAGGGCAACCCTCATGAATGGCATTACTATCCTTATAAAAGGGAGCTCTCTGGCTCCGGGGTGACTCAGTCGGTTAAGTGTCTGCCTTCGATTCAGGTCATGATCCCAGGGCCCTGGAATCGAGGTGCAGGTCGGGCTCCCAGTTCAGCGGGGAGTCTGCTTCTCCCTCTGTTCCTCTCCCCAGGGTGTGGTCTCTTTCAAATAAACAAATAAAATCTTTTTAAAAAATTTTTTTAAATAATAAAAGAGAGTTCTCTCGCCTCTCCCATCAAGTGAGGCCTCAGTGAGAAGATGGTCACCTGTGAATCAGGAAGCGGGTTCTCATCAAACACCAAATTTGCCAGCACCTTGATCTTGGACTTCCAGCCTCTAGAACTGTGAGAAATAAATTTCTGTTATTTATAAGTCACCTAGTCTATGGTACTTTGTTATAGCAGTTCAAGCAGACTAAGATAGTATTTGATTTAACAAAGGCTTTTAAAGAGTCTAATGTTAAAAGGTATCAGAGTAACTAAGCATAATACCCTTCCTCAAAAATTAAAAAAAAGAAAATCACCTCCCTCCTAATATGTATGTTATTGTTGTAAAACTTTCAGTTCTTTTTTTAAATTCTATGACATGGATATTAGTATTTATGTTTCGTGGAAACACGTTTGTTTAGATTAACCTACATGTGTGGTAGCCAGCCTTCAAGATGGTCCCCTCCCCTACTGCACTATGTGGCCAATAAAACACAGTGGAATTGATATGTCACTTCCAATATTGGATTACAGAAGGCACTATGGCTTTCTTTCCTCTCTCTCTCTCTCTCAGATTACTTGCTCTTAGGGAGAAATCACCTGCCATGTCTTAAGGATGTTCAGTATCCCTGTGGAGAGGCCCACGTGGCAAAGAACTGAGAACCTCAGCTCAAAAGCTTCTAGAGAGTAGACCTGCCATGAGCCAAGTAAGTGAACTTGGAGGCAAGGTCCTCCAGCTTCCACACAATTGCTCCCCACCGCTGACAGTTTGATGGCAACCGTGTTAGCGACGCAGAGCAAAACCGTGTAGCCCAGCTGCTGCCTCATTCCTGACCTCTGAAACTGAACGAGATCACGAACGCTCTTGTTTGGGGCTCATTTGTTATGCAGCAGAAGATAACTAATACAACGTACCTACTAACTGATTTCTTCATGATTCTTTTTGACTCTTAGCCATTTGTCAAGACATTTCCTTTACTCCTCAAGAAAATCTTTCTAGAATTTTCTTTAATGAAAATCTATCAGTTACAAACTCGATTTTTGTGCACCTGAAAATGTTTTCATTTCACCCTTCCAGTGCACAGACTCAAGGGTGATCCTAGTGATTGTGACCTACCTCTAGTGTTCCAGCCTTAGTGTAATGCCCTCATCTTGAATGGGGACAACAGCTGAGACTGGCTGCTGGCCAGGAGAGGGATTTTTTGGCCCCTCACGAGAGTAGAAAAGACACATGTAAAGGGTTCCAGGGCACCCGTTACTGTTGTGCATTTCCCTCAACTCTCCCAAATCCTCTCCATGCATGATCAGGTTCAAGTACACTGAGCACACGCTGAATCCTAGAACGAGGCGTATTCTTCTGGGCTCTGCCAGGGATAAATAGGTAAACAAGACATAACCTCGGCTTCCAAGCATTGGTGGGGTCTGGAAGCAGAGGGCTCTAGTACATCAGCAAGGGTGAAGAGAGCTTCACGGGAGGGAAAGGCAGAGGTAGAGACTACAAAGGAGACTCCTTTGGGGCAGGGAGAGAGGGAGAAGGGAATACAACAGGGGACCTGGAACGATCCCATGGAGGAGCGGGCATTTCAGCTGGACCTGAAGGATGGGATTTTTTTTTTAAAAAGATTTTATTTATTTATCAGAGAGAGAGAGGGAGAGCGAGCGAGCACAGGCAGACAAAATGGCAGGCAGAAGCAGAAGGAGAAGCAGGCTCCCTGCTGAGCAAGGAGCCTGATGTGGGACTCGATCCCAGGACGCTGGGATCATGACCTGAGCCGAAGGCAGCTGCTTAACCAACTGAGCCACCCAGGCGTCCCAAGGATGGGATTTTTGCTGGACAGGGGCAAGAAGAGAGAAACTAAGGGCCTTCTGGCAAAGGCAATAGCATGAACCAAGGCAATGAGAAGGGAACACGGGAAGCAGGGAAAACAACTAGTACTCAGTTCAAGTTCTAAGTTCAGTCCAAGTTGCCCCTCCAGGCACTCCACGGTGATGGCCTGAAGGGGCTACCGCAGAAGGACTCTGAATAAGATCCCTCAGGAGAGAGGGCCTCCGCCATCAGTAATGCCTACCCAGCACAGGAGGGGGCTGAGATAGCAATCGGCCAAGTATGTGCCATTTTTAGAGTAAGCTACCTTCCAAACAGTGAACAGTCCTGTTGAGGGAAAACATGAAGGGTGGACAGCGAGAATTCTAAGTCAGAGGGTGGAGGGCCTCGAATGCCAAGCTGAAGAGGAAAGACCAGTCTTTGTGTTCTGAAGAAAGCACTTCTGATCGAGTTACAGTGTGCTCAAAGAAATACTGTTACAGATTTGGAAAGTCACCAACTCCCTGCTCCTCCAAGCTGCAGTCCAGGCCTGGCCTACACCAGCCACACCTCGGCACAGGCCTCCTCACGGTGCCGCTTGGCCCCGACGGCCATTTTTAAGTCTTGTTGGTCCCACTGGCATGGCCCCTGAGACAAGAGGCCAAACACACACACAATGTTCTTCTCTCACTGCTGCACCAAAAAACCCATCTGGGCCTCCCCTCCCTCCCACACAGCCACCCCTGGTGTCCCACACCTTCCCCAGCCCTCCCGGGTACCACACATTCCTCTCTCCCAGACAGAAAGCAGGGCTGCCTGTGGCTGGCTAAGGGTGGGTGCCAGAGGAGGGGAGGTTAAGAGGTGGTAGAAGTGACAAGTCTCCTTTCCAGGCCACAGAATCTAAGGAGTAAATAGAAGAGGGGGTTCAGGAAGGAACATGAAGCCCCATATGCACAGGAGGCCCCGAGCCCCTGTGTGGGGGTCCCTGAGAACTGGGCTCTCCCGGTCAGGGGTCAGGACACGTCGTCACCATGAGGTACCGGACCCCCTCCCCCCCCTCTCCCCAGCCCGGAAATTCTAGATCCTTTAGGCCACCCCTCCCAGCTGGCAGAAGGCATCAGCCACAGTTTGCTTCCTCCGTGGCATCCCATGAGAGAGAATTCGGGTTTCTACTCGTTTCTCTTCCCCTCCTTTCTGTGTTCTGTTCTCTCGACATCTGTCAACGACGGGCATTCAGGTGGCAGTGGCCCTTCCATGTTAATTTTGTTCCCTGATCTCCCTGCCTTTTGCATAGTTGCTTTCCACATGTGCGAGAGAAAGCACTCAGAAGAGTCTCTCTGGCGATTATCTTTCCATTCTGAGTCACATAATTTCACATAATTGCTGGGCAAAAGCTGCTCCGAAAAAGAAGCCACTGGTTGATGAGGGAGCCGTGTGCTCTATTCGTTTTGATTCCTTGCAGCCGTGAGGGAGATCAGAATACCAGCTCCATTGTGAAAATAACTCCGAAACAACCGCCCCAATGTGCACCGGCTCCCAATCACAGGGGGACTGGATCGGCTCACGCTCAGCCCTCTGTCCGTCCGCACCCCCACCCCAGCCTCGCGGCCCATCCGTCACGTGCATCTCACCTCCTTGCCTTCCTTCAGGCTCTGCCCATCGAAAACATGCCCTGGGGGATCACCAAGGCCTGGGTCCCCGCAGGATTCCCCGAAGAAAGCCGAGCCCCTCCTCCCACCCCTTCCAGGCAAGACATGCTGAAAGGGACCCTTGATGGGGTCACAGAACACAGGGACCCCATTATTTAGGTGAACGGGTTACCCTTGACTGTTCCAGTATTCCCCGGACACGTGATATAGCCTGAGATGTACCCAAATCCGCAAGAGAGAGGCCTGGTAAGAGAAGATGGCACTGTGTATAAGCAGAATAAAACTAAGCTGTGCGGTTTACCAGATGCAGCTGGAGTCACAGCACCCGGGGTTAGAAGGACGGAGATAAAAGCTCTTCTTATCGGAGGAGAGTGAGGCAGAACAGGGATGGAGCCTATGAGCACAACTGGTCCAGGCACACAGGGACTGGGAGGTGGGCAGGCCAGGCTTGCAGGACGGAAGGCCATGAAGGCAGCAGGGAAGAAGACAGGGCACCGGCAGGAAAGGGGGCCACCAGGGCAATGAGAGGGGGCAGGAGGAAAGCCCCCTGCCAGGCTCCTCGGCTCGCCAGTGGAAGACCACCTTTGACCAGAGACATTCAGGGGGACCGTGGTGGCTTCTGGAAGGCGAGCAGTGGCGTCAAACCAGAGAGGGCCTACAGAAGGTTTGGAGCTCAAGTCTTAGTCTCTCAATGGGAGGGCGAAAAACAGGAGGGGGAAAAAAACTAGAAAAAAACATTTTTTAAATAATGGAAAAGTCCTTTCTACTTCTGCTGGCCCTGCCGCGTGGCCGAGCTGAGTGCAGGCAGCATAGCTCTGAACAGTCTAAGGCTGGCAAAGGACTACAAAGAGAAAAGGTCCAAGACTAGAAAACATCACCAACAAACTGGTCTGATTTACCGCAGAGGGGAGGGGTCCTAAGACCTTGATTGGTAAGTCTTACAGTTTGGCAGGCAACAGGACAAGGTCATCTGATCTGTTTGTGTCAAGATCTCTTTGGAGCCGGGGGACAGGCCCTGGCGGCCTTTCCAGGCCTCCGTAGCCTGGGACTCCGTGAAAGGGCTGTGTCGCACCTGGTAAGTGTGACCATTACTTCTGGGTTACACGTGCTGATGAATGCGGCTGCGGACGTGGCCAGCACAAGCCGCCAGATACTGCCCAAACCTGGCGTTTGGCTTTGGAATGTGCTGGACCTTATAAGAAGTTAGGTATGATAATGTCTCAGCTGGAAAGGCTGGAATGTTCTTGATCTTCTCTGGTACCCCCTTCCACGGATGAAGTCTCCCTGCCTCCCCATCCATGCCGGGGCAACAGGCATCCTCGACCCTCAGAAAACCACCGCTCCCCCCTCACACACAGAGGCCCTTTCCTGTCACTGCTCGTCACCTTCCTGCTTCCAGTCTTGGATGCTCTGGCCTAAAGCTCTCTTTGCTTTGGGGGTTTTATGTGCCAGAATAAAGAGAAAGGAAAGAACAAAAGGACAGTCATCATCTACTTGACAGCTGTGTCTGGAAGAGCTCGGAGGGCACTTTTCTACACCCCTTCCTGCCGAGCCCAGCTCACCTCTGGCTCCTTCTCTGCTTTCAGGGTGGGGTGTTTGCCCCTCACCTCATGTCCCCTAGGACCAGTTACCTGGAAACAAGCCAGGACCACTCGGTGGCCTCAAACCACCAAATGGATGCCCTAAACGCTGGCCTTGAAGCTCCCCAACCACAGTGACCCAGAGCCATGAGCCTCATCACCTGCTTCTGTAAAATACGGGCTGCACTGGTCCTCTTCGGCCCCTTCTGGAAAGCAGCTTAGAACCCCTTCCTCTTATGAGACCCAACTGCAGCTTCCCTGCCTGGACGCCTCTGGGTGACGCTGCCCAGCCCCCGCCCCCAGGCCAGTGGACCCCCACCCCAGAGCACGCCCCCGAGCCAGGGAAGCTTCAGGATGCAAACTTCCCAAAGAGGGACCCTCAGGGCCGGGGCTCCTTGCAGCTCACACGTAGCCCAGTCACCACTCACGCTGCGCACTTCCTGGAGCCCAGCCTTGACGAGAGTGTGAAACGGAAGGTGGAGGAAAGGCAGGAAAGCCTTCTAGGTGGTAGGGAGCAGTGAACTTGGTGTGTAGGAATGAGCAAGCTGCTGCTGGCAGGTGGGGGTTTGGGGCTGGGAACAGAGGCATGCCTGGAACACAGGAGTCCTTCTATCAACTCCATGGAAGGAAATGCTAGGAGCTAAAAAGTCTGCAAAGGGATGACCATATCTGAAGCCCAGTCTAGGGGCCCGGACTGGTACAAGAGGTCATGGCAAATAGCCTATGAGGTACGTATTCCCATCAAACCCATTTTTTTTCCCTAAGATTTTTATTTATTTATTTGACAGACAGAGATCACAAGTAGGCAGAGAGGCAGGCAGAGAGAGGAAGGGAAGCAGGCTCCCCACCGAGCAGAGAGCCCGATGCGGGACTCGATCCCAGGACTCTGGGATCATGACCTGAGCCGAAGGCAGAGGCTTTAACCCACTGAGCCACCCAGGTGCCCCCCCATCAAACCCATTTTAAAGGCAAAGAAACTAATGTGGACAGAGAGTGGTCCCCTGGAATGTACGATTCTAGACTTCAACCCAGCTTTGTTGGCTTCCTACAGGGAGCCCAGGACTCAGCCCAGGGGAGAGCTCACATCTTCTCGGTGGGCTACCTGCACTGCAGCTGCCCGGGCAGAGGGGAGCCCACATCCCCAGGCAGCGGCACCCTGCTCCTTGCCCCTCCCCCAGCCTCGTGGGCTGAGCTCTGCACAGGGGGCCACGACGGAGGGCCTCTGAGTGAACGTTATCAGCCAAGCTCCCCAGCATCTCAAGCTTCATCCATATTCATACAGTGAATATGCGCTGCCTGCCAGCTCACCCTTGAGGGAGAATTTATAGTCCCTCGTTGGACAGAGAGCTGTTTACTCAGGAGGGTGATTTTTTTCTTTTTTAACAGATTCCAGAATTCTGCAGCTGATTAGGGCGCACTTGTGTCACGCCAAGAACTCTTCTCAGTGGTTTAAATATCCTAACTCATTTCATCCTTACAGCAGTTCCAGAAAGTGACTATGATTAGGATCGTCCCCATGAGACAGATGGAGAAACTGAGGCCAGGAAAGTCAAGTAACTTTTGCCCGAAGTCCTAGGGCTGGAAAGTAGCAGAGCCTGGATTTAAACCCAAGATATCTGGCTCCAGAGTCCTTGCTCTGAGCCACTCTACTGTCCTACCACTCTGCCACGCAGTGGTTTTGTGGCCTTGAACAAGTTACTCTACCTCTCAGAGCCTCTGCTTCTGAAACACAGAACAAGAACAGTAACGTGCACCTCAGGAGCCGTGAGGATCAGAAGAAATCACTCTGGTGCACGGGTCACTACGGCCGCTCTGCTCACACCCTTCCCTTGCGAGAAGAGCATCCTCTTTTGGAGCAGAAGGGATCCTCCCCCACTCCAACCCTGTAAGTTTTCCCACTAGAAGATCTGAGACCTCAGTGTTCCTCCAGGGGCTGTCCCATCATGGGAACCAAGGGGAAAAGGGTCAAAGCTGCCAAGCTGGGAGGTATGGGGGTCAGGGAGGCTGTGGGGGTGTCCGCCAGCAGCCTACAGGGGAAGAGCCAGCAGGGAGGGAGGTGTGGGGAGAAGGGCCCGGGAGCAGGCTGAGTGTGCTCTGGCCCTCCAGCTCCCACGCCAGCGTTGCCCATCCTACAGTTTGTCTCTGAATAGGTTACCTGCCTTGTCTGGCCAAGACGGAGTTGGGTTTCTGCTGTTTGCCATGAAAAGAGCTGTCCTGGGGCACCTGGGGAGCTCAGTCGGTTAAGCATCTGCCTTCAGCTTAGGTCATGACCTCGGGGTCCTGGCATGGAGCCCTGTGTCGGGTTCCCTGCTTGGCGGGGAGTCTGCTTCTCCCTCTCCCTCTGCACCTCCCCTGCTTGTGCTCTCTCTTTCTCTCTCGCTCTCTGTCAAATAAATAAATAAATAAAACCTTTTAAAAAAAAATAATAAATAAAAAAGAAGGAAAGAAAAGAGCTCTGTCGTGTCAGTGCTGAGCTCTGTGCTGGGCAAACAAGACCGCGCTTCAAGCAACAGCTGTTGATATGATGACCGTTATCACCCCCAACGCCTTCCCCTCCATGTTCTCCGACCTTCTCGTGGGAAATGGGGAAGAGAAAGAGAGAAGGAGCCGGAGCTGAGGAGTAAAGGGCCCTGGTCCCATCTTCTCACTTCCCTGCCTCTCCCCCCAGGCATGCTCCAGCCTCTGGAAGGCTCCAGTGGACTTCTGACTGAGGGGCCTCGGTCCACAGCAGACACAGGCAGAGTGGGCCTAGACAGGCTCCAAAGAGAGCCACTGCCTTGTCCTGCCCCAAGAAAAACCACCACTGTCACCCAGCACCTTGGCCAGGTGGTATGGGGACAGCAGGTCTCCCTGAAGCAGCCAGAGCTGGTGGTGCCTTGTCCACAACGGGGCAGCCCCCTTCCAGAGACACAGTGGTGAGATACACACCGGGCCCGAGGCAGCAGAAGAGGAAGGAAATCCCAGAGGAAGGAAAAGTGAGCAGGGGATACACCCCGGGGGAAGTTCGGGAGAGGCCAGCAGAGGAGAGACAAACAGGCCACATGATGAACCGAGGTCAGCCAGGGCCTGCGTCCCCGCAGAGACCCAGTGCGAGGCAGGGAAAGGGAGAGACACGTGCAGAGCAGAGAGGCAGGGACCGCGGAGAGACAAGGCAGTCTGCTCTGGAGAAATCCAAACAAACCTCCAAGTCACTGTCCTCCCCATGAGGCCCTCATGGGGCGACACCCTCGTGGGGCGACACCCAATGCCTGCCTCCAACGCCCCCAGCCTGACCCTGCGGGCCAGAGTTGGGCAGATGCTACAGAGACCAGGGAAGGGCAGAGGCATGGCGGGGAGGAGGGGAAGGTCAACAAACAGATCACGGCCGCTCCTGGGAGGACACCTGGAGGCCCCCCTACCCCTCCAGGGCTGTTGCCTGATGGAAGGCCCATGCTCTCTGCTGGATGGGGTGCGGGAGCCTGAGGCCCAGCCCCGATGCCCAATCTTCTTCCAAACCCAAAGTTCCTCTGGGAGAAGCCACTGTCTCTATGAGAAGTCCCTTTGGTGTGTCTCCCTGGGAGGGTCAAGCCCTGAGACTCACAGGCAGGCCAAGCAGACTTCTGTAAAACCAGGGTACCATGCCTAAGGTAGCCTAATCCCCCCTACCTCTTGGGTTTAGGGGCACTGAGACAAGATATACCAGGACAGAGACTCTTCTACCCCGGACCCCCAAGTGTGGCTGCTGCGAGAGAAGGGGGGGGGCAACTGTATTTCGTACATCCTGCCCCCAACCCAGTCCTGCTCCCTGCCCGTGGTGGCTGAAGGGGACAGAGGTGGCCACGGTGGTGTTGACGACGCTAACCCTTCATAAGATAGCCTACTCCCCAGACAACCTCCCGAGACTAGCCCAGAGGCTTAACACAACCATGTGTGCTGCTGGGTACCTGCCACCTTGGAGATCAGAAGAGGCAAGGCCCCCCGGTCAGCTGGACGGGCCCATGGCTCCATGGAGAACAGCAGCATTGCAGGTGTCATCTCCTAACTCTGCAGATGCCCAAAGCTAGGCAGTCCGTGTGGCAATACGTGCGGACTCGGGGAAATGAAAATGCTGATGCTGACCCAAGCCCAAACTGGGCTCGTCTGATGGGAGTGCTCTGACCCAGGCCAGAGCGAAAAACCAGGCTGAGGATACCCCTGATAATGTTAGTGAGGTCTTACTTCAGCAGGCAAAATGTTTGTTTTTGTTTGTTTGACTCTGCCCACGATCACTGATGCCAGGGTAAGGCTGGGACCCCAGAGCCCCTTGGGAGGAAGGGGGAGGCCCAATCTATCAGCCATCGCTCTGCCCCCTCCTACCCAACTAAAAGAAAGCACCCTGGTCTCTGGTCTCAGCCTCTGCCCCTCACAATAGCTGCCTGGCCTGCAGAACGTCAGCCCATGCCTGCTGCAGCCAGAGGGTGTCGCAGGCCAGCTGGAGGTGATCCTGCCCATCGGGGTCTGGGGAAGCCAATAGTACTACAGGCCCAGCCCTTGGCAGCCTTTCGGGGTGGGCTGCCCAGCTGCAAATCGGTATCTCTCTCTCAGCTCAGAATTAGACTGGGGTAGAGAACTCACTCCTTCTCCAAAACAGATCCACACCCACAAACTTCTCCCAAGGGAAGATGTTTTCATTTCACCAAAGGCTTTATTTCAAAGGTAAAGAACTTTTAACCCTAAGGGTCACGTCCAGTGTCGCCCGAGTCTTTACATCAGATTGCTTTCCAAACAGGGGCCATCTGCCTGCACATAGTGGAGCAAAGAAAGGTAACATTGCAACAAGGTGTAGCTCTGAAAGGAATGGTGCTGATTTCCTTCCAGGAATCAAGGTAATAAACCTTTATCAATGACCTACTTTTGACAGGGAACGAACCCTGAGGGTAGCAGAATGACACAGTCCCCCTCCAGGTGCTTACCCCCCCCCCCCCAGCCAGTCCTCAGGGTCTCCTCCCGGCCTCCCCACCTCCACACTGTATCTGAGGCAGAGGCCAGGCTGTGGGGACTCCAGCAGTTCTCTCTCTGATCTGGCCTTCTCTCCTGTTGTTCAAGCTACTCCAGAACGTTCACTACTTTCCCAGCGGCCACAGGCACTTGCCTCATACAACAATAGCTGTCCCCACCTTCAACCCACTCCTGTCCATCTGTCCCAGACAGACTGACTGTTGCCTGATTAATCAGTCTCACGGGTATTCTGATCACTTCCCTCTCAAACTCAAACCCTTTCACAATGCCCCAGTATCCCATTCATTTTTTTTAAAATAGAAGTTTTTTCTTGTGGCATGTAGCTACCTTTAGGCCTATCCCTCTCCTTCCCTTCTAGTATCTTCTCCCAGACTTTCAGCTCAGACAGTCGACTCCTGTCTCCTGCTAAGGGTGCAATGACCTCCAGGCCTCTGTATATTCTGTTCCCACCACTTAGAATGCCCTTCCCTGATGCGCAGCCAAGGTTGAGAAAGTTGTCTTTGTCAACGACTACTGGAGCCCATGGACAGAACTATGCACGTCTTTCCCCAGACACGGCCAGCCCCTGAGGCCCGTCTTTAGCATGGATTTGGCACATAGCACTTTCTGTTTTATGTTCTCCTTAACAAGGCTCTCCTGGCTGAAAAGTCTCTCTGCTGCCCCATGACTAGCAAGAGGCGAGGCGGCAGAGTTAGCTGAGAGCTAGCTGACAGCCTGATGTGTGAAAGGGCACAGTTCCAATCACCAGGCCCTGGAAATTATGCTGGGGAAGGAGGGGGCCCTGAAAGGGACGAAAAGGAGGAGTCCTGTCAACATCAACACTGATGATTCATGCAGAGAGTCCATACCCTCGATGTTGACGTGGTATGATGAAAATAGCATTTCACCTCTGTGATGTTCCTTCCCCAAACCCATAAGCCCAGTCGAATCATGAGAAAACCAACAGATACATCCAAGGCTGAGGGGTATCTTACAATATGCAAGACCCGTCCTCCTCAAAACCATCAAGGTCATCAAAAACCAGGCTGGTCTGAGAAATGGTCATAGTCAAGAAGAGCCAGAGACAGAACAACAAAATGTAATGTGCTACTCCGGATGGGATCCTGGAACAGAAAAGGGACAGTGGGTAAAAGCTAAAGAAATCTGAATGAAGTATGGATTCTGGTTAATAATGATCTACCAGTGTTGATTCCTCAATGGTGACACACTGTACCACAAGATTGTAAGATGTTAAAACTTGGGGAAACTAGGGTGCCTGGGTGGCTCAGTTGGTTAAACCACGGCCTTTGGCTCAGGTCATGATCCCAGGTTTCTGGGATCGAGCCTCACACTGGGCTCCCTGCTATACGGGGAAGCCAGCTTTTCCGTCACCCTCCGTCTGCCGTTCTCCGTGCTTGTGCTCTCTCTCTCTGTCAAATAAATAACATCTTTAGAAAATAAAAACTTGGAGAAACTGTGTGCAGGAAGAATTATTTGGATCTCTCTGCACTTAATCTGCTCAATGTTTCTGCAAATCTCTAATTGTTCTGCAACGCTAACTTCAACCTTGTTCAAAAAAAAAAAAAAAAAGAATCTGTTTTTTAAAAATGCAAAATTTTAAGCTCAGTTAAAAACAAAACAGCCCCCCAGACCCATTCCCACCGCTCCTACATCTGTTCAGCTTCCCGGCAAGCATCGTAGAGCCTTGAACCCTGCTCACGGCATCTGACGCTCCCGTAATAGGAGCCAGGCTCTTACGGTTCAGAACCACAGAGCCCAACCCTGCCAAGGCTTTTTTTTTTTTTTTTTTTTTTTTAATAAACATGTATTTTTATCCCCAGGGGTACAGGTCTGTGAATCGCCAGGTTTACACACTTCACAGCACTCACCAAAGCACACACCCTCCCCAATGTCCATAACCCCACCCCCCCTGCCAAGGCTTTTAAACCTGCACATAAAACAAGTGCTTTGGGTCCAGTCCGAGGTCACTGACATATCTGTTGCCTCTGGAGAAAAAGACAACCCGTTCCCTTGATTTGCATGTTAAGTGCCCCTCCAATAAACGTTAAACACCAATTATTCTGTTTAATAACCTGGCTTGGAATGATTGGCTCCCTTACAAAGTTCTGAAGACCAGCTGAAGAACAGAGAGGACTCAGAGCCTGGGACTGAGGAGAAAGCAGAGGATAGGAACACTGGAGCAGGCCTGAGGGGCTCACGGCAGCTGTGACACGTTCCTGAATTCTCCGCACTGCCCCCACGCGTGCCAGGGCACCTCGGGCCCAGATTTTTTTTTTTTAAGATCATTTATTTATTTATTCGACAGACAGAGATCACAAGCAGGCAGAGAGGCAGGCAGAGAGAGAGGGGGAAGCAGGCTCCCCGCTGAGCAGAGAACCCGATGCGGGGCTCGATCCCAGGACCCTGGGATCAAGACCTGAGCTGAAGGCAGAGGCTCTAACCCACTGAGCCACCCAGGCACCCCTCAGGCCCAGATTATCATGCTGCCGCCTCCCAGGCTGGCCCCATCCTACTGGGTCCCTTAGGCCTGGCAGGCCTCCCCAAGTGGCCCCATTTCTGGGTCTCCCCGCACCCTCCTTTACTCATGGAGGAGGACAGTGCCCCCACAGCTGGGAGGCTAGAGGATCCCCAGGTCCAGTGCCCCAAAGCTCATTCTCTGGAGCTCAGACCCAATCCAGCCTGGCCTCCCAGGGGGTGTGGGAGGGACAAAGCTCCTCTGTTATGTAGATAGGTCCTATCATGTTAACTCCTAGGCATCTTTTTTTTTTAAGATTTTTAAAATTGGGGCGCTTGGGTGGCTCAGTGGGTTAAGGCCTCTGCTTTCGGCTCAGGTCATGATCCTAGGGTCCTGGGATCGAGCCCCACGTCGGGCTCTCTGCTCAGCAGGGAGCCTGCTTCCCCCTCTCTCTCTCTGCCTGCCTCTCTGCCTACTTGTGATCTCCCTCTGTCAAAAAAATAAATAAAATCTTTAAAAAAAAGATTTTTAAAATTTATTTGACAGAGACACAGCAAGAGAGGGAACACAAACAGGGGGAGTGGGAGAGGGAGAAGCAGGCTTCCCCAGCAAGGAGCCAGATGTGGGGCCAGATCCCAGGACCCTGAGCTGAAGGCAGATGCTTAACTACTGAGCCATCCAAGCGCCCCAAACCCTAGGCACCTTATCTTTAACGTGGAGTTCCTTCTGGGAAGAGAAACGTGGTCCAAGAAAGAAAAGAACCAACCGTGAAAAGAAACAAGAAACAAGGCTCTATCCTTAGAAAGGGAGACACAGAGTTCACAAATCACAAACGCGGGCCTGGTTTCTGGAAGTTTCTCGGCAAGGACCCCAAGCTGATACCCCAGGGGGGCATGGTGCCCTGATGTCCCCCCATGAGTCTTCCCAGCCCACACAAGCCCTCACCCTGCAGCCACTCCAAACAGTCCGCAGAGGCAGGCCCACAGAGCAGGACACAGCCACCAGCCTGGCACAGAGAGAGTGCTGCCCAGAGAGAGTCAGGGAGCAGGGCAAGCACGTGGGCCCGGGCCCTGACCCCCAAAGTGGAACTCCATCCAGTTCCAGAGAATCTGTACAGAAGCCCCAGGCTAGAGCCGCCCCAGCAGGCTGGGCAGACAGGAGTGAGTCAGGCCAGCCACAGGATCACCTCCTCCGCAGGCGGCTGACAAAGGCCCCTTCGAGAGAGGCCAGACGAGCAGTCCCAGAGGCACAGGGCCACGTCAGCCCGCCCACAGTCAGACCACAGGGACAGGCAGCTCGGCCAGCCCTCTTGCACGGCTCTACCTGACAACCCAGCTCCTGGAAAGCACAGCTCTGGCCCACTGTCGTGCTTCACACAAATTCACATGGTCCTGCTTCATGGTGGCAGCGGCGTGGGGACAAACCCTGACCCATGGGGGGAGAAGGCATGTGTGAAAGTCACTAAAATGCCCGCCGGGTGGGCCACACACTCTCGGGGAAGAGCCATCAGGGTGTTCAGAAGCCCAGGGAGGAGGAAAGCATTTCTGTTTCCTGGGAATTCGGAAAAACTACTTAAAAGAATGAGCTCTTGAGAGGAGCCTCGAAGGCTGATATAATGAAAGATAACAATCCGTTTTCATAATAATAATGTCATCATTACCATCGTCATCACTGCGGTGAGCATCTACTGTTCACTTAACGCAGGCACCACGCGCAGCACCTTACACAGCTTGCCCCATTATTCTCATGCTCATTTGACAGATAAGGAAACGGAGGCTTAGAAAGTTAAGAAAGCCAGGAAGTGTCAGAACACAGATTAGAACCCATGTCCCTGTGTCTCCAAAGGCCGCCAGCCCCTGTTCCGCAGGGTGAGAGCAAGAGCTCCTTCCAGGCAGGGTCTGAGTGTAGGTGGACGGGAGGCAGATACAAGGCCAGGGGTGACCATCTGGGGACAGGGCTGGGAGCATGGCCGCAGCCAGGTCCGGCACCTGTCCTTGTTAATGGACGAGAGAGCACCGAGGGAGGTGTGACGTGGCTGGACCCACCCACACGATCACTGGGAAAGTGGATTGGGGCTGAGAGCCCGAGGGAATGGGCTGTCACCAAGATCTGGGTGTGACACTGCAGCCGGGTGAGGTGAGAGGGTGTGTGGGTGAGGGATGGAGGTTAGGTATGTGTCAGAAAGGGAGAGTGTGTGCATGTGTGAGCCCACGTGTGCGTGAGGGCCCAGCCCACCCCGCTCAGGAAGACTGCAGAGTTGTCCAGGCAGGAGGAAGGAACAGGACAAAGCAACCCAACCGAG
Organism: Mustela nivalis; assembly: GCF_964662115.1. Lineage (NCBI taxonomy): Eukaryota > Metazoa > Chordata > Mammalia > Carnivora > Mustelidae > Mustela > Mustela nivalis. Next base: position 21,553,673 of record NC_139028.1, read on the forward strand.
CTGAGCTGGAGGGCTTTGGGAATGCAAGACCACCATTTCACAGCTCCACCAGGCTCTGGGAAGCCTGCCCAGCCGAACACATCCGAGGGATTCTGTGGATTTTTTGTTAAGGGAGGCCATGAATGAATTTAAGACCTTGGCCTCTGGTCTCTTTGGAGATCTGGCTTTGTCCTCTGGCTGTGTGGGGGTCGCCGTTGTTCCAACCCCCTCCCTCTCGGCCCTCTCTGGCCCAAGTCAGATATTCTGAGCAGCGGGAACAGCCACGTTCCCATGGCCCAGCTTGGTCCCCAGGGCCTTAGCCCCCTTCCTGGACTTCGTGCTCCACCTCCCTCCCCCACCCCGCCCTGCATATCTTTGTAACAAATGTGTTCCTGTGTGGGCTCTAAGCTGACTTCATATTTCCCCAGGTCAAGGTCTTCCCTCCTCCTCCCTCTTCCAGAGTGAACAGGACACTGCCAGACTGGTTCCAGGCTTTTGTCTGGTCCAGAGATATTCTGCTGCTCAGCTCCTCTGGCCACAGTTACCGGCTGGCCAAAGGTTCTCCCTCTCCAGGATTTCACAGACCCATGGCCCGTGGCCCTGGATCTCATCCTCTCTGGAGGCCAGCTCTTTCAACACTCTTCCCAGCCTGGTTTCATCCTAGCAGAACAGAACAGGTAGACCAATGTCTAGAAAGGGCTGGCTCCCGCACCCGGGGGAAGAAAGCCCGGGCTCACTTTCTGGAGCACCTCCTGTCCGACTGGCTGAAAAGGGAGGCTTTCCCCAAAGGAACCGGAGGCCAAGCCCTGTTCCTGCTCAACTCAGCTGCAACCCTGTATTATGAAATAATGAGTACAATTTGGCACCTGGAGGGGAAAGGGCTCTCTTTCAAGATCGTATAATCTACAAAAAATTAGAGGAAGAAATGTTTTGGAAATCATGGAATCTAACCCCTTATTGACAGATGTAGAAACAGGTCTAAAATTATGGAGGCTTTCCCTTGCTCAAAATCAATCCGAACAGTTTCTGACTTCCCCAAAAAGCCCCATTTGCGTCCAAAAGGATATCTGTGGACTGAACGCACTTACCCTTGGGGCAGAGCCAGGACTAGAACCTGGGTCTGTGCCTCCGGGCTCACAGCCTTTCTGCCCCAGGCTCTCTGCCTCTAGGGCCTGCGCCTGTCAAGACTGCTTGGCTTCCTCCGGGGCGCTCAGGTGCTGGGGCAGAGGCAGGTGGGTGATCTGTTAGACAATGAGTCCTAGGGGCTGCCTGGCACTGTGTGTCCTCCAGATGGCAGCCCCCAAAGTCCACCAGGACTAGGGGGCAGGGGAGCGTGTGCTCTGATTGATGGTGGATCCAGGTCGGCTGGCTCACCTAAGGCTGTGGAAGCTTCCAGAGCCTAAGGAACTGCTCTTTCTCCCCTCCCTCTCCTTGCCACGCCCTCCAAGTGAGCAGGCTCTTCGCTCACTAGGGTACCCACCTTGGGTACCCTATTTGGAATACCTGTATTTGGTACCTATTTGGAATAGGGTACCACCCATTTGGAAGGGACATTCAGTCCCCAGAGGACTGCTGGCAAGAGAGAAAAGAAGACAAGAAATGGGGGATGGGAGTTTGCGTCACAAATCCAGGCTGAGCTGCCAGAAGGCCTCAGCCACCCCTGGGTGTGTGTCTGTTTCTGAGCCTGTCTTCTCACCTACATGATGTCCTGAGTGGTGTTCCCTCAAGGCCTCTCTGGCTCTGAGAAATCTAGGATTCTCTTCTTCCTCACCCTAGTGTCCCCATCGATGAATGTCTTGTAGGTACTTAAAACATTCACTGAACCATTGAGTAAAACAGATCCTCCATCAGTCCAAAGAGCACAGAGGCCAGGAAGGCAATGCCCCCTTTTGGTATCGACCACCTGAGGGACAGAAGCCACCAGTCTCTGAAAGCCCAGCAATGCGGGAGACCTTTGCAAACCGGCTTTCTCTCCCAGAGGCACTGATGTGGCTGCAGGAGCCACAGGAAGCAGGAAAATGTGCCTAAAGGAGAGAGGGTGGCCAGACCCCCAAGAGGAGCAGATGTCCAGACTCGTACTGTCCTACTACCCAGCTCCTGTCCTTCCTGTTCTTTCTGGCTTCCCTCTCCTCCGCGCCTCATCTCCACTCTGCATCCTCTCCCTGCCCTCTCCAAGCACCTTTGCTCTCTTGCCCAGCCACAGCCTGTCTCCTTCCTTTATAGGGCCTCTGAGGCTTCCGCCGGATCCCATCAGCCAGAAAGACTCGGGGGCTGGGAGGAGACCGCCAGCTCGAGCCAGGCGCCTCGGACTTTCTCAGGGTCAGGGCAGGGAGAAAGCAGCAGAGGGAATGAATCTCTCGTCTGTGCTCTTGAGATGAGTACTAGGAAAGGGACTCCTCTTTGTGGGAATCTGGAAGTACATTTCTCGATACCTTCTTCCACAGGGTTCCTGGGGAGGTGTCTTCCTTCTGGCTCTCCTCAGCCTTCCCCGACACACACTCCCGGGCACAGACCTAAATGAGACAGAAAACTGCCCTCTCTCTTCCCGCTTGAGACCTATTTAAAAGTGGTGTGCGTGTGTGTGTGTTATGGTTGATGTGTGTGAGAGCGTACACAGGGCGCTGTGCATGGCACTGAGGGTGCTGTGTTCCCCTGTGGTCAATGTACGGTGCATTTGGGGTGTACGTGGTCTATCTGTGGTATGATATACTTGTGTGTGCGTGTGTGGATGAAGTGTGTAGCACAACAGAACGCGTGGTGTTTGTGTGCGCAAGGGTGTGTAATGTGGTAGGTACGTAAGTGTGGGGTGTTAGGGGCACATTTGTGACGTGTGGCGGGGAGGACTGAAGTGGGTACGTGGCCACCTCAGTCCCACGTGGGAGCTAGCTGTCCAGGGTCACCCAGTCAGAGAAGCCAGGGATAACCAGTATCCAGGCAACCATGTTGGGGGGAGGGGAGGAGATATGGAGGTGAGGAATGGGCAGGAAAAGGAAGGGAGGCTGGGAATTGAAGAGGAGTTTCCATGGCAACTACCAGGGAGGTCACGTGCAAAAGGCTAAGTTGCAGAAACAGATACACACAATCACACATACACAATATGAGGGCGCGGGGCCCCCAGGGTGGGGTTCCTTGCACAGAGGGCATGGGCTGCCCACTGGCCCATCTCCAAACCTGGAAATCCGGGCCAGCTAGAGAGCACAACACCCAGGAGACAAAGGAAGTGGAGACAGAGGCCACGTTGGTGGGCAGAAAGCTCCACAGCCAGCCCCTCGTCCCCTGCCTGGGGGTCTGACCAGGCCCACTCTCCAGCGCAGCGGCTCCCACCCTCGGGTGCCTTCTCTGACAGCGGCCACTTGTAAGAGCCAGCAGCAAGCGCCAGGAGCTGGGGCTGCTCTTCCAACTGTCCATGGAAGCCCAGCGATACACAATGGGGGAAGCTCTGCCAGGGCCAGCCCTGCTGGGGAACAGGGCTGGGCATGGGGAAAGGGGAGAACGGGGGATCAGGGAGGCTCCCTGGAAGAAAACAGGACTGGATAAACAAGAAGGAGAAGAAAAACCAACAACAACAACAGCAACCAATGCAGACATTCTCATGAATGCCACGCTCTGGAAGCCCAGCCCTTCTTTACCTCCCCCCACCCCCCGCGCCACCCGCTTGCCCACCGCCCAGCCCCAGCTCCCATACCCCCCAAGCACCAAACCAGCCGCCCCATTTTGTATTGCTGGTGTGTCTACACTCGCGCATCCAGCGACCTCTCCGTCTTCACATGCCCACGCTCCACTCCAGTGTCCACAGCCTCCCAGTAACAAAGGGGAAACTCCCGCTGGATACAGGGTGGGAGCTGCCCCTTGCCTTGCTCCAAAACGCTGTAGCCCCGAGCTCCGGCACCGGCTTCGCCCCCACCGCCGCGGACGGCCTCCCCGCCGAGGCCGCGGTCCTCTTCCGACGCCCACCTCCGCGTTCACAGCCCCCCGCGCGTTTCCGCCGCCCGGGCAGCCTCGGGCCCGAGAGGGCCGCTCACACCCACCGAGACAAACAACGTCGGGCCGCTGCCCGCGCGCGGTCGCTCCCCACCCCGGCCTCGCGCCCTCCTCCTCGGAAGACGCGCCCAACTTTGCCTCCCGCGCCGCGGGTTACCTGCAGAGCGCGAGCCCCTCGGAGCCGATCCCCGGAGGACGCACGGAGTCCGAGGAGCCTGGGAGCAGCGGGGCTGGGGGCAGGGCGGTGGGCGAGGCTCTCGCGTGTTTCCCGCCTCCCCTCCTGCGCAGGGCTGGGGCGGGCGGGAGCCGCGCGGCTGGCGGGGGTGGGAGAGGGGGGCGGGGCTCGGCCGGGCCGGGGCTCGGGGACCGGCCGCCGCGGTGTCACCGGCTGGCGTCGCGCGAGCAGCCCCTCTGCGTCCCGCTCCTCGAGGGGTGAGGGCGGGCGCCTCTCCTAGGGCGGGCCCGCTCCCGAAGCAACAGGAGACTGCCGCCGAGGGGGCGGGCCCGCGCCCGGGATCTGCCCGCAGCTGCTGCTTTTTGGTTTTCCTCTGGGAAGGCAGCGAGACGAACACAATGACAGAGCTAGTGTCTCTCTGAAATAGTAAACTGAGGGGAACGGGAAAATAACCGAGCACCAGACACAGCAACCCACGTTAATTGGGAGGCTTGGCAATTAAGGGAAATGTGTACCCACAGCATGAATGGCTGTGTCGTGGGTGCCTGAGCGCGCTCCGGTTGTAGTTGTCATTTCCAGCTAGAGCCAGGTGGGGGGCGCGGGGCGGGGCGCTTACCCGACTCACAGGTGTGCCACCCAGAATCCCCTTTCCAGGGCCCCTCGTTCTGGCCCTGCTGGGTTGCAATCCTTCCACCACCCCAACCTCAGGCTCCAGATTTAAGAGGACAGCTGAATTTCGAGATGTAAATCCTGGCTCTGCGGGGTCTACCTGTGACGTAACCTTGAGCCAATGGCTAAGGAAGATGTCACACCTCAGTTTCCTTCCCGGTGACAATGGCTGTGGGAACACTCACCTCCTAGGAGGCTGAGGAGCCCGGAGGGAGTACTCTGCAAACCGGAGGCCACGGAGAGCAGAAAGGCCTGTAGGAAGGGGCCAGTCAGGTCCTGGCAGAGACCACAGAAACACAGCAAGGGCTGGCCATTCATTGGTAGCCAGAAAGCCATTCTGCCTGCCACAAGGCTGCCCAGCCTGAGCCAGGATGGGGGTGGACAGGCTGAGGGGTGTTTCCCGGGAGACACTGTCCCCACCTAGGCAGGGCCACAGAGACTTCCTTAAAGACCCCCAATCCTGGGACGAGGGGTACAGCTGGGAGGGGACCCAGCCCTACCTCTAACACCCCCAACCCTCAGCCTCAATATTTTTATTTGCAAAAGGAAGGAAACTAGAGAATTCTAAAGCCACTTCAAGCCCTCACCTAGATGATTTTATGACTTCAACAAATGATCAAGTCTCAAAACCCTGAGGCAAGACATATTCATGAATTCAAAAAGGCTCTGCCCTCTTTGGAAGCCCTAAGTGGTCACTGAGAACAAGTGGGTGGCCTCCCTCACCCAAAGGAGACTTATGGATGACAGTTTTGACCCACTGAGCACAGGACCTTGGACAAAGTGGACATGGTTCTGAGACAGTCCCCCAGCTCTGTGGGTACCTCTGAAGGCTAAAGCTCTAAGCCTGACTCTAGTCTCACTGATCCACAGGACTCGACACAGACCAAGTCACCTTTCTGTCCCTGCCTTTTCCTCTACAAGTGAAGACTTGGTGACAGCTGTCCTCCCTCTTCTTTTGCTCTAGCGGGTGAGAGTGATGAAACCATACCACTTGGTAGGCCCACGTCCTTGGGCAAGCAGATTAATCCCTCCCAGATGACCTTGAGTGTTGCCTTTTGACCATTTCTCTGCGCTGTTCTTTGGAATTCCTCCTGGTTGGGAACACACCAAACCCAGTCTTTGCAAGCCTGTTTGGGGAAAAAAAGGAACTCCGAAGCCAAGTGACCCAGAGTAGCAGCCCCTTTCCTGCCACAGAATTGCAAGGTGTTTGGCCAAATTACTTCCTGGGAGCAGCTGTTGGCTTTGCTGACCACTATAAGGGCTGGGGAGGGAGAACAGGACCTATGATCACTAGAGGAAGGCCCATGGCTCGCCTCTCAAATTGTGCATCTTCACAGCTCCCCCAGGAGCACTGAAGAAGAAATCTGGGGTGGGACTGCCTTGAAATCCACACAAGTTTGTTTTGGAAAGAGTAGCACCCCCCCCCCCCGGGGAAAAAGAAGCACATCTGGCCCCCGTGAAATGCGGGCGTGGGTGTTAAAGGGTCTCCAGCTGCTCCCCATTCTTTCAATCCTTTACTGATGTGGGGAGCCCCTCTGCACCGAGCCCTGGGCCACACTGCAGGATACAACAGTGAAAGGAAAGGGGAAGAGGCAAGATGGATATTTATCAGCTAGTCCTACAAAAAAGTTTTAATTAGGGGCACCTGGGTGGCTTAGTGGGTTAAAGCCTCTGCCTCTTGCTCAGGTCATGATCTCAGGTTCCTGGGATCAAGCCCCGAGTTGGGCTCTCTGCTCAGTTTCCCTTTCTCTCTCCCTGCCTACTTGTGATCTCTGTCTGTCAAATGAATAAATAAAATCTTTTTTTAAAAAAAGTTTTAATTAAAACCTGTTCAGAGCCCTGAGGATTAGCATTTGAAAAGCGAGTCAAATAGTCAAGAGGTGTGAAAGGGATGAGGTGAAGGAGCCAGGAGTTGGAGTGACAGGCAGGACTGGGAAATGAATCCAACATAGGAACAGAAGCCACACGTGCGAAGGCCCTGAGGCCAAAGGAGCATGGCAAGAAAGAAGCCACTGTGGACCTTGAGCAGGGGAGACAGGCCGGGGTAGGAAACGATACCAGACCAGGCAGGCCTGGAAGATCCTGGGTGAGTCCAGCTCTTATCCTCAGGACAATAGGAAGTCACTGACGGGCATTAGGAAGATGGTTGCAAGCAAGAACTGGGGAGTGGCTGGCTTAGGAGGACCCAACAGTGACAGCTCAGGGGCTGTGAGGAGAGCAATGGTAATGTGAAGGTACAAAATGAGCCTGACCCCCAAATGAGGAGAACATGGCTTCTCTAAAGGCCCTGCGAGCAAAGAGAGAGAGAATGAGCGAGCTGGGGCAGGAGTGCACAGCCATGGTGGAAATAGGACAAGAAAGGCTAGCAACCATTTCTAAAATGCTCCCCACTTGTCCAGAATTGGAGCCATGAAAAGACCTAGGGCTTAGAAGGACAGCCTAACTGTCGGGAGCACAAGGGACAGCTCAATGCTTTAAAGCTTGTGCTAAGCTCAGTAACTCACAACTGTGCTACTAAATACTAAAACCCCGTGTGGGGAGCCCTTGCCTTGTCGCCAGGCACTCCGGCAAAAATAGCCTGTCCGCGTGTCAGAGCCCGGGGCATGGAGCGGCGGCCCGACTGACTGGAAGTGGAGGGCCAGCAGGGAAAATTAACAGGCAAGACCACGAGTTGTGGAGAAAGACCCCGACCTCTCCTAGCATGTAACCCTCCAAGATGGCTTTTGGGGTACTGTTTCACCCTGCCGTGCGTCCTGAGGAATCAGAGCAGCTCCTGCCCACCAGCTGCTACTTTCAGTCCATTCCCACTCACGTTGTACAAGTTCGAATGCACCTTCACCCCTCGGCTGAAGGCAGAGCCTCCGAACCCCAGGACAGAACCGTTTCCTAACTCCTTGGCTGAAAGTGCCTGGTCACTTCCAAACTGCTCTTTGAACCTGGTCTCTTCCACCCTCCCTGACCTGGGTTTTTGACCCTCCCCCACCCCCCCACCCCCACTCCCACCCCCCCACCCCCCACCGGCTTCTCCCTCAAATGGCTTGTCTAGGGCCCTTTGCCACTTTACTTCATTCCTGGACCATCCAGTCCACAGCCATGGTTTTACCATCCACTTAGGGCTGATGGCCCCGCCCTCTCCAGCCCTGGTCCTCACCCCCAGAGACCCAGAGGAGTCATGCCCAGGGACCCAGCACTGCCCTTGCTGAATCCATCATCCAACTGTCCTCGCATATGAAAGGAGCTTCCCCTCCTGGGTCTTTCTTGAATTCCTAAACGGCACTGCCCTGCCCCGAACCCCACCACCAGTCACTCACCCGGGAGAGCATGTACCGTCCTCACTCCCCTCCCGCCCAGTGCTTCGGTTCTAGATCAGGCCTCTCTGCTGCCAGACTCCTGCTGGAGACTCTGCCTCAGTGTCCCCACCCCCAGGCTCTCAACTCTCTGGTATTTTCTGCAGCTCGGATGTGACTCAAACCTTCAGCCGCTCCGTGTTTTCTACACCCTATCGTCTGACTTCTTAACATGACATTCCGTCTTTGCAACCCAACACACACCCGCCTCTTGGCTTCATCTCCCGACCCCACTCTTTGCTCGGCCTTCCCCATCCCATCTCCACCCCTGTCAGCCCAATCCTTGCAAATGCTGTCTCCCAGCCCAAAAGGGCTACTCACAATGATCCGAATATGCTGCCTGCTTGCTGCCCACGATCTTTGCTCATGTAGTTTCTCTGCTTCAAACGTCTCCTAATTCCCTTCTCGTAAGAATCCTCCCTACTCTGCAAAGCTAAATTCAAACATCACTTTATTGAAATTAAGGCTGTCTTCTCCATGCTGTCATGACCGGCGTCAAGCCTCTCCATTGATCACGGTGGCTTATAGTTTGTGTCATTACCTATGTGAGACCCTAATGGAATGGGAAGTCCTTGGGGGCAGCCTGGCCTCTCACTCCATATGTAGACCCCAGTGTCTCGTCTGGTGACCTGTCTGTAGCTAGTGGCCTGTAGCTCACAAGACCCAGCATGGTTATGTCCTAGCCAACCTCTCCAGATTCATTGTGAACACATTTTTCCTTGCTCTCTCAGCAATCTGTCAGTTTCACCAAAGCCTCAGAACCGTCTCCCCATGCACTGGTACCCTGGTGGCTGCACACCTGTGTGCGATGCACTTGTCTTTCCCCAGAATAAAGGACAAAGGAGCAGGGTTGTTGAGGTCACAGGTAGAGGTGAGGGGAGTGGTGAGCCTCCCGGGGCTCTGGGGCCAGACCACCTGTAGGGGAAGAGAAGGAGACCCTGATACCGACATGGGAGCTTGAAAAGCAGGACGTCTCTGATGGTGGAGGGAGCCATGGGGACCAGGTGGATAGCAGACACTGCCGGTTCCCTAGATCAGCTTGGTTTTCTTTTTCTTTTTTTTTTTTTTTCTGTCCTTTCGCTAACCAAGCTACAATGTGCTCTGTTTAAAAACCACCTGTTCTCTAGATTTACTAGAGGGGATCTATGTGACCCAGCTCTGGCCAAGAAGATGGCAACAGAATTCTATTGAGTAAGAATTCTAAAAAAGACACATGACTTTGCCCTTTGCACTTTTCTTCTCCCTCTTCCTCATCCTCCCCTTCCGTCCCCTCTTCTTCCCCCTCCTACTTTTCCTCCTCTTCCTCCTCATCCTTTTTTTCGTCAGAAATATGAATGTGATGCCTGAAGGTAAAGCGGCCATCTTGCATTCCAGATTTCTTGTCACCTGAGAAAATTCAGCTCACATCACAGAATGCCCTGTAACTGGTTTTCTGTCCCATGCAGCCAACACAGTCCTGACTGGTACAAATAGAATGGACCAGCTGGGGAGGATAGCCTTGCATCATGAGAAAGCAGAAACTCAGCACGGGCACATCTTGTTGGCCTAGAAGACCCCTACCTGCCACTTAACGCTAGCATACACCTGACACGTGCCAACCCCAGCACCTCTCTTCCTGGACCTGGTCCCCCTAAGTCCCCCCCTCCTCACCGACTTAGCCACCTTTATAGCAGGATCTGGATTTTGAGAAGGGAAGAAAGCAAATGCAGGCTGAGTGGGGAAGGTCTGAAATAAAATTTCACCCTGTCTTCCCACAGGAAAACTATAACATATGTCAGGAAACAAGGCATGCCAGAGCATGCATGAGATTTGCTCCTAAGTGAAAAATCCACCCCAGTCCCATCAGTCTAGGGAACTAATTCTGCCTGATTAACTTAAACTTGCCATGTAAGTGTGAAGCATCACCTCGAGGTGCCGATCTCTAATTATGAGCTTGCCCCTTCCAGAGCTGCTGGTCGTCCAAATCGAGCACATGACCACTCCTCCCCTGCCTTTCCACTCCGCAAATGTGCACCCATTTGTCTTTTCCCGGTGAATGCAAATGGGAGAAAACGAGCCATGTTGCCCTTTGGAGATAATGATGTTGGCAATTCAATACATAATGGCTCCCTAGACAAGACCAGAATAGTTTCGTGTTTCTGCTTTCCCCATGCATGGAGAAGCTGACAGCCTGTTAGCATAAGCAGGCTTCTGAACTCCCCACCCCTCCCTGAGCGCCTGGAGCCAACGTTTGTGGGGAGAGGCACCTGTTTATCATCATGTACTCTTCCAACCCACTGGATCCAGGCTCAGAACAGAGGCTGTTGCTGAGTTTGTGAGCCAGAAGAGCCACAGGGACCCAGCCATCACCTCTATTGAGTCTCTCGGCCAGCCCTGCACCTAGACAATAACCCACTAGCCCAGCCACACTTCCAGGCAAGAAAGACTTGAATCCACTTTTTTTCTCTTTTGCATCCCCCACTCCCACCTGCACCCCAAAGCCCAAGCTAGAGTTGAGGGGAGCAATAAAAATGATCTGGGCTGTCTGGTGGCTGAACTTTATAGGGGAGTCTTGCGTGAAGCCTGAAACTACTTGCTGTGAGGGGAGAACAACTTCCGTGCGAGGCAAACTCAGCACCTGTGCACAGAGCTGCGTTTCTCCCAAGAAGCGGACAGCAGCAGCCAGACGCCCGGCATCCTGGGGCTGTGCCTGGCCCACCTTGGGAAGGCAGCTCATTTCTGACCATAATGGGCTTCCAAGAGGGACTCCACGCAGACCTGAAGACCCCTGCAGTTGTGGGGACGCTGCCCCTCTTGTCTGTTGGTAGTGGACTCTTGGGTTCATTGACTTCTCCATCTCCCTCCATCCTCCTGCCATTCCGTTCTCTCTTTGATGCTGCTGTGTATGTAATTGCCTCTCAGACCAGAAGCCTATTTGATGTCCACCATTTAAAGCATTATCTCTATTGATTTTCGTTTTTAGGACTTATATGGAACCTTAGGTGTGGCTGGTGGGAAGTGAAGGGCATAAAACCCTCACCCCTCTCTACTTCACTCTAATATTAATATTCACTCTAATAATAAGCATTTATATAGCCCTTGAACACAACTCCTTCCCAGCACATTGTTAGCTCAGAACCTTCAGCTCCCAAATCAGCAGGCGGGGTGCCATGACTTGACCCAGGCAATCACCTAAGTGGGTTGCTTTTGGATGGTGCAGAACTTGAAGACAGGAAGAATATCCAGTTTATGTTTTACCATTTGTTTGCTTTGTTCGGGAATGGTTTTAGGTTTGTTTTTTTCTTCTTCTTCTTCTTTTATGCTTCTAACACCTGGTCCCTAACACTTCCAATGTAATTGGTGGCTAATCAGTATTTACTAATGCAAGAGATTAGAGTGATATTGACGGAGAAAAACAACGTGCCTCAAGAACAAGAGCCCCCCCCCCCGCCCCGCCCTGCCCCTGACCAGCACTAAGAGGCCGTCTGATGCTGCCTGGGCTGGCAGATAAGTGGGAGGCAGAGATGGAAAGCAGGGTTCCAGGAACATGGGCCACAGCAGATGTATCTGGAGATTGCTCTTAACTTACGGTAAGTTGTGCCTCCAGAGATAGCCTCAGCAGTGTCTCCCATCCCATGGGCTCTTCTGCCACTGTGAGGTGGCACTTGTCTCTCCTCTCCGCAATCCGGGCTGGCCACGGCACTTAGTCTGAGCAACATAAAGGGGCAGAACAATCACCATATAACTTTTTAGATGGGGTCTACAGCAAAGAGCTGCAGCTTCTGCCTTCAATGTTTTGAACACCACCGCTTGGAAGCCACCTGCCTTAGAGGAAGTCAGACTACTCTGCTGGAGAGACAGAGAGAACGCGGAGAAAGGATAGAAGCCACCTCGGACATTCCCATGCCAGATGAGCTCCTCCTGCTCAAATCTGGAGCAAATAAAGTGGTGGCTGTTTTTTACACCATTAAGTTTGGAAGCATTTGATTTTGTACCATAGATGACTCAAGCAAGATGATCAGGCCCACCCTGGACCCATAAATCCAATGCTCCAGGAACAGGACCTGGGTGTCGGCTTTTTAACAGAACCTGCCTAGGACAGGGAGAGAGCTGAGCCTCCCAGTGACTTCTCCCATGGATGATTTCATTTCTTCAGTGGGTCTGAAGCCCTGGAATGCACAGTGCATCGGAGCTGCAGGAACCTGGGCCAGGGACATACATGATGAGAGAGATAAGGCAGCATCTTAGAAGAAACAGGGTACCACAGAGCTCTGTGTGCAGAGCCCCAAACAGAGCCACGGGACATCTGAACTGGATGAAGCCTTAGAGGACATTTGGCAAACTGGGAGCCCAGAGGGGGGAACTGACTGACTCAAAGTTACCTAGCTTGCTTGTGACCCATTTGGGACCGGAGCAAGGTCTCCTGCGTACTGGTCCACTCTTTCCCTCACCCATCTGTCTCTCAGGATTTCTGTGTCCTGAAGAGTGAGAAAACATGCTTTCTTAAATGCATGATAAATACCTTAAAATACTAAATACCTTCAAATAAGCCATGTACATGTGAGTACCAAGTATTTATATCCCAATGAATATGAACATACCAAGAGTATCCAAAGTAAGAGAAAGGTCAGAATTAGAGGTGGAACTAATCTGGGCTGCCTTCCTAAAACAGTTGACCTTTGAAGGAAGAGGATGGAGGTTTGTGGCAGGCAGATAGGGAACCCAGGCACAGAGGTTGGAATGAGACCTGTGGGATGTACGGTCTCATCTACTTAGCAGGTTCAGAAAGGCCTGCCGAGAAGGAACAGGGATTTATAAGATTCCATCTAGGGTCTGTTTCTTATCTGGTTCCTCCATCCATGGAAGGGAGACAGGACTGGCAGCTGTCCAAAGGGGAAGGCCTAATCACAAAGACTTCCTGAGTCCCCACCCACCCCACTGGGCTGTTAAGAAGGCTGGGGGGTGAGGGGTGGGTGGTTGAGTGGGTTAAGGCCTTTGTCTTCAGCTCAGGGTCCTGGGATAGAGCCCCGCATCAGGTTCTCTGCTCGGCAGGGAGCCTGCTTCCTCCTCTCTCTCTGCCTGTCTCTCTGCCTACTTGTGATCTCTGTCTGTCAAATAAATAAATCTTTGGGGGAAAAAAAAGAAGGCTGACCAGGGCCTGAGAGACAACAGACCCCAAAAGCTCTATCTGCAAGACCAAGGCTTCTGAACTTGGTGTCAGGATTCTTCTCTCTTCCCCTCTCTCCCCTCAAAGTCTAGCCCCCCTTTGTTATTAGAAGAAGCCCCTGAGACACCACCCAATGAGTTTATTTTTAGCTTCCCATTTTTTCCTAGGAGCTGCCATGAGAAGAGAACATAACTTAAGGGTTCCCAGCTGTCCTGCGCTGAGGATTGAACAAGAGAGAAGGGATTTTGCCTGTAGTAGAAGAGGTCAAGTCCAAGCAGACGGAAGAGCTAACTTTGCGGTCAGAGTGGGCAAAATGAGCGAGGTTGGTTAAATTTATTTCTTTGACAAATAACTCTCACTCAATGGACAAATCAATAACATTTTCTGCCGTTTCCTCACTGAAGAGCAGTTTCTTTTGGAAAAGGGGTAAGAGGCTGGTAGAATGTAGTCGGGAATTAGAATCCAGGACTGCTGGATTTGAACGAGTCACCTGACTTCTCTGAGTGTCCGTTTCCTCTCTGGGAAGATGGTATTAATGCTACTCTCGATCCCGTAGGGTCCTTGTGGGGACCGATCAAGCTAAGACTCGGAAAGCGCGTGCTGCCACATGCTAGTGAAAGACCCTAGAGGACCCGCACCCAAGGACGCACTCACAGACCACTGGATGCAATAAGCAAGAGGATTTTATTCGGGCATGCTCGGACTCCCAGGGACACTTGACCATGAAATCCGCGAGGGATGGGTCAGTGTCTGAGAGCCCTGATCTGTTTCGGGAGTCCCTTAATATAGAATTTTACAGTCCATTACATCAGAGCCCTCACTTTTCTAGCCAGTAATTTCAAAGCATTACAGTAAGGCCTACACATAGGTAGCCAATCCTTTAAAACCAACCATACATTCTGGCCAGTCACCGTTCAGGTAGTGTACAGTAAAGGGTACGTGTTGAATTGCACGTTTCTAACCTTTATCTGTATACGTGCTGAACCGCACGTCTCCAGCTAGCGTACGTGCTGAACCGTACGTCTCCGGCCTTGGTACGGGAAGCAACCCTTATCAATTTTACTTAGTAGTAGGGGAAATTCTTAACAGGGGAAGGGTATAACTTTATTTGATTACACAGCGAGCGAGGGTTTAAGCAATTTTTCATTTCTTAGCAAAGCATTAGAAGCATTATTATACAGAAGCCAGAAACAGCTGGGTTAAACACAGATTTTTGCTATTTGTTATCCTGTTATGCTGCTTGCTGACTCCCTTATCTATGGTCAGCTGGCCACAGTTTCTTAGTTAGCATAAGCTGGTTATAAAAAGAATGTTAAAACTTATAGGCTATACTATAGTTCTGACCTGGGGTCCTTCACTAGCGATGGCAATCACTCAGTCAATATTCCTTTCTTGACTTCCCTGTCCTAAGTAAACCCACTTTGACCAGCCCCAAGATAGAAGCTCATCTTTAACCAATACCCAGTATGGACGTACCACATGACAGGCTCACAACAGGGCAGGTCTCAACGTGACACGGCCCCTGCTTCTGACCACGATACCTTTGCAGATCATCAGGACCTTGGGTGCTCCAGGAGGAATGCAAGGGCCACCAGCCCCGCTGCGTGTCTGGGGGACCCTGATCAACCCAGCTGAACTCACTGAGCTGGCTCACTGGCAGAACCAGCGAACTGCATGTCAAGGCAGAAACACAAATGCCACCGCCAACCTGAAGTGAGCATTTCCCGTGTGCCTGGCTCCGTGCCAATGAGTTCACATGCATCACCTCACTCAATCCGAACAGCAGCCCCGCAAGGCAGATCCTAGGATCGATCAGCCCCATTTCCGAGATGGGGAGACTGAGCCTGAAAGAACGACAACTCCCCCAGAGTCGCTGCGTTGATAAGCAGCAGAGCCAGGACATGAATCTAGGTGCAAACTGGGTACTCCTTTGGGGTTTTGTTTGGTGAAGATGTAACCTTAGTGTGTGGCTGTCTGGCCCCTTCTTCCCAGGAGGAGATTCTGCTCTCTGGAGCACCCTCTGTGCACGACCCTGTGATATAAGGACACCCTCTTACAGCCACCAGCCACCGGCAAGCCATGCCCGGTGTGGAGCCGAGGCCCTGGCACCCGCCCTACCCTCCCTATCTCTCTGCACACCAGAGCCATTAGCCAGGGCTAGGCGGGAAACTGTTCCTTTGCCCTGGCCATCTGCTTAGGGGACGTGCAGGGGGATATTTTTCCCCCTGAATAAGCCATTTCTCTTGCTCTCCCATTGTGAATTTCCTGCTTTCTGCACCATTGAGATTAGATTTCTTTCTGTGATAAAAGAAGGAAGCCTTGTGGTAGCTCTGCCTAGGGATGGGTAAGAAATAGAAGCTCAGCTAGAAACATAGCTGCTGATTGTTACCACCATCGTAATTTAATATCTGCTAAGTGCCTCTAGACTTGGAAGTGCTTCGAGAAGACAAAGTCAAGGAGATGGGTAAGTTTTTTGCCCCGAGGAGGTCTCCATGCAAACCTCCATCTGCAAAACAAATTTCCCAAAGCCTCTCTCACGCAGGTGCGTTCAGACACACACTACACTTCCGGGGGGGGGGGTGCTTCTCAAACCAACGTGCAAATCACAACCACCAGGGGTTAACTCACAAATGCCGGGCCCCACCCCCAGGAGAGGCTGATGCTTCTGGTCAGGGGAACCACACTTGGAGAACCAGCCCCCTCCTTCACCCACCGGCAGCTCTCAAGAGACTCACCCATGTGCTCAAAGGCACGGACACTTTCAGACACACACAACCTGCCTCCTCTTCAGCATCCTTGGGCCCCAGTCTCCGGCCTCGCTCTCTAGGCTCCAACCGCTCCTGTCTTCTTTATGTTCTTCAAGCTGGGCTCCTCCTGCCTCAGGAAGGAAAACAGGTGGGAGAAGAGTGAATTGAGGTGGAAAGGCCAGAATGTGGGGGATGGCAGGAGACCTTCCTGGCAAGATGGTCCCCAGTCCAGGTGGAAAAAGAAACGGGAAGCTTTCTGTCCGCTGGAGCATGTGTCCTCTTCATCTTTGTCTGGGTTATGCCTCCTTAGCTTTCAGACTGTAGCTCTGTCTGCCCTGTATCAAGGAAGCCTCCTCTGATTTCCTCTGCTACCCTGGCCATCATCATTAGACCAAGGGAGAGCCCAATTTAAGTGGTCATATCTTCATATAAATTTTCTCTACATGGTTACGGTAGGTCTTTTTTTTTTTTTTTAATGTACATCTGAGGGGTGCCTGGATGGCTCCGTCAGTTAAGTGTCCAACCCTTGATTTTGGCCCAGGTCATGATCCCGGTGTCATGCGCTAGAGCCTTGCATCGGGCTCTGCAATGGCCAAGGAGCCTGCCTAAGATTCTCTCCCTCTGCCCCTCCCCACCCCATATGTGCATGCATGCACTCCCTCCCTCTCTCTTTCTTAAAAAAAAAAAAAAAAAGTATGTTTAACCCCATGAGAGACAGGATCATACTGAGTTCCACACAGTTTCACCCCTACCTGAGCATCTGCTTCAGGGTAGATGCTCAGAAGCTTTTGTTGAATGACTAAATGAACCCTCACACGTGGGCACAGCTCACATGTACACACAGGTATTCACACAAGAAGACATTCACATGTATTCTTTCATGTCTACCCTCAGCATTCTTTGCAGAAAAACAGAGCAGATGAGGTTTGGACACTGAGGTATAGAAGTTAATTCAACTCTTCTGAAAAACAATTCAGCATTTGGAATAGAAATGTAAACAATCCTACTTACTGAAATGTACTCATGGCAACAGTGTTTATAAAGCAAACTCTGGAAACTAACTATCCCTACTTAGATGTCCACTGACAGATTAAGAAAACTGGTATATCTAGCCAATGGAATAGCTTACAATTGTTAAAGATGATAATATCTATCCCTTTGGGGAAGGTGCTTATCTCATATTATCAAGAAAATAAAATCAAGATACAAAATAATCTGTAAAATATGATCCCATTTACATAAAACTATAGCCCTCTCTATGATTGCATAGAGTTGTTTAAGATTTATTTGTTTAGACTTATTTAAGATTTTATTTATTTATTTGAGAAAGAGAGTGTGTGTGCACAGTAGAGAGAGCATGAGCACGGACAGAGGCAGAGGGATAAGCAGGCTCTCCACTGAGCAGGGAGCCCTATGTGGAGCTCGATGCCAGGACCCTGAGATTATGACCTGAGCTGAAGGCAGACACTTCACTGACTGAGTCACGCAGGCACCCCACATCGTGGGATTGAAGATGATTTTTACTTTCTTCTTTGCGATAGTACTGACTTCATACTGTTGCTGAGAGATGAAAAGAGATAAAATGTGGATGATGTGGAGAGTTTAGAGTATGATACTAGCACGAAAAGTTCTCTTTATATCATTTATATAGTTTCCAGGATTGTTTTGATTTTTAAGAATCCTCCTGTAGTGAGAACAAAGTTACAAAATCACAAGAACAATAAAGCTTTAAAACATAGACCCGGCTGGAAAGGGCCAAGGGCAGGTATGTGTCCTCCAGCTCTAGCTCAAACCCCAGTCCCAGCACTTAATACAGTCCTCAGTACTAGTAAGTGCTTACAACAATTTGTTAAATTCAACTGGATTTGGAGCATCCATTAGTCCAGTGAGAAGCTTTATCAGAAAAGAACCTAATGGAATTCTAGTCTCCAGTCCCACCACGAGGCAGACCCCAACCAGACTTCTTGTTGATACTGAGGGTGTCAGCCATAGGTCAGAGTGATTGGAGTGTTTCTCTCTCTCTGTTTTAGAGCTTTTATTTTTTTACTTGAAAGAAAGAGCAAACGGAGATTGAGAATATGATGGGGGGCAGGGGTGACGGGGAGAGGGAGAAACAGATTCCACGCTGAGCAGTGAGCCTGGACCCCAGGCTCACGACCTGAGCCAAAGACAGACACTTAATCAACTGCACCACCCAGGTGCCCCAACTGGAGTGTTTCTAACTAGAACCCTTGCCTGGGACACATCAAGCCCAGGAAATTAAGGAAATGTGAATCCCTGGTCCTCTTTCTTCCACCCACTGAGCTCTTCATTAACCTGCAGTTAAATTAACATCTCCCTTCTTCAACAAGACCCAACATCACCACAGAAAGCTGACTAGCCTTTGGCTTCTTTAGATGAGAGATTGTTCACTTTTTCCTGAAAGTGGACAGTGAGGGTAAGTAAAAGACATGGTTCCAAAGCAATTTCCAGGAAGCAACTATCCAAAGTCATCACCTGCAGATCCCCAGGTTTTGTCTTTTTGTGTGGTCTAATATAGCAGTCTTCAAAGTGTGGGGGTGCCTGAGACATTTTCAGGGCATCAGGAGGTCAAAACTATTTTCATAATGATAATGATATCATTTGCCTTTTTCATTGTGGTGATGTTTGCACCGATGACACATAAAAAGCAGTGGGCAAAACCATTGGCTCCTTCACGTGAATCAAGGCAAGGGCACCAAATTGTGCCTGTAGTCATTTTACCACCACACACTTGGCAGCTTTGCTTAGGAACATCCTTGCTGAAGCAGTATAAATTATGAATTATTACAAGGTATTAACTTATTTAAATCCCAATCCCAAATATATGTCTTTTTAATATTCAGGGTGAAAAAAATGAGAGCACTTGTGCTGCATACCAGAATTTGGGGGTTGTTTCGAGAAAAAGCACTTATGTTTCAGCTGCGAGCTGAACTTGCCACTTTCTTCATGAAACACCATTTTTCCTTGAAAGAAGATTGACGAACTGCGATTACTCCGACTTCAGAGTTGGCAACCATTTCTTCAAAAATGAACAAAATGAGATCGTCACCTCGAAGAAAACATCTGACAGCGTTTGTCCCTAATGATATAATTTAAAATTTCAGTTGGAAATTTGGATCTTGGAAGATTTGGATCCTTTACCAGGAGCTTCCCAATCCTTAAAGACATTTCTGATGACATCAGTGACGATATGAATAGATTTGTTTTCATGTTGTAAAATGGAATGTGTCAACATCTGGAAGATGTTCATAGCTCAGAACCAATATTTTCCAAATGATCAATTCATAATGTTATGAAATTATACATGGGTGAAAAACCCATTGTGAGTGTGACATAGACCAAGAGATTTAAAAACAACCAAATACCAAATGTCAATGCTCATTGACAGATTTCAGACTCCACATTGCAACTGATCTTTACCAACTCCTGCTTGTCAACTTTGCATACAGTATTGAAGTATCATCAAGTACTTAAAAAGGCTATTAAAAAATTCTCTCTTGAGTGGCCTGGGTGGCTCACTGGGTTAAGCATCTGCCTTTGGCTGAGGTCATGACCTCGAGTCCTGCATTGGGCCCTCTGCTTAGCAAGGAGTAGACTTCTCCCTCTCACTCTCCCTCTGTGTCCTTTATCCCTCTCTCACTCTGTCTCAAATAATCTTTGAAAAAAAAAATCTTCAAAAAAAAAAATACTCTTTCACTTTCCAACTCTACATCTGTGTGAGATCAGATTTTCTTCATATATTTCAACCCAAACAATATATCACAACAGATTGAATACTGAGGAAGTATGAGAATCCAGCTATCTTTTTTGTTCAGCTAGATATTAAAGAGATTTGCAAAAATATAAAAACAATGCCACCGTTCTTATTTTTTGTTTTGAAAAATGCAGTTACTTTAATAAAATTATTATTTATTTATTATTATTTATTATTTATGTTAGCATGTGATTAAATACTTAGCTATAAAGGTAATGAAATAGGTACAGGACCTGTATGCTGAAGACTATAAAACTTAAATGAAAGAAAGCAAGGAAAATCTAGGTGAATGGATAATATGGGGCACCTGGGTGGCTCAGTCAGGTATGCCTCTGCCTTTAGCTCAGGTCATGATCCTAGGGTCCTGGGATCAAGCCCCATGTCAGGTTCCCTGCTCAGCAGAGAGCCTACTTCTCCCTCTCCCTCTGCCCTTCCACCTTGCTCATGCTTTCTCACTCTTCCTCACAAATAAACAAACAAACAAACAAACAGACGAAATGCTATGTTCCTGGTTCAGAAGACTCAGTTAACATGCTAATTCTCTCCAAATGGATTATAAATTTACCACAACCCTAATAAAAATTTCAACAGGATTCTTTGGAGTTAGAGGCAAGCTGGTTCTAAAACTTGAATGGAAAAATAAGGACTTAGAAGACCTAAAATAATTTTGAAAAAAAATTGGACGATTCACCCTACCCAAATCTAAGACCTACTATAAAGCTAAAGTAATTAAGACAGGGTGGCATTATGGAGGACATGGGGAGTTAGAGAGAAGGAGGTTGGGTAAATTGGAAGGGGAGGTGAATCATGAGAGATTACGGACTCTGAAAAACAATCTGAGGGGTTTGAAGTGGCAGGGGGGCGGTGGAAGATCGGGGTACCAGGTGGTGGGTATTATAGAGGGCACGGATTGCATGGAGCATTGGGTGTGGTGAAAAAATAATGATACTGTTATGCTGAAAATAAATAAATGAAAAAAAAAGGGTGGCATTGCTGAAAGGATAGACACATAGATTAAAGAAATATACCCACACAGATATGCTCAATTGACTTTTGAGAAAATGGAAGGGCAAATGGAAATGCAGATTTGCGGGCGGGAAAAGTGCAGTCTTCAAAATATGGTGCTAAAACAACCGGACATCCATTAGTGAACAAATGAACCTCAATCTAGATCACAACAGTATCTCAAAATTAACTCTAAATGGATCCTAGTCCAAATAAAAAAACATAAAACAACAAAATTCTTAAGAGAAAACATCAGAAAAAGTCTTCAGTCTTCATGAGCTTAGATTTGGCCAAGTATTCTTAGCACAATCCAAAAAAAAAAAAAAATGATAAGTTGGAATTCAGCAAATTCACTTTGTCTCTATAAGGGCACAATTAAGAAGGTGAAAAGACAAGCCACATAGGGAGAAAATATTTATAAATCAAATATCCAGCAAAGATTAGCAACTAGAATATATAAAGTACTCTCAGAATTCAACAATAAGAAGACTAGTATCTAGCATATATAAAGAAAAGAACTCTCAGAATTCAATGATAAGAAACAAACAACCCAACAAAGAAACAAGAAGATCTGAACACTTAGCCAAAGAGGATCTCCAGATGGCCAAAAAAAAAAAAAAACAACCAACATTAAAAAGATGCTCAACATCATTCGTTGTTAGAGAAATCCAAATTAAAACCACAATGAGATACCACTACATACCTATTAAAATGGTTGCCCTAAAAAATTCTGGGCAATACCAATTACTGGGAGATGAGGAGCAAGTAAAACTCTAATTTGCGGGTGGGAACGCAGAATGGTACAGATCCTCTGAAAACAGCCTGGCAGTTTTTTATACAGTCAAACATACAATCACCATATGACCCAACAATCCCACCTGTAGTAATTAATCCTAGAGGAAAGCAAACTTTAGTCACATGAAAATCTGTACAAGAGCATTGAAATCGATGCTCATCTTAATTTCCGCCATGATCTTATCAAGGAGGAACAGCTTTGACTCATGAGAACTTCTAGGCCTTTGTGCAATGTTTACAACAGAGACAAGCCTGGACTGTCTCCAAGGAGAAGGGCTTTGGGGGCGGAAGAGAAGGGAGCAGCTAGAGCCTGACCCAGCGAGATGGGGGGTTCTTGAGACTAGGGGTACAGAGAGCTGCAGATTTGCAAGCTGTTGCCTGCACCTGTAAAATCATGTGAGGGCGGCCCGTGAAGGCCGCCAGTAGAGCGGCCAGCCTGGGAACAGGGTGCGGCCTCCCTCAGAGCGTAGCATCCTGGGGAAGAACAGGAGGAGGAATGATTTCCAGACAGGCTGAGAAGTTCAGTCAAATTTTCATCTATTTTATAAAGAAAGGTGACATTTCTTGTACCTTCATGGCATGGAGCAAATTCCTGCTGACTGCACGGGGTGTTCGTCAGAACCCCAGAGATCGGACGGAGGTCTCTTGGGGAACACCACTTAAGGAGCTTGTGGGAGACAGAAGGAGCGGCCAGAAGGCCAGAAGGGAGAGCTTGATGTCACAGAAGCAATGGCAATGTCACTGAGCAGGGAGTCCTCAAGAGTTCAGTTCCAGCAGGGAGTTCCAGTAGGATGAGGACTGAAAAGCTACCATTGGATTTGGCAACATGGTAGATCAATGATGTGATGGGGCAGGAGCCAGATGGCTGTGGCTTGAGGAGCCCATGGGGCATGAGGTTGTGTGTCCCCTCACAGCCCTGAACCATCAGTTCCATTGGCCGAGTGGCCAGGTGCTTCCAGGGCAGGGCCAGCTACCCATTCTGGTCCCATCAGTGGCAAGAGAGAGCAGAGAGAGCTCAACCCAGCTGTGAGAGAAACTCCCAGCAGGAGACGTCTAGCTGCCTCGGATGGTGGCGTCACCTTCATAGAAGACCAACCCCATTGCTATAAAATGAAGAGGCAGGTTTATACAGAGAAACGGCAAATCTCCTAAGAAACTTGAACCCTGTGAAAATTTATTCAAATTCCCCAGTCCCGTCTCACTGGTTTGCTGAAGGGGTGGAGAAAGGGGTGAAGGATTTGGCCCTTTTGCGGCAATTTCAACGTTTGTTTCAAGGGCTCGATCTGCCTGTCACTGTCCTGCATGTTGACATGCAGCCGCCCGTTTCACCCTGCAACAGCACGTGGGAGAGATGCACCTATGCTGCATGAGGGGAGGGAGAGGCTGGCTTGCCCAAGGTCAGAGAGCGAAGGAAGTGGAGCTGGAATTTGTGCCTCTGGTTACCTCCAGTCCAACTTCATGGCTCTTTCCACTAAATCAGTATCATTAGGAGGAGTTCAAAGAAGATTCCCAGCTCCCTCCTTGTATGAAAAGTGAAGAACTTATTCTGGGACTCAGGCCTTTGGCAGAAGAATTACCCCGTTACGTCCACGTCCCACATCCTGCGGGCCGGAGCTGAGCCGTGCAGGACCAAAGCCGGGCCATTCCCTCCTCTGCTCTGAGGACTCATCTGAGACGATCTCTGCCTGGATGACGCAGGCTGCGTATCTCCACAGCGTGGTCTTCCACGTTCTGACAAGACTCATCGTGAGACCAGTGTGAGCTCGCTGCCTGGGCTGGGCAGCGCAATTCCATGGAACAGGAAGCCTGGGCCAGCGCGGAGGATGTACGGAATGAGTGGCACGAGCTTCTCAGAGCCACCCACCCACACTGAGGAGACATGGAGGTATCCTGGGGTGACAGCTTATTATGGCAGAGGAGGACCTCCCAGAAAGCATCCACTTGGGACGTGGGTGCGAGAAGAGTCAGGAGGCCTCCTCCCATTCATAATGCTTTTGTCTCAGGTTCTGGGTGAGCTAAGCCTCCGGTCCTGTGACACTCTGAGGGGTGTGCCCAGCCTTCTCTGCGGCATTGTCCCGCCCTGGCCCTCCCACGGCAGAGGCCCGGTGGAGAACGGAAAGATACCCGTTGCCGAGCAGCAGACCCTGTAACGTCTCAGCTAGAAAAGACCTACCTGACTTGGGAGAGCAGATTTTAAAATCGGACAGCCTCGATTCAAAGTCCAGCTCTACCACTGTAGCAGGCGTGTGGCTCGGGGAAGCTTAACTCACTTGCCTTGGCCTTTGTGTCTTCATCCATGAAATAGGGATAATAGTGCCTACTCTGTGCTTTCAGGACATAAGACACATCAGGTGGTTAGCACAGCAGCTGGTATATAGCACACATTCAGCAAGTGCTAGCTCTTATCATCATTATCCTCATCATTATCATTACAGAAAGTGCTCCACATGCATCTCCCAATGTCCCCCCAAGTGCATCAGGACACTGGCTAAGCAATTACGGGAAACAATAGCCCTTGGGAACTGAACCAAACTCCAGAGGCAGCAGGATGGGCTGCTGGGCTGTGACCGGACGGGCCTCCAAAGACTTAGTCTCTGCCCCACACCCAACACACTCACATACACTCCCCTCCTTCCCCGGGGGGTAAACTCAGCAGTCAGTGGACTTGACAAAGCCAGAGAGTCTGAGTGGTACCTGGAGATGCCTGGGATCCAGGGACCCGAGGATGGTGTCACCAGCAACCCCCACTAGCCTCCACCAATAGAGACACGCACATCTTTCTGGAAATTTTGGACAGATTTGGGAAATCCCATCACCCTACTCCATGCTTCTTATGGTTTCTGTAAATGTCTGGTGTCTAAGGAAAGTGTTTTTCTTTTCCTATTAAGATACTGCTTTTTCTCGAGCTTATCTCTCCCACACACACACCTGCACCCCTATAGGCTACTTATGCCCTAGGAAGCCAGAGAGAGAGAAGGATCTGAAAAATAATGTGGCAGGAAGACTCCTCGCTGGACGTTGAGATGGATGAGAAATAAGCTTTGGGTTGAACCACGGAAGTTGTGGGAAACCGTGGGCTCTTATTGGGGTCGCTGTGTTCTCCCTACTTGCTAATATGCTAAGCCCGCCAATTGCCCCTCCCCCACACCTTTTTGTTGGGATGAAGCCAGAAAAGAACTGAAGGTGGGACGTCTCCCCCTCCCACTGACATGAGAGAGTAAAGAAACCAAATCTGAGGTGTCCGAAGGCCAGGCCCATGGACGCAGGCCTGGAGACGTCTGTGATCGTGGCCAGAAGCAGGGGTGTGCCCAGTGGCGCTGGTCGTGTATCCATGGGTCGCAGTGATGGAGGTCAATATATTCAAGGTAGGAAAGTAACTGCGGAGCAAGAAGGGATAGATCTTTCAGAAACCGATGGGACTACCGATCCAATTCTGTTGGAAATGCTTGAGGAAGCTTCTTACAATCAGGCCTCTCTCTGAGCTTGCAAAGGCAGAGGAAGAGAAAGAGGAAGAAGGGAAAAGGAGAAAAGACAAGCACTGGATTGTCCTTCACCCATCCTTGTCTGGTTTTGTTTGTTTGGTTGTTTGATCTGGTTTGGCTTGGTTTGGTGACGTTTGACTTACTTAAGTTTTAAGATTCCTTTCAAGCCTCCCGTCCTCTGTGAAGCCCTCCCTGACCTCTCCAGGTGCGACTGGTAGCTTCCACGCATGCTGTCCATACTCGTCATAGCTTCCGTCACACTGAGTCACAATCATGAGTTCCTGAGGACACTGTCATAGTCTTTGTGCCCCTGAGCCTGTCATGATACCTGATACAGAGTAGGCACTGATATGGCAGGTCGGGGGTTGGCTGGTGGGCCAAATAAACACTCAGAACCCACAGCTGAGGAACCAAACCTAAGAACCCCCACAAAGGCTGTCTGGACACCGGGGTGGGCAGGGAATCAGTAGAACAACAAATCACAAATTTTTCAGGTCACACAACTTTTATTGCTGAAGACCATTGCTGGGGCTGCCGTAGACATGAACATTGCCCTCCCCCACCCTCAGCCCTGATAACACGCAACCGGCTCCCTCGGCCCCTGTCCAGCCTTGCTGCCTGCCTGAGCTGGGCTGGGCTGACCCGTGTGGACCCTGCCTCTGAGAGTCATAGCACCGTGAGGCAGGCCCCAGGAAGGTGAGGAGAATGGGGCTGGGCAAGAACAGGTAGCCCAGAGGAGAGGCTGGCGAAGGCCCAGGCCTCTGGCTGGCATGGAAACCAGACACACTGATGGCTCACGGGAGCAGGGAACCTCAGATCCTTCAATACGACTGTTTGGAGGGCCTGGAGACAGTGTCGGCTCTCTCTTCACGGCAGCGTTGGGGTCAATGCCCGGTTTCTGAAACAACTGAGAATTTGAAAGGTGGAGAAGCGGAGAAGAAACTACAAAAGGCCCAGGAGGGCACTGGACAGGGAACCCTGTCCACCCGGACTCTCTTAGGCTCTGACACCCATGGAGAAGCAGCAGCCATTTCTTCACGCCCTGGTGTGGCCTTCAGATGCAGCGACACGTGTGGCTCTCTGTGAGGGATCTGCTCACCAGCCTGCCTGAGGGCTCCCTACCGAGTACCCCAAAGCAGCTCCTTCATCTGGTCACTTGAGGTCGGGAACATTCTGCAGGACTCTGGAATGGCACAACTCCCAGAAGCCCCTTGGAGTCTGTGGGGTGATGGATGCTAGCGCTTCAGGCGCCTGGAAGTTTTGGAGAATCTTTATAAAATGCATCTACTTCCATTTCTTGAATATAAAAATAAAATAAAAATCTGCCCCAGTGCCTCTGAGCCTGGACTGCTGCATGCAGCCAGCCCTCCACATCCGGGCACCAGCACGAGGTCTGATAAAGAGCAGGAAGCTCTTTCAAAGGGGGACACTTCCCGCCAGGGCCAGCCCAGGCCCTCTGCTACCCGGGTGTCCCCGGGGCTGCTGGTGACCACGCGGTCTGGGTTCGTCTCCAAGTCAGGGTCAGAGGAGCAAGAATGCCTAATATGGACTTCCAGGCCCTTCTCTGGGGCCCTGTTTGGGCTTCACCACCTCTGTCCATTAAGGCTACCCCTGCAGGAACCTCCACACAGCCCAAACCATTAACTCCAGGTGCTTTCCAACCTGGGCTTTGCGAAGAGCTGACAGCTCTTCTGGTTTCTGAAGACCTTGGGAGAGTAACAACATCTACTCATGTGCTCACATGTACACACACATACACACACGTGTGTGCATATTCACAGAGGCAGCAGATAGTAGAGGTAGGAGTAACGAAGATGCCTGGTGGCCTTTAGCCTAGATGACACTGCCGATGGCCCAGTCACTTTGGCCAGTGCCGTGAGGTGGGACAGTCCAGCTGCTTAGGATTTCCGGAAGTGCACCTCCCTCTGAGGACAAGAACAGGGAGAACAGGATGAGGCTGGGTCAGGAAGACAGATGTCGAAGGTGGGGTTCAGAGCCTGCCATTCAGTCCAGCTGTCACTGGGCACTGCTCCTCGGAGAGAGGCAACAAGGAGGAACCGTGGAAGCAGAGAGACACCAGGCTGGATTTCTGGACCAGCCACCCAAGCTCTGTGTGCTGCTCTCCCCTCTCTCAGGCAGAGGAGGGAAGGTGAGCATAGCTTTCGTGCTTTAGGGCTAAGATGGCAGGTGCAGGGAAGGTAGGGCTGTTCTGGGTCAGCAGAGGTGGGGGTGAAGCCCTGCACCCCAGATACCCATGAGACTAACTCCCTGCCAAGGAGGGAGGCCTCCTTCATACACCGCTCCAATCAGCTGTGTGAACTCACACCGTGGAGAAGACATGCCGCTGGGGCCCAGCCTGGGGCCACCCCTTTACATCCCTCCAGAGGAAGGAAACAGAAGGTAAGAAACCTAGGCCGCTGGGGTTGGCCCAACATTGGATTCCTATCCTGTCCCAGTCTTCCACACTTCTGAACACCTCCAAACACGACGGGTGAGGGGAACTTTGCTAAGACTCTGGGGAAAGCCTGGGCCCTCTACCAGACACCCCAACTTTGGGGAGCTCCCAGTCTGCCCCAGGCAGACACTCACCTCCATCTTGCTATAAATCCAGGGGAGGACTTCAGTCACTTTGGTGTACACACCGGGCTTGTTTCTCTGGCCACAGCCCGTGCCCCAGCTGGTGACTCCTGCCAGATACCAGCGGTTGTTCTGCTCACAGACCAGGGGCCCCCCGCTGTCTCCCTGTGGGGGGAACACACATCTCAGCAGGGTAGGAGGTGGTCCTTGAGCAGGAAATGGCGGGCACCTGATTCTCACTCTGAAACCACCACCCCAGCCTTCCCCCATGGCCCCTGGCTCCCAGGACATGAGCCTCTCACCTGGCAGGAGTCTCTGCCTCCCCGGAGGTCCCCAGCACACATCATCCTTGGGGTAAGGTAACTGTCATAGACCAAGAAGTCATTGCATTTCTTAAAGTCGATGAGGTTGACCTGTACCTCTCGGAGGAAGGGGGATGTCTTCTCTTCAGTGAAGGCGAGTGGAGGAAAGAGAAGACGGGAAAGGAGTGAGACCAGATCTGGACACCTTCATGACCTTCTAGCCAGCCACCCCATGACTCAGATTCACAGCTTCCTGGGAGCAGAGGATACCATTCCCATGGCTGGCCTCCCAGAACATAGGGCCACATACACCCTCACACCACACACAACCCCCTACATGTAACATAGAGACAGACATGTACACAAACTCACAAGCCTACTGGGCTGCCTTCATGTTGCAAAATCTTCTCTGTATGCAGAGCACCATCAAACACATAATTTCATTTGTTTTCAGTAACTATGTGCCCTAACGAGGTATAATTAATCCATTTACAGTTGGAGGAACTCACGGCCGAAGGCGTGACTTGCCCACAGTCACACGGCCGGTCAGTTATGGAGCCGAGACCAGAACAAGTCTGCTCCCAGGCTAGTCACCATCCACTGCACTGAGCAAGGGAAAGGAGGCCCTGAGACCTGCAACTGGCCAGAGGCTCTCTGTGAGGTCAGCCACGTGCTCCGGGGCCAAGCATAAACCATCCTACAGAACCAACATCAGCAAAGATCACTCTGCAATAGAGATAAAGTGAGGCGAAAGAAGACCACTCCACTTCATAACCTTGTTTAAGGGTAAATGGAAACAAGGTAGGTCACAAACCACAAATAACGGCGACTATCCCCTCTCCCAGCCAATAGGAATGGCTACTGCCTCCTCGCCGATTATAGTTTTAGACTCTGCTTATTCTTAACTCCTAGATGAGATTATTAGGATGTCCAATCATAGAATTATCCCTGCTTGGGTGCCTCGGTGGCTCAGTGGGTTAAGCCTCTGCCTTCAGCTCAGGTCATGATCTCAGGATCCTGGGATCGAGCTGCACATTGGGCTCTGCTCAGCAGGGAGCCTGCTTCCCCCTCTCTCTCTGCCTGCCTCTCTGCCTACTTGTGATCTTTGTCAAATAAATAAATAAACATTAAAAAAAAAAAAAAAGAATTATCCCTGCTTCCCGAAAGCATCCAATCTAGAGAAATGTTCCACTTCTTTGAACCGCCGCCCTCCCCTACAATAAGTCCTTCCTAGCACTCTGTTATTAAGATGTCCATGGTTCCCTGTGGTATATGTTCCCCCTCAGTGCAGTGAGCAATGGACCAAACATGTTTGATTATAGGGGGTCTCCAGGTGGTCTTGGCTGGAGACCAACTACTTTGACATCTGCTCAGGTATATACATTCATACACATTTGCCTCAGGTTGGTTTACAGGATTTCACTTGGGAGAGCTCCGTGTGAAGCTGTTTAGGGGGACACAGACACCTGGTAGGATCTGCATGTAGGGGGACATGGGTACTTGGTAGGTACCTGGTGTTGTCTGCATTGATGGGAGGATCTTAACTGACCAAGCGGAGCCTACATGGTCTGAATAGAGGATGTACAGTGTTGTCAACAGTCAAATAGTCTATTTGTTGCCAATTAGTCTTTTTTGGTAAAGATATGTGAATGAAGTGTTGGCCTCTTCGCCAGGAGGTGGCACCTAAGAGTTCTGAGGAAATAACCATATAGGCCCCTAGGTACACGCTGTACATAAACACATTTTGTATATTCTTATAGGGTAAGTTTTCTGTGAAAGTGGCAGATATTAGTTAAGCATGTGTCTTGGCATTTTTTTCACCTGCACATTTGGGACTTTTTCTTTTGATTGACTAAAGCTGCATATACTAAAAACAAAAACAAAAACTTTTTTTTCTCATTTCATTTTCACTTTTTTAAAAAATTCAAAAATAACTGCAATTTAATGGGGGCTTTCTCCATGGAAGAGTTAGTCCAAAGTGTAAGAAACAACCCAGGCTCTGTGAGCAAGTGGTGGAGTATGATGCAGATAGCACCAGCCTGGCATGTTCTAGACTATTCTAGGCTGTTCTAGACTTAGTTCTGTCTATCAGAAACAACTACGGTGACCCTGGGCGAATGACAGAGCCCCAAAGGTCTTTAGCTTCCTCATTTGTAAAATGGGGAGAAGGGTTAAGGGTGATACTTGGGAGACCAAAACTTTCTAACATGGGTTACAAGATGTAATATAAACTGGTCTGCCATGTGTGGGGGTGATGTGAACACACATACCCACATGCAGGCCCATGAATCTCTATGCCCAAACCCTCATCTAGATAGGCCCTCCTCCATACACCCCGACACATCACCCCCACACACTCTGTACAGATGCACATGTACACACACACACACGCAGCCCAACAATTCTGCCTCTCACCATCAGTCTCCTTGGTCTTGCCAAAACCTGTGATCCAGCAGGTCTCATTGAGGCTGAAGGTCTGTCCGTGCATAGGGAGGCAGGCAGGGTGGATGTGAGCTGCAACAAGACCTCAAGACATCAGAGCAAGGTCAAGGCTGGAGATCTCAGCTGGGATGGTACTAGGGAGGGACAGGGGTATCCAGGTCCTAGGACCCTCCCTCCTTGCCCCAGTATGGTTCAGAAACTTCTAGGGCCTTGAATAGACCAGGCAAGAAACTCAGGCATTTTATCTTGACCCTCCAGCCTTTGGGTTGCTGCTAGAGTTCCCGTAAACATTCTGATCTCAGTGAGTGCCCTGTGGGCAGAAGCATATGCCTTGGAAGCTCCCCTGTGCCACGCCGATACCAGGGTGGCTCTAAGGATCTCCCTTCTATGAGTGGCTTTCCCAGCTGAACCTCCTCCATGCCCATCCGTCAGAGGAGGGAGCAGCAGCAGACCAAGTCCCAGGCATTAGCACCATGGCCTCTCAGTGATGTGTCCAGCCAGGTCTGGGGAGAGCACCCACAGGTGGGTCAGCAACTGAGGGGCTTCCTCCAGCTCAACCTCCCCAAGTGGGAAGAGCACATCCCTAGAGGCATGGACCACAAAACCCCTGCTCACTTGCTCCCAGGCTCAGAAACATTTAGAAGGTGCTGCTGTGCGTCACGTCACAGCCTTTCTGAGGACTGGGATCTTTATGCTAGGGCGTGAGCCACCAAACTCCAACTTGCAAGATGAAAATACCAGCTGATAGAATGTTTGCAATGCTCTCAATGGTTTCTTATGCTCACCTAGAACAGTGCCTGACACATACAAAGTACTCAACAAACAAAGAAAGGAAGAAAGGAAGGAGTGACACAGAAAACGGGAGTGTGGGGGAGGGAATGAACGCTAGATTCTTCTCCTATAAATTGGGCTCTAAGTACCGGGGTCTAACACATTTGTCTGCTAGAGAGTAAACAAAAAAGAAATGAAGGCATGGCATCAATCATTAACCAAAAAATGCAAAACATAATTTCTTAAAATATGCCCATTTTTAAGATATAGGGTCTTTAAAAAAAATGTAACATGATTCTATCCTCCATTCACTTTTATGGGGGGAATTAACTTTATCAGTGAATTTTCACAAGTTTTCTTCGATAGAACTGTGACTTGAAAGTGCTTGGCCCGCCAAAGGAGTTTAAGAAAATCTACCCTGATTTCTAAACCCAAAATCAGGGCACCTGGTCTAAACTGTAATTCTCAGTCAAGATGTGTGCTTCCTGCCCAGGGGCCTATGAGTCTGTAGAGGGACTGCCACAGTCTGAAAACCATACACAATGTTATAATAGCTTTCATTTGGTTTTACAGATTACCTAATTTGATTTGGAATTCCAAATAACATTAAGGGAGGTTGCGGTGGTGGGAGATCAGGATGGTTAGCGAAATGGAGTCTGGGTTTGGCAAGATTGGAAATGCCTATTCTGGTCCTGCAGACTGACTGCCCCTCTTAGGTGGGCATGAAGGGTAAGGCATGCAGGGAAGACCGCCCCTCGCCACAAAATGGGCTGATAGGCTACAGTGAAGGAGACTGGCCTGCTGGTGGGCGTGGCTCTGGGAGGGCGTGGCCCTGGGCCAGCCCCGCCCAACCGAGCTTAGGCTGTTTCCTCCTCCTCACCCCACTCTGACGACCTAGTGTCTGACTCAGGACTGCCACTGCCTCTGTAATTAATATGCCCGGAAAGACCAGTTCACAGGCTCAGAGCACGAGAAAGTCAGGACTAACCAGAGAGCCCAGAAAGCCCAGTCCACCTTAGAGATCCTTCTCCAGAGAAGCCCCACTTGTGCCATGTCGGCTCCCCCAGCTGTCCCCACCATCGAGTCACTGGCCTCTACTGGCTGCGCATCACCCATTTCATTCTACTTGCAATTTCAACTGGAGAGCGCGCAGCATAGCAGTAGACACACGGTAAGTATTTGATAAGCGCGCACAAGAGTGAGTGAATTCATAGATGAAACCTTTGATCTCCCGACAACTCCCCTAGCATTTCTGTCCTGTGGCCAACCTCGTGGCAGTTCACTGTCTGCATATGTGCTCGTGCTGTGCTCCCAGCTGCAGTGATCCCAATTTGCCAGCACGAAGAGCTTTACTCCGGAGGCAGACCCGCCTGGATCCCATCCTGGAGCAGGCGACCACTTAGGACTCTGGCCGTGGGTAATTTTCCTTCCCTGAGGCTCCATGTCCTCAAGTATAAAATGAAGCTAATAATAGTACCTGCTCTACAGGATAAGTTGGGAAGAGTAAATGATGCAGCTGTAAATTGCCTGTCGCAGTGCCTGGCCCCTGTTAAGTGCTCAATAAATATGTGTGGAACGATTCAATCTATTCATATTGGTTAAGACCAGTACCCAAGCCTTATCTCTGTCATCAACTTGCAATGTAAGATGTGTCATTTGGCACAACCTTATTTCCAGCCTCTGAGCCTCGGTTTCCCCAATGGTAAAGTAGAGAAGTGCTCCATTAAATGATTCCTAAGAACCTTTGGCTTCCGCCGTGCTGAGGCTCTGGGACCCCAAGAGGGCCTATGGACGTGGCAAGGCTGGGCTCCGAGGGCTGCTGGAAAAGCGGGCGTGGCTTTGACTCACCAGACAGGGTCAGGGGCTTGGAGAGCCGCATGAGGGCGATGTCGTAGTCATCTTCCTCGTCCGTGTAGTTGCCGTTGATGATGATCTGGGAGATGGAGGCTGCTTCAGGCAGCCGGAGCAGGTTGCTGGTGCCTGCGTAGACCTTCCAGCCCTCCAGAACCTTCTCCCGGGTCCTGCAAGAGCCACAAGGGAGCATGGTCCAGCTCTTTGTCTGGCAGGGCCCCCTGGCAGTGTCTGCCATGCACAGGGAGCTACAGCCGCAGCACCAGCTTACAGGCAGGGGGATGGACGAAATGACCTCAAAAGGGAACCCTCCATCTTCGCCCAGGACTCAAAAACAAGCCCCCCCTTTCTCTAAAAGCCGGTCCTTAACTGGCCACCCAGCACCTCATGACCCCCACTGTCTTCTCTGCATTCCACCAAGCTTCCTATAAGGTGGACAGGACAGGTCAGCAGAAATGGAGCTGTAGACAGGACAAAGTGACCTGCCAGAGACTCACTCCCTCCTGGGGAAGCTAGTGCCCCTGACGCCTTATCCTCAGAGCCCTTTCCTGCCCCCCAGCTCCAGGGGCCTAGACTGGCTGGTGACAGTCAGAAGCTCACAGCACCACCCTCCCCTCCACCCCTATCCCTCCGTTCCTGATTCCCTGGGATAGCATTTCTGTTCCTCAGGCTCCCTCCCCGGAAGTTCCTGTCGCAGGAAGCGGTAACAAACCCAAAGCCTTTTATTTCACCCCATTCTTTGTTCTTAGGGAAAGACTCCTAAGCCGTTTTTTCCTGCCTGCCTCACCCTCCCTCTAGGCCATCCAGGTTATTTTCTCATTCTGGGCTGCACTCAGAACAAGTAGCCCCAATGCCCAGTCCCAGGACCCAACAGTAACTGCAGATCATGGTCCTGAGACTGGGGGCCTGGGCTCACAACCAAAGCCCTCTCTGCTAAGAGACAAATCCATCTGCCATCAGCCCTCCCTGGTGCTCCCCGCCCCTCGGGCACTCACACAAAGAAGCAGTGGGCAGCGGTGAGCACCCACTGGGCGTCGATCAGCGTGCCCCCGCAAATGTGAGTGGTGCCGTAGTGCAGGCTCACTTGCCAAGGCCACTTGCTCTCTGGGGCCAGCGCCCCTCCCACGATCCTCCCCGTCATGGCCCTTAGTCCACAGTCTGGGGAGAAGCAGAAGCGAGGAACTGTGACCTCTGCTGCTCTCAGAATGGCTCCCGTGCTCCCTGGACCCAGGGCAGGCTCAGGCAG
This sequence comes from Mustela nivalis, assembly GCF_964662115.1. Taxonomy (NCBI): domain Eukaryota; kingdom Metazoa; phylum Chordata; class Mammalia; order Carnivora; family Mustelidae; genus Mustela; species Mustela nivalis. The sequence continues at coordinate 21,587,963 of NC_139028.1, forward strand.
CCCCATCCTGAGGGCACGTGCCCGCCCATGGACACAGCTTTGCTCACTTAATCTGATGTGGCCCAGCTGTTTCCTGCCAAAGCAGAGCTTCCATGGGGAGGGTTAGACTGCTGGGATCACTCAGCGGGGAGTTTCATCCCAGGCAAGTTCCTCTTTCCTCCTACTCATTCATTCTTTCCTTAACGATGACAAATGCTCATTAAAGTGTCTGAAGTTGGGGGACTGTGCCAAGCACCATACCATCATGATGGCAAATCCCAGGGCTGCCGTGCTGTGCAGGTGGGTCTGTGCCCATATGATTCCCCAGGGGGTCATTTAATGCTACTGGGGACCCTGTATGTACCCCCACAGGGACATTCCCAACCATGTTCTGGAGTCATCTCCCCAAAATTGTGGACAAGGAGGGCAGTCTTTGGAGTCTGTTAGGACATGTTTCCTTTTCTCTTTAAAGCGGGAGAGAATGAAGAACCGGTAGTAGTCCGAAGGGTGGGCCCTCTGTCTGTAGCCCTGTGCCCGCCCACTCAGGGGAGCAAGCCCACCTGGTCATTACTGAGAGCACAGCACATATATACAGGCTGCTCAACAGCTTGGGTTTTGGGGTCAGACCCAAGGTCAGATACCAGCTCCTAACCTACCAGCAGTGAGACAAACATGCCAGTCTCTTATCAGTAAGTGGACAGTAATGGCCCTGCCTCATGAGAATGAAATGCAATTATTTATCAAGAGTCAATAAGAGTAGAATGTACTCAGTAAATATTGGCCCTAGATCTAGTTCCACATCTGTTGATACAGGAGCTTTAAACTGATCCAGACTAGCCCTCCAGTCCTCTCCACCTCCCAGAATCCGTGAGATTTGAAGGGCTTCCCCTGTATGAACAAGGTTGCTGGGCTGAGCAGAGTCAGGAGAAGAAGAAGTGCTACTCTGAGACTGTCCCAGTGCCTTACAGGGACCTCAGCCCTGAAGCAGGCCTGCTGCTGAAGACTATCTTCCTGTTGGGACCCCCCGGGCTGGCCATCTCCCCTAGAGGGGTCCCATGTCTCTGCTCCCTGACTCCCACCCCACACAGGCCACAGTCCAGGAAGAAGAGCATCTTCTTACGGGAACACTGGAGAGAGACATACCGCTGGGAAGGGCATTCAGACCTGTACAAAGGGACACAGAAGATGGGAAAAGGGCACTTTAGATACCTCCTCCAGAAAGCCTTCCCTGATTGAATCCCTCTAACTTCCTATTCCATTTCCTTTGCATAAGATAGAGGTTCTGATCTCCCTCCCAGAGAGACAGACCCTTCTAGTGCTTTCTCCAGAAATGGGGATAGCTCAGTGCAAATCATCCCCACTCTTGTCCCTATCCCCACCCCTCAGTTTTCTTATGGGAGATTGCACGCATTGGGTAGATCCCTGTCCTTTGAACTCATGACTTCATTGTCCTGAATCTTTCCACAGCACAAGAGGTGGCCTGACTCTCCTCGGCCAGTTCCTCAATGCTCCACGGGCAATGTAGCTTGCAAAACACCTAGCACAAAGCAGGCACCCAGGCTACAGCTCATTCTCTTCTCTCCCCTCCCCTCCCTGTCCCTTTTTCTCTGGAAGCCTGGCTTCTCCTTTCCCTCCCCAAGGTAAACACCACTAGCTGGTGGAGCACCCTTCAACCTTCCCCTGAGTGGGATTGGGACAAGGGCGGGTCTGCAAGCAGAGATGACAGATGGCAGGGCCCAGGAGGGGGACAGGGCCTCCCAGCCAGGCCTCCCTGTCCCCGTCACATGCACCTGGCCCTCCTCCTGCTCCTGTTTCCCCACCCCCCATGACTCCAGCGATGTTTCTCCCTCCCCACCTCAAGCCCACTCCCTACAGTGGCTCCCAGTCCAAACACCCAGCAGACTGGTGGCCCCAAGGTTTATTTACGGTCTCTAACAAACAGATGAATGCTTGGGGCTCCGCTGACCTTGAGGTTCTCTCTGCACCACACTTCAATAACTTTCAAGTCAGGAGACAGGTGGCAAATGGGGACTGTTTCGGGGATGCTCAGGACATTCAGATGGACTCCTGGAGGCTGGGTCTCAAAAAGGCCAAAGGAGAGGGACTCCCTGACTCAAAGCACTCCCCCATTTTTCCCTGCTCACAGGCAGGCAGCCTGGCCCACACTACCACACCTGTAGAGGCTTTCCTGGAGGGTGGAGTTGTATTTGGAGATCGAGAAGCTGCTGGCAAAATTCCTGTGGGCCACCTCGGTCGTCCGGTAAGCACTGTAAGGAGGGGAGGGAAAGAAGAATAAGCCTGCCCCCACTCCCGGTGCCCCAGCTGACATTAGAGTTTTGCTGGCAGAGGCCAGGGGCCGGTAAGTCCCATCACACCCTGCCCCCACCCACACATTCCACCACTGCCCCCCCCCCCCAGCCCTGTGCACCAGCCCAGGAGATGTGGCATTAGCACCCCTGCGAACTTGTTAGAAATGCAAATTCTTGGGTCCTCTTAACCCTAGACCTACTGAATCAGGAACTCCATTTCTATGTTTTTGCAGGCTCTCTGGGGGATACTGATACGCATGCAAATTCAAGAAACACTAGCCGGGCCCTTTTCTGGCCAAGCTGTGATCCATGCACCACAGCAGCACCCCAAAGCTGCTGAGCCAGACTTTGCCTTTTTAAGATCCCCATCTTACGGCTTTGCACATGAAAATCTGAGAACCTGGTACTCACTTACTGGACCTCAGGCCACAGTGTATGTAAGAATCACCTCAGGACATTTGCTAAGCAGGTTTTAAATCTTAATCCACAGAGTCTGATTTTAACAACCCCCCCTGCCCCAGGTGATTCTGATGTGGGAGATCCATGGACAATCTGCGTGGCCCTTCTGTGAATTTCTGGAACATGGTGCACCCCTGAATGAGTGCGTGCCTTTTGCACATGCTGTTCCTCTTCCTGGGGTTCCTCTGTTCCCTGCTGTCCACCAGGTGAGGTCAGGCTCCCTCTCCATTGCGTACCCATAGTGCTTACCATTACGCATAGCATTATGCTATGGCTATTGGTTTAAGCCTCTCTCCCCCACACCATACCGCAGGTTCTGGAAGGGCAGGGATCTTGTCAGGGTACCCGTGGTCTCTGGCACGCGTCAAATCTCAATTATGTGTTTGGAATAAGCGACACCATCTACTGAAGCCCAAGGGAGGTTCTGATTTGCATAAGGTCGTACAACTCGATAATTAAAGATGTCCGTCTTCCAGCCACATCCCCCTGATTTCCCTCTCACAGATCGGAACTCTGAGGCTGAGGGAAGGGAGAGGACAGGCTTTCTAAGTCCTGGCCTCCCAGCCTTGGGTTTCAAGGTGCTTCTTCAACAGAGAGTCCACAGCTGAAACCCTTCCTCCCACAACTCCACACATATTGGTGAACGCCAATACTCAGACCAAGAAGGAAGATGGAGTTGGCTATGTGGCCTAGAAATAAGGGAAGAAGGCAGGAAGGACTCTATCAAGTGCTCCCTGCTCCACCCACAAGCACCTGCTTTGGTGTGAAATCTTTAGAGCCAAGAAGATTCTTAAGACTTCACCTGGCCACACCTGCTCATCTCCTCCCCGCTTCGATGAATTTCAGCTCAAGCCACAACTGCTTGAGTGCAGAGCCTGAACCTCTGGTTCCCGGTGGGAGTGCTCAAAGCCTTACCCCCCCTTGCTGGGCTGCTGTGACCATGAACTGTGACCAGGGACACAAAGCCACTTCGATGCAGAGAACATACGGGAGTGTCAGGTCCTACGACAGATCTCCACATCACGACTTTGGCCTCATGGGAACAACTTACCCCCAGACTTGGGCACCCAGGGGCACTGTGCCTTTGAATGACACAGGAGTGTCCTGAGCTAGTGCCCTCAGCCCTGGTCCTCAAGACTCTTCTCAATGAGTTGCCCACAGTGAGCCTGAGGGGCCCTTGCAGAGAACCCAGGACGACTCTGAACCTGGGACACCTGGGGGGATATTTACCTTACAAAACCCAGCTGCTGGCAGGTCTTCTCTGAGTAGGACTCATTCCAGCTGTCGCTGCAGATGGGAAGCCACTGATGGGAGGACCCGGAGTAGACTTTAAGCAGAGACTTGTCCCAGTCAAACCTCACTGCCGGGCAGGAAAAGAGCAGAGCGGGCTCTCAGCACCCGGTTCTTGAGGAATGTACTGAGTTGGGCTCTTAGATGCTCTTGTCCTGGGGCTCCTCGCTATGGCCTGGGGAACATCTGGGAGCCAGAGCCAGGAGGTAATGACCACCGGCCAGGGCTCAGGAGCCCAGGACACTCAATAAAGGCAGAGCCAAGGTAGGGGCCGGGGCAGGGCAGAGAGCTCTCTCTGCAACAGGACCCAGGGGACCAGTGCTGGGAAAAGGGGTGAGCACTGCCAGTAGCCTTCGCCCCAAGAAGGCAGCGGCATGCCCGAACAAGAGAGTGGCAAGGGGAATAAGGCCTGTGATCTGACTGCGTGTTCAGTCAGAGAGTGGTGTGCTCACGGGCAAGCACACACAGACACACAGGGAAATGCTCCCATGGACCCCGACATTGAGCCTACGCGTCAACAACGCACTGAAAGCCCCCTGAGCATCCAAGGGCAAAGAGATCTTTGCGCTCATCACTGCTGGCTATTTACAAACCGGCCTGTGTGAAACCATAGGGCTGCCAAGTCAGAGGTCACCTATGGGGGCCTAGATGGACGGGGCATGTGGGCAGATCTCTGGACCCCACATCTGCCTCCAGCTGGAGTAGCTCTATTTTACCTGCTACTTGGGAGTGGGCAGATTCTGAGAACCACTAATCTTGTCCAGTTCCCTCATTTCACAACTTAGGGAAATGAAGCCCAGAGATGGTAAGTGACTTGCCTGAGTCACACAGCACTCAAAGCCAGGTTTCAGACCCGAGTCTACTATCACTAGAACCTAGGTCTTCCGACTCTCTGTGCGTTGCCTCCAATTCGAGCTGATATGCAGTTTGCAGTCACCAGAGTGCACGCGCACACACACACACACTCAGGGACACATGCACCCGTGCCCAGCAGCCTTACCGCAGCCCAGCTCATCACTCCGCAGCTTACAGTCCACAATCCCATCACAGCGCACAGCATGGATGGGGCAGCTCTCCACTGGTTCCTTGTACTTGATCCCCGTGTGGCCCCGCCAGAAATAGACTGGAAGACAACGGAGCAGACAGCCGGGTCACTGCCAACCCCAGGTGGACAAGACACTGAGCAGCCCGAGGCCCTGGGGGTTCTGAGACACCGACCTGCAATCCCTCTTGGACTCTGGGGCTCTCTTCCCCCATCTGTATGGAGAAAAAGGCTGCTCAGAAATGCTCCAGAATGCCCCAGAAAGCTCCTGCAAGCAGGGCAGCACCAGGCAGACTGGAGCAGCCACCCAGAGAGAGAGAGAAAGAGAGGGAGGGACAACGAAGGAGGGAGGGGTGGAGGTGGGTACGGCTTGGGAGCTCCCGTGCCCTACATGGGCCAGATTGGCAGCCAGAGAAAGCCCTCCTCCAGAATCCCAGAGCCCCCTCTCGGAGCCCCTCTGGCATATCCCTTCTTCTCTGTGCTCTGCAGGTCATAGCAGAGAAATTTGTCTCTGCCGTCCAGATGCACAAGCACTCCCCATGCTGTCTGCTTGAAAGCTGTTCTTTTGGTCTCAAATCTCCTGGATTTTCCTTCTCCTTCCCCTCCCCTACACAAGGGATGTCTCCTTCAATCAGCTCCTGCCCCATTACTTGTCTTTAGAAATGTCTTTCCTCTCAAAGAGCAAATCTAGATGGCTGATTCCCAAATGTACAAGCTTTGCAAACTGTGAAAGTCAGCCTCATGACTCCCTGCATCTGGAGCACTGACCTCTTCTCAAACTAGGGATGCCATCCCTCCTGCCTAGAGACATCTTCCCTTGGGTGCCCAAGAAACCTGAGTTTTAACTCCTCACCCCACCCCTCATCCTCAGCCTGATCCCCCACTGCTCCCCCCTGCCCTACCACACGCTAGGTCACCCAGGGCGAAGGTCACCCTTGTGTGTCTGTTCCTTCCAGATCCAGACTCCAGTGCCCGCTGGGCCACATGTGGAGGGGCCCCCCTGATGGTCAGTGGACCTCAGGACATGCAGTGAAACCACACTGTGACTCCATGGTGGGGACACCCTGAGATGCCAACTCAGTCCTCCATGGGTCCTTCCCACCTGCTCTCCCATGACTGCCAGGGGGTCCCTAGAGCAGTGCCCTGTGGGGGAGGGGCAGGAGAAGCTGGGCAGTATGTCCTGGCTTATGGTCCACGTGGATACCATGTGGCAGGCACCGTGCTGAGGACACCCTTATGAGCATGACAATGATGCCATCACCTTGTCAGGCAGATGGGGACACCGAGGCTGGGGAAGTTAATTAATTTGCTGCAGTCCCCCAGGTGGCAAGTAGCAGAGCCAGGAGGCTCCAGGGGGCCATGCCCTTAACCAGCAAACTATCTCCTCCTGAGCCATCCTCTTCCTGGAGCAGCCTGGCCAGCCCAGGTTTCCACATGGTCACCCACCTGGCTTCTCCCCACACCGTGCCACTTCTTCAGGAGAAACCTTACTCCCCAGCCTGGTGTTTAAAGCTCTGTACCATGTAGCTTGGCCATGCGCAGCCAAACAGCCCCCCTGGGATCCCCCAACACTCTTTCCCTCTCTGGCCAAGAGGTCCCTTCCTTCTCCCCACACCCACCTCACCCACCTGCCCCAACATTTCCTGCAGGAGCTCCTTCCACTCAGACACCCTATCCACATGCTGTCCCCTCCTCCAGCCTGTCTCCTGGACCTTTCTGAGCTGTCCCCTACCACCCTGGCCCACACAGCTGACACCTCTTCCTGAAGGTCCCCATCTGGCCTTAATTATTGCCAGCCAGGTCTCTCAGGAGATTGGAATCTCTCCGAGGACAGGGTGGCTGGAGGTGTGCTCCCCTTCTGCTCCCTTCTGAGGTTCCCCACTGTGCTGGGCCCGTGTCGAACCCCAGAACACTCTATCCTATTGTCCAAAATGCCCAAGAGACTTTCCCTAATCCATCTGTATATGTTTTTAAAAAAAATAACTAGCATTTAGAGATTTTTGTGCTGGGCCCTGGGCTATTCTGTCATTTATGGCTCCAAACCCAGTGACATCTTTATGAGTGCTGACGGAGCCCGTAGTAAGTCAAGTGCACTGAAGGAACTGAATCCCATTTAGAAGATGCAGAAACGGAGCTCAGAGTGGTTAGCTAACTCTCCCAAGCAAGATGCACAGGAAGGAGCAAGGATAAGGCCCAAGCCCAGTTCCCCCTAACCCAGCAGCCTAAAAGGGGCCTGGAGGCACCGTGGCCCACAGCCTTTTGCAGGAGTGTCTGTGGGGCAGGGTAGCCAGCTGCATGTGTGTTCCCCTCTCCCGTCAACTTGTAGCATGCCCCCATCGGCGGACCCCGTGCCTCCTGACCATGACCAGAGCCTGCCCCTGCTCCCTCTGTTAAACTCACGGAGAATGATGAGGGCCACCACGAGGACGATGAGGAGGAGGACACATCCGACGAGCGGCAGCCGCTTCCGGCCCTCCTGCCAGGTGAACTTGGGCAGGCTGATACCTAGGAGCGGGACAGCACCAGGGGAGGGTAAGGCTGCTGGAGAGGGGTCCGGGGCAGGGGAGGAGGGGAAGGGAGCAGGCTGGCCCAGAAGGGCCCCGTGGGGACCTCCCCACTGCAGAATATGGCCCCACTCCACCGGATACAGACAGCTTGCTTTAACGGAGCGTCTCCTATGGGCCAGCCAGGCACTGGCACGTACTCTCGTAGGGAATTCTCACAGCAATGGTGTGAACTGGGCGATATCGTGCTTATTTTATAGATGAGGAAACTGAGGCTCATGAAAGTGAAAGAACTTGCTCGAGGTTACTCGGCGAGTGAACAGCAGAGCAGGCAGTCAAATGAAGTGTGTCCCATTCTAAAGGCCACCACACCAGAGTGCCTCACCAGCCCGAGAGGGCAAGACTGGGAGAGGGGTCCCAAGCATGGGATGGTGGGGACGGTCTGAAGTCTACAACGAGGCAAGGCTGGGATGGACAGACACACTGTCTTGTTAGGGGCAGAGCCAGCCCCAAGGCCCAGCTGGCAGCTCTGATTTCCAGCCCCTGAACCAGATAAGCCAGTTAGGAAAGATGGGGCCCGAGAGTGCCTGGTCAGAATCCATTTCCTCCATTTCCTCCCATAGATGGGTCCATGGTCAATCAGGACCCTGCTCCAAGGCAGACCTGGGCCTCCCAGCAGACCTGTGGGGCAGCCTACGGAAAGAACCCCAGTCTCCAACCAGAGTCCTCATTCTCGAAATCTGAACACTGTGCAGCCTCCAAAGTTACAGCTGCTGGGTTGGTCCTGGTTCCTTCGCCCTTACCCCCCTGGCTCCAATTTTCCACTGTCTTGGGTTTACATGGAATGGCCCCTTTCTGCCCCCACCTCCCCAGACCCCCCACTGCCCGCCCCTGACTACTCCCCTGCTTCCCTGCTCCCCTTGCTTTCCCTGAAGTGTCCCCCTTACCTGGGCTCTCCCCGGTGGCCCTCGTGGCTGGTGCTGACCTGGCAGGAGATGCCCGGATGGGCACGGCGCCCACTGGTGTTGCTCTAACAAGATATACTCTTGTCGGAGAGGATGTCGTGGAGGCTGACCTGGCAGACGACGACCTGGAAGGGGACGCCCGGGCCGGGGGCGTGCCAGCTGGAGACACCCGGGCCGGGGGAGTGCCGGCTGGGGACGCCCGGGCTGGAGATGTCCTTGCCGGGGAAGCATTCTGAAAGCAGAGTGAAGGGCATCCCTCAGGCTGCTCCCCTGAGAAAGCACCCAGCTGTCAGCCCCTCTGAGCCAAGAGATACTAGCCCTGGGGCAAGCAGCTAGGTGGGGAACAAACCCCGCCCCCCAAGCATGTGAGAAGAGAGTGTCCTGGGGTGCAGCACCAGTTTGAAGAGCCTGCACCTCCCCAGCTCCCCATGGTCTCTCCCTATCACGGGGACCTGAGGAGGTGGGCAGAAGGCAATGGGCCATCTGCCTGGGGCTTGAGGGGCCCTTGCTTTGGCTACATGTGTCTAAGGACCCGCCCTCTGAGGGTGGCTCAAGGAGATATGATCCCCGGAGGCAGAAGTGATGGCCCTTTCACTCCCACTCCCCTCACACCACAGCCCTTTCCACTTCTGTGCGCCAGACTTCTAAAACCCCATTCTTACTATGCGCTGTCGTTCAAGGGTGACTAGCTCCGCTTAAGAAGAGCCCTGACCTGCCTTGCAGCCCACCATTCTCAATAACAACCAGATTTGTCTCGCTCACTGGCGCACCTGCGCTCACGCATGTGCATTTGCTCACCAGTGCACCGGGGCCACTGGAGAGGCAAAATCAGAAGAAGGTACGGGTGGGGTAGGAGTCCACCACTCCTGGGCAAGATCCTCAACCCGACTCGGCTGCGGGAGGAGTGGTCCGCTCACCTCGATTCAGCACTCCCGTGGGTGCTTAGAGAGGACTTCACATGCTCCAAGAGCTTTATATGTATTCACCCACTTAGTCCTCAGGACAGAATCGCTCCTGTTTTGCACACGGGAGACAGAAGCAGAGAGACTAAGCAATGTAATCAAGCCGTCAGAGCTGGAGAGGGGCAGGGCCAGAGCTTGAGTCCAGAAAGCCGGGCTTAGGGACCAGCTCAACCACGAGGCTTTGCTGCCTCTCTGAGGAGGAACACGGTTGATAATGCAGCAGCTGGCCTTACTAGGCAATCTGTGAATGCTGGTAAGTTCCTTCCTGGCAAGTGGAGCTTTTGGGGTGCTTTACATCTAAGAGAGAGCCAGTGGGCAGTCAGGGCAGGCGGTAAGTCTGGTGGGGCTTGCAGTCCCTGTCACTGCCTTCTGACCCCTTATACCATCTCTACCTCTTCAGGCCCCTCCAGAAGTCCCAGAGGCAGCAAGGGGGATCTGGGAACGCGCTGGCCCCAGGGCCACATCTGACCCTCGTCATCATTTCCACTGAGCGCTGCCTGGCCCCTGAGGAGGACAGTCTGGGAGGGGGAGCAGCAGGGATGGTGAGGGCGGCTCACCTGTGCTGGGGACCCCATGCTGGGGGCACGGTCGGCAGGGCTGTGGGGAGGACACAGGCTCTGGACCCCTAGCATTTGTTTCCATCCCTCCCCTGCCCCTGTGCTAACACTGGACATTATTAGTAAGCAAAGCAGGTAAGAAAAAGTCCTCCTCATTTGAACATCAGCCCAAGTCAACACTATCTTCCCTGCCAGGCAAGAGTTTCTTGTTTGGTTTTGTTTTAATTGTTTTAAACTCTCTTTTCTAAGAGTCAGAGGTAATAGTTTGGTCACTTCCTCGCTGTTCTGGAGGCTGCAAGATAAATTCAAGAAGGAATCTCGAGTCCCTAACCATGCTCGGCTTACCACCAGCTGGGACCAGGAGCCATGATCCCAGGTTGTTGCTGGGTTTCTTGATGGATGTGAGTAAATACACGTGGGTCCAGGTGTCCCAGCCAGCTGAGCAGGGACACACACGTGTGTGTGTGTGTGTGTGATTAGGGACCTTAAAGGCAGCTGCCACTGCTGCTGACCCAGCTGAACCAGAGCTCAGATTCCCCCTTTCACCCCCAACCTCTAGAGACCAGATTCCCATAAAGTGAAGACAGGCGAGCCCCTAGATGCTCCACGGGGACCAGGACTGGGGCTGGGGGCAGGGAGAGGTGGTGAGGATGTGTGGAAATATAGCACCCATCAGCTGCTAGCATTGGCTTCGGAGTCAGGCAGACCTGGGATTGCATCCTGTACCCAGCAGTGTGATCTTCGGCAAGACACTTAACCTTTTTTCTTTTTCTTAATCTATAGAATGGGACTAATGACCCTGAGGACTTGATGAGATAAAATGGGAAATGCCTTGCCTATGTGTGGCACACAGCAGCTGGGCAGGAAATGATCGTCTCCCTCCGTCTTTGCCTTGGCCCATGCAACACCCCCCTGCCGGAGATTTAACAGCCCTGGGGCATGACCAGAGGGTTGAAAGGTGGTGGGAGCTCATCTTAGGGAGAAAAGTAGGTGCTGGACAAAGGCCAGACTAAGGTCCTTCAATGAGAGAGAAAAAAACCCAGGCTGTGTAGACTCTGTGCTTCTGGCCAATGATGGCCCAAGGCTTGTCCCCTGCCCGGGACCCTGGCACTGGGCACCTCAAATGGCCTGCCCGCCTTCCCTCCCTGCTGTGCTCACACCAAAAGCCTTCCCCACCCTGGGGGGCACACACCCACTACAGGATACCTTCAAATAATAATTCACATACCAGTTCACAAGGTACGGCACTTGAGAATTTACAGTAAACTTCACGTCTGTGGTTTCATGAGGTCCTCACTCCAAACATGAGAGTTTGGTGTATTTATTTATTTATTTATTTATTTAAAGATTCTATTTATTTATTTATTTGAGAGAGAGAATGAAGGTGGGGAGGGTCAGGGGGAGAAGCAGACTCCCCACTGAGCAGGAAGCCCAGTGCCAGACTCGATCCTAGACTCCAGAATCATGACCTGAGCCGAAGGCAGTCACTTAGCCAGCTGAGCCACCCAGGCACCCAAGTTTGGTGTTTTTAGAAGGCTGTTTTACAGATGAGGAAACCAAGTCTCAGAGCTCAGATTGCCCAGAATCCCACAGTCGGGATGCTGCCCCAAGCCTGTGTGTGTCTGAGTCCCCTGCCCTCTGAGGTCGGCAGCAAGAGCCCCTGGCACGGTCTTCTCCAGGCACCTGTACACCGGTGCTTGTTTTGCATTTGTGACACAGCCTGAGAACTGGGACCTGGGGCCTGGCGGGTTGGGAGTACCCTAGGGAGCCTGGCGGTGGGGACAATTGTTCTACAGTGATCTCGGACTTATGGAACTTTCTCATGAGCTTTACCGGTGGGTCCTGGGGCCTGCCAGGACGTGGTGGAGCCTGGGGACAGGAGAGGCAGCATGCCAGGCTCACACTCTCTTCAGCAGGAGACTCTGGGCCAGAGACTCCGCCTGTTTATGCCTCCGTTTCCTTATCTGTAAGGTGAACCAATCGCCCTGCTTCCTAGCAGCGTAGTAAAAGATGCTATATGTACAGGAAAGGTTTGGTGACCATGAGCTGTGACAGTGGGTGTTGAAGTAGAAAAATCTGTGTTCAAATACAACTGCATCCACTTCTGAATGCACTGCCCTGGGCAAGTAAGGGAATACTTTAGTCTGTCCCCATTCATGTAAGATGGACTGACCTTGCCTCCTTTCCCCATAACTGCAGAATAAACACAGAAGAGCTTGGTCTATGAATGTGTGTCGCACCATAGCAAAGGTGGTAGCCCATTAGGCACTTAGCTTGATCCTGTTTCAAATTCATCACAGCCCTCTATGGCTGGTACTATCAGTCCCATTTTATAGATTTTGAAACTGAGGTCCTGGGAGGTTAAGAACATGCCAAACTCACCACTTGGGGCTGAGTCACAGGGCTTGGATCCTGATCAGGCCTCCTAGGAGCAAGTAGAGTCTGGGCCCATAGTATCACGAGAGTCCCCAGTAACCTTCTTCATTTCCTTGAGGCTGACAGCATGCAAAGAGCTTCCATACCCATTATTTCCTGTGGTTCTCCCATGGCCGCGCTATCAAGGTTGGAAGGAACTATGACCCCCAACCTGTCCTTGAGAAAACCAGGGTGCGGAGGACTAAACAGCATGCCCAGAGCCCCTAAACTGATTGGCAGGCTTGTAGGGACTTAACATAACCTTCTGATTCACATTCAAGAGCTCAGGCTGTCCCCACCAGAGCAGGCTCCATGGCCCTGGTCCTGGTACTGCTTCACTGTGGCAGGAACAAAGGGGCCCACAGCAGGCAGAGGCCCCAAGGGAGATGGTGTAAAGGCTAGGGGAAGGTAGGAACAGTGAGAGGGAGTTAGACCAGAGGGGTAACTGGTGAAGGACAGGCAAGGTGGGAAGCTCAGGGCAGCCAGAAAGACAGAGGGGAGGCCTCCAGACCTTGCTCAGCCATCTCCCTGATGCTGGTTCCACCTGTACATAGTTCCCAACGTGCCCACCCATGGCCTTGGACTATAGGAAGCAAGGAGGAGGGTGTCTGGGGAGGTGAGCTGGGGTCCGGGCAGGAGGAGCCCCTGGGTCCCTCTTCTGAGTCTAGAGGGAGCTGGGGCAATGTAAAGTGGGACTCATCTTGGGCATGAAGGGGTTAAGTCTCCAGACATACTCTGAAGGTGTTGCTTCCAAGGCTCCGCCCATGTCAAGTCTTCCCAGGGCAGGGGAGGGGGCTGTGAATGCACAGGGGAGGCCAGGCATTGGGGTAAACAAGAAAGAGCTGGAGGCTGTACAGGGCCTGGTCTTCATAGAACAAGCACTCTTGTGTCACAGCCAAGATTTGGGCCCCAAAGGCCAGGGCAAGAGAAGAGGCCCGACTGCAAGGCTAGGGGAAACATGAACCCCAGCAGGATGGTCGGGCAGCCCCAAGACCAGAGGAAAGCAGCCTCTACAGTGAGGCCATCTGCCTCAGCCCCCTGACTCTGAACCTCAACCCAGACCATCCCAGGATGCTGGGAAGACCCCCCTTTTCAGGGAGCACTAGAAAAGACTCCACAGCCACCCCTTCCCCATTCATAGCTTGCCACCCCCACCTGCTGGAAGTTCTTCCTGGTGTCTAACCTATTAGAGCAGTAGCTCATTTCCCTTCCTCAATCCTTGGAGAGCAACTGCTGCGATTCCAGCCTCCCTCGTGGAGGCCTGGCCTCACCCTCAGAGCAGATCCCTTGAGTACGTAGGGAAGAGGGTAGGAGGAAACTTCTTGCCCAGAACCCCAAGATGCAACCCCAAACCAGAACCAGCCCAACTCCTGGCCTTTGCCAGTGAACAGAAGACCTGACAATGGAACTCAGATGACCAAGTCCAGGATCCCCATGACCCGCCTGCTGGCAAGAAGCCCCTCAGCCCATCTGGGGAGAGTGGACAGGACAAAGCCAGGCGGGTGGGTGACCATTTCCCTGGCCAAGCACTGCCAATCATTCTTTCCTGGCCCTGCCTCTCCTCCGCGCCAGCCCCTAGGGTGGGCTCCGGGGTTCCCCGTAGGGTAATACATTCGTAGCCCTCACGGCATCACAGACCAGCCTATACACCAGGCAGTCATGATCCCCACCTGCCTGTGCCTTTGCATTCTGCAGGGGCCCCTACTCGCAACAGGTCCCCAGAGGTGCTCTGGGGCAGCAAGCAGCCTGGCTGGAAGACGGGCCACACAGGGATCTGCAGGGAGGCCGTGAGCAATGGGCCAGGCAGAAAGCTGGGCAGAGCAGTCCCCGGCTCTGGGGCGCTCTCCAAGCACTTTCCTGAAGAGGAGTCGATCAGAATTATTATTCCCATTTTACAGTCAAGGAAGTAGAGGCCTAAAACATTTGCATGCTTTCCTCAGAGTCACTTTGGTACATCTTACATCGCAGAATAAAGACTAAAACCCAAGGGCCCTTCTACCAAGACCATGGTCCTCTCTCCCAGGGCTGCCAGGCTGAATGGGACATGTCTATGGTTTCCTGTGGTGGAGGCCGTCCTGTGGTCCCTTACCTGGTGGGGGTGGCACTGAGTGAGCAAGGAGCCCACTGGTCCTGCCCTTGGCCTCTCTGTACCTCCTACAGCCCAGCCAGCTGTGCCAAGAGGAGAGGGTTCAGTGATCCTCTGCCATGCTGAGCCATGCGGTGGCCACCTCCGAGATTGCTCGGTTTCGTGGCCACTGCCAAGGATTGAGCTCCGGGCTTTGCTTAGAGGCTGTTCTCCAACCATAGGAAGTGGTCTGAACTCCGGGATACAAGCCTCATGGGCTCCGTGGCAGGCAGGTAGAAGAACCTGGCTAAAGACTCCTGTGGGAATGTCCGGTGGGTGGCAACAGCCATAACACGACTTCGGGACTCAAGAGCAGGCCCACTAGGGCCCGTTTAAGTCCAGCCAAAGCTGGCAGGGCCTCCCTCCTCTGCCCTGGGCCATCCCTTCATGCAGGCTACTCCCCGGGCAGGCTGGGCAGATCACAAGCCGTCAGAGCTAAGAGCTTGAAAACCCTCTAGTTCTGGTTTCTTTATCCTACTGATAAGGTGATTAAGGCCCAGAAAGGCAATGCGACTGGTCTAAGGGCACACAGCCAGTTGGGAGCAGAGCTAGTTGGGGCACACAGGGGCACACAGCTAGTTGGGGGCAATGTCATCTTCTGGCTCCTGTCTTTGGGCTCCTGTCCATCACTGTGCTCTCCCAGCGCCCCTTACCAGGCTCTCGTGGGGAAGGACTCCTGACCAGACTGGGGCCCCTGTGGCAGCTTCTCTCTCTCAAAGACCCTGAGTATCAGGGATGTTCGGAGTGGGGGACATAGGCAGGATCCCAGCCTGACCCCCCAGCATTCTGGACTAGGCAGGAAGAGATGCCCCCAATCCCCACTGGAAGCACTAGAGGGTACCAAGAAAAATCAGGAGCTACCTTTGGCAGAATCTAAATGGCTATTGTGCTGCTGGGATGCTGGGGAGCCCCTGGGCCATAGCAGGGGAGGCCTGAACCCATTCGACTATGGACCAGCCTGGACTGAACTGGTCGGAACTGGGATGGAGTGGATCATGCTTCTTTCCTGTCCTTACTGCTCAACCCAGGCTTCCCTGTACCTCCAGGTATGCCAGGCTCCCTCCTACTCCCTCCTTCCTGAACCCAGGTAAATTCCATAAATGTAGGCTCCCCTCAGAGCACAGGCAGACTCCCCAACACTTCCTTCCACCCTCCTTCCAAATTGGGGAGCCCCCTGGAATCAAACTGGGCCCCAGAGGCCTCTCTTGCAGACTTGGGATGCATGGAGGAGTCTGGCTTCTGCTCCTCACCGTGCATGACCTTAAGGACATTTGCATCCCTCTCTGGACCTCGGCTCCCTGATCCATAAAAGGAAGGGAGCAGACAATGGGCTGTTTTCAAGCAGGGTTCCCGGAGCATGAGAGGTTCCGTGGAAATGCCTCTGGGACCAGGACCATTGGAGCAGGGAAAGGGTCTGGAGTCCTTCACCCCACTTCAAACAGAGAAGACCCACTTGGCAGTTGTGTACAATGGGCTCCACACCCGGTTTCATTTGAACAAAAGAGGCTGCTTACAAAGAACTTGGAAATTACTGGCCTGGGCGAGCACTGATGTTCCTTCTGGTTTACGATGCCTCATGAAAAAGCCTCGGGGAATCCCTGGTAGTCCAGCGTCAAAACACCTCCTTGTCCATTCATTCGCGTATTCATTCATTCATTTGTTCATTCATCAAAGAGTTTAAAGAACGTCAAGGATCTACTGCTGCCAAGCAAATAATCTTTGATCAGCCAGGGTCTTGTTGCCTCAATTTCCCCCCATGTGCCTTCTAGGCCCACGCTGGGGCGGTGACACAGTTCAGGGCTGGTACCTCATGGAAGTGCCCTAGACAGTCCTATCAGAGGAGCCACCCTCCCCGTGGTCCTGCTAGGGTCCTGCCAAAGCCCCGGGGCCCCCGGGGCCAGCTTCCCTCACACCTCCCCCCAGCACCCTGGCTGCCTGGCTGGGCACCATCCACCCTGCTGTTGCTGTACCAAGAGGAAGCTGTTCTGCCAAAACAAGACACTTAAGCTAAGTGGCTACTGTTACATCAGCCGGCCTTCCCACCCAGCACCCCAGCCTGGAGCCCCATACACACACTCCCACACATTCTTGTTCATATTTGCCAAGTCACAGGGACAATTCGGGGGAGGCAGGGCAGGATCGACCAGGTGGAAGGTTGCCCAGCACCAATGACAACAGGGAACAGAGAGGTCTCAGGTGAGGGCAGCATGTCTGTAGGCCCGAAGGGCCGGTGCCAAGGGTCCTGGAAGAGCCTGCGCTGTGGGGCGGACAGCACGGTGACCTGAGCCTGGTGATCCGCCCTCCTGGGAACCTACCCACCCCCATCAAGGGAGGGTGCTTCACCCACCTAGCCCTGGGACCACCTGCCCTTCTCAAGTCCACAACACCTGTGGTCTTGGACTGATTGAGAACCTGCTCTATTATAAGAAGACCCGGTCAACAATGGATTGCAGCTTTAGCAGTGGGTTTGTTCAGTCTCTCTTAAATAAACATGGCACTTCTGTGAGCATTAAGAATGTGATACCTTTGGAAAAAAACACAAAACACACACTATTGCTCAAGAGCAATGCACATACGTAGTGGAATGCACCTGCAATCCCATTCCATACAAGTCCACGGACTGTCGGCGGGGGAAAGCAGTTTGACCAACCCCCTCATCTTTGGTAGGTGGAGAAACTGAGGCATGGAGGCATGCCCACATTGTAGAGGAGTCAGGCTTAGACCCCAGGTGATGATGATGGGGGAGGAGGAGGAAAATCTGAAAACTCTGTGAGTATCTCTCTCTCTGCTGGATGCTATTTTAAAAGGGTTTTAATTATCATATGATCTCTCTGATATGAGGAACTTGAGAGGGGTAGGTGTGCAGGGCTAGGGAGGAAAAAATGAAACAAGATGGGACTGGGGAGGGAAACCAACCATAAGAGACTCTTAATCTCAGGAAACAAACTGAGGGTTGCTGGGGGGTGGAGGGGAAGGGACAGGGTGGCTGGGTTATGGACAGTGGGGAGGGTATGTGCTATGGTGAGCACTGTGAGTTGTGTAAGCCTGATGATTCGCAGACCTGTATCCCTGGGGCAAATAATATATTATATGTTAATAAAAAACAATAAATAAATAAATAAACAAACAAATAAATAAAATTTAAAAAATAAAAATAAAGCAAAGTAAAAAGGGTCTTGTATGTGAAAGTCACTATTCTAAGACTCCTTGAAGGAGACACTATCTTTATTCCATTTTACAGATGAAGAAACTGAGGTACAAAGAGGTTGATTTGCCCAAAGTCACGGCTGACCTGGAATCGGTCAGTGTTCTGTCCACATCATGCAGCTTCTCTTTTGAAGACCGAGAAGCTGAGAGCTTTCTGCATCTCCTGTCCCAGGTCCCACCTGAACACCCAACCAGCTTCAACAGGCTTATGTCCCTTTGCTACCATCTTGCTCGCTGCTTTACGGAACTGAAGGAGTAAAACCGCAGTGCGCATCTCTCTGCCATGAAACCCTCGGAGAGAAGGCACAGCCACAAACTACCAGTTTCTCTGAGTCTGCTCCTCTTCAGTCTAAAGACCCTGAAGAAATCTGCTGCTAATAAGATTAAGAGCCCCAGGCAGCTCTCCCTGCCCCTATCCTAGGCTCACTATCTTGGAAGGCCCACCTTAAACAAGGGAGTGAATTTAAGAACCTTAAATAAGGTGGTTTAAAGTGCTGGTTCAGGGGCACCTTGGTGGCTCAGTGGGTTAAAGCCTCTACCTCAGCTCTGGTCATGATCCTGGGGTCCTGGGATCGAGCCCCACATTGGGCTTTCTGCTCAATGGGGAGCCTGCTTCTCCCTCTCTCTCTGCCTGCCTTTGCCTACTTGTGATCTCTGTCAAATAAATAAATAAAATCTTAAAAAAAAAAAAAAAGTGGTGGTTCAGTTCTTTCACTCCAAAGTAAGTTAGGACAGCCTCCCAGAACAAAAGAACATGGCACCTAACACACCATTTAACACTTCTTCCATCAGAAATGAAAAGTTCTCTCCACTCTCTGCCCCTCCAGTGACCTTCCATGTTGGTCCCGAACTTTGGAAAGACAAGCATCCTAGGCATATGGCACCTACAGCACCCTGCCCAGGTCTGGCCCTACCATCCTTCAGAAAAATGAGCCCTTCTCATCCTTTGTGTTTAGAGATCATCAAGGTTAGGCTCCCAGAAAGTCACCAACAAACATGCCTGATGGCTGTGATTGTGGGTTCACCTTCCCCACACCTCAGACAAAACTCTATTCTGCCCTATGCACTGCCCTTACTGCTCACCAGATTCTCCAATGAGCCCAGGGGCCTAGGAGGAGGAGGAGGAGACAGGAACTGAGGAGGGGAGGAGGAGACAGGAACTGAGGAGGACAGTGCAGAGGTCAGGGGGTAAGTCTGGGAAAGAAAAGTCAAGAAGGGGTTGGAAGAATAGCAGGAAAGATGAGGTAAAATTGGCAGAAATGTATATGGGGTTCAGAATGGACCATAAGCCTCCTATAAGGAAGAACATAGGCTGGGCTGATCCTTCTCAAACCCAGAGCTGCCCCATCCTTCCCAGATTTTCTGATTCTACTACTTTAGTAAAGAATAAAAGAAGGAAGAGAGAAGTAGAAAGCAAGACGTAAGGATAAGTTAGAGTATAAGAAGACTGTCCCTCCAGAAAAGAAAGCTGAGGCACAGTTGAACAAAATCTCTGGAAGCCTTCACGTGTATAATTGGCTTTTCAATGCAGGGCACTCTAGCTGCTCTCTGCCACCATCAAGAACAGAAGAGGAAAGGAACCTGAGTTGTGGCAGAAGGAACTATGGTTAGACTTAAGGAAGCATTTTGAAGCATGAATATTATAAAGCCTGAAAATAAGTGACCAAAGGAGATTGAAAAATCCCCTTAAAGATCTTAAATACACGTAGAAATTCAAATTTTCTAAGATGGTCTATGAGTCTAAGGAGGGGGTTAGCCAAGAGGACCTTGAAGGCCAGGTAGAATGGGAAGTTCTGGTGATTTCTCAAGCCAGCAAAAGGGATGATCTAACAGGTAAGAGACCAAGAGCCCAAAATTCAGGCACAGCCCTGTGGTACCTCCTGATCAGACCCCGAATCCCATCAGCTGCTCCCAGGGGCCCCTCCTAGAAACCAGGAAAAAAGGAGGCAAGCAATCTCAATCCCTTCAAGGAACTTCAGTGTGAAAAGGTACATTCGGTTTCCCCCAAAACCTTAGGCACCGAGGTGGCAGCGCCCCACCCATCTCTCAGCCCTATCCCTGCTTCCCCAGCCCTGGGAAGTTCTGGCCCAAGGCCCATGGCCACTCACCCGGCTGCCGTCCCTTTCCATGGTCTCCTGAGGGCTGAAGCTTCCAGGCTCAGCTGATGTCCACGGGAAGAGCCATGTTGGCCCCTGTCTTCCCCAGCATGTGGGGAAAAAGGGGCTGGAAGGCTGAGTGAGGGCCAGCCCCCACCAGATGGGGCGGGGAAGCGGGTTGGGACGTGTGAGGTAATCTCAAGTATAAACAACACCTCAGAACTAGCCAGACCTGTCCCTCTCCCCTCCTCCGAGGCCATCCCAGTTACTCAGCGAATACCAAATACCAAATACCGGGAGTGTGAAGCTACCTTTACTCCTGAAACTGCCCCCACAGAGTCAGCTATGAGGAAACCAGGGGTTCCGGAATGCTGCTTTCGGAGGGGCATTCTGAGAGGAAAAATGGAGGCCCTGTGTGGACAGTCTTAGGCCGGTCAACCTGAGCACCTAAAACAGATGTTCCCGGGGTCCTCTGAGGCAGGACCCTGTTCCCAAATGGAACATCCAAGGCCAGGGACCAGAGCCCCACCCAGGGCAGGACGGTGTCAACCTTCATCTCCAAGGACCACATGTCCAAATCCCAAATCAAGGCACATGGCAAAATTTTCATTTTCTGAACTCTATTCTATGAAAACTCTTACCAAAGAAATTAAAATCAAACAACCTCTAATTATACCCATAATGAATTTCCTCTACGGAAAACAATAAAACGTTATGAAACAACACATCAAGAGCCAATTAGAATAAAACATACAAGTATCTGAACGGAAACCGTTCTAAGAAACTGTGAGCTGACTCATGGTCCCCCAGCTAAGCCCCGTTCTGATCCTCAGAGTCGAAAGAAACAGAGGAAGGGCTACCCCTTAGGGGTGCTCAGCACCCCTGAACCCAGCAGAGCTGCTGCTGAGGCACTTCAGGTGAGCTTTGGGAAGAACTTGTGTGACTGAGCATTTGGGGGCATGGTGGTCATAGAACGGCAGACTTTTTACAGGTTGGAGGAAGCCCAGAGACCGTCTAGTGCTTCGGTCCTTTCATTTTTTTTTTTTTAAGATTTTATTTATTTATTTGATAGAGATCCCAAATAGGCAGAGAGGCAGGCAGAGAGAGAGGGGAAGCAGGCTCCCTGCTGAGCAGAGAGCCCAATACAGGGCTCTATCCCAGGACCCTGAGATCATGATCTGAGCCGAAGGCAGAGGCTTTAACCCGCTGAGCCACCCAGGCGCCCTATCCCGGTGCTTCTGATGGACCTGGCACTGCTCTAGGTGCAGGGGACACAGGGCACAAAACAGGCAAATACCCCTCTCCCGAGGCACTAGCACTGGGGTAGAGTTGGGCAGACTAAAATAAACAGATAAATGATGACAGGTCGATAGATCGATCAATAGATAGATAATAGTGAGAAGTGCTACAGAGAAAAAAAGCAGGCAAGGGACGCAAGAAAATAGGGGGCAAAATTCCAGTCTGAAACAGGGAGATCAGGGAGCCCTTCATGGGCATGACCCTTGAGCAAAGACTTCAAGGAAGTGACTGCTATTCTCCCCACTTACATGGGATAAAACAGAAACTTCTAGCTCAGAATGGAAGCTGCCAACTCCAGCTTCAGGTATCGTGAGGGAAACCTAATCCCGAGGTAGAAGGAGGGAGGAGAGAACTTTCAGAGGGCCCAGATAGGGACCCCGGGGTTCTCCAATCCTGAGTTAGTTTCGAAGTCACATTCCTGGTTCTCTGAGAGAGCAGGACAGCCACAGGCCACGTCCCCTTCCTGCTGTCTTGACCAGCATGCCACGGCAGAGGGACCACTGCCACATGATCCTCTAATCCTGAGGTGATGCCTCCTCTCTCCAGGGAAGCACCCAGCCCCACTCCGGCCACCAGAGAGAGCTATGAAACCATGGCCGAACCTTGGCATTCATCACTCCATCCCCAGACAGACCACTGACCTCCCAGCATCACTCTCCACCTTTCTCCTGCAAAGGTCCCACCAACTTCTGGGAAGAGCTCAGACTTGGGGTTCTGGGGCAATGGGAGCAGATGAAAACCCCAACTCGGAGGTGAAGACCAGCTCCATGAACTTCGATGTCCTCAGACTGAACATCTGGAAAGAGACGATAACATGCCAGACCAGGGAACGTGTCCAGGCCCAGGTAGGCCCTGAAGAAATGCCAGTTTTCTTTCTTGCTGTTTCATCAGAGACACAAGTTGGGCTATCCCAGCATCCTCACTGACCGAGCCACCAACCCGCATGGAGTCCCTGCCATCCTCAGCTCGGTGCAGCTGGCCTTGGCTGCTCAGCCCCAGGCCCCACAGCAGCTACTGGCCAAGAAAGGCAGGGAGCTGTGTTGGAAGAACTCACCGCATGTGTGTTCGGGCTGGGGCAGAAGTGAAACACTGAGGAATCGAATTCTTTGCTGATAATTTTATTTCCAGAGGGGGAAGGGGCTTGGATGGCACAAGACCTAGACCCTTCCTACAGCACCGCTGGCCTTGGAGGCCTCCCTCTGCCCTGGCTTGCCTCCCCGGAAGGAAGGAGAAACCTATCTATGCCATCCCTGCTTCCTTACCTCTGGCCTCATTCCCTGCCCCCTCCCTCTATTTCTCTGGCCCACGACTACCCCCACCTGGAGGCTAGCAGCAGCACCCTAGGCCCAAGTGTCCATTAACTTTACCTTTTCCTGACCCCCAGTGGGGACCTTAGGTGGACCACCTGGCCCTTTCATACCTGGTCACTGCCCCCCTCCTGCTTTTTCCATCCAAAGTGGAGTTTTTCATAAAAAATACATCTGCCATGCAAACGGGCATGGGCCTCAAGGCAGCCAGAGGAAGAAAGCCAGGAGCGACAGAAACCTCACTCCTATTTTGAGCCTCAAGTCCCAGCTCTCTGCTGTCATGACTGCTCCAGCTGCCACCACCAGCTCCTTCCTGGGGCTCCAGATGGAAACAGGGTTCTTGCCCGTTCCATTCCCACCACCTTGTCATCGAAGCTTCTCTTTCCCGAATCCTCCTTCATCAGCTTCGCTCCCAGATCATCTCCTCAGCTCACTCCGTGGAGCCCCTGAAATCCCTTCCTCCCATTTGCACCCTACTTCTGAGCTTCTCCGTCACTCAGAACATCCCAGAGGGGTTTCCCTCCTGGCCTGAGGGGGCCAGACACAGACCACCCACTCAGAGGCCAGGCAGGGCAGAGAGGAGACACTGAGCCCACCCTCAAGGGGAGAGTCAGCAGGGGAAAGCTCGGGAGCCAGACCCTGTCCTCCCCGGCTCCTAGGCATCAAGCCTCTCTCTCTGAGCATAGAGCAGCCGAGCCACTGCCCTAGGACCACATCAGGCATCTGTCATGTGCTCCTGGAGATTGTAAAGGGAGGCCAGGTAGGATGGAGGTATTGTTTTTTTTTTTTTTTTTTTTTAAGATTTTATTTATATATTTGACAGAGAGAGAAATCACAAGTAGACGGAGAGGCAGGCAGAGAGAGAGAGAGGGACTCGATCCCAGGACCCTGAGATCATGACCTGAGCCGAAGGCAGCAGCTTAACCCACTGAGCCACCCAGGTGCCCCGGATGGAGGTATTGTTTTTCAAGCCAAGAGAAACAGCCCATAAACTAAACCAAGTCCCTGGTCCCCAGGGGCCTCTCAGCCAATGCTAAGGAAGGCTTACAGGGGCCTCTGCTGGTGAGGCAACTCTGTGGCTCCTATTTCAGGCAGATATTGGGCCTCTCATCTGGGTGATGGGGACAGGAGAGGGAGGAAGGATAGGCATAGCCAGGAGGGGGAAGCTAGAAAATAAACATGGGCAGGAAGCCTGAGGTTGGCGAAAGAACCCCCTGATGAGCCCACAGCGGGTCTGCACCTCCGAGAGGAGCCAGGAGCCAGTGTTTCTCTTAGTCATGGGCTTTACTGCCCCTTTGTGTCTTGTTGGGGACCAGCAGGGGACAGAGAGGAACAAAGCCCTGCCCTTCTCCCTGTAATTGTCATTGTGCTCATGGCATCACCAAAAATCTATGACTAGATGGGATAAACTGTGTTAGAAGCCTCTGGCGGACCCGCGGCACCCTCAGCACACGCTGGGCCCGGCTTTCCCACCGTTGAACAGTGGGCAGTGGGCATGGGACAATGGGAGGCTAGCCCTGCCCCCCAGGGTCTCCTAGGTGGCCAAGTGCCACCAATTCCTCCCAGGTGGTCCCTCTGGGACACCCTGACCTCGTAGCTGCCCAGCTGTACCCAGATGGCTCCCAGAAGTGGGAAATACCACCATCTGGGGATGGTCCTGACTCTTTAGATGCCACCTGTTTCCCAAGAAGGATTTGACACAGCTGGGCTTCCTCGTGATTCGCCCACACCCGTTTCCCAGTTCCCCTCCTTGGGGACGTCCACAAACGTCAAATCCCACTTCCTTGTGACCGCCCTCTCTCACTCGAGGGCGACTTTGGGGAGCCCGAGAGTCTGCTCTCTTCCACCTGAACACAGCCCCTTCTTCACTTGCTCCTGGTGTGAGCTGGTTTCAGGTCCCCTCACCCCCATGGATTTCTCCAAGACCAGCCTCACAGACACGGGGGCCACGGGGGTCCTCCTGAAGTATGGGCTCAGAGCCGGGGTCCCCACAGCCTTATTTACACGGGCTCCTCCTTCAGATAAAACCAACCAGTCGTTCACTGGAATTATCCACTGGGCTGCTCCTATTCCCATAGAACTGGAGCCACTGCAGACAGACTAGCACTGGGGACAGCCACGTGGGGCTTAAGTCCAGCAGAGGCAACCACGAGGCCACCTGCACACAACTGGAGTCAAACATGTACAGAATTAGTGAGGCTCAGCCAGAAGCATACTACAGTGAGCACAGGACCCCCACATTCAGACAGGAATGTTTTCACTCCCCTCTAGTGAGATTCCAGAAGGTTCTAGAAAGACAGGCAGTAAGACAACCTGGCATTCTGGGGCTGTCGTGGGAGCCTGATAGACTGGAAGGGAAGGAGCATTCAGAGAAGTGAGTGTTGAGTGGTTTGTGGAGTGGACTTGGAGATCAGATGGTCTTGGAATCACAACTCTTCCAGGTACCTACCTTAGGATATGTCTTTGGGCAATTTACTTAATAAATTAGCACCCCAGCTTCCTCTTCCGTAAAATGGGGATAAGTGTTCCTCTCAAATAAAATATTTATGTCCATGCAGGGGCATCGTTTATATAAAATACTCGGCACAGGACCTGGTACATAGTACCCACCGATAAATAGTAGCTGTTATGATAGGATTATAACTTCTAAGTTTGGTTGAACAACAAACAGTGCTCTGAGCAGGTGTGGAGAGGATTAAGATGTGTGCTTTGAATCCGAAGCCCAAACAGAAGTGTCCTTCGCTGGGAGTTTGGCGGAGAAAGCCCGGGGCTAAGACTCAGGGCTGAGCCTCTGTTGCAGCTCTCTGACTTCTAAGCAACTTCTTCCCCAGGCCCCCAGAGCTCTGCTTTTTGAAAGCAAGGTCCCTTTCAAGTCCAGAGAACCCACTGATCTCTAAGTAGAGAGATCTGGCACAAGAAAAGAAAGCCGAACAGGTCATCAGGTGGGTTGGAGCTCCTGGCTAAAGAGTAGAGAAACCGCAGATCTGAGAGAAACAGTCATAGTTTGAGGAGGAAGAAAATACCCCCAAACGTCCAGAGAGACAGGAGCAGAAGACAGATCAGAAACCAGGCAGAAAGCAAAAATAGCTGCAATGGGCAATAAATGAATATTCTGAGTCGAAGCTATATACATATATTCATCGTGAAAAATAACAAAAACACCAGGCAATAAAAACTCACATTTGCAAAGCACTTGAAACAGACATGTATTATTTTACTTTATCCTCAGAACACAGTTGCACACTATTAGTTTTACTCTCCCTTTTTTGCAACAAAGAAGCAAAGACTCAAAGTAATAAGCTCCCCTGCGTCAACAGCTTATAAGGGATAGAACTAATGCTCAAATCCGCACTTTCAGCCACCACTTCTCTGCTCTTACCAGGAAGACCTCAGCGGTAATAGAAACATATAATGGGTCATTATACTTTTAAATGTTCTTGAATATCAGTATACTGTTTAATAATAAAGTGGAACGTGTTAAGTTTGTGCATTCTTGTTAGAACCTTCGCATTCTTTACAACCCAGAGTATTTTTTAAAAAAATATTTTGATGCAATTCTTCTCTTAGCTTCATTTTTTCAGCTGTTCCAGATGTGTTTTTATCAGAGCAGATGAAAAGTGGGAAGTCACTGAAGGTGAACCCCCGTAGGTCTGCAGATTAATCAGTCGTATTTTGCCAACTGTCACTGAGAGATACATGTTTATATTGTCTGCTCCGTGAAAGGGGAATGTTATGCATTTTTAATTTTTTGCTTTTCAATGTGAATCATTAAAAAAAGATATGAAGTTATCCAGACTTCAAACTTAGTTAACATGAGAGACTTCAGGTATGTGAGCAGGTGGCCCCATTATTCCATTCCTCCTATAGCTGATTCAAAGTTTGGAAAGAAAACAGGAGCTTTTCGGCTTTTTTGGCTCTCAAAAGACTTCTCAATTTAGAACAGATTAATCTAAAGAAATATGGGGTTTTCCTATGCACACAGATGTTAGGACTTTGAATAATCACATTTGCAAAGTGCTTTCTCTTTGTTTATCTCATCTAGTCGTTAATAATTATGAATAACATACAATTCATGCAAGTGTGAATATTTACCTTGAACCTGTCCCTATTGCCAACCTACAGCCCTCCTTAAGGACAATGCATGTTGACGAAGGTCCAGCCCTTTCTTGGCCACTTGCCAGAAGGGGAGCCTTGGCCAATCATTTCACTTGAATTCTCTTGACTGAATCCAGCACAGAAAACGTGTGCTCTCCCTGCCCCTCAGAGACCAAATGGTACCATGAAACAGCCCCTAGGAAACTCTGAGGTATTCTAAGAACATCTGACATTATTACTAGAAGCTTTGAACTATACGAACAGGTCTTCCTACGGTTGTCTTCATGCCACACCTTAGAGCTCTCCTAGGTGCCCTTTTGTAAGACATCAGAATTCAGGCTCAGCTTTCCAGGTGTTATGAGTTTATATTGGTTTTTCTTTTCAGCTTTAATATGCCCACATGGAGGGGTCCTGATGTTCCTGCTAGTTTCTGCTAATGCCCCCTTAATTATAGAAACACTGAGGTAGGGCAGGACGAGGTTTCTGGAAGATCTCCAGAACCATCCCTGAAAACATCCAGATTCCACTAGCCTTTAGGCTGTGACTGCCTTTTGGACCACCCACGAGAAGGCTGCACCCAAAACCGGAGTAACTCCTAGATCCCTTTCTTGAGTAAATACAGAAGACAGGCCCACCACCTAAGGTTAGTGTATGGGTCATTTTGCTGGGATGCGTTCCCTTCCATTTAACAAATCAAAGTCCATTCACTAAGCCTCTAAAATCTTGCTTCGTTTTTATACATTTGTAAACATTGTTTCCTGTGCACCTATCATGCTCCAAGGACTGCTCAGGCCATTAAAATAGAGCAGGAGAAGCTCAATATTGTCCTGTCCTCATGGACCTTTGCCTCTGCCCTTGCCCTCCTCAGCTTAGGACTTTGCTACCAGAAAAGAATAGCTAATGTATACTGAACCCTCTTTATGTGCAGAACCTTAGCTAGTTGCCACACCAACCTTAGGAATAGCTATTTTTATTCCCATTTTACAGATGAGGAAGCAATTGAGTCTCAAAAAGGATAATTTGCCCAAAACCACAAAGCTAATGAATGCTGGAAATGGGGTTTGAATCCAATCGATTTGACCTTCTGAAACTGCTTTTAATGCTACTTTGCGCTCCTCTAGACAGTCTCCCCATTCAGTGCCAACCTCATAGAAATCTTAGTGGTCATTTAGTCTTCCAGAAAACTCACAAAGCTCTAAATAAGGTCTGTTTTCTCAGATATTCTTGGAGACTGTTATTTGACAATTCATTGTATAGACAAATTTGCAATTTTCTCTGTGGTTGGTTTTCTGTGCTAAGCTAGCTCCTTACCTATAAGGCAATACAACACCATGTTAAGAATGCAGAGTGGCATAGGGTGCCTGGGTGGCATAGGGTGCAGTTTGTTAAGTGTCCAGTTCTTGGTTTAAGATTAGGTTGTGATCTCAGGGTTGTGAGATGGAGACCCATGTCGGGCTCCACACTCGGTGTGGAGTCTGCTTGGGATTCTCTCTCCCTCTCCCTTATCCCTTACCCCAACCCATGCCCCATTCTCCCTTTCTCTCTCTCAAATAAATAAGTAAATCTTAAAAAAAAAAAAAAAAAAAAAAAAGAGGGGCACCTGGGGGGCTCAGTGAGTTAAAGCCTCTGCCTTCAGGTCAGGTCATGATCTCAGGGTCCTGAGATTGAGCCCCACATCAGGCTCTCTGCTCAGCAGGGAGCCTGCTTCCCCCTCTCTCTGCCTGCCTCTCTGCCTACCTATGATCTCTCTGTCCAATAAATAAATAAAATCTTAAAAAAAAAAAAAAGAGTGTAGACTATGGTTGAGAAAAAAAGGATAACAGCCTAGGTTGGAATTCTGATGAGAGTACTTACACATTTACTATCTGAATCTGTTTCTTCAATCTGTAAAAGAGAGGGAATAATAATACCCATCCCGTGGGTTATAATATCTCATTATTGTCCCACGGAGTTATAGGATTAAAGGAGATAACACAATAAAACGGTAGTGTGTGTGTCATACAACTTTCTTCTTCATCCTAGGTTTTTTCAATAGTCTTGTATCTTGGAACTTTTCAATGTATTTACAAAGTCCACATCACCAAATCATTGCAAACTTACTGCTCTCTAGCTGGATTAAGATAATTGTGTTGGGAAAAACTGTTCATTCTGTATTTCTCCCTTACCACCACACTCATAACACTTCTGACACCAGATATGTGGGATTCTCACCCCCCCCACACACTAAGCAATTCTGTGACACCAGCTGGGTGTGCTACAATTTTTTTTTTAAAGATTTTATTTATTTATTTGACAGAGAGAGATCACAAGTAGGCAGAGAGGCAGGCAGAGAGAGAGAGAGGAGGAAACAGGCTCCCTGCTGAGCAGAGAGCCCGATGCAGGACTCGATCCCAGGACCCTGAGATCATGACCTGAGCCGAAGGCAGCGGCTTAACCCACTGAGCCACCCAGGAGCCCCAAGGGTGTGCTACAATTTAACGTGATTCTGATACTAGCTACATGGAGATAGCAGCAGATCCCATAAGTTGAAGGCTCAGTCCCACTAGAAACCCCCAACCCCCCACCCTGACTTCAGCTGCCAATCAGAAGTAGTAGGACTCTAGGTTACTCACAGCTTCTGACCCATGTGGCTGCATATTGGAGGTTCCCGTGACCTCCTTCCCCTGAGATTCAATTATTTGCTAGAATGGCTCATGGAACTCAGGGAAACAGTTATGTTTACTAGTTTACTAAAGGATATGAAAAAGGATACAGATGAACAAGCCAGATGAAGAGATACATAGGTTGAGGTCTAGGAGGGAGGTCCTGAGCCCAGAAGCTTCCATCCCTGTGGAGTTGGGGCACCTCACCCTCCCACACATGGATGTGTTCAACAACCTGGAAGTTCCCCTAAACCCATACTTTGGGATTTTAGGCATGATTAATTATTACCTCCAATTTCAGACCCTCACTCCTCCCTAGAGAAGAGCAGATATGTTCTAATAATAGTTTGGCCTTTCTGGCAAACAGCCCCCATCGAGGAGCCCACCCAGAGTTGCCTCATTAGAACAAAAGATGCTCTTATCATCCAGGAAATTCCAAGTGTCTTAGGGAGCTTTGTGTCAGGAACCAGGATCAGAGACTAACTATGGGAACAAAAGATTCTCCTACCACCCTTGTTTACAGGGGCTTCAGGAACCCTATGTCAGACACTGAAGGCAAGAGACTAAGATATATATTTCCTATTATTTCCCAATGTATTTCATTCAATTTGGACAGTATGACTTTGATCTGAACTAATTGTCAACATCTAGAAATCCAAAGAAGGCTGGTCTCCCTTCCAAGACTGGCCAATACTTTGTCCATGATGTGCACTCAATAAATACTCACTGGTTGATGGCTATCACTCTTTATTTTTTTTTAAGATTTTATTTATTTATTTATTTGACAGACAGAGATCACAAGTAGGCAGAGAAGCAGGCAGAGAGAGGAGGAAGCAGGCTCCCCACTGAGCAGAGAGCCCGATGCGGGGCTCGGTCCCAGGACCCTGGGATCATGACCTGAAGGCAGAGACTTTAACCCACTGAGCCACCCAGGCGCCCCTGGCTATCACTCTTTAGCAACCCCCTCACAATGTCTAATACAAATCCAAGCCATCAGTTGGTCAGTCAAGTCTTTATTGAATCTCTACTATGTGCCAGTCAGGAATCACTTAATAACTAAATTGCTTCCACCAATACCCCCATCACAAAAAAATATTGCTGTGAAGAGGACCAACCTCACAGAGCCATAGGAGGAGGAACCAGGATGACCTGCATAGAGCCATTACGTAGTCTGAGTGCTCAGGATATGTTCACCATCAGATTTACAGAACGTTAGAACTAGAAAGAACCTCAGGAACCCTCTTTTCTGGATCATTCATTTAAACTTCTTCATCACCCCTTGGGGCAGAGTCTTTCAGAAGCCAGAATTCAAAAGACCTGCTCCCTGCATCCAGCCTTCCCTCCTAGGCCTCAACCCACACCTTGGAGTCTGAAGATTGCCCAAGGCTGCTTGGGTTCAATACCAAACCACAGGTCCTGGTATACCAAGGCCAACCACAAGGCTAACCATCCAGCTAGCCACAGCCATGGCTAGAATCACCATGGCCCCATCTGCTCTGGTCCCAGTTTTGGAGTGAAGAGTGAGGAAGGCCAGAGAGCCCTCCTGTGCAGCCACCAATCCCCTCCTCCCAATGCTGGGTGCACTCACCCCAGGTGTCTGGAAGATCTAGTTCTCCCAGTCTGCACTGGGGCCAAGGCCAATGTGATGCAATGCAGCCCCAGTCATCAGCCCCAAGTTCAGTTTAATTACCCACATGGGCAGATGACACATGCAGAGGGGCTAAGGAGGGGTAATTACCCGGGTGGGGTGACAGGTGACTAAGAGAATGCTTTGCTCTAGCTGCAGAGAGCTGCACAGAAAAACCGTCAGGAGCCCCTCCTGGGCCTGGACCCTGGCTGGCCCTCCAGGACCCCATACCCATGAGGTCTCCCACAGCACCCCGGGGTCTCCAGGGGAATGGCCTACACACAGATGTATGAGTTGTCTGCATCAATTGTGCCTTTCCAAAATAGAATAGAGTTCAGTCCAGATCCACAGGCCCAGAGCCCAGCGCATGGAGCATGTCTTCCCTGATTTGTCTTCCCCAAGAGCCAGGACATGGTAATTAGGAGAAAATTCATTCATTCATTCATCTCTCTCTCTCTCTCTCTCTCTCTCTCACACACACACACACACACACACACACACACACTTAACTACTTTATTGAGATATAATTCAATTCACACACTTCAAGTGTGCAATTAAACGCCGTTTGGTATATTCAGTTTTGCAATCATTAGAACATTTTTCTCACCCCAAAAAGAAACTCCCTACTCATTAGTGATACTCTCTATTTCTCCTCCAGCTTCCCTCTCTCAGCCATAGGCAACCACTAATCTTTCTGTCTCAGTCGATTTGTCTATTCCGGACATTTCCTATAAATGGAAACATAAAATATGTGACCTTTTGCGACTGGCTTCTTTCACTCATCATAGTATTTTCAAGATTCCTTCATGCTGCGGCTTGTATCAGTTATTCATTCCTGGAGTGCCTAGCTGGCTCAGTTGGCTAAGCATGGGACTCTTGATCTCGGGACTATGAGTTTGAGCCCTGTGTTGGGCGTAAAGATCACTTAAAAATAAAATAGTTTAGGAAACACTTCATTCTTTTTATTGTGGAATAATATCCCCTGGTATGATTACACCACCTTAGTTGATCTACTTATCAGGTGATGGACATTTGGGTTCTTATTGGTTATTGGGTTACTGAGTACTTCTTGGCTCTTACAAGCAATGCTGCCGAGCCCGTTTATATACAAGCATTTGTGTGGACATCCACTTCCAGTTCTGTTGGGCACGTGCCCAGGAGTGGAATTGCTGGGGCATATGGTAATTTCACATTTAGCCTTTCATGAAAATTTCCACAAGAGATCTTGAAGGACAGTTCACCACTGTATGTGCAATGAAGATCACACTCAGGTGAAAATAAGTTGTATTTGAAAAGCAACCTATTGTATGGTGGATACTTCTGCTTTGTCTACCCTGGAGTAGTTCGGTAGGGTTTACTGAATTCCTTTGTTTAAAATCTATCCATAAATCTTTCACTTAAGACATTGTGGAAATGCCATTAAAAGTACATTAAAAAGATGAGCCAAGTTTTATTGAATCCACCATATGGAGTGAAAATGGTAACATATAACCAACTCCAAGAAAACAAGAGTTAATATAAACAAGCAGCTCACCTGTACCCCTGAAACAAACAATGCATTATATGTTAATAAAAAATTAAAAATAAAAAAAGAATACAGCATTAACATACAAAGTTTAAGGAAAAAACAAGCTGCTTGTTTTTTCCAGGATTCCTGTGGCGGTCCCTTCCCTGGGGTCCCCTTTCAAGTATTTCAAACTATACTTCTCTTTGTTAGACTTGTCTATGAGATTGCTTACTTGTGTCTGGACTTAATTTGGCTCATCAACGTACATGTTTGATAAAAATCCAGACTTTATAAGAAAATCCATGTCACTTGTTTTGCTAAGGACTTGCTTCTAATCAATCCCTTCCCCCAAAATATTCAGTGCAACCGGTATTATCCCTGGGATATCTCTGTTAGGGTAGATTTGTGTGCAAGTAACAGAAAACTCACTAGTTCTAAAAAAAAGCCAACTCAATAGCATGAAAAAATTTTAAATGATTCAAGTTAGGAGCCAGGAGTTTGAGATGTGTCCATACGTCTATTTCTTGAACAGCACGGTAATTGCAAGGATGTTCATCCTGGAAGAGCTTATTAAGTATTGGATTCATGAGGTTTCTCTGTGTTTTATTCTTTTTTTTTTTTTCTTCAGGAAAAAAAAAGAAATAAAAATAAAATTTATGACCCTCCATCAAAGGAAGTCCTCAGTGAGCACAGGCTCCTGCTGGCTTCAGGTCAACAATAACACCCTCACAGTCCACACTTTTCTTCAGCCAATACTCCTGGCCGACAGCTCAGCCGGACCCAACAGCATTCTGGGAAACAGCATAGACTTCCTAATGCTTGCTTTGAAGCCATCCAACTTGATTCTTCAGAACAGCAGTATGCTGAATATCCCCTCAGAACTTGTTAACAAAAATGCAGATTGTCTAGACTTATCCCAGACCTGCTGGACCGGAAACTCTGGCAGTGGGATCTAAGATCCTCTGTTTTTCCGAGCTCCTCAACTGATTCCGATGTGCTCAGATTTGAGAACCATGGCGGAGAGCTGTGGGACACTTCCAGGTCCCAAGACTGCCCAGTCACTCAGCTTTCACATCACTCACAGCTTTTCTCTGTCCAATTAGCCATAATTTGGTCATACGTCTACTCCTGGGCCCAATCCCAGTCAAGGGTGGTAGAGTTACATTGACTGGCTTTAGACTAATAATCTGGTATGAACTAAGAGAATAATTGACTATGTTTCTTCTCTCTCCTCTCTCCCTCAAGCTATATCTCCTACTATTTTGAAGGATTGTATTGTACATCTTCCAGTCAAAGGAGTAACTTCCTAATGGGTTGAACTGATGCCAGAGTTAATTTTTGGATCCTAAAATGAAGCTTTTGAAGTAACAATTAAACAGACTTATATTTAAGGGGGGGAAAAAAAGACTTTGAAGGCCTCCTATATGCCAGGCCCGGCCTGGGTGCCAGGTATTCTGAACAAATCTGGTGAAAATATCTGATCAAACTCTAGTGAACAAAACAGATGTGATTCCTGTCCTCGTGGAGCTCAAATTCTAATAAGGAAGACAAGCAGTAAACAAGGAAAAGTATGTAAACAGAATCAATACACACTAATGGAAAGAAAACTAATGAATCAGGGAAGAATGAGGGGGTTGCTTTGGATGGAGCAGTCAGGGAAGGTCCCAGAAAAAGAGCCAGTCAGGCAAATTGGAGTCAGTGTTCTAGGTAGAGGGAAGAGCTCAGTGAGTTTGAGGAACCCAAACAAGAGCATCATGGTGGGCGTGGAATGAGCGAGGACAAGAGCAGTCCTAAGGCCTTGCAGATCATAGGCAGTGGTCAGAATTTCATTCTGCACACAATGAAAAGCCATTGTGTACTTTTAAGTAAGTAGTGCAGGGTGGGGCTAGTAGCATGAGCTGATTCATTCTTTCTTTCTTTCTTTCTCCCTTCCTTCCTTCCTTCCTTCCTTCCTTCCTTCCTTCCTTCCTTCCTTTCTTTGTTTCGTAAACTCTACACTCAGCATGGGGATCAGACTCACAACCTTGAGATCGAGAGTCACAGGCTCTACTGACTGACCCAGTCAGGCGCCCGCTTTTTTAAAAAATCAGATTTAGTGAACTGTAATTTGTGTATAATAAACTGCACTTTTCTAGAATGTGAAGTTTTATGAGCTTTGACAAATACCACCATTGCATAGCTACGACTGCCATCAAAATACACAGCATTTCCATCTCCCCACAAGTTTCTCTAATGCTTTTTTCTTCAGTCCCCTGTCCACACCCCGGTCCCAGACAATCCCAGATTCATTTTTTTTGTGGTTTTCTCAAATGTTGTATAAACGTAATCATAAATACACACTACTTAGTGTGTGGCTTCTTACTTGGCATGATGTTTTTGATATTAATCCATGTTGGTATATGGAAATAGTTTGCTCCTTCTTTATTGCTGGTGGTATCCCATTTTATGATTATGCTGCAATTTGTCCCTCGATTAGCTGATGGACATTTGGACTACTTTTAGTGGCTGACATGAACAAAGCACCTATGAATATTCATGAACTTCTTTGTATAAATGTGTTTTCTCTTGAGTAAGTATTCAGGAGTAGCATCATCAGGTCACGTGGTAAGTCTATGTTTAAATTTACAAAAAGTGCTGAATGGGGGTACCAGAGTGGCTCAGTCAGTTGAGTATCCAACTCTTGATCTCAGCATCATGGGATTGAGCCCCACGTTGGGCTCTAATGCTCAGCCCAGAGTCTCACTTGAGATTCTCGCTCCCTCCCCTGACTCGTGCTCTCTCTAAATAAATAAATAAATATAAAATCTTTTAAAACTTTTTTAAAAAAACTTAAAAAAAAATTTTTTTAAACTGTTCTCTAAAATGATTTTACCACTTTGCAGTCCCACCAGCAATGGATGAGAATTCCAGTTGTCCTGCATCCTTACCAACACTTGGTATTGACAGTCTTTTTTTTTTTTTAAAGATTTTATTTATTTATTTGACAGAGAGAGGTCACAAGTAGGCAGAGAGGCAGGCAGAAAGAGAAAGAGAGAAGGAAACAGGCTCTCTGCAGAGCAGAGATCCCAATGTGGGGCTCAATCCCAGGACCCTGAGATCATGACTTGAGCTTAAGGCAGAGGCTTTAACCAACTGAGCTACCCAGGTGTCCCTTGCCAGTCTTTTTAAATTCAGCTCTTCCAGCGGTGTGTCGTTGTATTTCCATGTGGTTTCTATTCGCATTTCTCTAATAGCTAATGATGTTGAGCATCTTCTCAGGTGCTGACTGGCATTTCTGTGTTTTCTTTGGTGACGTGTGTGTTCAAATATTTCTGTTTCACCTTCTCATTTTTATCTAGTTGTTTCTGCCTTCATTATTGAGCTGTAAGAGTTCTTTGTATAGTCTGAATACAGGTTTCATACTCTGGATATATGTTTTCAAGTGTTTTCTCCAATCTGTGGCTTATTTTTTTCATTTCTTGATGGTGTCTTTTAAAGAGCTTTTAAAGAGTTTTTGTTTTTTTATTAAATCCAATATATCAGTTTTTTTCCTTTATGGTTTGTGATTTGCATTACCTACCTAAAAATCTTTGCCAGACCCAAGAGATCTTTCTATTTTCCTCTAGAATTTTTATAGTTTGAGCATTCACATTTAGATCTTATGATCCATTTCAAGTTAATATCTGTGTATGGTGTGAGATAAGGGTCAAAGTCCTTCCCCCCCCCCCCATTGTGGCTATCCAAAGTACCTTTAGTTGAAAAGATTCTCTTTTATCCTTTGAATTACCTTAGCACCTTTGTCAAAAACTGAATCGACCATCTGGACCTAGCAATCGCTTTCAGCTTCTCTGGTGAGCAGTGAGAGAGGCTGGGGAAAGAAAGGGCCAAGACAGAGATGGGACAGAAGAAGGGATGCCACTGATTGAATCCAGGCCTAGTGGGTATGCCTGGATGGAATCAGTTGAGGGCCCAGGTAGTCAGAGGTAGAAAGACCAAGAGAACAAAAGGAGAGAAAAGGGGAGAGAGAAGAGCAAGGTATCCTTCTGTCATCGATAGGAACAATGGGAGGGAGGAGCCAAGATGGCGGAGAAGTAGCAGGCTGAGATGGTATCAGGTACGATCAGCCAGAGAGCTTATCAAACCATTCCGAACACCTACAGAACCGATAGGAACAATGATAGCAAACAGGCCAGAGCTTCGAGCTAGGGGACAATTAATTAATGGGTCCAAGTATAAGTAACTCATCACAGATGAGAATCAGAGCACAGATTCAATAGTTCTCAATCTTGGTCTCATACCAGCTCACTGATACATAGGTCTCACCCCACCGAACAAATCTCTGGAAGTGAATTCTGGGCATTGGTATTTTCAAAACACTTCCTTGGTTTTAATTAGCATCCATGCCTGAGATCCCCTGTTCTAGTCCAACTTCATCTTACAGAAGAGGAAATTGAGAAGCAAGAGTGGGGCAGAGGCTAGAACAGGGCTTCTTAGGACTCGGGGGGTTCCCAGGATACAGGCTGTTCAGTTCTAAAGCCAGGGGACTCCCAGCACAAGGGACTTTTGGTTCCAAAACTGGGAAAGTCCTGAGTAGATCAGGAGAGTTGGTCATCCTACCTAAAATGTTCACCTCCCTATTTTCAGCAGCTCTTTCCACTGAAAATGATAGAATAGATAATCAGCGAACCCTGGACAACCAACTGGGTATCTTGGTATTTGATCAAACCCACAATGCGGTAGAGCTTCTGTTTCTAGCTGCCCCCCCGACATGACATCTCCCCAATTCAAATAACGCAGTCCGTCAATTAGCCTCTGAGGGGCCAGAAGTCAGTGTGGAAGTAGGTGGTCTCAGGAAAGGCCACACCTTGCTTTGCTCAGACTTGTTTCCACGCTGGCTTCCTGCCTCTGTGGGGGGAAGGAAGGACTTCTCTCCCAGCTAAATTCCCCTAAGACAAGCTTTCACATTACCAAGTACCTTTCCTCTATAGCGCTTAACACAACTGTAAGTTCATATTTGTGTGATGACCTGTTTGATGTCTATTAAGATTTTAAATCTGGTGAGGACGGGGCCATGTGTGTTTCAGCCCGTCACTGCATCTCACTACTGAGCGTAGTATCTGGCACACAGTAGGTGCTCAATAAATGGGTGAATGCAGCCACGCATGCATGAGTGAATAATGAATATCATGATCTATTATCATGTCCAAGGAACGACACTGACGTGTATCTTTATACCACCAGGAAATTTCAAACCAGTAAGGGTTAAGTGTGAAGTCCCTGTCAAATGGGGCCCACACTGTTATGATCCATGTAATCCCCATCCATCTGAAATATAGTGGCACAGGAATGATAATGAGGGTGGTGATGACCTCTCTTTGCCACTTGCTTCCTAAGACGCAGCTGCTTCTGCTCAATCCATCTTCAGCCCCTGCTCCTCCCTAACTCAGTGACCTTTGACATCTTTATTAGTATCTGTGACATTCAGGGCTTGCCAGGCAGGGTCACATTCCTAGTACCTCATTGCGGATGGCACACGGATTTATCATAATCATCATCAGATCTTTAGTGAACATCCCTATGTTCTAGTCACCCCGCCAAAAGCTGGAGAAGCAGGGGCTGGGGTGGGGGCCGTTAAGATAATAGTGACGAATAACATAATCCCCGACAAGCAAGTTTTACCATTCCGCTGGTCGGAGAGATAAGATATATACTTAGAAAAAGCTTATCAGACAGTGGGGTAGCTTATAATAAATGCCAGACACGTGGTACAGTTGATAAGTGATACCCAGTTTC
Organism: Mustela nivalis; assembly: GCF_964662115.1. NCBI lineage: Eukaryota > Metazoa > Chordata > Mammalia > Carnivora > Mustelidae > Mustela > Mustela nivalis. The sequence continues at coordinate 21,626,123 of NC_139028.1, forward strand.
AGAGGAGGGAGGCGAGAAGATAAAACTGTGGGTTGGGGTGGGGGGGGGGGCTGGGGTATTCTCCACTGTGTCACCCAGAGCCCTCATTCTCCATGCTCAGACACCAGTCCCCGGCCCTCAGTCCCATTCTCCACAATGCTGCCCAGCTCTAAGGGGGCAGGACAGGGGTGTCTTTGAGGAAATGCTCACAATGTCCCACTGGACCAGATGCAACACCTTGTGGCTTACAGGCGTTCATTAGAATGAGTGAGTGAATGAGTCAAGACCACCCCAACTGCATCCATCACCTCAGATATAATGAGGTGATACAGTCCCCCTGGGTCTCACCCTCTGAACCTAGTGAGAACACCCAGAGAATGAAGTCATCACAGTGAGTCATTTCCTGGGAAGTAGCAGGGAGAGCAACCTCCCACTTTGCTTGCACAGACGTCCAGTACTTGACTTAGGGCGCCCCCTGGGGACACCTTCAGGTAAAGCTCTCTGGCTCACACTACCTCCTTCCCCAATGCAGGGCAGTCTCTGAATCTTCCAGGCAGAGATGCACCAGAGACCAAGACCCCAAGATCCCAGTTCTGCAAAAGAGCAGAACCAACCATCTTCAAGCTGTGTGGCCTTGGCCGTGAGCATCTTCTTAAGGGAAAATGACACCTGTAAAGTTTCTTAAATGTCCCTGAAGCATCCAGCTGTCTAGGGTGTTACCCTCTGCATCCCAGGCCATGTATGGCGGGGGGGGTGGGGTGGGGGGGAGATCCAGGGTCACTCATCACACCTCCAAGTATTCTGGAGGAGGACTTGTGTTTCTCGGTATGACCTCTGGGTCTGCACTTCCTTCTGCTGGTGTTGGAACTCGTGCTCAATGCTCTGGGTATTCTGCGCTGCTCCTTTTCTGTACTATGTACCCCAGTCTCTTTGCTCCCCAAAGGGCTACCTACATAAGGCTATGCATGTAGCACACTTTACAGAAGGTTTAGGGTTAGAAACGAGGAATCAAGCAGGAAGTTACATCGGCAGAGAACTCAACACAAGCAAGGTAAGGGGAGGGCTGAGGTCAACATGATGCCATACACAGACTTAACCTTGTCCTGGGAAGACAGACTCCAAGAATGCTGCATGGACAGGATGCCCTGCCCCCATTCTAGTGGAAGGAGATGGGCGATAAACAACCAGCTGGTAAATAATTACTTCTGTGGTTGGGAGAAGATATTTGCAAACGACATATCAGATAAAGGGCTAGTGTCCAAAATCTATAAAGAACTTAGCAAACTCAACACCCAAAGAACAAATAATCCAATCAAGAAATGAGTAGAAGACATGAACAGACATTTCTGCAAAGAAGACATCCAGATGGCCAACAGACACATGAAAAAGTGCTCCACATCACTCAGCATCAGGGAAATACAAATCAAAACCACAATGAGATACCACCTCACACCAGTCAGAATGGCTAAAATTAACAAGTCAGGAAATGACAGATGCTGGCGAGGATGCGGAGAAAGGGGAACCCTCCTACATTATTGGTGGCAATGCAAGCTGGTGCAACCGCTCTGGAAAACAGCATGGAGGTTCCTCAAAATGTTTGAAATAGAACTACCCTATGACCCAGCAATTGCACTACTGGGTATTTACCCTAAAGATACAAATGTAGTGAGCTGAAGGGGTATGTGCACCTGAGTTTATAGCAGCAATGTCCACAATAGCCAAACTATGGAAAGAACCTAAATGTCCATCAACAGATGAATGGATAAAGAAGATGTGGTATGTATACACAATGGAATACTATGCAGCCATCAACAAAATTAAATCTTGCCATTAGTAACGATGTGAATGGAACTAGAAGGTATCATGCTTAGTGAAATAAGTCAATCGGAGAAAGACAACTATCATATGATCTCCCTGATATGAGGAAGTGGAGATGCAACATGGGGGGTTAAGGGAGTAAGAGAAGAATAAATGAAACAAGATGGGATTGGGAGGGAGAAAAACCATAAATGACTCTTAATCTCACAAAACAAACTGAGGGTTGCTGGGGGGAGGGGAGTTAAGCGAAGGGGGGTTGGTTTATGGACACTGGGGAGGGTATGTGCTATGGTGAGTGCTGTGAAGTGTGTAAACCTGGTGATTCACAGACCCGTACCCCTGGGGATAAAAATATATTATATGTTTATAAAAAATAAAAAATTAAAAAAAAATAATTACTTCTGTGGTAATAAATGTTATAAAGAAAATAAAGTAATAGGGAGTGGCCAGTGGGCAAGGGGAGATGCCTATATAAAAGGATGTCAGAAATGACTTCTCCAAGAAGGTGACTTGTCAGCCAAGATCCAAACAATGAGAAGGAGACAGGGAGGAGGAGAGTGAACAGTAAGGAAGAACAGGGAAAGGACTCAGAGAAATGGCCCTTCCCCCTGAGGGGAAGCACCACAAAGAGACCCCAAAAGCAAGGTAATAAAGGTGACTCTAGAGGACGGGAATAGCCATGCCCCAGTTCAGTTGGGCGTGCGGTGAGGGCTACCGTGTGGTCCCTCGTTTTCAGTTAACTGATCATACCAATGATTTTTGCAAGGGGGTTTTTTACTTTTTGCTTTTGTTTTCATTCTGGTTGTGGTGGCAACCAAGAAAATAACTGAGATTGCTACCCATGGAGCACAGTAGAAAACACAGGTTGGAAAAGAGAAGCTCAGAGCTGAAGGCAAGTGGGAGTGAGCTCACAGGCCCTAGGTGATCCCTCTGGAACAGGTTCCAGACCACACCAGGCCGGGGCTTGGGGTGCAAGCTCATCTTAGCTAGGCCCCGGGGAGCAAGCAGGCATGGCTGATGCTGAGGATATAATTCCCATATTTAGTGTGAATTTTCATACACTTTACTCCCAATACTGCATTCCATCGTTGCCCTGAGACACACTGTTATTTCCACATCCAAGATGAGGAAGTCAAGGCTGGGAAAGGCTAAGTAAGTTGCTGGTAAGTGGAGAGGTGGGGTTTACTCGGATCTGACACTAACCCAGTGGTCCAGACTACGCTCTTTGTATGACATACGGGAACGAGTCTAAAAATGAATGCTCCAACATCCAGACACACAGACACAAGAAATTCCTCACTCCTTTGACATTTCAAAGGAACCCCGATACATAGAGCAGTGGTTCTCACCCAACCTGTCAATTTCCACACCCCGAGCTTGTATGGTGACTTCGCCACTAAGTCTAGGGTTCATGGCAAGATAGGTCTCAAGGCACAAACGCTCAGTTACACAGGCTGTGTAACCCTGGGCAGATAGATTTAACCTCGCCAAGCCTCAGTCCCCTCGTGTGCAATCAGGGCTCCTCACCACAGCCTTGTACGTGGGCATGAGGATAAATGATATGATGTGCAGCAGGTGTCTTGCACGGGGCCTGGCTAGTGGTGGGCTCTCAGCACATGGGACCACCACCGGTGCTGTCACTTCGAACGAGGCCCTACAGGGTAGTGGGTACCTTACACCATGCTTCCCACACCCTATGTGCCCAGCGCGCTTTGGAGACCCAGGCAATCGGCATGGAACGCTTTGTGCACAACTTGTTTTCTGCACACATGCTGGTCTGACTGGTGTGGACTCGTGATCGGAGGATGAGGTGGAGGGCAGTGTGGTGAGGTGGAACCTGAGAAATGGATCCTAGTATCTTTTATTTACCCAAGATATCCCAAAGCTTATTATCACTGCAACGGGTAATCAATTCCAGAAGAAAAAAAGATCAAAGAACATTCCCACGAAAGTGAAGAAAAAAGCAAAGAAACAAACTTAATGCTCCACAGCCACTCTTCTTGGGTCTGCTGCCCAGAGACAGTCTTGTGGACAAGTGGCACAACAGCTTCCCACCAATCGTCAGTCCAGGCAGGACTGTTGATTTGGTTGTGGCCCCACATGGTGGCTCTAGGTGTCCAAGATGCGACACTGACAACTGTGATAGACCTGGGGCCCTCTCTCACCATGCTGGACAGCCCTCGTGCACCTGGGTGACCTGAATATGAACAGAGAACATGTGTTCCTGATTACAACCCCTCCTGCTGGGTCGGGGCTCCCACCTCGGGCTTGCCCCTGTAAAGCAGGGGTTCTCATGTGCGAGAGTGTGCTTATGAAAATCACTTGGTAAAAATTGCTAAAATGTGGGTTCGACTGGGTTGACTCTGAAAGTCCAATTTACTAGCTCTGGGGATACCGAGGAGTCTGCATTTTTATACATGCTGCAGAGAATCCCAATGCTGGAGGTCTGCAGCCCACTCTTTGAGAAATCCTATAATGTAAGGATGATAATTCTCTTTGCAGAACACTGGCATAGAGACAGAGCTAGATACAGTGATAGTGACAGCCACAGTGAGAGAGCCGCAGAGAAAGGGGAAGACGGCCCTGTCCCTCTCCCTGAGTGTCTCACCAGGAGTCTCCTCCTTCAAGGTCCAGTGTCTGCCTTCAACCCCAACAGAGACGGCTCCATTCACTATTTTTAAAATGGTATGATTTGGGGAGCCTGGGGGCTCCATCAGTTCAAGGTCCAACTCTTGGTTTCAGCTCAGGTCATGATCTCGGGATTGGAAGATCAAGCCTCGGGGGGAGCTCTGCCCTGGGCATGGAGCCTACTTAAGATGCTCTTTCTCTATCTCCCTCTGCCCCTCCCATCTTCTCTCTCTCTCTCCTCTCTAAAAACGTAAAATGAAAATTAAAAAATACAATGGTGTGACCAACACACTACATTCCAATGATAATGGAAAGAAATATCCTATCTGGAGTCAAATCTTGACTTTGCAACTTATTAGCTATGTGACTTCAAGCAAGTTTCTTCCCTTTTTGAGTCTCAATTTATTCATCTATGAAGTAGAGATAATAAAGCCATTATCTCTCAGGATTGCTATGGCTATTAAATTTGATAACGTACATGAACAATCTCTGAGCAACACCTCCTGCATCATAAATGCTCTTTTATTTACTCAACAACAATTTATTGGGCACCAGCATATACCAGGCTCTGTGCCAGCCTCTGGTGTGGGGGCACAGAGGTGAGCTGGAGGAGATGGCTTTCTGTGAGATGTCCTCCAAGAGCTGGGAAATGTGGACAATGGCTCCACTGTGAGATAAAAGGAAGACCAAAGGTAATTTGCTATGCAGCCACAAGCTGGGGAGTGACCCATTGAGACCCAGTGGTCCCCTCTCTGGGGTTGGCCATGGAAGGGACATGGTCATACCCCTCAGCCACTGTCCCAACTAAAGCTAGTCTTCAGCAAAATTCAAATCTTCAAAGTGAGCCAGGGGATGAGAGAGCATGGTCAGGGCACAAAACTCCTGCCTTAATGTACAGCAAGGACCTTGAGTATGTTGGCGTACTAGTCACTCCAGTTCTTGAAATTTCCTCTAAGGAAATGACCTTAAAAAGAGGAAAACTTTACACAGAAAATGATACACCACCCATTCCCAGAGAAGTTATTTAACTGTTCGATGCCTCATCTTCCTGCCCGTAAAGCGAGGATAATGACAGTTTTCACATCATAGTTTTGCTGAGAAATGAAGCAGGATAATTAGTGAAAAAAACATAAACACAATGCTCAACCCTTGGTGGTGGCTATTAATGTTAGCTACCATTTGATATTATGGAAAATATATATCATATCATGTAAGATATACATATGTATCATATATCCATACAATCCTGTACAATGTATCCTATGCATCTCACATATGCATTATGTATACATATACACATATAATCATATACAAACAGGAATCTATTTTATATATATATATATATTTTATATATATATATATTAACACACACACACACACACACACACACGTGGGGTATAATGTGAACTATAAGAGCCAAATACAAATTGTATCTATGGTACAAATAAAACCCTATGTATTTTTAAAAAATAGTTCCTGCTGGCAGTGCCCCCCAGCAGCTCCACTCATCCACAGAGCTAAGACAGTGCACAGGCTGACCAGGAGACTCAGCTGGGTACAGGTCTGCCTGATTTGGAACCTCGAAGAGCCTTGTGGGCCCTGGAACTGGGTCTGCCGCTGCACCTGGGAGGGAAAGATGACTCACTGTTCTGCCCACTGCTGGGCAACCCTGCTAGGCAGGACACCCAGTCGGAACTCCTGGGGATCTCCGCAGTCTCCCTGCAGCCCGATCACATGTAAAGAACCAGCCAGGGGCCCTCTCCATCCGCAGAGTAAAACCAGCAGCCCCATCTGGCCAAGGAACTCAGTGCACAGTCTTCCTGATTTGGCTTCCTAAGCAACAAGCCACACAGGTCTTGGGTGCCTTCCACCACACGGCCAGGACAGGACAGCTCCTTCACAGCCCCAGCTGCTGCTGGGTACCGTGCCCAGTACCACCTGGCTGGGAATCCTGACCAGAGAACCCACACCACCACAAAACCCATCCTACAGCCTCGCATGGGCAGGGACCCAAACCAGTAGTCCTGCCTATCTCTTCTCAGCCAGGAGCATCCCCCCCATTGGAATTTGTTTAATGTTTTCTTCACAGCTATGCTGGGATTATAGGTTTGCAGGAGGAAGACCACAGAGGTTAAGTACTATTCTCATCACTCATATCAAGAGTAGGTATTACCAGTATGACTCACCACTATCGATATTGACTTTGTTCACCTGGCTGAGGTAGTGTTTGTCAGGTTTCTCCTCTGTGAAGGTACTCCTTCTCGCACCTTCCAGACTGTCCCTTTTGGAAGGAAGTCATGATGGGCAGCCCACACTTCCCGAGTGGGGAGTGAGGCTCGCCCTTCAGCAAGAGTGAAATATTAGGTAAATGATTTGGAAATCTTCTCCATGGGAGATTCATCTCTTCTCCTGGTTGTGATTTCTCACATTTTTTTCACTGTCTAATCATCGTTATCAGCCAGAGGGTTAGTCCACTCCACCTGAACTGGATCTTTCTGTATCTGACATGTGTTGGACACTTACTACATACCGTGCACTAGGCCGGACATCCTTATCTTTTCTTTTTTTTAAGATTTTATTTATTTATTTGACAGACAGAGATCACAAGTAGGCAGAGAGGCGGGCAGAGAGAGAGGAAGGGAAGTAAGCTCCCTGCCAAGCAGAGAGCCTGATGCGGGGTTCGATCCCAGGACTCTGGGATCATGACCTGAGCCAAAGGCAGAGGCTTTAACCCACTGAGTCACCCAGGTGCCCCTCTTTTGTGTATCTGATTTCATTTCATCCCTGCAATACCCTTATGCAATGAATACTATTATACCCACTTCACAGATAAAGAAACTGAGACTCAGAGTATCTCTACTTGGGAACCCTGTTGTATTCCTGGGTGTGCTTTGCACACTGTAAAACTTGGAGAGAATTTCCATACATTCTTTGCCCACGTAGGTTCTGGGTGGCTAAGTGAGCCCTGGTCTGAATCCTTTGCTTCACACATCTCCCCACCTCTCTCTGAGGTGACCTCTCCTCTCTTCCCTGCTAGACCTGGTTATGTAGTAACTGGGCGCTCATGTTAGTTTGCCCCAGAGCCCAGGCCAGAATCCAGTCCCATGATTTCTCATGGTTGCCTGAGCTCTGGAGCACAGATGGCAAGACCCTGACCATGAGAGCTAAGCCCCAGGGCATGATGGGTCACAGTCCACCGCCTCTACTCACATGGAAAGTTCCCTCCCTGCCAAAGGACAAAAACAACACCTCACACCCTATGAAGACCTGAGAGGTTTAGAAGCCTGTTTCACACTCTGAACAAAATCCCCCGCCCAGATGTTAAAAGGCGAGAGAGCAGGGAGGGAGTTGAACACATAAAGGCCACTACCGTTGGAAAAGAAACCAAACAAGACTTCTGGGCGGTTAACCAGCCTGTGCCATAACAGTTCCTGGAGTAGGGTGTCACTCAATGGCCGTCTGGGCCACTTGATGCTCAAGAGTTTACGTCTTCTCACCCCCACCCCTAGATCTCAAATTGGGCACCACAAAGGGGGAGAAACGGGACTTGGGGGCAGAATCTTATTTTTTAAAAAGATTTTATTAATTTATTTGGTGGGTGAGAGAGTACGAGCAGGGGAGGGGCAGAGGGAGAAGGAGACTCCCTGCTGAGCAAGGAGCCCCACATGGGGCTCGATTCCAGGACCCAAGGATCATGACTTGAGCTGAAGATGGTTAACCACCTGAGCCATCCAGGCACCCCAGGACTTGGGGGCAGAATCTCATCCAATTTTTTACAGAAGCCCCTGAAGGATGCCAAGACAGGAATTTATATTCTCACTTTACCATAGGAATTGAGACTTAGAGATGAAAAGTGATTTACCAAACACAGTACAGTGTGTTGGCAAGTTGTCTGACCTCACCTTGGGCTTTTTACACAACTGGTTTGATGGAAGAGACCGGGGCCACTGCCATTAGCAAAAATCAAGTAGAGGTCAGCTGGTAGCAGTGGGTGATAAAGATGTGGATACAAACTGTTAGTGAAAACAGTATGTAAAGTGGGGGGGTCATTTTAAAATGCCTGGCGTTCATCCTGGAGCATTCTCCATAGAAAGTGATGGTTATTTTGCAGGAAGGAAAAGGAACCAGACAGAAGGGCAAATGAGTCCACACTCCCAGGACACACATCTCCTCTAACTGCCAATGTCGGGAGCTCTGTGCCTGGTATGGGGCCCCTTGGAGGAAACACTTGGTGGCATGTGCCTAAGAACCCATTTGGATCAAGGATGATAACGGGACTGGAGCTGGAGTCCTAGGAGAAGAAACCAGCAAATAGTTCTCCGAGGCCCTGGGAGCACTTGGCCCACCACCCAGCTCAGAGTTGGAGCTGCATGAAATCTTTCTTGATTTGAGTTAGGTACTCCTGAAAGGGACGGAGGCAGAGAGATGTCATTCTCCCAAGATCGCATAGCCTATGGATGGCAGACATGAGAGTCAACCTGGGTCCATAGCGTAATCAGCACTTAAGCCCTAGTGGGCTCACCCTTCTACCCTATATCTTCTTGCCTCTAGGATCAGAATAATGCCGTTTTCTCATCCTATTCCCCCCTAACTTCTGGCACAATGTCGGCCACACTGTAGGCTTGTCCAAAGCTTGGACGTCTGCCCAACACTGAGCTGAGGGGGTTTCCTTGCTAAACCACATGCTACACTGGGCAGGAAATGGAAGGATGGGGCTCGACAGGAGAGCAGTGACAAAGGGCCTGGGATGCTGAGCAGTGGCCGTGGGCTGGGATTGAGGTAAAGGGTGGGGAGATGGCATATAATACGGACCCCTACATGAGCCAGAGCCCTGAAACACAGACCCCTCTCTTCATGGGCTCCATCCCAAGCCTGGCACATCCCACCAGTGCTGGTCACACCTGGCTCTGCCACCTGTCCCCCTCTGCTAGAACACTCTACAATCCTCCCCCTCTTTCCAGTTCCTCCAACTACCCCCTCAGATTCCAACGCAAGCAGCACCTCCTCATGAAAGCTTTCTTGGGGCTTCCCCACCAGGTGAAGTCCCAATTACAGACCCTCCTGGCACTTACCACAGTGGCAATTTTGTGTCTTATCTGGATGATTACTGGATTAACATTGGTCTCCCCTTCTAATCCAAAAACTCTAGGAAGACTCTGTTTTGCTCACAGTATATTCTCTGCATCCCTCGGTGGCATTGAGTAAAAAGCTCAATCATCATATGTCAAGTAAAGGAATGACTTAATGAGTATAGAAATTGATCACCCTCTGTGGTAGGATGAAAAATGGCCCCCCAGAAGACATCCAGGTCCAAACCCCAGGAACCTGTGAATGTCACCTTCTGTGGAAACAGGGTCTTTCCAGATGTGACTGAATAAAGGATCTTGTGGTGAGAAAAGTATCCTGGCTTCTCAGGGAGAGTCCTAAATGCCACCACATTTAGGTTCCTAAGACATTTTTGTTGTAAAATACAGGTAGAGGGAGATGTAACCATAAGTCAAGGAATCCAGCTGCCACCAAGAGCTAGAAGAGACAAGGAAGGGTGTGTCCTACAGCCTCGAGAGGGAGCAAGTCCCTGCCAGCACCTTGATTTCAACATAGGGAAACTGATTTCAGACTTCTGGACTCCAGAACAGTGAGAGCACAAATTTCTGTTGTCATAAGCCACCAAATGTGTGGTCATTTATTACAGTAGCCCCCAGAAACTGATTACACCTCCCTAGCTTGACCTGCCTCCTCACTCTGACCCCCAACTCTCCTGCACCAAACTTCCCCATGACCAGACCCTTCAGATTCGGGGTGGGGGGGAGAGGAAAGAACAAAGGGGGGAAATCAAGAAGAAAGAGAGGAGAGGGGAGGAAAGGGGAGGGCAAAAGGCTGGAGTGTGAGTGGGTAGGGGGAGTGTATTTTACTCAGATGCTAGAGTCAGGGCCACAAACTGCAGGAAGAGAAGTCTCATGTTCATGCCTCACCTCCCCCTTCCCAATGAATATTCTTGAGGGGAAGTAGAAGAGACTGAAAGTTCTCAAGTCTTTTGTCCACCTGTTGGCCATTGGCCATGATCCCCCCAGAAGAGCCAACCTATAGCCAGGTGAGCCTCACTCACCAGCCTCCAGCCCCACACTGGCCTTGTCAATCCCAAACATGCCAAGTACACTCCCACCTCAGGGCCTTTGCACTTGCTGTTCCTTTGCCCAGAATGCTCTTCATCCACATATCCACATGGCTCATTCCCCGTCTCCTTCTGGTCCTTGTTTAAACTGCCAAACCTATCATGTGAAGCCTTCCCTGTATCCCCCTGTTTAAATTGCAACACGTTGGGACACGTGAGTGCCTCAGTCAGTTAAGTGTCTGCCTCGGCTCAGGTCATGATCCCAGGATCCTGGGATCGAGCCCCATGTTAGAATCCCTGCTCGGTGGTGAGCCTGCTTCTTCCTCTCCGTCTGCCTGCTGTTCCCCCTGCTGTGCATGCTCTTTCTCTTTCAAATAAGTAAATCAATCTTTATTTTTTTTTTAAGATTTTATTTATTTATTTGACAGAGAGAGATCACAAGCAGGCAGAGAGGCAGGCAGAGAGAGATGAAGGGAAGCAGGCCCCCTGCTGAGCAGAGAGCCCCATGCGGGACTTGATCCCAGGACCCCGGGATCATGACCTGAGCCGAAGGCAATGGCTTAACCCACTGAGCCACCCAGGCGCCCCGTAAATCAATCTTTAAATAAAAAATAAATTGCAACATGTTACTCCATTCCCTCCCTTTCCTACTTAATTGTTCTGTGTAGCACTTATCACCATCGACCAGTATACATACGTATCTAACTTATTACTTATTCACATATCTCCTCCCAGCAGCATGAACCCTCTGTGTGGCAGGAGTTTTGGTTACTTTGCCTAAAATTAAGCCTGGTACATGGCAGGCAGTCAATAACCATTTGCCAAAAGATAAACATACTCAGGGGGCCTTTCTCTGGGGGAAGTGGAGCTGGGACCTGGAGAAGAAAGCCTTTGCTTTGGAAGCCTTCAGCCCAGAGCCCTTCTTACACAGGTCTCAGGGCCAAACACAGAACCCCTTGGGGCCTTTCTTACCATTCCTATTCATTTTCATACCCAGAGAGCCAAGAGGCACCACAGAATCATCACAGACCCCACCCCGGCTGCTTGGGGTTCTGGGTCTCTCCCAGGGGCCTCAGCCACACCCAGACTCCTGCCAGCAGCCTCTATGCTAGTCCTTTGCCTGGCAGCCCTCCAATGGGCTCATATAGCTGGAATTGTCCTACCTGCTTCTTTTTGCCTGTGGCTGGCTGGGGGAGAAAGGGAAGAGGAGGAGGGACATGGTGTAGCCCATTCAGGAAGAGGGGACCACACTGTTGGCTGGGTAATCTTGGGAATATCATATAACCTCTCTGAGACTCGGTTTCCTCCTCCGTCAAATGGGAAAGTCTACCTCAACTAGGATCAGATGAGGTAGCAACAGCATATTACCCAACACAGTCACAAATGCTGGATTTCCTTTCCTCCTTCCCTTCCAGATGAACATCTTCTAAGGCAGAGACAGTATCTTTTCCATCTTTGTACCACACACTTAGCACAGTGGCTGACACATAGCCAGTACTCGAGGGATATTAGCATATTTGAGCTGTTGACCCAAGAGGAAAAAGGGCCTTGAGGAAGATGTGGTAATTATGGACTCTCTCTCATCCGGGTAGGACATCAGCGGAGCTGAGTTACTGACTTAGGATTTAAAGTTTTTGTTTTTTTTTTTTTAAGATTTCATATATTTATTTGACAGAGAGAGAGAGAGAGCACAAGCAGGGGGAGCAGAAGAGGGAGAAGCAGTTCCCCCACTGAGCAGGGAGCCCGACGTAGGGCTCAATCCCAGAACCCTGGAATCATGACCCAAGCTGAAGGCAGATGCTTAACTGACTGAGCCACCCAGGCGCCCCTGACTTTGGCTTTAATATGCGGTATCCAGAATTGGCCCAGGGAGGAGAAGGGAAAGAATGAAGTCCTGAGCTCAAGAACACGGTGTAACAGAAAGAGGCTACTAGATTAAGAGCCAGAAGAAGGATCTCCTTCGGCAGCTGGACGGGGAGCATCCCCAGGGACCAGTGGGTAGGTAACCATCCAGAACTCGCATGGAAACCCTTCTGCTAATTTATAAATGTGGACACAAGTAGTGACCACTGATAAGACTGTCATGAACCTCAGAGCATCTGTTTACTCCAGCTTTCTAAAATTAGGCTTAGAATTTCTACAGATTTATAGCAGTAAACATGAGTTTCCCCTTTGGAACTCCATACTGCCCATCGAAGTGTCAATAAAAATGGTATCGACTTCTGAACATCTGTTACTTAATCAAAGGATTCTCATGTGTTAAAAATTGATTTACCAGGGCGCCTGGGTGGCTCAGTGGGTTAAAGCCTCTCCCTTCAGCTCGGGTCATGATCCCAGGGTCCTGGGATCGAGCCCCGCATCGGGCTCTCTGCACCACGGGGAGCCTGCTTCCTCCTCCCTCCCTGCCTGCCTCTCTGCCTACTTGTGATCTCTGTCTGTCAAATAAATAAATTTTTTTTTAAAAAATTGATTTACCAAAGTTCTACGAGGCATTAAAAAATTACTGCACCATACACAAGGGCTAAAAGAACTGCAGGCAAAAAGCCAGTTTTCCCCTCTTGGGTCCCGGAAATTTCCCACGTGGGTTCCTTGGGCGACCTGGCAGCTGGGGCTGGGGCGGGACGAAAGGGCCGGGTAGCGGAGGCAGGGAGGATGCTGGCAGCTGGACGCCCAAGGGCCCAGCAGGACCTCACGGCATCAGTTGCCCACCGTTGGCTTACGAAATATAGTTTGGAAGAAGGTGTAAAGAGCATGAGCTCGCTTGTTCTTATGCCCTCAAAGGTCAGATGGCCACAGCATGAATCTGAGGGTGAGGTGTGAATCTGCCGTTGTCAAAATGAGTTTTTCCTCTCTGACTTTCATTTTCTCATAAATTATAAGAACTTCAACTCCACCCTAGGAATGGAGCTTCCCTCTTCTGTGACCCCCTCCCACACGTGTGTCCCTGACCGCAAGACACACGTGCACACTCAGCACTCAGTCTCTCCGGCTAACCTCCAGTTACTGTTTCCTGACTTGTCACGAACTCTGTTTCCTGGGACAGAAGCAGGAGGGTGGGTGAATTGACCTCCACGCAAGGAGTCCAGGATTCTATGGGAGCATCAGAATCTCGAGTCCAGGATTCTATGGGAGCATCAGAATCTCAAGAAGGAACAGGTTTGGGGTTGTGAGCTGGTCAAGGTGTGCTTGGGCTGCAGTGAACGCACAGGACACCTGATCTAAAAAAAATAAATAACAAGGGTACCAATATCCTGCATAGGCACTATACGTTGGAGTTGACGGAACGCTTTCTATCTGAGCTGGTCCTTCTAATATGCTGTCAAGAGTTATTTATGACAAGTTTAAATCCCCTGAAAGCCCATGAACCTGACAAGACAGTGACTAATTTTTGCACCCCACGGTGCTTAGTCGAGGGTACTTAACAAACACTTGCTTACATTATTCCCATCGGCTGCTCTGTGAAGAGGTGTCATCCTCATTTCACAGCTAAGAAACCTGAGACCCGAAACCCAGTCTCAGGTGACAACGGACAGCTGGGACTTTGAGCCCCTGGAGTAGGTCTTCCCAGCCAGCACTGGCTGCCAGTGGAGGTCAGCCTTCAAATACTCGAAACTGTAAACTGAGGTTTGCCAGAGTGGCGGTGGGCAGGGGGACGTGTGAAGGAGAGCACCGGTGGGGCACAGCGGGTGTTGCAGGGAAGGGATGAATCACTGAATCCTACCCTGAAACTAATATTACACTGTATGCTAACTAACTTGAACTTAAAGAAAAACTTGGAGGAAAAACAAGTAAAACAAATACTTAAAAACTACCTATAATAAAAGAGATGACAGGCAGTTTCTATAACACAAGCAGTGATTAAGATTTGTCTTTGAATGGGAGCCTCCCTCTGCCCTAGGTGGACCTTCTTAGTCATGTCGAATTAAAGTAAGTGCGTGTCCCTCATCTTGGGCAAAGCCTTGGACATTCCTACTGCTCCAACTCTGCTGATTCAAGGGAATTAGCAGGGGAGGCTCCTCACCGGGAAGATCAGAATTTCTTCCTCTTTCCTCTAGGCTGATGGGCAAGACACCCTCCCATAGTCTTCAGAGTGCCACAAGTTTGCTGCCATGAAAAGTCAGGCAAAGAGAGGTGACTCTAGAGACCAGGGTTTTGATTCTGCCATTAACTAGCAAATCTCACCTCAGCTGCTCACCTCTATGCGCTGAGTTTCCTCTTCTATTTCGGATGCAAATCTGCCATGCTGCCCTCCTGTCCCAAATCCTTCAGGGATGCCTATCACCCACCCAGCTGAAATTCAAACAACTCCCCCTTCCCATCTGCGTCACTCTCTAAACCTATGAGAGGGGTCCTTCCGAGAAGGGGGCTCTGTCCCTTCTGAACTCTTTTAGGTCAGGCAGACAAGGAAGGGAGGTGGACATTAATTAGGTTCTGTAGTCAACAGCCAGAAGGTTCTTCCTGGAGCTGGGGATGACCTCTGGTGGCCCCCTCAGCTTCCTTCCACAGTTCTCCTTGATCCAATGACTGCCAAGTGTCCTCAGGTTGTCTCCTTCTCTCTGTCTCCTTCTCAGGGTCGGTTCCGTCTAGGGCTCTTTCTCCGTTATGTGTAGCTCTGACACAGCGATCACAAGGCCTGGAACTTCCCCAATCATCAGTTCAGGGACCGAAACTACAAGTGTGCCTGTTACCACAATTGAGCATGGACTTCCTACCCTCCCAGATGTCCACCCTACCCGCCCCTCCTCCCCGCCCAGCAATGCCTGTTTAGAAGATCATCCTGAGGACCAAGATGAAGTAAAGCGAAAATGAGACAATGCAACTATCCAGAGCTCAAAATATGCCCTAAAAATTTCCCAGTGTGGCCATGGGGACAAAGCTGTCTACCAGCTCCACCCACAAGTTCCCTGGGGTCCACCATATTCCTTCCACCCACAACACTCAGCCCTGAGCTGTTCTCCCCCACCGTCCCCCCCTCAATTCACTACACATTTGTCTTTTCCAAGAGCTCTTCCAAGATGGGAAAGGGCATTGTTTATAGGGTAGTGAAGGCAGGAGTTCTGGAGCTGGAGATCTGGACTTTAATCTTAGCTCTGTTACTCACCAGCTGAGTAAGGCAGACAAGCGACTTGGTCTCTGACCTCACTACTCCATCTGTAAAATGCTGGTAATGAAGCCACTCTCGTGGTGGTGGTAATCCTTATTACCCTCAATGTTGGGAAACCTGGGTGGCTCCGTCAGTTGAGTGCCTGCCTGTGCCGGGCTCGGGTCATAATCCCAGGGTCCTGGGATTGAGTCCTGCATTAGGCTCCTTGCTCAGTGGGGAGCCTGCCTCTCCCTCTGCCTGCTGCTCCCCCTGCTTGTGTGCACTCGCTCTCTCTCTCTCTCTCTGACAAATAAATAAATAAATAAAATCTTTTTTTTTTTTTTTTTAATGAGACAACGCTTGCATCAGGATACCTAGACCTAGCTGATATAACAAAACTTCCCAAATCTCAGTAACCTGATACAACAAGAGTTCACTCCTCTCTCAAATCACAGGCTCACACAGATTGGGTGTCTTTACTGAACAGCTCCCCTCCAAGAGTTAATTCGGGGACCCAGTCTCCTTCCATCCCCTTGGAGTCCTCCACTGGACCCCCTCCACCTAGCTCACAGAATAGCAAAGACACAGCTAGAGGCCAGGCCAGGAAGTGGAGCCCATCAATTCAACTTTACATTGGTTAAAACCCAGTCATATATTTCACCTAACTGCAAGGGAAGGAGGAAATACAGTTGTTACGAATACCAGAAATCACAGAACCTTAGTGTGGACATTTTAGAACGTGGAGACTACATTACTAAATACAAACCAAAGCAAATATATGAATTTGTTTTTTACAAAAAGTATGGTAAAATCGTATGTTGGACATAATTCCTGTTCTGAGGGCTTTGTATGAATTTAGAATGTAGTAGAATGTAGAATGTAGCAAGCTACATGTGAATGGCCTATATTCAAACTCGGGCTCTACCTGAGCAAAACCTTAACCTATGTCAGGCATGGTGACGTTCTCATCTTAAAAGAGGAAGACTAATTTATGCACTTGTCAAGGTTCTTCAAAGTGCCATGTTCCCCCATCTCTAAGTATATACTTCTGTCTGGAACACCTCCCTATCTGCTCTTCACCCAGCTGCCTCCTACTCATCCCTCACTATCAGCTTATATGTCACCTCCTCCAAGAAGCCTTCTCTATCTTCTACCAGTTGGGGTCGAGTGCCTGTTTCCTGTGAACCCATACTTGTCTGTACTTCCCTTCCCAGCACACTTCTCACAGCATACTAAAATCTCTCTTTACTTTTTGTCTCTAGCTAAATTGTAAATTTCTTGGGGGAAGGGACCTTGTTCTGATCACCATTGTATCCTCAGCTTTAACACAGTATCTGCCCCCAACAGAGTGTACAGAAAATCTTTGTCATATGAGTGAATTAAGAAATCAAACCCTCCTTTAAAATGGCAATGGAGAAAGACTTTTAAGCTATTATAACTCAACAACAAAAAAGGAAAGGAAAGTGTAAAGGCAAGTTCAGCAAGAAACTGCACAGTGTCCTCCTCCTTCAAAAGGTCAGTGGGAACTGAGAAGTCATCTCAAAAGGCAGCCCCACCCCTTGGGTCATGCCTGGATACCTCTGAGCAATTGGTCACACTCTTGATCTTTCAGCTGAGCAACAGAGAGTGCAAAAAACATTCTCACACATTAAAAACCCTGGAACTCTTTCTCCCAGGGGGCTGAGACTGCGGTAACAAGAGTTGTCCCCTTAGGGTGGCTCCAAATGACCCTGTATCCTGTGGGCTGAGGTACACCACTCTCCACTATCCATGCAGCTGGGGCATGCCTGACCTTCACTCATCATCAAAAAGTGACGTCTTCCTAAAGTAGACCCTCAGACCCGAATAGGACCCCTTCCTCAAGGCTCGCACACACTCTGAGGCAGGTGTCACGGTGCAACCAAAGTGAAGCGGACAGAACTTGTCTCCCCAGCTCCCACATCTTCGGTGTACCTGGAGTGAAATCTCCAATGAGTCAAGTGATACCGAAGCGTGAGTAACCAACCGATGCTGGGCTACCAGGTTTTCTAAGAATGCTTTTACGGGGGGGGGGGGCACAAACAAACAAAACAAACTCTAAACGTGAGATTTCAGGCAAGCAAGGGAAACCAAAAGGAGCTGAGGGAGATTGTGGGCACCCTCCAAAACTATTCAGTCAGGGAGGGGACTGCCTATTCTACCGTTGGTTTGGCTCAGAGCCCTACACCAGGTATTAGGGCAACACCAAGAGTCACGCGTGGGTCCTAGCAATGTTCCTGAGCGGCTGGGACAATCTCCTTCCCCAACTCGAGCAAGCGGCCGTCTTTGGCCACAGCTCCAATCCCAACCCTATTCGTCGGGCAAAATCAGCTCTGACACCCTCACCCCACCTTCTGCATGACAGCCTGCCCTTCCGCGCAGCGCAGACCTCTTTGACTAGATCGGGGTGGGGGGGCGGGGGGGGGGGCGGGGGGCGGGGGGGCGGGGCTTGGAAACCGGGAGAGAAGCGCTGATCAGAGCCCCGCCCCAGGCCCGGGGCAGCTGGGTGTTCTCCCCCCGCCCCCACCACTGCACCGCAGCCCCTGCATCCTCCCCATCCCCGGAGGTGGCCAGCGCTCCGCGGTGGGAACCCGGCCCCGACCCGCAACCGGACGCTCAGCCTCGCGAGCGAGGCGTTCCGGGGCCCCGCCCCTCTGACGTCAGCCTCGTGGGGCGTAGGCGGGACTGCAGGCAAGTCCCAGCTTTCAGAGGCAGAGCCGCGGAGAGGCGGCCGGAGGCGGGCAGCCTGGGTCCTGCTCCGGCTTCGACTCAGGCCCCGGAGGATGCGGCGTGCCCAGGATGCTGCCGCACCTGGTAGTGCTGCTGGCGGTGCTTCTCAGCCTGTGCCTCGGCTCCTGCGCGCACGGTAAGGATCGCGGCCAGCACGGCGGGGCTGGGGGCGCGTCCACACCCCACTCCGGCTCTGCGTCGCCCCTACGTTAAAGTTGTGCGTTCCGCGGAGAACCCCGTCTGGCTGTCCCTTCGGAGAGCGGGGAGGGGGTCCGTTGTCTATCAGAAGCTCCCCGGTCCCCTCAAGCCTGAGTCTTAGGCTCCCCAATGTGGAAGTGGAAGAGCAAGAAATTGGTGGGGCGGGAGTTGGATAGAGAAGTTCAGTGACACCCACCCACGCGCCCCCAGTTTATCTTCCATCCATCTCCAAGCGAGTCAGAAACTTAGTCCTGGCCTTTTGTTGTTGTAGTAGTTCAACTGGTAAGAATGCTTTCCCCTCTGGGGAATGACTTTGATCCCCCAACTGACTCCATCTTTCCCTAGCCCTCCACTTAATCTATTTCTTTCCTACACCATCCCCTCTCATCCCAGGTCTTGCCCCCTACTATCACCTGTTGCTCCATCCAATCGATCATCCCTGCTCCTTCTTTAGCCCCAGATGTACTCCCACTGCCACCTGCCTCCTCCTCCCTCCTCCTCCCCCTTAGCTCAGTCTTCCAACCCAGGCAGCTCTCCTGGAAAGTTTCTGCAAGGAAGAAGAGTAAGCCTGGAAAGGCAATGCTGGGGCAGGGAGGCCGAGGCACGGAGAGCGGCGCCAGGGAGAACAGGGATTGAAACTGTGTCTACACCAAAATACAAAGTAAAACCTGCAGTCAGCCATTCACATGATCGAGAGCTGAGTCGGCAATATGCAGCCCCAACACCGCAAAGTCCTGGTGCATTTCTCACTTTCCATCTAACGTTTTGAAATTGAAACACAGCCTTAAGGATCAAAGATACTTTAAGAAAGAAAGCAAGGGACAGGGGAGATGTACTTTCTAAGTGTGAATGATAATTCTAGAAGAAGCTGTTACTAGAGAGATGGTGAGAAGTTAGAGAACAAAGGAAGCCTGAGAGAGAGGCTGGCAGATAAAGAGATATGAAGGGATGGAGGAAACAAGAGTAACAGACTGGCTAATGGCCTTGACCTACCTCATTGCACTTGATTGGCAAGACTCTTAGAGTAGGTGTATTTATTACATTCTTAGAAATGAGAGGTTCGGCGAGGTTAAGTAATTTGCCCAAGTCACACTAGCAGATGTTAGAGGCTCCTGAAGTTGGGGTGCCCCATGGTGAATAGGGGGCCGGGGAGGGGGGCAGGAGATGGAGTTAGACAGTGGTATTTAGTATCTTACCACAGAGCCAAGGGTGCTGACTCTGTGTGGAAATGTGATCAGCACAGTCTAGAATCAGACCTGCTTCATTCTGTCTGTCCTCACTCAGCCTATAGCACTTCTAGATAAAGGGGAATGGAGTAAGCATTCAGCTTGGGGTTGCCCAAGACATCTGTGAAGAGAAACAGGCAGATGCCAACAAGCAGGATATCTGTGTATCCCCAAGAACTCCAAAGAGGAGGCCCTGGGCTGGAGCCAGGGCTGCGGTCAGGGTGGCGACCAAGGCTGGGGATGGGGGCCAGCCTTGAGATGAGGCTGGAACAACCACAGGGACTAGCTCATCTGAGATGAGACTCATAGTAGACAGACATACCTCAGCCCATGCCTTCTCTCTGGAGATACATCAGACTCAGCTTGGCTCTTCTTAGCCACCACCTCTGCTTCTGATCACAGACAGCGATCTATGGATACAACACTAGCTCTGCAATCAGACACATGTGGATTCACCCTGCCCCTTATTAGCTCCACTGGCCTTGGGCAACTCACTCAAGCTTTTTGAGCCTCCATTTCTTCTCCAGTAAAGCTGGGGTCATAACTGCCTATCTTGTAGGGCTGGTTGTGAGAATTAACTGAAATAACATATGTAAAGTACTTAGTAGAGAGCCCAGAGTAAAGTAGTCAATAAATGGAAGCTGGTAGTATGATGGCCACCATCACCATTGTCATTGTCATCGCTGGGGGTAGGCTCTGCAAGCTCTGATACTGACACTTTTCTCGCCAGGGACAGAACTGCCTAGGCCGCCATCTGTGTGGTTTGAAGCAGAATTTTTCTCCCATGTCCTCCACTGGACTCCCATCCCGAAACCGTCAAACAGCACCTACTATGAAGTAGAACTTCTGAGGTACAGAAAGGGGAGGATGGAGAAAGGAGGGAGGTGGGTGCGGGGGGACGCACCCATCCCCTTCCACTTCCCTAGCATGGGAAGACATATCTGTCTCGTTAATGAAGTGACACTAGGAAGGATCCTGGCATATATCCATCGGTTGACAAGGACTGATGTATGTGTTGAGCAGTGTGCTGAGAACTCTGGCATAAGAAAGCAAAAGTATTTCTTTTACCCTCAAGTTTTTCCCATTTGATGGAAAAAATAGGAATTGCATCCATAATATAATTGGAAAACAAGGAAACCCTAAGGGACTGCAAATGTAATTGGGAGAAAGCCTGAAAAATCAGGCTGTACTGCAGTGGGTAGGAGGTCTTCCTGGAGGAGTTGGGAGATGTTAGATATTCCAGTCTAAGAGAAGTTGGTACGAGGTCCCAGAACCAAGAGAGATCCTCTTGCAGATGCCCAGGACCAGAGAAAATACTTCATAGGAGCTCACTCCCTGGGCCCCTTGCTTTCCTCTTAAAAGAGGTAGGTATGAACACAACTTTCTCTACCAGTGCCCTGCCTCGTCTCTCCCCAGGTACGGGCAAGAACTCTGGAAGTCCATCCCCAGCTGTAGCCAGACCCAAGTGTCGTTTTGTGACCTCACTATGGTGACCCTGGACCTGTACCACAACAATGGCTACCGAGCCAAAGTCCGCACAGTGGATGGAAACCAGTACTCCAACTGGACCTACACCAACACCCGCTTCTCTGTGGATGAAGGTGCTTTTCCTCCCATGCACCTAGAAGATGGCTTTGGGGGCTCCTTCCTGCCAGAAACTCTGATCTAGAATGTGGCTCTGTTCCCGTAGCTCACCATCCAGCCAGGCTTCCCGGCCAAGGACCTAGTTTGCCCAAATGACTAGTCAGGACTTTTGAGAAGATTTAGATGAAAATAGCCAAGTGGTTCAAGATTTAAAAGGAACTGGAGTTGTTTATCCTACAGAAGAGAAGTCTTGGGGTGAATTGGAGGAGCTGAGTCACAAAGGCCAGACCTGTATACTTGCAGGGTTCTGGAAGAGGAAGTGAATCCCTAAGCACTCAGCACAAGGCAGCAAACAGTGGACAGAACTGGATCCAGTCCTCAGTCCCTTAAGGCCGAACTCCCAGGAATCAGGTTGGGAGGCTTTGAAGCAGGGGGATGTTACTAAAGAAGGTTTGGGGGTCTCTCTCAGCAGACATAAGAGAAAAGGGTTAGCCCTAGACTTGATGGGATTTTTCCATTTTACAAATTGGAATTGACCATGTTCTATATGTGTGTGTGGAGAGCCCACTCTGCAAAATTCAGAGTCACAACCAATGGTTTTCAAGGTCTTTGGTTCCCAAGCGCCTGCCCACAGGCCAGTGCCAGCTGGCTACAGAAACATTACCTAAGGAATGTGTTTCAAAATCAATGTATCCAGGGCCCAGCTTCAAAAATTCAAGTTCACTATGTCTTGAATGGACCCAGGGCATCTATATTTATAAGGTTCTCCCCAGGGAGTCCTTATGTGCTGCCAGGCTGGAAAATGGTGGCCCAGGTTTTACGGTCGGTAAAGCCTGACTCTAGAGGCCAGGCATGGGTGGGACACCCCGGCCCTCCCCAGCTTGCAGGCCTCATCATTTTGCTTCCCCACCAGTGACTCTGACGGTTGGCAGTGTGAAGCTAGAGGTGCACAACGGTGTCATCCTCGGGAAGATCCAGCCCCCCAGGCCTAGGACAGCCCCTGCGGACGACACCTATGAAAGCATCTTCCCACACTTCCGCGAATATGAGATTCAGATCCGCAAAGTGCCGGGGAACTATACGGTACAGGCCTCCCTAGGGCCACAGGATAGCTGTATTTGTAATGCAGTGGACTCCCTGGGTCTCCCTGTCACCGGGGCTGGCAGCACCTTTTGTGCACCCCTGGGGAACTTGGCTGGCAGAGTAGGGAGGGAAAGCATGGGGCGGGGGGGGGGGGTATGCTGAGATGACCTCACCCTTCACACCTAAGCTCTTGCATAGGCAGCAGGGAAAACATTGCCCATGAGTATCAGGCACCACACGACATTTAATAGCTATTATTCCTGATCCCCTCACAGGTGGATATTTTATTCCATTTTATAAATGGGGAAATGAGGTGCCAAGAGTTTACATAATTGCCACGGACACCCCCCCTAAGTAGGGGATCTGGAATCTGCCAGAATCATCCTCTTCCCACCATCTGATTCCAGCCCCTTCTAGGAAGGTCCTTGGCATCTATGAAATGGTCCTTTTCTCTTTTGGTACAAACTCAGTCATGTTAATCAGAGATCCTGAGCTGTGTTGAGAAGAGCAGGTTGGTCATTTCAGGGAAAGGACACTGAAGGGGGTGTCCTGGAGCATCTCTGACAGATCCCCTGCTCTCAGCTACCATGGCCCATGAATCAAGGGTATTTTGTTTATTGCTATGTTGTTTTTGTTTCAGTTCACAGAGGTGAAGGTGAAACATGAAAACTTCAGCTTCTTACCTCCTGGAGAACTGGGAGAGTTCTGTGTCAAGGTGAAGCCATCTCTGAGCTCCCGACTGAACAAGGGACTATGGTCCAAGGAGGAGTGCATCGTGCTCACCCGGCAGTGTGAGTCTCTGGTCGGGGCTGCTCTCTGGGGCAGGGAGGGGAGGCAGAAAGGGCCTCAAATGATCTTAAAAGCATCAGTTGAGGGCCACCCATGCCAGGGGCACTCTCCTGCACAACCTATGAGAAAGCGCCTACTGTCCCCATTTCAGAGATGTGAGAACTGAGGCTCCATGGGTCCAAACAACTTTCTAGAGCATGGCAGCAGAGCCAGGTCTCCTGATTCTGCTGGAGATGGTGTGCTTCCCAAGAACCCCCCTCATGTCTAGACCTGCTCTGTCAGCTGTAGTAGTTCCTGTTTGTCACATCCCTCTGCTGTCCTTTCTTGAGGCTGGGCACAGATAGCCTTCTTCTTATCCCCCCTAATCACTGGAACTGAGCTGAACCCTGCCAGAGGTGCTAAAGCCAGGCTCTCCACAGGTGCTGAGACAGGGGAGGGGGAGGGACAGAGGAGGGGAGAGGACCTGGGGTGTGAAAGCCATGGTCCTGTTCCTGAAGATCTTACAGTCTGGCTGGGGAGGAAGCTGTAAATAGCAACTCAAGGAAGCACATGCCCGACCAGTCATGCCAGGCCAGTGTGGGCAAGGTCCAGCAAAGACCAGAGTGACTCCCTATATTTCTACCATGCATTTCAAGTCACGAAGAAAACTCACACAAGTTCATTGTCATTTAGCCTCACTCTCACATAAGTGGAGTTAAGGCATCATCCCTGTGTCAGGCAGCCTTAAGAACTTTTTTAACATTCACTCACTGGTAGAAGAAAAAGTTTTGTGTCTAGGTCTGACTTCAGATCTCATCTTTACCACTTACGTGGTAAGTGACCTTGGATAAGTGACTTAAACTCTCTGGGTCCCAGATCCTATTCTGTATGGGGATGATAACAGTATTCACTTCCTAAGGTTGTTATAGGGATCAGGTGACATAAGTTAAGCAAGGTGATGGATGATCAGTGCTGTGTACTTCACTATTGTGTGGTAGGCACTATTACCGTTCCCATTTTAGAGATGGGAAAACTGAGGCTCAGAGAGGCTGAGTCAGTGGTGGAGCTGGAATTGGAATCAGGCCTCCGCTCTTACCTGCTGTACCATCCCGCCCCCGCCCCAACCCATTCCACATGCTGTGGTGTGAACCGTGTGCGGGGCTAGAAGCACAGTGTGTCTAGTGAGGAAATCCCTTCAGAACAGAGCTTGGAAGTCCAGGGATTTCCAAGGATCCAGAAGCATCTGGTTGTGGCCTAGGAGAGATCACCTGGGCCATGGACGAGTGGCTCCTGAGAGTAGTCATGGACTCCCAGGAGCCAGGCCACAAACACATCCCTCTGGGCCTGCAGATTTCACCGCGACCAACCTCAGCATCTTCTTCACCTTCGTCCCGCTGCTGTGCGGAACCCTGGCCTACTGCCTAGCCCTCCATCTGTACGTGCGGCGCCGGAGGAAGCTGCCCACCGTCCTGGTGAGTCTCGCGGCGGCCGCAGGCCCATCCCTCCTAGCCAATCCCTCCTAGCCATGTCAGGAGTCCAGCAGACAGGGGGGCTCCCTCCCAGATAATCCCTTCCCTCAGCCCTGACAGTACAGGAGGGTCCTTGCCCCTTCAGCAAGGACCATGGGGACAGAGGGAAGGCTTAAACGCAAAGCCCAGTGCTAAGAACACTGCCTTCTAAGAGGCCCCCAACAAGGCACATACTGAGTAGTCCCAACCCCCTACATGTCATTTTGTAATTATTTACAGGCCATGGGCCCACCCCTTTGCATTCCTACCTCTGAGGCAGGAATTAGCCTCATTTTGCTGGAGATGGTGTGCTTCATTTTGCAAGGAAGGAAACTGAGGCATGGAGCGATTATTACAGACACGGGGGCCATAGAGTCAGGAAAACTCAGGAAGAGCCCATTCTTTCCCACCCCTACCAGCTGATGAGGATTTGCGCACCAGAAGAGGAAGAACACAGGACTGGAAGTCCAGCCCTGGGCTGCTGCAAGTGGCAGAAAGCGGAGTGGGGGGTACTGCCTAGGAGCTGGGGTCGTGGAGGTGGCCAGGCTCTCCACTCCCCTCCCAGAGCACTTCCTCTTGCCACACAGTGCCTGCAGCTGCTGCACTTGGACTAAGCCAACCCCCAGAATTCAGCTCGCAGCATGCAGCAGCAGTTCCAAACCTTCACCTGTCCCGACTGGGACTCAAGTCGCCCCAAAGGCTGCCGCCTCATCCCCACAGGGGGCATCACTGTGAGGGCCACAGGCTCTGCTGGGAAGGACCGGCTCCATCAGGGAGGCAGGGGGCCCCAGGAAAGGCCACAGCTGGGAGGGCACTCCCCCCTCCGAGGGTTCCCAGGATTTCTAGGAAAAATAAGGAGACAAAGACCCTTTGGAATTATGTTGAGTAAGAACTCTGAGAAGTGGGAATGCAGGCCTAATTAGGGTCTTTATCCAGGCAGCAAAGACTATGTTCCTAGCTCCAGTGCCCATCCAGAGTGGTAGGATGAGGAGACTGGGAACAGGCAGCCCCTACAGCCTTACAGGATTAAAATGTGCCTAACTGAAGTATGTAATTCATTGTCTCTTCTCTGTGCTCCCGGGAGATTCGGATCCACAGACATGGATGCACCGGGCCATGCATCAGCTTAAAAGCGCCCTGAGTCTGTTCTATATGCAAGGCCTGGAGTCGGTACATGGCCTGCCCTCAGGGAGGGATGAGAAAGCAAAGGGGTGGTCCTGGCAACTGGAGCAGGGATTCCTCGCTGGGCAGCTGGAAGAGCATCTAGGATGAGATCATTGAAGTAAGCACCAAGGACAGGCCAGATGTGGTCCAGGAAGAAGCTGATTCTTTTACAGCCCAGTAGAGCAGCCAGCATGGAGTCTATTACTTCTAATGCAAGCCCGGGAAAGAGGCACAGGTACAAAATGCCAAAGGAGACCAGCCTCTGGGTGTTTGTCCCTCTGTGCCATTTGGATCACAGAAGTGAGCTCTCCTGGAAAATGTTTTCCTCCTCAAGACAAACGCAGCCCAGCTGCCTTCATCTAGCACTGGCCGTCATTGCTAACTTCATGAACAACTTCGAGTGCACAGAGTACTTTAACACTCATATGCTTATTCCCAGCCATGAGCTGTTTGGATCTGATCTTTGGCCAGACAGGGAATTCAGATCAGGACAGTGGACTACAGGTTTGCTCTTTGCAGCTGTGACCTTGTGTGAGTCATCTCATGTCTCTGAGGTTTGAATATCTCCTTAGAGATTGAAGAGTTAAATTCAGTTCACCCAATACTGACCGAGTGCTTTCTCTGCACCAGGCACTATTCTAACTACAACATGAGGAGGCAGGTACCGTCACTATTTCTGTTTTATAGGTGAGGAACTAAAGCACAGACAGGGAAAATAATTCAGCCAAGGCAACACAGTTGATGCAAGACAGAGCTGGGAATTGAACCATGCAGTCTGATATCCTTAATCATCAACCTGTGTGATGTTCATAGGAACTCAACCAATAAGAGTTGCATTTGAGTCCAAACTTACAAAGGGAATGAGGATAGGTGTGTCCCAGTGAGTTAGTAAGTCAGTCAACAAACCTTATGAGAGCCAGCTTAGTTTAAGCTCCAGGAACAGAGTGGCCAACAAAACCAGACATCTCCTTTCCTTCAAGAGCTTATATTCTGCTGTGTGTGAGGGGGAAATGTAGCTAGATAGCAGGTTGTGATGGGAGGCCAAAAATAAATTTTAAAAGAATTTCAGGAGCCAAGTGCTAGGAAGAAGTAAACTAGGTGAATGTTGAGCATGTCGGAGCACTGTTTTAGCCAGGATCATCAGGATGACCTCTCTGGAGAGGAACATCTGAGCTGAGACTCAACTGATAGGACAACGCAGCCAGAAAGTGCCAAAAGAAGAGTTCCTGCCACAGGGCATAGCATGTGCAAAGGCCCTGAGAGCACTGAGCTGAGGCATTCCAGAGCAGAGAGAACCCCAGTGTGGCTGAGATGGAACAGCAAGGGGGAGAGGGATTAAGTGACTTTCCCTGGGGCTCCGGGCAGGTTGTGAGGAACAGGTCCTCCCCACTGCTAATTCTGTGCTCATTACATTGCCCCGTGTGGCAGCCACCCCATCTTTGTGCAAGTCACAACTTGGTGGGTGGAGAACTTAATTTGGTGTCTCACATCCAGCATTTTAAAAAAGGAAATGGACAAGTGAGGGTAATGGAGGAGATGGGATAGGACAGGGTAGGATAGACTAGAACAGGAGTATAACAGAAAGAGAGTAGTAGTGTAAGTCACAGTACCCAGGTAGTAATGAGAAGTATTTTGTGAAACTGCTTTCAGTTTATGGGTTATCTATAAACGGGCTATTATGTAACACATTTCTTATTTGGGATCCTAGCAAAAAAAAAAAAAAAAAAAAGTTTGAAACACACTTCTAAATCTATCTAGAGGAGTCTGGCTTGCTCTCAGGTTTGGAAAGGACTGCTGCTGGGGCTGAGAACATTCTCCGTTCCCAGGCCAGCTCCCATTATGCTTGCCATTCCACCTGAGCTGCAAGCACACAGGCCTGAGCCAGACTGAAAATCACACTGGGAGGAAAGGTAGATTCTGAAGTGAAATAAAAAGTGCAAGTGGCTCCATGGGCCTCTCAGTTAGAGCAGAACCTTCTCAAGCCCGCCTCCTGGCCCCTGGAGTGGGTTCCCACAGGTAACCCTTGCTTCTCTCCTGTCCAGGTCTTTGAGAAGCCCCAGCCCTCCAGCTTCATCAGCCGGCTTCCCTACCCCGAGCCTCAGGACACCATCAATCCCCTGGACGAGGAGGCCTTCCCCAAAGTGTCCCCAGAACTGAAAAACTCGGAACTGCATGGCAGCACGGACAGTGGCTTTGGCAGTGGGAAGCCATCCCTGCAGAATGAAGAACCCCAGTTCCTCCTCCCTTCCTCCCACCTCCAAGATGGAGGGACCGTAGGCAAGGGGGCGATCCCAGAGCTGGAGGGCAGCAGCAGCGGCAGCAGCAGCAGCACAGACAGTGGGATCTGCTTGCAGGAGCCCAGCCTGAGTCCTGGCACTGGCCCCAGATGGGAGCGGCAGGTGGGGGACAGCAGCGAGAGTCAAGATGACAGTGGCATTGGCCTAGTCCAGAACTCTGAGGGGCAGCCTGGGGGTGGGCATGGTGGCTCCAACAATCCCGTTGGGCCTGAGGGGCCTGGAGAAGAAGACCCAGCCTCAGTGGCTTTCAGGGGCTATCTGAAGCAGACCAGATGCACAGAGGAGAAAGCAGCCAAGACAGGCTGCCTGGAGGAAGAGTCCTCCTTGACAGGCAGCCTTGGCCCCAGGCTTAGGACATGCCTGGATGCCGAGGCAGGCTGGCCTCCACCAGTGCTGGCCAAGGGCTATTTGAAACAGGACCCAGGAATGACTGTCACTCCCTCAGGGACCTCAACCGGACAGTGGGACCAGCCAACTGAGCAGTGGTCCCTCCTGGGCATGACCAGCTGTGCTGACCTAGGAGCATCTGACTGGACCTTGGCCCATGATCTTGCCCATCCAGATAGTGTGGCAGCCCCAGTCGGTCTCCTGGGCAGCTTTGACTCAAACCTGGTCACCCTGCCACTGATCTCCAGCCTCCACTCCAGTGAGTGACTCAGGCTAAGGGACTGCTTTCGATTTCAGCTGAGGGCCCCCAAGGGGCAGATGCATGAGGCCAATGTGGGCACTCTTCTGCAAGCCCGGGGTAGGGGGGACCAGCGCTCGCCAGGCCCAGTAGGGCTGGCTAAAGGGCCCAGGGCAGAGAGAGAGTCTCTTGCTAAACTCCTGCAGGCTGTAGGGGTGGCGCTGGCCCATGCTGCAGGAGGGCTCCAAAGACTGTGGCAGAGCCTGGAAGGGCAGGGCGGAAATCTCCCCACTCCTTGGTGCTCTTCCTGCGCTGTGACAGAGTATTTGCTGAAGGGAGTCATAGGGTTTTCTGGAACTGTGGGGAGATCCAAGCTGAAGTCAGTTCGGACTCAAGCCTCGCCTCCAGAACAGCCAAGGGCCAGGGCTGGAATGGTGGGCGCTTCCCTGCAGGGGTCATTTCTAGGAGGACAAAGAAGGAGCAGACCAAGTTTGATCTCTGGATGGTCCGAGCTGGTCAGCCTGGGATGATCACATGGAGAAGCTTCCCGGCTGGCAGCCCCCCCAGGCAGGGGGCTTGTCATGGAAGATCTTAGGATGTGTCCGGTGGGTCAGTCAGTCGGCCAGCCCCAATTATGGAGCCACCGGGGAGGAGGGGATGAAGCCCCCAAGGCCAAGCCACTTACTCCCTTCACCCTAATGCCGCCACCATCCTGCTGACGGTACCAGAGAAATCATGGCTCTTTGTATTGGGCAAAACTCAGCCCTTCAGGTGGTCTTGGTGTGGGCACCAGCTCGCCTGGCCCAGAGGGTCAGGGTTGGGACCTGTGCTTGCGTTTACTGCTAGCATTGAGCTACAGACCCACAGGACACAGCACTGGGCTCCGACCCCTGCTCTTTCAGCATCCAGCTGTGTAGCATGGGCCAGCCACTTCTCAGAGGCCCTCTTAACCTCTGATAACGCATGTGGAATAATGACTCAGTGTCCAGTGGGCCCTCCATGCTGGATGGTAACCAAGCTGGCGTCAGGCCTGACGAATCCAGCCTGGTGTGACCCCGGGCTGGGAGGAAGTGGACTGCAGAACCCGTATGTGCACACAACGGCTTTGTTCACATGCTGGGGGTTAACAGATTTAGCAGAAGTCCACGCTAAGAGGACCAGCTGGCCCTGGGCCCGTGAAGGGGACAGGTATGGGCTCTGCCTCCCCACAGTCCAGGTTGGGTTCTACCTTCAAAGCCAGTTTACAGTGCCTGGGCAAGAAAGCTTGGTGGGGAGCGAATGACAGGCCTGGGGTTTGCCTGCCCCCCCCCCAACCCGGGTCACCCCTCAGCCCTGCACTTTTCTGTGGCATTCTGAGAAGGGACACTAGCTCAGAGAATCCACCAAGACGCACCCCCGACTCCCCCACCACATCATACCCGGAGGCTCTGAGGTGCCCCTCTGATACCTGAACTCCCTCTCGAAACTTGAGCTGGAGGGAGAGTTCCTCAGGGTTCTCTTGAAAGGTTTATTTATTTATTTTGTTCACGTATTTATTGAAGCAGCAGCATGGTCCAGTGCAAGGATTCTGGGTATATCAAGAACCTGGAGGTTCTTGTTCTGACTCCATGGTTTCCAGCGTCTCCTCATCTGTAAACTGAAGGGCCTCAGTTTCTTTATCTGTAAAACTAGAAAGCCACACCTGATGTGTGCAATGGACACGGGTGCGGGGTCACCAAGGTGGTGGGTGTGAATGTGCCTTGCATGACAGGCTCTGTAAATCAGCCATGTATGTTTTTTACTTCAATAAATTGTCAGGACCTCAGGAATCCTGTGAAACCAGTCAACTTTCTGATGACACGGTGGCTGGTGGAAGCCTCAAATTGTTGATAACTGGGGTTGATAACGAGTTAGATGTGTCATGTCGCTTTAGCAGCAGCAAAGACTCAGCTCCAGTCAGAATGACACAGGTAGGCGTCCTCACACTAACCTGAAGTATGGAAGGGACTGGAAGTTTCTTTCTGAAGGTTGAAAAGTAAATGCAGAACATAGTGTTTTGAGTGTGGCATCTGACCTGTTGGAAAAGAGATCAGACCTGCCTGGAGCCTCACCACCTGCTCCCCTCGACGTGGAGGGGTGTCACGGGGTGCTTCTCATAAGTGCGGAAGCCATCTGCATTTGCTTCTGAGAGAAAGCCTGCTCCTTCCACGAAAAGCCACACGTGGGTTTGAGTCTCTCCCCAAGCTCAGCCTTCTGAATGAAGCACACTCAGGGCCCCAGCCAGAGTCTCCAATGCACTTTGCCCTTTGTCCCATCCTGGATCCTCAAGGAGGTGAATGGGGACACCTCACCCCTGTTCCTCTGTGTCACCTCTGACAGCACTTCTTGCCGTCTTGCGCTGAGGAGATACAGTTCTGGGAAGTGCCAATCCTGGCATTACCAGAGATCTTGGCTAATACCACACCATTTGGAAATGCTCAGACGTTTGCCATGGAGGCCTCCTGCCCTGTCCTGTTGGTAAGAGCTTTAGGGTCTCCTGGCATCGGGTGTGGCAGATGGCCTCTGCCCCCAGGAAGAGGCCCATGAGGCATGTTGGATGGAGAGCAACAGAGAGGTGAATACGAAGATGGAGAGAATAAGAGGAATCAGCAACCAGTTGGGCAGGAAGAGACCAAGCGCAGAGCAGCTGGAAGAACCAAGTCCAAGGATGTGGGCTCTGCTGCAGGCCTTGCCAGCTTTCCTCGGGAAGCATGAACAGGAGTTCCCACTGGGTCTCCTGCCCAGCCCAGCCGATGCTTATGGGGGAAACGGAGTCCTTCCTGCAGCTGGCGCTGAGACACTCATAGGCTTCTCCAGAATTGGATTCAAGACCCTCACAGAAGGCCATTTGTTCTTAAACTGAGTAAGCTCCTTCGAGGGCTTTTCCAGGCTGAGGAATGTGTGATTCTGGGTTTCTATGAGCTAACGGAACTTCCTCTTAGTAAGGAGAGGGGAAATGGACAACGCTGACTGAAGAGGAAATTTCTATTGAACTGTGTTTTCCTGGCTTTCTAAATAGCTGTATCAAAGAGCCTGCCTTGTCTTCCCCGAAGATCTCTACCCCCACCCCAACCCCCTGGGAGGTACACAACATACCATCCCAGAATACACACAGTGGTGGGGTGGGGAGACACACCCCATGGCACACACTGCCCTGTTGGATGGGAGCTCTCACAGCCCCACGTGGGGATGACAGAGACGGGCGCTGTGGGCTGTGGCCACCTGGGACAGCAAGCTGGTGGCCGTGAGAGGCAGGCTCAGGCAGTGAGGGCCGACTCTATGTAGCCCCAACCCAGAGGACACCAGGTAGTGGGAGGTGTGACTCATCCATTTCCTGTAGTGCTTGTGGGTTTCAAGGTTACTTGGAAAACACATCCACAATTTGAAATTAAATGCATATTTATTAATGATTCACAGCACCTTTCCTCACTATCAGTTTGATCTTAAATTCATCTAGCTCCCGTAAACATTCGACCCAGAGCAGGGTGGGGGGTGGGGGGAGTAGAGCCAATAAACACCCTGACAAGGAAGGGTTGGGTTGGGTGGAATTAGTGTTTTAAAAAGTCTGTGAAGTGTGTAAACCTGGCGATTCATAGACCCCACCCATAGGTTGGGTGGAATTAGTGTTTTAAAAAGTCTGTGAAGTGTGTAAACCTGGCGATTCATACCCCTGGGGATAAAAATATATTATATGTTTATAAAAAATAAAAATAAAATAAATAAAATAAAAAGATAACCATGGCCAAAGCATAAGGCATGAGTCAGAAGGGACAAGGCAGAACATAGGGAGACCTGGTTGGAGGTGCGTGTAGTCAAACTTTCATTTCTTCAAGAAACATTTTAAAGCACCTACTGCATGCTGGACATGGTGCTTAGCCAGCCCTGGGTCCAGATGGAACAAAAGAGGTGCAGCTTCATGGAGGGAGCCATCTGGCTATGAAGATAAACATCAAGTAACAGACTAGCAGACACATCATTACAATCAGTGGTGAGTGCCATGAAAGGAACTCAGATGGGAAAATAAGGAACGGAGACTAGAGGCAAAGAAGCTGAAGAGGAAGTGGTCTTAGTTTGCTTGGGCTGCCATAACAAAATACCATCAACAAGAGACACTTCTCATCAGAGGCTGCAAGTCCAAGATCAAGGTGCCAGCCAATTTGGTTCTTGGTGAGGGCTCGCTTTCTGGCTTGCAGAAGGCCCTCTTCTCCTTTGTCCTCCTGGGAGAAAAAAGGGAGAGGGGAGAGGGGGAAAAGAGAAGAGGAGGAGGAGAGAGAGAGAAAGAGCTCCAGCTAGGCAAGCACCCTGATCTCTCTTCCCCTTTTTTAAAAAAAGTATTTATTTACTTATTTGAGAGAGAGAAAGAGCACGCCCTTGAGCGGGAGACGGTGAAGGGGAAGAGAGAGAATCGCCAAGCAGATTCCCCACCTGCAAGGCTTGATCCCAGGACCCCAAGATCATGACCTGAGCTGAGACCAAGAGCTGGCCGCCCAACCAACTGAGCCACCCAGACACCCCTGTCATCATCTTCCTATAGGGACACTCATCCCATCATGGGGACCTGGCCCTCATGACCTCATCTGACCTCTAATAGCCTCCCAAAGACCCCACCTCCTGATAATATGGACTCCTAATGTGCTTCCGGGCTTCCACATACGGATTTGGAAGGGGCACATTCATTCCACAAGGGGCTCACACAGTAATCCGATCCAATGACAATATTGAGCAGGGACAGCAGGAATGGAGACCAGGTGACAGATTCAAAAGACATTCTGCAGAGAGCGCTGGCAAGACTGAATGGCAGGCTTCAGGGAGAGAGGCACTGATCCCACTCCAGCATGGAGAGGAGGAGGAAAGTGAAATATGCATGAGGAAAGGAGACATGGAGAGGGGAGGTGGAGAATTCTGGTTCCCTATGACAAGTCACCCAAGGAAAAAGTCCTCCAGCATTGGTGAGGCAGGCTTGGCAATAGGGGAGAGCTCAGAGCTGAGGGTTCGGATATACTCCGTGTGCCCCACCAGATGGGAGCCCACACATGGGTAAGGAGATGAGGACATGGATCTGGCACTGGCCACTCTCCCTGCTGCCCACCTGCAGTGAGAATACTCAGCTATTGACCTGCCTAGAGGAAAAGCAGGCTACCATCTCTGTAGAGTGACTGGAGCCATGCCTGTGCCCAGCACCCATCCTGCAGACCCCAGCCAGGAGCCTCATTCATGCTGCAACCCACCACAAATGTGCATCTGCTCCATATAGGGTGTAAGCTCCCAAGGGGACACGGGCAAGGGTGCCTGGAGCAGACTGGCACATGATTGGCAAAGGTCTGGGTATAGGGTGCCACACCCATACACCTCTACCTACACAGGGAAGGAGTAGTTGATGGAGGTCAGGGCCTCGTGATGGCTCTGGAGAGAAGAGAAACATTCCTAAGGATCCTGCTGCCTGGTCACCATGATGTTGGCAGTATTCCTTACCCTCCACTGCCTGACATTCCCATCTACCTGTCCCTAAGGACAGTTCTCAAAGGACGACCTGCATCAGAGTCATCTGAGGGGTGCTTCTTTTCCTGAGCATCTCCAAGGCCAGGAAGCTCTGGATGCTAATTCCCAGGGTCCGGCTTTAGTAAATAGTTTACAGGTGATCAGGTACAGGTGACCCCCTGCACACTGACTTGTGAAGCTCGCTCCTTTAGAGAAGAACTTGATGTGATGTCTACTAAACTCTACCCTAGTCCATGCCTTTAAATGCCACCTGGATGCTGATGACTGTCCCTTTACTGTCCCTCTGCTTCCACACCTGCTGCCTTAGTCTAGTAAGGTATGATTCATATAGTATGCTTAGTCTAGTACAGCAGCCAATGTGATCTTTATAAAATACAATTCAGGTCATGTTATTCCCTGGCTGAAAGCCCTCTCCTTTGTTTCTGGTCCAAATGAGAGGCAGAGTCCCAAGGAGTTAGTATCTGCCCACCCACCACACCCCACCTCCTGTACTCTCCCCTCTGCCCACCCTGCTTCAAGCTCATTGCCACCTCAGGTCATTTATTCAAGTGTCTTCTCAAATGCAAGCTCCTTGGTGAGGTCTCTAATGACCACCCTATCCAAGTATCCTCCCTGTCTCCACTGTACCCCTATCCCCAGATTTTTTCCATCAGAGCACTTATTACCTGAAGTTTTAGGACCTCTTTATGTTTATTTGCTCATAGCCTCTCTCTACCAATAAAGCAGATCTTTCTATGAAGGCAGAGACTTTCTCTCTTTTGCTCAGTCCTCCAGTCCCACAACCAAGAGCCTAGTAGATGGTTTGTATTTGCTGAATTAAAGAGCAAGTAAAGGGGCGCCTGGGTGGCTCAGTGGGTTAAAGCCTCTGCCTTCGGCTCAGGTCATGATCCCAGGGGCCCCACATCGGGCTCTCTGCTCAGCAGGGAGCCTGCTTCTGCCTCTTTCTCTCTGCCTGCCTCTCTGCCTACTTGTGATCTCTGTCAAATAAATAAATAAAATCTTTAAAAAAGAAAAAAAGAAAGAGCAAGTAAATAAAGGAATAAGGGTAAGCTTACAAAGGTGTAAGCGTAGTCTTAGCCTAGATTGACCCCCAGAAGCAAGAACACAATTCAAGGAGTTGTGGGCAGGTGGTTTATTTGAAAGGTGATCCCAGAGAACAAGAGTGAGAAACCAGGAGAAGAAAAAACCCAAGCAGGAATATGTTATCAAGCTGGTCCTGCTGGGAGCAACTGGGCCTTGATCCCTGGAGCAGGTAGAGGCCTCTTCCAACGGTCCCTGAGCATTGACAAGAGAAGTCCTGATCCAGCAGCTTCTGAGCGGGCTGAGGCTTCCCCCAGAGGTGTTAACACTCTCAGACTGCTGGTACAAGGGGCTGAACGGGTCCCCCCAGAACACAAGGAGCCAGGGCGGTTAGCAAGTGATGTGCAGTGAGCACTGGAGAGGAGATTTGTCAGCACGAAGTGGGAGCCCATTCGGAACTGTCTGGAATCAGGGGTGGAGCCAAGGATGAGAGACAAGGCACTGGGGCACCTGCTGTTCATGCTATGAGGGAGATGTTCCCAGGGGTCATGGGGGCATGGGACCCACCCAGGGGGTTCAACACACACTTTTTGGACTGAATTGAAAGGAATGAAGTGAGATTTATTAAATTATGCTAAGAGAGGTTCAGAAACTCTCCCCAAACTTGAGAGATTATAAGATCTGAGCCCACCATTCAAACCCAGGGCGATAGGAGGACCCAGGCAGTCTAGCAGGCCTGAGTGGCAGGATGCACTGATGGCCACAGGACCCTCACATGATGGAAGCATGCACCAGACACCCAGACTAACGGATGAATCCAGAGATAGGCTTCCATGGCAAGGCTGTTGGTCTGGAGATGCCCCACGGACAAAGAGGAAGAGGCAACAGACCCATGCAGTGGAAAGAACACTGGGCTAGCCCGGAACTCGGGAAATGGAGAAATGGTCAGACCCAGGAAGAGGCTGGGCCGGTCAGGAAGGGCTGTGCTCCAGGAAGGGCTGCTGCTCCTCTTAGCTCAGCTCACTCAGTCATGTCCTGTCAACTCTGGGCCTCCATCTTCCCAGCCATCTGCAGAGAGCACTCTTCGGTCTGACCTCTCCCTTGAATGCCCTGGGCATCCTGCTGTCGCTGAACGTACCACTGAATGTGCATTTGTTCCACTGTGAGCTCTAGAGAACAGAAACTTCCCTGACTGACCTCTGTATCCCGGTGTCCTTCACACCCAACTGAAGCCTAACATACAGGAAAGTGCTCGGTAAATGTGATGAAGAATGAACGCATGAACGGATGGATTCTTCGTAAAAAAAAAAACCTATGAAAGGGGTTGAGGAAGTAGGATATCCAAGCATGACCATGGCAAGGCTAGCAATGGTAGCTTGAAGCTGGATTCTTCCTTGGGAGACATTAGACTGAGCCCAAAAGAAAGCAGGCTGAATGTAAATTTGACTGAAATTTTATTTTCAGGTCTGTCGTCTTCTTAGCTTAGTCATATTATACCATGATCATTCCTTTCCCTGTGATATTTACCCTCTAGCTCCTAAATATTGTAGGGACCCAGGGCTAGAGACCAAACAGGAAGTCTAGAGCAGCGAATGTGGTCAGGAGAGAAGGCAAAGGACCGTGAAAATATTCAGTACACAGTCATTCACTCCTTTAGCAAACATTCATTGAGCATCTGCCATGGGCAGGCCCTCTGAGGATATAGCAGGCAACAGTACAGATCCTTCTCCATGGGTCAGGACTCTGCAGTGTACACACACGCACACACACATACACAGGTGACTCCACTACCTCCTCCCCTGCCCCCTTCAGCCCTGTGGAACTGAAGTCACCCACGCTCTGCGACAGCATCACAGCTGGAAGGGAACTTGGTGTCCTCAAGTCCGACAGCAGCCTTACCCAAACAAGGCACCTGGCGCCCCCCCCCCCCGCCCCTAGCTACCGGGGCTACCACAGAACGTGAGGCTCTGTATATACTCCCCTCATCTCCTTCCTAATGGCTCCCTGCTTATACATGAAAAACCTTATCCTGAGGCTTTGGGGGAGGGGAAGAAAACCCCCATAGACTTGCAGGTAAAAATCCAGGAGACAGGGACCCCACCAAGGCCATGGTCTCCAGCTCCGCCCCACCTGTTGTTTTGTTGGCCTGTTGCTACTCTGGGCAGACAAAACATTTTCACTTCTGGTCTCCAAATGTGAGAATTCACCAGGCCACTGGCTTCCTGTTTTGTACCAAATCTGCTTAAATCTCACTGCTTCTCGACAGCTTTTGATCACTAAGCAATTTTTTAAATATAGTAGTGATACGCCTATGTGCTCCCACTTTGGGGTTCTTAGACTCCTGGGGCAGAAAGAGGGCACTCCAGATGCTGGCCCCTGCATGGCCACTGGCATGAGACAACATCATTACCACAGGGGAGCACAGCCCTTCCTGACCGGCCCAGCCTCTTCCTGGATCTGACCATTTCTTCAGGGAGCCATTAGACAGAAAAAGTCACTGTGGGGTGCTCTGTGTCCAGATCTGCATCTGATGATGGCTGCAGTGTTGCGCATGATTGAGGACAGGCAGAGAAAATCAGAAGCTTTGGTTTTCAGAGCACCTAAGACTAGACCAGGGATAAAGTAAAGCCCAAGCTTCCCTGAAAAGACTGAGAAATATACAACATAATCTCCTGAGTCATTCCTGGCTATGGACAGAACCATATAAGCTACCATAGAGAACTCAGAAAAGTTAGAAGACCTGAATTTTGCCTGCAGAAAATACCCATCAGATAGGAGGGTACACAGTTAATCTCAAGAAAGACTGGATGCCTCCACAGTGCCTAGCAGTTCCTGGCATATTACAGAAGCTGCATGAACAAATGAATACAAGGGAATACTCAATAATTCAGTTACAGAAGCCAGAGAGTATTTGTAATTAAAAGTGAGAAGACAGTCTGTCTGTCAGGTGGGCTGGAGGGCTCAGTCTGTCAGGTGTCTGCCTTCAGCAGGTCATGGTCTTGGGATCCTAAGACTGAGCCCCACATTGGGCTCCCTGCTTAGCCAGGAGTCTACTTCTCCCTCTCCCTCTGCCCCTCCTCCTGCTTGTGCTCTGCCTCCCTCTCTCTCTCAAATAAACCAATAAAATCTTCAAAAAAAAAAAAAAAGTGAGAAGACAACAAGATCCACCAGTCTTAAGGAAGTCACCCTGGGGAAGTGAAAATTGAGCTGGCATAAAGAAGGGGCAGAATTTGACGATTTGATGGCCAAAGGGGTATTAAAAAAATAATAAAAGGAAGAATAAGAAATGGAGCAGCAAGAAGCCCAGAGCTGAGGACAGGGCTGTTCTCACCACACCAGGGGACCCGGAAAAGAGATTAGAGGCCAGCGGGAGGGGCCTGCTTCCTTGGGGGCCAGGAAGCTCAGGGAAGCTGCGAACTTGGACAGAGGCTATAAGGGGCTGACATTTTAAAGAAAACCCATTCTTGCCTGGCCTTCAGCACATCATTTCACTGGCCCCTGATCCTCTGTCTCCTCCCTGTGAGAATGAAGGGAGCCTGCAGACAGAGCCCCTGCCCTGCACTCTAGTATGTGTTCAGCAAACATCAGTTTGCTGGTAAAGAAGGGTTTGGTTGGGAACGGTCTGGTCTTAGATGCTGGTTGGATTTATCCAAAGTCAAAGAAAGGCTAAGGAATAATTTGGATCCTAGACCATCAGAATCTAAATGAACTATACTTGTCACCTGTCACCTCCTAAGCGAGAAAGTATCACTATACTTTGTACTTGTATCTTTTGTTCAGTGAACACCTACTATATGCCAAGTCCTATGCTAGACACTGAGAATACAGAGATCTAAATAATGGTACAGGGGTGCCTGGGGGGGCTCAGCTGGTTAAGCATCTGCCTGCAGCTCAGGACATGACTTCAGGGTCCTGGGATCAAATCCCGTGTTGGGCTTCCTGATCAGAGGGGAGTCTGCTTTTCCCTCTCCCTCTGCCCCTCACCCTGACTTTGTTTCTCTCTCACTCTCTTTCTCTCCCTCTCTCAAATAAATAAAGTCTTTAAAAAAAAAAAAAAAGCACAAAAACAGATAAGGTCCTTTTTCTCCTTCAGGTAAAGAGAGGAGCCTTGGACAGGTAATCTGATCCCTCGATATCCAGATGCTAAAACATATGCCCATGGTGGTGAATGACTAGCCCATGGCCCCAGAGCACAGCATGGCAAGTCCAGACCAGACTGTATTTTCCAGGGTTCCATCCTCATCCCACTAAGCCTGTGGTCAGGGTGCATCTGTGAGGCCTCACTCTCTCCTCAGGCCTCAATGCTGTCGGTGGCTATGCAGCCTTAGGCAAAGTGTGCTACCTCTCTGAGCCTCTGTCTCACCAGATGCAATACGCAGCCGGCGACGGTGCCCACGTCACAAGTTTGCCACAAGGTTCAAGCCGCAGTAAC
Organism: Mustela nivalis; assembly: GCF_964662115.1. NCBI lineage: Eukaryota > Metazoa > Chordata > Mammalia > Carnivora > Mustelidae > Mustela > Mustela nivalis. The sequence continues at coordinate 21,665,913 of NC_139028.1, forward strand.
GCACAGGAAAGCAATTTGCTCTCTGTGGACTGTGTGTTGTGCAAGCAGCTCCTGCTCCTTCTCAGGTCACCAGGGCATCTTTCTCCAGGACCAGGCGGCCTTCCATCACCACAGTGAGGATTCTGCTCCACTCAGCAGGCCTTTACTGAGTACCTCCTACGGGCCCTCCTTTTAGCGGTTACTGAAGACTATGGGCCATAACCCTGCCCACAGAGGGCTCCCCCTGGCAGGGGGGGACAGCACAAATGGGAGAATCATGGCCACTTGCCATCAGGATCAAATGAGTGGTAACGAGTCTGGAGTCCTGGGGAAAGCCACAGGGAAGAGGACACTTGAGCCAACCATGAAGATGAGCTGTGGCTCGGGAGGGGTCAGCAGGGAGGGAGGTGGCATTCTGGGAAGCCCTGGCAAAGACACTAAAGAGGAACAGGGTAGCACAGGGACTGGGAGTGGGCAGCCCGGAGAAGTGCTGGCTCTCCAGACGGCCTCCTGGCTCTTGGGGCCAGGGCAAAGAAGAACAGCTAAGAGGGGAGGGTGGGTTTAGGGAAGGTGTTGGCATGGCCATGGGTCCTACTACCAAGCCCAACCAGACCCGCAGCCAGATCTCCAGCCACCTGTTCCCTAATCATCTCTGAAGCTCTCAATGAAAACATGTTGTATCCTTGGGAAAGGCCTGGGGTGAAGGGCAATGGTATGTTCACCAGCAGGACTGAGTGCGGAAGTCAGGAAAACAAGAAGGAGGTGCAGGGGACAGGGAACACGTCAGAGGACCCTGAAAGAGGAAGTAGCCCAGTCTCGGTTCCGCTCCCAAGGATGGGAAATACCCTCCATTCTCCCAGCCCTCAGCAGCTGTCCCTGTGTCCCTACCTGAAGCCACCAAACCTGGGGTGGGACCATCTGGGCCCTGGGCCCCATCCTTTCAAGTTTCCCCAAGGTCTCAGAGTCCTGAGCATACTCAGGGAGCTGAGAAGCCCCCTATGGGCTGCAGCCCCAGGATCCACACTGAAAGGGGCATCATGGAGAGTTTCGCTGAGCCTGGACATCCCATGGGTTAAGGAATGGGGCCCAGCCCTCAGCACTGAAATCCAAAGAAGGATGTCAAAGTCACCCCATCCCCCCTCCTCGCTGCTTTCCCAATAAAGCCTTCAAGAGAGAGTGGGATCCGAAGCTACGGGGGGCTCTGCCCCACACTCACCAACTCAGGGATAGAAATACTGGGGCCCAGATGAAAATCTCCAAATTTAGAGATTCGGTTTATTAAGTCAGAGCCTGGCTAAGTCAGACGTTAGGAGAATGGCCCCCCAGATCCTGGCAGGAAGTGAGGGGGTAGGGGCTGGTAAGGCCCCTCTCCTTTCTCCCTTCCTCCCTTCCTCCCTCCCTTCCCCTTACCCTTTCCTTTCTTCACAACTGGCTAGAACCCAAAGCAAGAAAGAAACCAGGCTCTGGGGAAGTGAGGATAGGAAGACAAATACTAAGACTTCTGTCCTCCCCACCCATCACTGTCCTCGGCTCCTGCATCTTCTCAGCCTTGGTGCTGGGACATGGGCAGGTAGTTCTAACTACAGGTTTCAGCAGGGGCTGGGCCCCTGTCAGGCCCGGCTCCATCCACAGCTGCCCTGAGAGCACAGTCTCTCTGGATGGAATAACAGTGCATTAAGGGCCTACTAAGACAACATCTGGGTGTGGATACCACAGCAAGGCAGACCAGAGGAAAAAAACGATGACTCACAAGGCAAAAAGTGCTGCTGTCCACTAACCTACATGTGGTTCGTGATTTCCCTTGTGCATTACCTAGTTGGTTTTTTTAAGCCTGGCGTGGGTCCCTCCCTGACTCCCACTATTTCTAGTCTGCCCTCCCCATCACAGGGCAAGCCTGGCACAGGAAATGCAGAACACAGAGAGTCTGAGCTCTCTGCCCCCGACCCCTGCCCACCCATCACGGAAGCCTACAAAATAAGATTGTATTTCTAGACTGTTTTAAGCACTGACCTCCAAATGGTTTGGGAGGCACTGAGGCTGGTCAGCGGCAGGGTAAACAAAGCCAAGTGGTAGACAGAAGTGTGGGGAGGTTGAAAGCACCAGAACAAAGCAACAGAATGGGACAGGGCAGGGCAAAGGCCAAGATCAGTCTTCAGCTCTTAGAGGAAGTTGGCTTCTGGTAGGAAGGTTAAAAACAGCATCTGGAATCACCTCCACTCCCACATGACTTTGCCTATTAAAGATATGACTGGTTTTCCGACCTCTGGAGTCCGCCCTTCGAGGGGAAGTGCCTGGGGATGTCCCGTGGAGAGCTCCCCTGTGGGGCTGCAGACCTTGCCTACACTGGGCTGAGCTGGGAGGCCTTTGTTCTCCAGGACACCTGGAACCCCTCCCCAGGCTCAGGGTCTCCTGGGAACCAGTCTCTACTCCTGGGCAAATGCCTATCTTTTTGTTTGTAGGAGAAAGCCAGTGCTACCCTACCAGACTCTGTCCAGAGAACCTCCTGGGGGTCCTCCTGCTGCAGGCCTATGGTGCACCTGGAGTGACTCCTCATCATCCACAACAAGACTCCAGAGGTTGAAGGCAGCCCGGGGAGCCCATGAGGGGCAGGTGCCTCCCCAGGAGCCTCCTCCTGCAGACAAAGAAAAAGGAGAACAACTAAGAGATGAGGCCTAGAGGATTCCTCTAAACCACTGCATCTGGTGAGGCTTCTCTCAGGCCAGAAGAGAAGCTCAGAGAGAAACTGGGGGTCCATGAGGGATTCTGGAGGGAGAAAGTGGCTGGGAAAAAGCAGCTGCTATGCAGAGAGGGGATGGGCTTGAAGGCGGGAGGGGTGGAGTAAGGGGAAGGAAGGTGTGATCCAGGGGTCAGCTGGCCATGAAGCAAGGATGGCTCCTGGGCCTTCCATTCAAAAATGACACTCTGGAGTGATGATTCTTGGAGAGAGTGGCCATCTAGAACCTTTGATTCACAGCAAAGGGTTGAGATAGAAGCTTGACTCTAGAAGCTGCTACCTGATTAGAAATCTTTCCCCAGGAAAGAAAGGCAGGACGTGGACTGGGTGCCCAGCTGGAAAGGAGCAGTCTGCTGCCAGCAGGTGGTGAGGACAGCATGACCCTGGGCCTTGGCGCCTGAGATCATCTCCCGTGGACCCACTCCTGAGAAGTGGGGGCGGGGGGGCAGGGAGGAGATGAAGCGAATCATCTCTTGGGTTCCAAACAGTTCCTGGTGTTAGGCTTGGGCGCCTGTGCCATCCGAAGACCTTACCAGGGGATCATATTTACTCGGGAACTCACCACTCACCTCTCCCGGGCTCCAGAGCCTGACACTCCCCCATCAGACTAGCCTGTCGGAGAACTTCATGTAGCCACCATCCGAACTGCTGACATGGCCACTGATGGTGAAAGGTGGACCCACCTCCAGCTCCTTCAGGTTCCTGAGAAAGATGATCCAATCAAGTCTTGGGGGGCTGAGAACCTGGACTCTCCTTGGGAGCCCAACTCCCTAGGCCAGAGCATGGGAAGAACTTCCTGGCCATGGCTCCTCAACCAACCCATCTTCCAGAACAGGAGTTGGCCCACGTCTCAGGGCCAGATGAAGAGCAGGCCCACCTGGGGGCAGCGAGCAGATAAGGGGGCTGCAGGAGCATTTTCTGAACCCCACTCCCTAAATCCCTGATGGTCTCCACTTGCTCCTCTCTTCTGACACTACACTGTGCCTGAGATGATATTATTTGTAGTCAAGTCTGTGTCCACCACAGACACTGAAATGCTTAAGGACAGAGACTATGTACATCATACCCCCTAGAAAATAATACCACGATACCTGCAACAATAGATTCTTCTTGAGAAAACTATGAGTAGCTGACAAAGGTATGGCTGGTCCCTGTCTGGGGGCAAATGTTAAGAGGATCGCCATCAGTAGGGTTTCCCATAATCCTGGCCATGCTCAAGTTTTTATTCATGGTACTTTCTAAATAGACCCCAGCTCCTTCCTTTACTCTTGTTTGCTTAGAAGCATGGGGAAGAGACAAGGAAGAGAAACAGGGCATTTGGGCTCCATACCTAACCCCACCCAGATCTGCTCTGAATCTACTCACCTGATCTGGTACAAGTTGAAGACAAAATTAGGCCCTAGAAAGACAATCAGAAAAGAGAGGGTTAGCACCTCCAGGGAGACCAGTCCATCACATTTCTGGGAATATCTGGTGCTCCCTCGCCCGATCTGGGAGGAGCAAGGTGGCTGGGTTGGACCTCAGGATGCTGTGGGAGGGTCCCAAGCTCCTTCATTGGCTTCTGCCTGCCACACGCCCATCTTCCCAGAAAGAACCACCAGCTTTGTGGGGCAGATCCTGTGGCTAGGAATCCCCCCTCCCCCGCCTTTAAGGGATGCTTAAAGGATGATTTGCCCTAATTGCCCTGGGAAAGAGGCAGTCCTAGTGTAGAGCCCAAAAGAAGCAGACCTGGGCTTGAATCCAGACTGTACCACTCTTGAACCCTGTGACTTCAGACTTCTTGCTCCATCTATAAAAAACTAAGAATTCTAACCTTACTTGGAATTTTAAAGAAAATCCTATTAGGCAAAGTACACTGGCACATAGTAGGTGCTCAGCAAACATTCATGGAAGCCATGGAAGTCAGCTGCAGGTCAAGAAATGCCTTCTGCCTCAGGGGATCCCAGCACTCCCTGCCAGCTCTCCCAGGTCCCATGGGAAATGCCCATATGGCTCAGAGCTGGGAGGGCAGCAGCAAATTCGGGGAGACTCCCAGGGAAGTGGAAGCTGAAGCAAGTTTCGGAAAGGGCCCCAAGACCCACAGGCAGGGGGAGGGATGCACAAGGAGCCAGAGTGGGGGTCCCCTGTCCAGCCTGGCCTCGAAGCCCATGCAGGCCTTGGGGATGGACTCTGGTGGGCTCTGAAGGAAGAGAGAGACAGCCTCTGGCTGGGCAGGCAGAGACCTCACTCCCTCAGTCAAGGCCCAGTACCCCACCCTCAACCATTCGAGCGCTCTGCCACCCCCACTCAAGTCTTCAACCACTGCAGCCACCACAGGAAATATTTTTGCATGATACCATGCTGAAGGGTGTGCAGCCCCACCCAGCCGTGCCCACTGCTACAGGAGAGGAGGGGCAGGCCAGGGCTGGTCTGGCGGGGTCCGGCACTCACTCACCCTCCCAGCAGTACCCACGCTGGTACCACTTGGCCAGGCTGTAGCCCAGGATGGACACAAGCAGCAGCGAGAGTCCCACGCCGAGGATCAGGCCCAGGGTGCTAATGGAGTCCTCACCTGCAGAAACATGGCCCCTTCTGTCGGCTGCCCAAGTCTCCTTCCTCCCTCCCCTCTGCCATCAACATGACGGCTCCCACTAAGATAGCAGCATCACATACCCAAGTTTTTAGTGTTAGCTTGTTTATCCAAAGTCCCAGTCCTTGACCACAGAGGTAGACTGGAGCTGGGAGGGCCTCCTGAAGCCACAGGCCTTCTGCTTATTGGAAAATGTGCTGCAGTTTGGAGGAAGAGCCTAGAAGGTCTCTCCTCAGCCTTGCTCAGTGGTCAAGGGCAGCCTGGAGGCCCCAAGAAGGGAGATCAGAAGATCCTTAGTATCCTCCCCACAAGCCCGGGGACTAAATGGCAGGGTGTTTACTTGTAAATTCTGTTGCCACTTATACATATCATTTCTTCCCTTTTTGTGGTATGAGCTCTTAGCTAAATTTATATTTTATTTGTAAAGCCAAACCAAGGTAGAAAGGGAAGGAGGAGGGGCGGTGGGGGATCGAGGAAGGGGGAGAGGGAAGGAAAGAAGGGAGGTGAGGGAAGGAGGGAGGCCGGGAGAGGCAAGAGGAGGGGAGGAGGAGAGGAGAGGGGAGGGGAGGGAGATTGGACCTCTCCAAGAAGATGAGATGGGCCTGAAGCTGAACCAGCAGCAGAGAGGGAAGCCAGCAGAAAGAGGCTGACAGTGGGGGCACCATGGAGAAACCCACCTGGCAGGCCAGTGAAGGAAGAAGAAAGCCAGCACCACTCCTGCTGGATGAGCACCAGGAGGGTGCAAGAATCAACTGATCCCCAGCTCTGTGGCCCAGGGTCCTGGGGCTCTGGGGTGCTGCCAGGGGGCCAGGAGGCATAGTGGTTAGCCTTCAGCACAGCAGATTTGCTTCCAAAGCCCAGGCTCATCATTTGCAAAATGTGGGACCTGAGCAACTCCCTTTCCCTCACTAGACTTCAATTTGCTTTTATGGAAAATAAGCATGGTAATAAATACACGCAGACTTGCTATGCTGATTAATGGCAGTGCATTGCAGAGACTAAGTGTAGTACATACACTAAGTGTATACAATGTGAACTACAACAGTGTTGCTGTTGTCATTATCAGTATCAGTGTCCTTTTAAAATATTTCACAATCTCCCCTGCCCAAGCCTTTCCCTCCCCCATGCCCCTTGGCCCTTCTTCCCATGAAAGCATCCCAGCAAAGCATGTGAGTGCCAAATGCACAAAGAAAGGGTCTGTCTTCCTACTTTTTGATTTCAAAAGCCCAGACCCTTAGCAAAATAGAAAGTATTCACAACTTAGACAAGAGATGAGCCAAAGCAAGACGGCCTTCCTCGTCTTACTAGGAAAAAGATCTCCAACCTGGGGGAGGAGAGGGAAAACAAGAGATTAAGAGAGAAGTAGGAAAAAAGCATTGAAAACATTGAAAAAATGCCAGTGGGTCCCAGAGAGGAAGACCTCATTCTCTGATCCAATGTTGAGCCCTGAGGAGGCAACAGAACTTCCAGGCAGAGCTGTGGGACCAGAAAGCTGGACTGAGCACCAGAAAGATAAGAGCACAGGAAGGATGGCTGCAGGGAGCACTGTGGCAGATGGAGCCTCAGACTGCCTTGGAGAGCTGCTGTGCCCTCTCATGGCATGCAAGCAACCAAATGATATCTAGCCCCAGGAGAAGCAGGGAAGTCACAGAGAGACCCTCTCAACCACAGAGAGTCACACAGCTGGGATCTCGGGACATCTCTGCAGCCCTCTTCCTGGCTGAGGCTCAAAGCCCTCTCCAGATGATGGCCATTGTCATGGGTATCCACATAAGCACATGACATCAAGGACTATGCACCCTTCCCGACTCCTTACATCCCCAAGAGATGGGGGGTGCAGGGATCCCCAAAGTCACTAATGGCATCTTCTCTGTGCCAGGCACTTTTTCTAGACCCTTACCTTATAGCAATAAACAAAATTAAAAAATCCCTGTTCTCGTAGAAATTACATACCAGTGGAGGGAGACAGACAACAAAGAAATAAACTGTATAGCATCCTGGAAGGGGATTCATGGTAGTGAGAAAGAAAGAAAGCAGAGGAAGAGATGAAAAGCTCTGTGGGGACAGGAGTACAGTTTTAAATAAAGCAGTCAGGGACGGGCTCGAGAAGAAGGTGACAGTTGAGGAGAAGGCCCCACAGGAGCTGAAGATATGCCATGCAGGCGGCTACAGCAGAAACACGCTGGGCAGAGGTTCCAGGAGCATTGAGGAGCCCTGTGTGAAGTTGGGGGGGGGGGGGGATGAGGGACAGCAGCAGGCGACGGGTAACAGGAACCAGCTATGATATTGTATAGTGAGTAGAAGGCAGTACGGCAGTTTGGGTTTTCCTCTAACCAAGAAGGGGTCGCGAGAGATTCGGAGCAGAGGAATGACATGATGCCATGTATTAAGAGGACAGTCCACTGGCTATTATGTTAAGAACAGGCAATGGGGAGGGGGATGATGATGATGAAGGGAAACCAGTCAGAGGACCACGGTGAAGCTCCATGCTAGAGACGCTCACTGAGGAAAGCATCGCAAGAAACAGAGAGGTTGAAATCCAAGAGACCATCTGTGTGGGTCACAGAAAGTGTAACAAGAACCCAAGAGCTCAAGTCTTCCCCAGTGATGATGGGGGGTGACTCGCGAGTGGTGGACAGATGACTCAACAAGGCACGGGAGAAGTATCTGCAGTGCTGGTGGAAGCTGAGGTTTTGAAGGGTTTCATTAAAGAAAGTACCAGAAGGAAAGCACCAGCAGGGAAATCACAGGTCTTCTGGAGATCCAGCTGATGAGGGAAGGAGGTACACCAGCTGTGCTGGCTACCATTTTGTCCTCACCCACAAAATAGTGCCTTCTGGCTGAGGTGGATTTCAGACACACAAATTACTCTATTTCACACCTCTTTATCTTCCTAGGCCACTCTTTAACTAATATCCTTTTTTTTTTTAAAGATTTTACTTAGTCCCTTGAGAGAATGTGAGAAAACAAGCGGGGGAGGGGCAGAGGGAGAAGCAGACTCCCTGCTGAGCAGAGAGCTTGATGGGGGTTCCATCCCAGGACCCTGAGATAATGACCTGAGCCGAAGACAGATGCTTAACTGACTGAGCTACCCAGGCACCCCAAGGTTTTATTTATTTGAGAAAAAGAGAGAGAGAGACCAAGAGCAGGGGGAGGGACAGAGGAAGAGGAAGAGCATCTCAAGCAGACTCCGTGCTGACTGAGGAGCCCAACATGGGGCTCCATCCCACAACCCCAAGATCATGACCTCAGCGGAAACTAAGAGTCAGATGCTTAACCACCCAACCGAGCCAACGAGGTGCCCCATCTTTACCTAATATTCTTTACTTAATCTTTACTTAATTCTCCCTTTTGTATACCTTTGCATTTCTTATACTTCACACACACAAGAAGTACACAGATTAACATGATAAATATCCATGTGCCTACCATTAAGCTTCAAAGAATTCAAAAATTCCAGTATTACTGCTTATTAACTTCAGAATAGCCTTCTCCTACCTCTCCAAGTAACTGCCCTCTCAAATTTGATGTTTTTTATACCATATATTTTTAAAATTTATATATATATAATATATATTTTATATATATTTAATATATAAATAATATATATTTAATATATATTTATATATTTTTATACCATATATATATATAACATACCTATATATATAGGTATGTTTTTTATACTATTTCCTTTCTCCTTATTATATGTGTGTGTGTGTATATATATATATATAATTGTTTTCCTTATTTTTAAACTTTATAAAAAGGATGGTGGGATTACTTCCATTCCAGGCCATGGCAGAATAACAGACCAGATTTACTCTCCCCACCCCCTAGTTAAACACTAGAAAACCAGACAAAATAGGTTTTCTATTTTGTCTGCAAAGGTACAAAGGTGCAGACCTAAAAAGGTCTGCAAGGTGATGATTCCTGAGAGGCAGAAATGAAACACAGGGCATTCTGTGACTGCCCAGCTTACTGCCTGGGGTGGGTTTCCAACCCCCAAGTACAGGGAGGTGGGACCCAAAGAGAAGCCAGCAGTCCAGGTTGAGGAGAAAGAGTCTGGCACCCAGGAGACCAACACAGCTCAAATTTATGAGACGAGAACACCAGAGGGGAAGGGTGCATAGACTGATTTCCAAAATTCTGCAAAACAGTCCCCTGATGTCCCTGGTTGTGGTCTGTCCTTTAACTTTGCTTATGGCATCTTTTTTGAGCAGAATTTAAATGTGTACTTAGTTAAATCCATCCATCCATTTAAAAACTCTTATTTAATAAATCCATCTTGGGGCACCTGGCTAGCTCAGTCGGTTAAGTGTCCAACTCTTGATTTCGGCTCAGGTTATGATCTCAGGGTCGTGAGATCCGGTCCTACATCGGGCTCTGTGCTGGGCATGGAGCCTGCTTGGCTTTCTCCCTCTCCTTGTGGCCCTGCCCTACCCCCCACTTGCTCACTCTCTAAAATAAAATAAAATAAAAATAAAATCTCTAAAAAAAAAATAATAATTCATCCCTACTTCAAGATATACACCTTAGTTTTCTTCTAAAAGTTTTAAAGTTCTGTTTTTCACAGTTAGAACACTCATCTACCTAGAATTCATTTTTTGTATGTGTTCTAAGGTAAGGATCTAATTTTTATATGGAAAGTTATTTTTCCATACTTTGCCCTGTGATTTTCATTGTTGTCACTTTCGTGTAACAAGTTTTCCTTATATGTTTGTTTCTTTTCCTGGGCTCTCTATTGTCTTCTATTGGGCTGAACATTTATCACTTTAACACTCCTACATGATCTTAATTACTATAGTTTCATAATAAAAATTGAATCTTGATCACTGGCAAAATAAATACTGCTCCTAATTCCCCCTCAAAAACATGTAAATTATTATGGATACTTTGCCCTTCCCTGTGAATTTTAGAATCAGCTTTTCAAGATTACTGCAAACCTCTATTAGAGCCTTGATTGGAATTGCCATGGGTTTATAGGTTCTTTTGGGTAAAAATGATGCGGAGTCTTCAAATTTATAAATATGGCATATATTTTCATTTATCTGTGTCATCTTTTATTATTTTTGTAAGATTTTATTTATTGGTCAGGAAAGAGAGAGTGAGCAAGTACAAACAGGGGAAGTTGCAGGCAGAGGGAGAAGCAGGCTCCCTGCTGAGCAGAGAGCCCAATGTAGATCTTGATCCCAGGACCCTGGGATCATGACCTGAGCTGAAGGCAGGCACTTAACCAACTGAGCCACTCAGGCATCCCTGTATCATCTTTAATAAGCTATCATATGTTTTTGCGATTTCCCCTTTAAGGGTTTTCCATACCTTCTTGCTAGATTTATTCTTAGGATCCAAATCACAGCTCCAAAAATGAAAACCACAACATCCAAGAAAAAAATATATTGGGATGGGATTAACAGCAGATTAAATGTTACAGAACAATCAAAGCTGTGCACCTGAAGACAGAGCAACACCAACTTACTCAAAATGAAATACAGAGAGGAAAACAAAACAAAACAAAATGAATGGAAAGAACACCAGTGAAGTGTGGGAAAACTCCCAAGCAAATTAGTACATGTGTAACTGGAGTCCTTGAAAGAGAAAAGGACAAGAAATATTTGAAGAAATATTTGGCCAAACATTTTTTAAACTTAAAGAATCCATCAATTATCTACTCAAATAATACCTTTCCTTCTCAGTGAGGAATTCTGGCACCCATGGTTGATAGCAAACCTATTTTCCTTTTCATTACATCAAAAAACCCTGGGCCAGCTATAGGAAGATGACAATTACATTTCCTTTCTACCAAACCTCTGTAAGAATCACTATTTTCAATGACAGTGTATGTATAAGGTGGAAAGTATGCCAGACAAGGGCTACTTGTAAGACCTTGGACAGAAGGTGAGTCTCTGTGTTGGTTATAAAGGCAAAACCAAAGATTTAGAACCAGACAAAGCAGATCAATATGTTGGGGTATATTTTCTCGGTAGAAATAAAGAAGCTTGACCCTTCTTCTCTCCTGTGAGATGCTTGTGCTGAGGTGGAGTGATCTTCAAGCACAGCCAGAGACTTCCTCAGAAATCATTTAGGATACCTCTACTATAGGAATGATTCAAGATGAACAGGGAAAACCCTATGATCTTACACAGGGAAGTAGTATTTCTTTGAACTCTGATACATTGTGCTGAAATGCAGGTTTCATGTAAGTCTCAGTAACTCTGACATTATGATAAACTAATAAACTGAATAAGGGTCAATAAAACAATGTTATTCCCAAAGATGGTGCTATAGGTGAGAATTCTCTCTGGTTTTTCCAAATAGGCTGTCAGATATGCAAGTCCCAGAAAAAAAAATCTACCATCACTTTTTTGTTTTTCCTTTTTTGGGCTGCAATATTATTGCCATTCTATATTTTAAGGAAACTATAAATAAGAGCTCATAGAAGCTAAGTAATTGCCCAGTCTGAGGGGCCCTATGCACCCAATTATTTCTGGCTCCAAAGTCCATAACCCTTTCATTATACTTTATTGCTTAAAATTACTTGTTCTGCAAGGCTATTAGACAGAAATTTTTAAAATTTTAGATGACATTTCCAAAACTATGATAACACTTTTCTGAATAGTTTACATGAAGCTTCTTTATGTCAGTAGTTAGGGAACAGTATTAACTCATCACTGAAGCTATCCCTAATTCAATACATTCACTACCACCAACTTAGAAAAGGGCTCACCCTTTCATTACCTACAGCAGGGAGGCGTATAACCACAGGACCCAGAAACAGCTTCAGATCACTAGGATGTTTGTTTAAAATGATGCTATTTAATATCAGAGTCCTGAGGCACCTGGGTAGCTCAGTCTGTTTAACATCTGACTCTTGATTTTGGCTCAGGTCATGATCTCAGAGTCTTGAGATTCAGCCCTGCATAGGGCTCCATGCTCAGTGTGGAGTCTGCTCAAGGATTCTCTCTCCCTCTACCACCCTGCCCTGCTCACACTTTTTCTCTCTCAAATAAATAAATAAATCTTAAAAAAAAATTCTGAGTCCTATTTTGTATTACTCATGACTTATTGGATTGAGGGGAGCATTTCTCTCAGCCCCCCACTATTATCATTAAGATGCAGATTTGTGTCCAGCTCAGTTGCCATATGGCTAATAAGGAGTCACTATCACTGTGATCTTTTATTAGTCCAGATCCCATAAAGGACCATGGGGCTCTAGGGGGAAGTGAAGCATTCAAGACTACCCTTTACATCTCCTTTCCCAGCCTGCTTTACTACTCTTCTCAGTGATGCTGATCGGCCCCAGTTCACCAGTGGGCCAAGTCAGTGAATGTCAGAAGGTCACAGTCATAACTGTTCTACTCCACTTCTTCCTTCCATGTGTCTGAACAGCAAGCAAGCAGTCTACCATCATAAACCCCACACTTATGCTCCTTATGACAGCTCCCTGTCCGTGCAAGCCAGAGCATGGTTAAGATTCAGGATTTAGATTTGGGTAAGGAGGACAGAAAAAAAAATGCCCAAGCATCTTCAGCCATGGTCATTATTCTAGCCAAGTTTTCAAGATAGATGTGTGGGGACTGGAGACACAAAACCTCTGATATAATGTTACTTTATTTACTTTAACATTTGTTTCCTGTTTCTTTATATACATCTCTCCCAGAGATTTTGTGTAATCAATGGTAGGACTTCTGTATTCCTAGATATGGCCAAAAAATCATCAACTCCTTTAAAACCCCTTTGAAAAAGACTGTGCCAACTGGCTTCACCAATAAGCCAATGTTTGTCCTTATAGAAAGTACTGATCTAGGAAACTCAGGTTTTTAGTAAAGAAGGAAACTGGCATAAAGTATATTTGGAAAGATGAAGAAGAAAGAGGAAAAAGTGGAAGAGGAAAAGAAGAATCTGAGAACAAAGGAGAGTTAATGGTAGTTAGGAGATGGGGAAGGAAGGGAAGAATTGAGAGAAGAAATTTGTGAGTATGTGTTTGAGGTGACATCATATTTTCCCTTTCTGAAATTAGGATGCAGGACAATATAGTCAGTTATCATTATGTCAAACAAATAGCATGTCTGGACATAGCCACCCAAATAAATGGCATAGCAACCACACATGCAAAGTTGTATAAGTATATAGATAAAACCAAATGCAAAGAAGGACCAAGACCCCAACCTAGTACAGAACATTACTCAAAAAATAGGAGTAAACACCTCAAAATCATTTGACTCTTTAGAAGCGCTTATTAAAACCATGCATTAAAATGAAGATTACAGGGAAACAAAGATTAAAAAAATAAATCAAGGACCACATATTATGATGAAGATATTATATTCAATATAAACAGCAAGAAATAGAACAGATACATTAAAAAGGAAATTATTGACGTAGAGACAAAGCTTAAGAAAAGCATAGAGGATGGGGAAGAAAAACTCAGAAAGCAATTAGAGAAAAAGCTAATAGTTATGGAAGACAAAGATTATACAACTGAAGGAAAACTGGTAACTCTGAGGTTGAAAACCCAATAAATCAAACAGAAAATATTCTCAAAAAATATTTTCCCAAATCATAGGACACAAAAATTCCCAAAACTAGGACACAAGATGGGTTACGTGGGTGGCACAGTCAGTTAAGTATCTAACTCTTGGTTTTGGCTCAGGTCATCATCTCAGTGATGTTGGAGCATTGCTGTTCTCAAGCCCTAGTGAGGACAGAGCTACAAACATACACCTCTCCATGTATTTCTATATCTTTTTGTATGTGGAATATCTGAATGCACAACAATAACTCCAATATAACACCAGAAGGTTTATTCCATCATCCAAGAGTGAGAAATCTGGCTTCTGTTAATTGACTAATCCTCTCTATGTATTCACTTCCTATCTCTGCTGCCCACTCCCTGCCCTCCATGCTCTCATCATCCTGCTTGGGATCTGACACCTCCTACTGGGCTGCCCTGTCATGGCTTTTCAACTCACCCTGTGTGGGCTCTGACCCTGTGCCAGGCCACTCTTCCAGGGCATATCTTCTGCACTCTGCATGGGTCTGACTCCCCTTGCTGGGCCATCCCCTTCAAGCCCACCATGGATGCCTTCCTCATCCCACTCAGGTCCTGATTCCATGAGGCAGATCACTCCTTCAGGAATACCCTCCTTACCTGGCTTGGGCTCCCTTATCAATGAACACATCTACCACCAAAATCTTGGCTTCTAATTACCATTTTCTACTCTAGGAAACTAGGATTCCTTGGATAAAAGACTGATTCCAGGATTGGCAGGAAAAGCACCAGATGAACATGTAAATCTTGTCCCCTGCTCCCACCTCAAAAGAGAAGGGTCTAAAGAATAACAGGGGCATGTCAAAAGAACATATAGGGGCAACTGGCTAGTTCAGTTGCTGGAGTGTGAGACTCTTGACCTCAGGGTCGCGAGTACAAACCCATGACAAAAGATATATAAACCAGTTTCTGTTGGAGCCAATTCCATGTTAAAACCTGTTAAACTCCTAGGGCCTCCCTGGGCCTACTTAGCCAGAGTGACTCCATGTTGCCTAGGTAGCCATTTTGTTGTTTAATAAACGCCTCAGCAGTTACTGGTATCGGTTCTGGGTAACCATTGCTAAAATGCACACCTAAATAAGGCCAGACAAGTAGGAGACATCCAATCAGCCAAAGTCACATACGTAGAGGTCTGTGGTTGTGCCCTATAAAAACCAGCCTGTAAGACCAAGGGGAGTCACTCTCTTCAGAGGCGGCCCTGGCTGGTCAGTCTGACTTCTAATGCTTGGCATAGAATAAAGCTTTGCATAACTTTCACTTTGTCTCAATCTCGTCCCTTAGATAACGGACCCCATCTTTTCTATTGGCCGAATCAGGATAGTTTGAGCATCAAGATAAATTATAGTGCTAACAACCCACTGGATAGCAAAGAAACCTAAATCCATACAGATATTAGTTAACTAACTAATGAAAAGTTAAGTGCATAATGAGATATTTACATGGTTTCAAATCCCTTCTCACAAAAATTTATTTTGAGAAAGAGAACTAACTTGACAAAGGGGAACCCCGGCAAACACACTAATCAAGTGATAAAGTGGACATCAGGAGCAATGACCCACACACAAAAGATGTGCCTCCCGACAGGATGCCAGGGAGAAGAACGCGGCTTCATTCCGAGACATTCCTGCCAAAGATACAGAACTTGAACCAAATCACGGGGAGACATCATGCAAACCCAAATGGAGGGCATTTTACAAAGAGCTGGCCTTCAATCTTCAAAAGGGTAAAGGTTACAAAAATCAAGGGAAGACTGAGGACATGTTCCAGACCAAAGCCGATTAAAGAGACATGATAACTAACTACAACCTGTGATTCTGAACAGGGTCTTTCTCCTATAAAAGCCAGTGCTGAACAACTGACAGGACCTGAACAATCTGAAGGAGTGACGTACTGATACTAATTTTCTGATTTCGACCACTGTATCCTAGTATGTAGGGAAGTATCTCTGCAAGGAAACACACTCTGTTGAGTTGTGATGGGGGCATCAGGCTAATAACTTATTCTCAAATCATTCGGGGAAAAAAATTCTGATTTACTTTTTTTTATATATAGTTTCAACTTTTCTATAAACTTGTAATCATTGCAAAATAAAATTTAGTAATTTTTAAAATGCAGCTTGTCTCTGTTTAATGGTTTATAAAATCTCCAGAGCATTTTATAAATGAAAAATGCAAAGTTTAAAGGAATATGGTATGTATGGTATATATATTTACATATTTTATGCACATATTTGTATAAATGTATTTATATATTTTATGTATATTTTCCAAAAGAGTATATTGTTACATGCATACACTTTGTACAAATACTTACACAAACACATTTATGTATCTTATGTCTATTTTTCAGAAGATTATACATTTTGCTACACATGTATATATAATTTTTCTGGACAGATACAGAAGAGAAATAACACAGTGATCTGCCAGAGCCAGATCTGGGTGGTGGTGGGAAGGTGATTTTATTTTTTATTTAATATCTTCCCTCATGGTTTCAATTTTATTGTCAGGTACATATGTTAGTCTAATTAAAAAAAAAAAACAAGAATTTTATGAAAAGTAAGATTCTGTACCATTTTTGTCTTTCTTATTTTTGTGCATTCAAATAAATGAGTATGTTAAGCATTTGCATCTGTATACATTTAAAAATGTCTATAATCAGGGTAAGAGTTTAACAAGGGTGAGATATCTTCAATTAAGTCAAGTTCTGAACAATTTTGGTAGCAGGGAGACTTTATCTGATGTTTTATTTAATTTTGGCTTTCTAATTTAAATATCTGATGAATTTCTCTTGGTGACCAATTAGCAAGGATTCTGGAACGCGCCAGGCTTCAAGGTAGTAGTAATACCAGGACCATGTTGCTGAGAAAAGCAGCCCCTCACTTATTAATGTAGATGTGTGTTTCTACTACTTTGCTCATCAAAACTTCATCCTGTAGATATGTCTTCAAATCTACCCTCTTGTCTGGTTCTAAGACCTCTGACACGCATTTTACAAACTTAAAGGTTTTAGACATAATAAGTTTAAATAGGGTTTAGATTTTATAAACCCCTGAGTGTTCTCTTCCATATTTGTTTATGTGCTGCCTTATTAGTAGAGTCAAGGGGATTTTCCTATTGTTTTTGTTGTATTTGGCTTCCTGATAATGTCCTTGTAAAATCAAGAAAGTCTATAGCAAGAGAATCTACTCAAACACAGAATGCTTAGAACAGATTTTGGTTTTCAATGATCTCTCGATAAAAGATGAAAGGGAAGCCTCCCTCTCTCAAGGCAACTATAGGTATAGAAGAAGTTTCAAGAAGCACTTCAAATGAAAGTTTACATGAGGTTTCAGAAGACTGTCAGACAGCAAGAAACCACTTACAGAATTCTAGAATCCCTGGGCAATACAAAACAGAGTTTAAGAATTTGAGCACTGGTGCCAAACAGCCATGAATTTGAATCTCTACTTAAAATGTGTCTTTGAGCAAGACACCTAACCTCTCCCAAACTCAGCTATTTATCTATCCAGTGGTCTCCCAAACTCAGCTATTTATCTATCCAATGGAAATAAAAGTACCTACTGCTTCAAACTAATAGATTCTTTGAAATAATGTCTTTCTAGCATAGCATTTAATAAGTATTAAAAGTAGCAATATGGTTATTGTTGTTGTTGATTGCTTTTTAAAAAGAAGCCATCACAGTCTCAATCTGTGTTAGCAACCTCACAATTCCAAGGCTCGGGGACCACAGTGTCAAAGGTAGAAGGAAGAGGGAGATGACTACTTTCTATATGCAATTCTTCACAAGAATTGGAATATGTGTCTGTTAGGCTGCCAGTTGGTAAGACCAGGTTGTAATTATGAATATTAAGTGGTGAGGAGTTTTCTTCTGAACTTTTCCTCTGACTCCCTATCAGCTCTAAGTAGAGCCCCAGGACCAAGCTCCTATCCTTGGCCGTCTATGCTCCACGCAGCATTCATTCCCACATTCCCATACACTCGACAGTATTTGTGGAGTTCCTGCTCCGTGCCAGGTCCTGCACTAGAACTGGGCATAAAGTGGTCAAGGCAGACAGGATCCCCGCTCTCATGAGTTCATGCTCTACAGGAAAGAGGTATGTTAAATAATCATCCTAGTAATCAGTTGATCAAAAACACATATTCTAGGAAGTACGGTGTGTCAGAGTGCCTGTAGAACAGGGGAACATGAGCTATTCTGGGAGATTAGAGAAGCCTCCTCAGAGGAGATGACATTTAAGCAAGACCTGAATGAGAAGTGAAAAGCAGCATTTAAGGCAAACAACAACGTGTGCAAGGGACCTGAAACAGGACAGAGCATGGGACATGTAAGATAAGAACTGCAAAGACTAGTGTGAGAGCAGAGCATGTTCTGGTGTGGAACAGAGGAGAGAGAAGGAGCAGGAAGTGGGCACCAAGAGAAAGGGACACAGGAGGAAGAGGAAGATAAATGGGGTCTTATAGTACATGTTAAGGAGTCTGAACTTTATTCTAAGAGCAATGGGAAACCAATCACACATTTAACTGGTATAATGTGACCAAATGTGTTCTAAGAAAAGCTCTGACATGTGTGTAGAGTAACTTACCAGACAGCCAATAGAGAGGCAAGGAGACCACTTGGCAGGGAAGAGACAGTAACTTGAATTGGCGTAATTATCATCTCAGCTATGGAATACATGGAATCAGTAATGCAAACATCCAGCAGCTGAGCAGGTAGTTTTAGGGGAAGGGGAAGGGAAACTGTTAGGCAGCCTAACAGACACATATTCCAATTCTTGTGAAGAATTGCATATAGAAAGTATTAAGGCTTATATTCACTTAATTAGATAACTAGTTCAGGCCAAAACAGGATTTTACTGCCGTGGTCTGTAAGCTCTGTAACAGCGTCTTTAAGGCTGCTGAATAATCAAGGAGTCCAAGAGAGAAAATGCAGAGCGCCTGGGTGGCTCCGTCAGTTAAGCATCTGTCTCCAGTTCAGGTCATGATTCTGGGGTCCCACATCAGGCTCCTTTCTCAGCAGGGGGCCTGCTTCTCCCTCCGCTCCCCCTGCTTGTGCTCTCCCTCAAAAATCTCCCTTAAAATCATAAAAAAAAAAAGAGAGAGAGAGAGAGAGAGAAGAGAAAAAAAGGAAAAGAAAGAAAAAGAAAGGAGAGACAGGAAGAAAATGCTAGCATGAAAACATGAGAAGAGCCACTTATACTCCTCCAATGAAACTGGTGAAAAATGAAAACAACAACAACAAAGAAAACATTTAAAGCTCTGGAAATGGTTCTAAGGGCAAATATCAAATGAAGAAATATCTATGCAAGAAAATCTATGAAAATCTGGTAGGAAAGGCAAGAATATGTGCTATTTGAACCAAGACCACCGCCTCCCTCCCCCCACTCAGCCCAGCAGAGACTCCACTCCAGACTGCTGCATCCATGAACAACACAATGCTCCCTCTCCCATCACACCCAATTAGAGGGATTTCTTCCCAGGAGGAACAGGGCCTCAGCATTTCTCACCCTGCCCCTAGCTACTGTTGCTGAGGCTAAGTCCCAGGTGAGTGTAGCTGAGAAGTGGGGGCTTCCTCTTCCTGCCAGCTGCCTTTTATTGGATGGAGGAAACACCTTGGGCAAGGCATGCTAAGAATACTGAGGCCCTGCTTCCCCCTGCCTCAGCTTATGAGAGCGAGCTTCCACACCAGGAGAGGCAAATCAAGAGGACCTCAGGCTGCTGCTCCCCACCCACTGAGGGCTCAGGTCCTAGAGGAAAGGTGGCTCTCAAAGAGGGATCTGCCATTGTCCCCACCCCCAGCCTCATAGCCTGGCTCAGGTTTTTCCGGGGAAGTGGGGAGCAGGCCATGAAACAGATAGCTCATAATATCTTCCCACAGGAACTGGCTTCCTTTGCAACAGAACATAGAGAAGTCAAACCCAAGCTTTGCTCTCAGCACAGAGGAGGTTGTAGAGAAAAGCAAATTAAGGGAGATTCAGAAATTTAATGAAAACACAGCTTAACTGTAGCTAGTTTGTAGGAGAAAACCAGAGAATGAGACAGCTGGGAGAAAGCTTTGTGGGGCCAAAACACATGTCAAACAGAGACCTCAGAAACTATTCCTTCAAAGGAGCCAAAATTTGACTGGATTCATTTGTAGAGCAATTAATACCACACAGCTTGTTGAAAACAGCAGAGCAATCAACCAGCAATCAATGGAGTTTAACAGCTGGGTGTGGTGGAGAAAAGCAAGGAAAAGAGCACTACAAATACCATTGTCATCCCTGAGTAACTGTAGGCATATTCAAAGCTGCATCTCCCTCAGGAGCAAACAACATTAAAGGCTGAACACTAATGGGAAAAAGGAGACTTCACTAAAATAATCCAGCCAATCACTAAAAAATAAACAAGAAACAAAAGCAAGCCTGAGGTGGGGAGAACCAGCTGCCCAAAAAAGTGAATATATGACAACGCAAAGAAATCTAAAGTATAAAACATATTCCAGAAAGAAAAGCAGGTAACATGAATTACATGAATTGCTGCCCTAGGAGAACAACAAGATGTTGGATTTAAAAGAAAAAAACTTCAAAATACCCATTAAAATCCCTTTAGAGAACTAAAGGAAAGTGTGGTTAAATAAGTAAAGGAAGATATGATAACAAGGTCACATAATATAGAGAATATCAATAAGGCAGTAGAAATTATAAAAAGAGTCAACTGAAATTCTGGACTTGAGAAGTACAATAACTGAGATAAAAAAGTCATTACAAGGGCTCAACAGCAGATTTAAACCAGCAGAAGAAAGAATTAAAGAACTCAAATCACTAGATTGGTAGAGATAATACCAAAAAACAGAGAAAAAAAAATGAAGAAAAGTGAACTATGCCCAGAGAAATGGCAGACGCCAAAAAGTGCGCCAACCTATAATGGGAGGACCAGAATGAAATGAGTGAAAAAACAGAGAAAACATTGGTTTTTAAATAATGGCAGGAAACATCCCAAATGTATTGAAAAATAATATATATGTCCAGGAAACTCAATAAACCTCAATATGATAAACACAAAAAGATCTACAAACAAATATGTCATGGTCACTTACAAAGGACCCCCAATAAGATTAGCAGGTAGCTCCTCAGAAGAAGCAATGAAATCCAGAAACAGTGGAGTAACAAAATTCAAATTGTTCAAAGCAAAAAAAAAAAAAAAAAAAAATCAGCCAAGAATTCTATATTCAGCAAATCTACCTTTCAAAAATGAAGGCAAAATAAGGATTTTCCCAGAAAAACAAAAACTAGAACAATTTGTTGCTAGCAAACCCACCTTATAAGAACTACTAAAGGTTGTTCTTGGGGCTGCAAGAAATGATTTTAGATGATTATTTAATTCTACCAAACATTCAATAAAGAAATAATACCTATTCTCCTGAAGCTGTTTCAAAAAACAGAACCAGAAGGAAAATTTCCAGACTCTTTTTATGAAGCCAGCATTACCCTGATCCCCAAACCAGACAATGACCCCATTAAAAAGGAGAATTTCAGACCAATATCTCTGATGGATATGGATGCCAAGATTCTCAAAAAGATCTGAGCTAATAGGACCTAACAGTACATTAAAAAGCTTATCCACCATGACCAGGTGGGATTTATCCATGGGATGCTAGGGTGGTTCAACATTCGCAAATCAATCAATGTGATAGAACAAATCAATAAGAGAAGAGAAAAGAACCACATGGTCCTCTCAATTGATGCAGAAAAAGCATTTAACAAGATACAGCATCCGTTCCTGATTAAAACACTTCAAAGTACAGGGATATAGGGAACATTCCTCAACTTCAGAAAATCTATCTATGAAAAACCCACAGCGAATATTGTCCTCAAGGGGGAAAAGCTGATAGCCTTCCCTTTGAGATCAGGAACACGACAAGGATGCCCACTCTCACCACTCTTGTTCAACACAGATGATTTTTTAAATCCACACAAAAACAAAGGTAATTATGTACCAATAAAGAAAATTATTTAATTACTTTTAAAGTATAAATGCATATTTCTCTCCTTCATTCTTATAACTAATTAAAAAGCAATAGTATAAATAATATGTATATAATGTAATGTTGGACCTATAACATAGAAAAATATAATATTTGTCAAAATAACACAAAGGAGGTGGGTGGGAGCAAAGCTATGCTGAGCTAAGAATATGTCTGCAGTTAGTATACTAACATAATGCATTGTGGGTTTGTAACATAATAGATGTGATGTGTATAACAATAATACACAGAAGTGGGGAAAATGAACTAGAACTATGTAGAAATAATGTTTTTAAACATCACTGGAATTAAGCTAGTATAAATCTAAAGCTGATTCTAAAATGTATATGGTAAACTCTAGAGCAACCACTTTTTTAAAAAAATGGTGAAAAAACATTAAAGAATCTAAAATGCTACATTAGAAAAATATCCACTTGATGCAAAAGAAAGCAGTAAAGAACTAGATAAACAAAACAAAAATACATAAGCCATACAGAAAATAGAAAATACAATGGCAGATATAAATATAACAATATCAATAACAGCAATAAATATGAACGGATTAAATAATCAAATTAAAAGGCAAAAACCATCAGACTGGGTTAAAAAAACATGGTTCAACTATATGCTGTCTGCAGGAGCTACAGTTTGAATTTTAAAAAAAAGTAGTTGAATATAAAAGGACAAAAGTAGACACACCATGCAAATAGCAACTAAAAGAAAGGTGGAGTGATTTCACTTACATCAGATAAAATAGACTTTTTTAAAATGTTACTAGAAGAGCATCTGGGTGGCTCAGTTGCTTAAGTGTCCAACTCTTGATTTTGGCTCAGGTTGTGATTTCAGGGTTGGGAGATAGAGCCATGCATCAGGCTCACACTGAGTTTGGACCCTGCTTAAGTTTCTCTCTCTCTTTCTCTCCCTCTCCCTCCTCCTCCCCCTATCCTCTCCCTTCCCTTTCTTAAAAAGAAAAACATTTCTAGAGATAAGGAAGGACATTTCATGATGGTAAAAGGGTCAATCCATCAGGGAGGTATAATAATTATAACAAAGCACAAAGATATATAAAGTAAAAACTGACAAAAATGGAGAGACAGACAACTCAACAATAGTTGAAAATTTCAGTGTCTTACTTCCAAGATTGGATAGAACAATTAAACAAAAGATTAACAAGGAAACAGAGGACTTGAACAACATTATAAATCAACTCAACCTAAAAGACATCTCTAGTCAACAACAATAAAATATACATTCTTCTCAAGTGCACATTGAACATTCCCCAGGATAGACTATATATGTTATGCATAAAACAAACTTCAATGAATTTAAAAGGATAGAAATAACACAAAGTATTTTCTCTGACCACAGTGGAAGGAAATTAGAAAGCAACAGCAGGAAAAAAATTTAAGCAGCTCACAAATATGTGAAAATTAAACAACAAGCTCTTAAATATGACCTATAACAAATGAGACAAATAAGAAATCAAAAGAGAAATCAGAAAACAGTTTCAGATGCATGAAAATAAAGACAAAACATACCTACAGGGACACCTGGGTGGCTCAGTTGGTTAAGCAGCTGCCTTCGGCTCAGGTCATGATCCCAGCGTCCTGGGATCGAGTCCCACATCGGGCTCCTTGCTCGGCAGGGAGCCTGCTTCTCCCTCTGCCTCTGCCTGCCATTCTGTCTGCCTGTGCTCGCTCTCACTCTCTCTCTCTTACAAATAAATAAATAAAATCTTAAAAAAAAAAAAAACATACCTACATTTATGGGGTGCAGCTGAGTCAGTGATTACAGGGAATTTTGTAGTTGTAAATGCATACTTTAAGAAAGAAGAAAGATCTCAATAGCTTAGCCTTTCACTTTAAGACACTGGAAAAATGGACAAACCAAACCTACGGAAAAAAGAAGGAAGGAGATTAATGAAATAGAAAACAGAAAAACAGTAAAGATTACAAAGGAAACCAGAAGTTCATTTTCTGAAAAGTTTAACAAAACTGACAAACCTTTAACTAGATTACCCATGAAACAAAAAGAGAGAAAACTCGAATTACTAAAATCAGAAATGAACAAAGGGATAGAAATACTGACCTTACAGAAATAAAAAGGATTATAAAGGAGTCCTATGAACAACTATACACCAACAAATCAGATAATGTAGATGAAATGGACAAATTCTCAAAGATGAAAACTTCTAAAACTGGCTCAAAGAAAAATAGACTATCCAAATAGACATAACCAGCAAAGAGATTAAACCAGTAATCAAAAACCTACCCACAAAAGAAAGCCTAAGTTCAAATGTCTTCATTACTGAATTAAAACCAGTTCTTCACCAACTCTTCCAAAAAACAAAAAAGGAGGGAATACTCCCAATTCATTTTTTAAGACCTGTATTACCTTAATGCCAAAACAAGACAAAGATATCGTCAGAAAATTACAGACAAATATTTCTTATGGACTTGAACACAAAAATCCTCAACAAAAGACTAATAAATTGGATCCAGCAACATATAAAAAGGATTATACACCATATCCAAATGAGATTTATCCCAGAAATGCAAAGTTGGCTCAACATGTGAAAATCAATTAATATATCATATCAATAGAATTTTTAAAATTACAAGATTATACAGTAGATGCAGAAAAAGTATTTGAAAAATCCAACACCCTTTCATGATAAAAGCACTCAACAAACTACAAATAGAAGTCCAATGCGCTATCCATTGCACGACAGAGCCTCAACAAACTACAAATAGAAGTTATCAACTTGATAAAAAGCCTTTATAAGGAACCCACAGCAAGGTTCCAGGACCCCAGATCAATACATAAAACTCTGTTGTGTTTTTGCAACAAACAATCCAAAATGAAATTACAAAACAGCCATTCACAATAGCATCAAAAAGAATGACACACTTAGGGATAAACTTAATAAAAGTAGTGCAAAATTTATACTCTGAATTTCATAAATCATTACTGAAAAAAAGAAGAAGATCAAAATAGATGGGGAAACATCTCATGTTCTAGGATCAGAAGACTTAATTAACATTGTTAAGACAACAATATTTCCCAAACTGATCTGTAGATTCAACACAACCCTATCAGAATTCCAGATGACCTCTTTGTAGAAACTGACAAGTGAATTTTAATATTCACACAGGTTTGCAAGGGACCCAGAACAGCTAAAACAGTCCTGAAAAAGAAGAAAAAAAAATAGGTTCCATACTTCCCAATTTCAAAACTTACTACAAAGCAAAGGTGATCAAGACTGTGATCTTACACAAGGATAAACATATAAATCAATGGAATATAACT
Organism: Mustela nivalis; assembly: GCF_964662115.1. Lineage (NCBI taxonomy): Eukaryota > Metazoa > Chordata > Mammalia > Carnivora > Mustelidae > Mustela > Mustela nivalis. Next base: position 21,691,056 of record NC_139028.1, read on the forward strand.
AAGGATACAGAAATAAATCCATGCAACTATAATCAACTGATTTTTTACAGCGAGGCCAAGACCATTTAATGGGAAAAACAATCTTTTCAACAAATTGTGCTGGGACAACTGGATAGCCATATGCAAAAGAACATGGTTGGACCCTTACCTCACACCATATACAAAAATTAACTCAAAATGGGTCAAAGACCTAACTGTAAGAGCAAAAACTATAAAACTTTTTGAACAAATTGAAGGGGTAAATAGGACCCTGGATTTGGTTAAAGATTCTTAGTTAAGACACCCAAAGAATGAACAATATAAGAAAAAAACTGGACTTCACCAAAATGTAAAATTTGGG